>NW_027361708.1:13922500-14522500 GCF_039654945.1 Dendrobates tinctorius | reverse complement strand
TGTTGCCGCTAGGCCAAACCAGTCACGCAAACACAATATTTTCGCGAGGAATCACTGAATCTAGGCCATCAACACCCTCACCATCATCAACCCATATGCAGCTCTCAAGTCCAGCTCATCCTACCAGACACTCTGAGTAGGACAAGAAAGTACTCATCCTCTCATCCGCGTACACTGGCTTTGAACGCCTACATTGCCAAACTGATCTCAATAGAGATGATGCTCTTCCATTTGGTAGAAAGCAAAGCTTTCCGAGAGCTCATGGCCTACGCTGTCCCACGCTATGACTTACCCAGTCGGCACTTCTTTTCTCGAAAAGCCATCCCTGACCTCCACCGGCATGTGAAAGACCGCATTATCCATGCACTAAAACAATCAGTGAGTGGAAAGGTGCACCTCACAACAGATGCATGGACCAGTAGCCATGGCCAGGGCCGTTACGTGTTCATCACTGCGCACTGGGTTAATGTGGTGGATGCAGGCTCGACAGGGGACAGCGGCGGTGGAACAGTGCTGCCTAGCCCACGGTATAGAAAACAGTTGGGTGTAGGCGTTCGACCCTCCTCCTCCTCCTCTAGAAGCGAAAGCTCGTCGACAGAGCGCAGTCGCACGAGCACTCCATCCACATCTGTCAGTGTTGCACACGAGGTGTCCCACTATCTAACAGCTAGTGGTAAGCGGCAGCAGGCTGCTTTAAAAATGATGTGTTTGAGCGACAGTAGACACCGCGGAGGTACTGGCCGAGTACTTGCATCGACAAAGTGAGTCATGGCTGGGCAGTCTACATCTTGAGCCAGGCAAGGTAGTCAGTGATAATGGGTGGAATTTTGTGGCAGCCATAGCCCTTTCAAATCTCACAAACATACCTTGCCTTGCTCACACCTTGAACCTGGTGGTGCAGTGCTTCCTAATTAATTTTCCGGAGTTAACAGCCCTGCTCCTTAAGGTGCGAAGACTGTGCTCGCACATCCGTCGCTCAAAAGTCCACTCCAGTCGTATGCAGAAGCAGCAGCGATCACTCAACCTCCCCAAGCACCGCCTAATCATAGACATTGCTACAAGATGTAACTCCACCATGCACATGGTTGAGAGGCTGTGCGAACAGAGGCAGGCTGTAATGCATTTGTGGGAGGATACACGGGCAGGCAGTTTGAGGGCAGACATGGAATTGTCGGGTGTGCAGTGGTCAAAGCTGAAAGACCTCTGTAAAGTCCTTCAGTGTTTTGAGTAATGCACACGGCTGGTAAGCGCAGACGACGCCATCATAAGCATGAGCATAGCACTTATGCTTCTGCTCAAGCAAACTTTGATGCACTTCAAGGATCAGGCGTCTGCAGCTGAGGAGCAACAGGAGGAGGGAAGCCTTGATGACAGTCAGCCATTGTCTGGTCAGGGAACTGGTGTGGACGAGGTGGAGGAAGAAGAGGATGATGAGGAGGAGGATGAGGGGGATGATTATTTTGGGGAGGAGGATGCTTCTCAGGGGGCAAGAGAACATGTGGGTGTGCCAAGGTCATGTACAGGGTTTGTGCGTGACTGGAGGGATGTGGATTTGCCAGAAAGTGCTCCTCCACCCACCACTGGCAGTGCAGCACTGACATCTGGAACAGTGGCCCACATGCATGACTATGCCTTGCAGATCCTAAAAGGGACCCCCGCATTGCCAAAATGATGAGGGATGACGACTACTGGTTGGCCAGCATCCTCGATCCACGCTATAAAGGCAAATTACACATCATGCCACAGGAGAACCTAGAGCTAATGTTGGCTAACAAACAAGCAACTTTGGTAAACAGGTTGTTTGAGGCATTCCCAGCACACAGCAGCGGAGCTGGTTCTCGCACGAGCCGTAGTGGGCAAAATGTAAGAGGTGTTCGTGGTGCACACAGCCGAACTGGCATTGGAGACAGGTGTTTCCTGACCATGTTGTGGTCTCATTTTCAAGTCCCGCGCACACGACAGCTAATACAGAATTGATTGCAAGTGACAGGAGACAGCAGTTGTCAACTATGGTTACAAACTACTTCTCCTTTGATTATTGGACCTCAAAACTGGACACATGGCCTGAATTGGCACAATATGCCTTACAGGAGCTCGCTTGCCCTGCTGGCAGTGTGCTATCTGAAAGAGTCTTCAGTGCTGCTGGATCAATCCTGACAGAAAAAAGGACCCGTCTGTCAACCCAAAATGTTGATAATCTAACCTTCATTAAAATGAACCATGCATGGGTTTCAAAAGATTTTGTCCCACCCTCCCCTGATAACACATAGGTTGCCAGAAAAAAGGCTTGCTTTTGTCCTCCTCTTCCTCTGACTTCTCCAATTCCTCCTTTTGCAGCAGCTGAAAATCCAGCCTACGCATCAACATATGCCATTTTTTAAACCACCCGAAATGGGTTCCCCCCCACCCCAGGCCCGGGGTCAACACCTGCCGCACCCGGGCAAGTGCTGTTGCCCTGAACAGATGTGTGGCCCAACCCTTGGGCGACGGCACTGGCACAGGGCCTCTCATAGTACAATAAAGTGCCTTTGACGGTGGGGGGCCCACTCGCCATCAGACACACTGGTATACTGTGAGGGGCCCTGTGCCAGTACCGGCGCCCACGAGTGGGTCCCCCCTGCTTGCTCAGGGACAAAGGACTTGCAATACTTACCTCTCCCTGTTCCACTGCTGTGTAGTCTGGCAAGTTAAATCCGTCACAGGGACGGCCACTACAAATTTGGTGTACTGATCGATGGTGGTTAAGATGTAGCTATGTCCTGTCCTGCTGGCCTCTACCTTCAGATTACCAATGGCTACCATTTGTAATGGACGTCAACTCCCAATCGGATACAATGGTGCTTTATGATCACCTTTCACATTTTTCATAGTCACAGACATGTGATATTCCTGCCACCATTTTTCAATGTGTCCTGCCATGGCAATCCAATAGAATCCCCTACGGCCTGTGGCTTGTGTGTTTTGCACTCCAAAGTGACCAGACAGATCATAATAGGCAGTGAGGACAATGTCTACAGCTCTCCCTGTGATCACAATTTGATGGAGACGAGTTACGGTGATGGGATCGACGCAACTGCGATACAGCAACCCTTTTTTCACTAATTTGCGCTTTAGCTGTATCCACAGTTAAAGTTATTGAGGGTCAGCATCGCCTCTGCAAATTCTCCCGGGAGGTTTTCCCGTGATTACAAATTTAAAAACATCTAAAATCACTCGACTTTACGTCTGTACTTTTATCCATTTACCTTCCTCTAGCAGAGAGTTTGGACTGGCAGACTGACATTGAAATATAAACAAAGATTTCAAAGTACTCCAACACTGTACACTGGTGTATGTTTCGAATACATTTCCCTTTTTCTCATTTTTATATTTGGGTGTAATCCATTCTGAGCCGGTGAGAGTTTGTGTCTTACTCTGGTAAAATATAAGGAGATTTAAAATGACACCAACACTGTATGCAGCTGAACGATTGTAAAACATTACCCTTTTTCAAGTTTTTATATTCTTGTGTAATCCATACTGAGCCTGTGAACGTCTGTCTGTAACTCCAGAAATAATATATTTGTAGATTTAAGATTAACCCAACACTGTATACAGCTGTACGCTTGTCATACCTTACCCATTTACTGCTTTTTATGTAGTGGTCTAATCCATACTGAGCCAGCGAGTCTGTTTCTGACTCTGGAAACATCTACTGAGATTTACAATTACCCCAACACTGTATGCAGCTGTACGCTTCTGATCCATTACCCTTTTACTGCTATTTATATTGTGTAATCCATACTGACCCTGAGAGTGTCTGTGTCTGCCTCCTGAAAAAAATTAGATTTATAATGTTTAACCCCTTAAGTCCCAAGGGTGGTTTGCACGTTCATGACCGGGCCAATTTTTACAATTCAGATCACTGTCCCTTTATGAGGTTATAACTCTGAAACGCTACCATGGATCCCGGTGATTCTGACATTGTTTTCTCGTGACTAGAGTTGAGCGAAACGGGTCGAAAAATTTCAAAAGTCGTCGACTTTTCGCAAAGTCGGGTTTCATGAAACGAAACCCGACCCTAGGATGAGGTCGGCCACGAGGTCGGCGACTTACGCGCCAAAGTCGCGTTTCAAAAGTTTGTTTTGCGCTCTTTTTCAGCCAATCAGGATCCACGGACACTGTGGGCAACGTGATGACATAGGCAGGGGTCACCACCATCTTTCAGAAGGGCATACAAGTGATTGGCTTGCTTTGGTGGGCGTCACAGGGGTTATAAAAGGGCGTGCACGCCGACCGCCATCTTACTTCTGCCGATCTTAGCATAGGGAGAGGTTGCTGCTGCTGATTCTGTAGGGAGAGCGTTAGGCAGGGAAGAAGAAAAAAAAACTGCTTCTGCTGCTAGCGATTTTGCCTGTACAACACACCAGTCACTGTGTGTGTGCAGTGCAAGGGGAGGCTATATTGTGGTGGATCAGCGGTGTTGGTTGTTAGGCTGCCTTCTAAGGCTTCCTGACAGCTGCATTGCTGTTTACCCACTGCTCTGCAAACTGCTTTTTTAAAAGCAATCCCAATTTTTTTTTTTGTCCTGCTGAGGTACTGAGCGTGCATTTTTTCACACCATACAGCGGTGTACACTCCTCACACAGTACCGTGTAACGGCTGTTATCACAGCCACAGTGAAGCTATCTGTGTGTCACTCTGTGAGAATAAGTCGAGGACATGTTCCGTTCTTACAGACCTGCACCTACTAGTTTTGTCTAGCTTTCAAACAGTTAAATATATTTGCTGTTTGATCACATTCAAAACTATAGAGAGACAGCGTGTGTCAGTCCGTATACTTAAAAAACACGGAGCTTGACAATTTTACGCACAGCGGACAGCCGTGTACGTGCACGCTCCTCTCAGTACCGTGTAACGGCTGTTATCACGGCCACAGTGAAGCTATCTGTGTGTCACTGTGGAAGGATAAGTGGAGGACTTGTTCCGTTCTTACAGACCTACACTCTAGGGAGATTCCTATTCTGCCCAATTCTACATACACCTTGTAGTTTGTGATACACTAGCCAATTTCTGCCAGTGACATAGCGCTCTGATATTCAGTGGGCCTAACACAATCCAAAAGTGTCCAGTGTCCACTAGTGTGTGCAGAAATTCAAAATCTCCCTTATCCTGTAGTCAATTTTTTCACACCTGTGCCATCGAGCCTGTGACATAGCGCTCTGATATTCAGTGGGCCTCACACAATCCAAAAGTGTCCAGTGTCCACTAGTGTGTGCAGAAATTCAAAATCTCTGTGATCCTGTAGTCACTTTTTTCACACCTGTGCCATCGAGCCTGTGACATAGCGCTCTGATATTCAGTGGGCCTCACACAATCCAAAAGTGTCCAGTGTCCACTAGTGTGTGCAGAAATTCAAAATCTCCCTTATCCTGTAGTCACTTTTTTCACACCTGTGCCATCGAGCCTGTGACATAGCGTTCTGATATTCAGTGGGCCTCACACAATCCAAAAGCGTCCAGTGTCCACTAGTGTGTGCAGAAATTCAAAATCTCTGTGATCCTGTAGTCACTTTTTTCACACCTGTGCCATCGAGCCTGTGACATAGCGCTCTGATATTCAGTGGGCCTCACACAATCCAAAAGTGTCCAGTGTCCACTAGTGTGTGCAGAAATTCAAAATCTCCCCTGTCCTATAGACACCTTGTACCTTGTTTTACATTACTATATAATTTGTTGGATTTTGTCTACATTTCTACAAAAAATGAGGAAGGCTGGTGGAAGAGGCTGTGGAATTGGGCGGGGGATGGCAGCTGGTAATGATGGTGTTGGTGGTGGATCTGATGGTAGTGGCAAGAGCAAAATAGGACCGAATGCAGGAGGTGTTGAGCCTGCGTCATCGTCTGGCTCCATAAGGCTTCGAAGGCTTAGTTTTCTAGGAGTTGGCAAACCGCTTTTAAAGCCAGAGCATCAGGAAAAAGTTTTGTCTTACATTGCTGACTCAGCCTCCAGCTCTATCGCCTCCTCTTCTGAAGTTGTAAAAAGTAAAAGCACTGAGTCGTCATTGGAGGCTCATGTTCATGAACCACACCTTTCCTTGTGTCCTTCACCCCAACCAAGATTGAAGGATGATGCAGGCCATACTACTGATTACTCCATGGAGCTGTTTTCACATACCATGCCTGGATTATCAAGTCAAATGGTGAATTACCCAGGCCAAGATGAATCTGACATGGAGTGCACTGATGCACAGCCGCTGATAGATGATTCTGCTGGTACATTCACTCAGAGCACTACATTGTCCTCGCAGTGTACAGAGCCAGATTCTGACCCTGATGAGACTCAGGTGCCCCTTCCCGCACACTATACCACCATACACGGTGACACAGAGGAAGGTGCACATGACATTGAAGAGGAGGTGATGGATGACCCAGTTGTTGACCCAGATTGGCATCCATTGGGGGAAGAGGGTGCTGCTTCCAATAGCTCAGATGAGGAGCATCCACAGCAGACATCAACATCGCAACAGCTGTTATCTGGCAGGCCCGGAGCACTCCAAAGACAGGTTCCAAAAATCAAAAGAGTTGCTGGACAGCTTGTCCAGAGGGTCAAAAGATCACAGCGTGCTAGGCCGCAAAATGTCTGCCAAAGTAGGAAGAGTGCAGTGTGGCACTTTTTTGAACAAAATCCTCATGATCAGGCCAAGGTTATCTGTAAGAAGTGCGCAAAGACCTTTAGCCGAGGGAAAAATCTGAAAAATTTGAATACCAGTTGCATGCTTAGACATTTAACCACCATGCACTTGCAAGCGTGGACACAACACCAAACCTCAAGTGCCACATGTGCAACTGATCACAAAGAAGGTAGTTACCAACGCTACATTGTTTCCCCCACTGTAAGCCCACCGGTTAGCACAGCAGCAAATGTTGAGGTGTCGTTGCAAGGCCACAGCAGTCAGGGAATCCCACTGTTATATCAACGAAATACTGAATCTAGGCCATCAGAAAGAACACCAACTCCATCACCATCATCAACCCTCTCTCAGTCTGCCCTGTCCACCGCTACTTCCACCATATGCAGCTCTCAAGTCCAGCTCACCCTCCCAGACACTATGAGTAGGTCAAGAAAGTACTCAGTCTCTCATTCGCGTTCACTGGGTTTGAACGCCCACATTGTCAAACTAATCTCGTTTGAGATGATGCCCTATCGGTTGGTGGAAAGCGCAGCTTTCCGCAAACTCATGGCCTATGCAGTACCACGCTATGACCTACCCAGTCGCCACTTCTTCTCTCACAAAGCCATCCCAGCCCTCCACCATCATGTAAAAGACCGCATTGTCCATGCACTCAAGCAGTCAGTGAGTGGAAAGGTGCATCTCACAACTGATGCATGGTCCAGTCGGCATGGCCAGGTCCATTACGTGTCCATCACTGCGCACTGGGTTAATGTGGTGGATGCAGGGTCCACAGGGGACAGCGGTGGTGGGACAGTGCTGCCTAGCCCACGGTATAGGAAACAGTTGGCTGTAGGCGTTCGACCCTCCTCCTCCTCCTCCAAAAGCGAAAGCTCGTCCACAGAGCGCAGTCGTACGAGCACTCCATCTGCAGCTGCCACTGTTGCACACGAGGTGTCCCCCTATCGAGCAGCTAGTGGAAAGCGTCAGCAGGCTGTGTTGCAGATGATGTGTTTGGGTGACAGACACACCGCCGAGGTGCTGGCCGAGTACTTGAAGCGACAAACTGAGTCATGGCTGGGCAGTGTACATCTTGAGGCAGGCAAGGTAGTTAGTGATAACGGCCATAATTTTGTGGCAGCCATAGCCCTTTCAAAACTCAGCCACATACCTTGCTTGGCTCACACCTTGAACCTGGTGGTGCAGTGCTTCCTCAAAAATTATCCGGAGTTAACAGCCCTGCTCCAGAAGGTGCGAAGACTGTGTGCGCACATCCGCCGGTCGCCTGTACACTCCGTTCGTATGCAGAAGCTGCAGCGATTGCTCCACCTTCCCAACCACCGCCTCATTATCGACATTGCAACAAGGTGGAACTCCACCCTGCACATGGTGGAGCGGCTGTGCGAGCAGAGGCAGGCCATAATGCATTTGTGGGAGGATACACGGCCAGGCACTTTGAGAGCAGACATGGAGTTGACAGGTGTGCAGTGGTCGAAGCTGAAAGACCTCTGTAAAGTCCTTCAGTGTTTTGAGGAATGCACACGGCTGGTAAGCGCAGACGACGCCATCCTAAGCATGAGCATCCCACTTATGCGTCTGCTCATGCAAACTTTGACGCACCTTAAGGAGCAGGCGTCTGCAGCCAATGTTGATGAGGAGGAAGAGGAGGAGGGAATCCTTGATGACATTCAGCCATTGTCTGCTCAGGGACCTCTCCTGGACGAGGTGGAGGAAGAAGAGGAGGAGGAGGATGATGATGCGGATGATTACTTAGGGGAGGAGGATGCATCTCGTGGGGCAAGTGAAAATGTTGGCGTGGCAAGGTCTGGTACAGGGTTTGTGCGTGACTGGAGGGATGTGGATTTGCCAGAAAGTGCTCCTCCAACCAGCACTCGCAGTGCATCATTGACACCGGGAACATTGGCCCACATTTCAGATTATGCCTTGCAGATCCTAAAAAGGGACCCCCGCATTGCCAAAATGATGAACGATGATGACTACTGGTTGGCCAGCATCCTGGATCCACGCTATAAAGGCAAATTACAAAACATCATGCCACAGGAGAACCTTGACCTAATATTGGCTAATAAACAAGCAACTCTGGTAAATCGGTTGCTTGAGGCATTCCCAGCACACAGCAGCGGTGATGGTTCTCACACGAGCCGTACGGGCCGGGGGCAGCTTGGCAGAGGTGTTCATGGTGCACACAGCAGAAATGGCATTGGAGACAGGGGTTTCATGACAATGTTGTGGACTGATTTTTCAAGTACCGCTCACACAACTAGTAATACTGCATCGATGGAAAGTGACAGGAGACAGCAGTTGTCAACTATGGTTACAAACTACTTTTCCTCCCATATCGATGTTCTCCCACACAGGTCATTCCCCCTTGACTATTGGGCCGCTAAACTGGACACCTGGCCTGAATTGGCACAATATGCCTTACAGGAGCTCGCTTGCCCAGCTGCAAGTGTGCTATCGGAAAGAGTCTTCAGTGCAGCTGGATCAATCCTGACAGAAAAAAGGACCCATCTGTCAACCCAAAATGTGGATGATCTAACCTTCATTAAAATGAACCATGCATGGGTTTCCAAGGATTTTGTCCCACCTTCCCCTGATGACACATAGGGTGACAGAAAAATGGCTTGCTTTGGTCCACCTCTTCCTGGGACTTGACCTATTTCGCCTTTTGCATCAGCTGAATGTCCAACATCAACATATGCCACTTTCTAAAACTCCCTAACTGTGCTGCCTCCCCCCCCATGGCCGGGGTCACCACCTAGTGCCGTTGCCCTGGACAGGTGGGTAGGCCGACTCTTGGGCGCGGGCACTGGCACAGGGTCCCTCATAGTGCAATCAAGTGTCTCTGACGGTGGTGGTGCACACCCGCCATCAGACACTCCGCCGTACTATGAGGGGCCCAGTGCCAGTACCGACGCCCACGAGTGGGCCCCCCTTGCTTGGGCAGGGCCCCAGCATTTGTAATCTTTACCTCTCCCTGCTCCTCCGCTGTGTAGTCTGGGCCGTCAAATCCATACTGTGCCTGACACCGTCTGAGCCTGCCTCCTGATGTATAGACATATATTTTGAATGTGTACGCTATCCATACATGTTATCCGGGGATACGGTACCCTTTCTCACCTTTGTGCAATCACGTGCAATCCATACTGGGCCTAACACCGTCTGAGCCTGCCTCCTGATGTATAGACATATATTTTGAATGTGTACGCTATCCATACATGTTATCCGGGGATACGGTAACCTTTCTCACCTTTGTGCAATCTCGTGCAAGCCATACTGGGCCTATCACCGTCTGAGCCTGCCTCCTGATGTATTGACATATATTTTGAATGTGTACGCTATCCATACATGTTATCCGGGGATACGGTACCCTTTCTCACCTTTGTGCAATCACGTGTAATCCATACTGGGCGTGAGAACGGCTGGCGAGCTGTTAAGCAAGCTACAGCACCTGTGGTTTGCACACGTAAGTTTTTCATTTTTTCAGGAATGACGGTTAGGCCTAATTCCGGAACTGCGGTTGACCTGCACTTACTGGGAAATCATCGTTCGTGGGTAATAATTGTAATCAGTGATCCCCATCACTAACGTTGTTCAGCGGGTTATCTGCACCTGTAAGCGACAAACGCTGGCCTTTTCAGTGTAGCGCACATGCAGCCACGGACATGTAAGGGCATAACACACCAGTTATTGACCAATCTCATGTGCCAGAGCCTCACGTATCTTCTAGTAAGCCGGACTCGGACCGCGGGGCATGACGGAGTCTCGTTCGTTAACGGAATTAAGCTTGCAATGTGTGCATCTTTTCTGTAGCTGGCATGGTTGCGGTTTCCCAGGTGGAGTCGAATTTAACCGTAGGCTCCACTCCTGGTGGTGCCCTTCTGGACATTCCTTTAAGGTTCAGCTTTGCAACCATACTGCCCACGTAAAACAAACACTTTGCCTTCATGAACGCTGTTTGGAGGGTCATGACTCGTGGGAATAACGCCACCCAATCAGTTAACCTGCTAGAGAGATCCTTCGTTGCTCCCAAGCATGACATCACACTCCCTAGGAGGAAGGTAATGCCACTGTGGCGACCGTACTCCTGGGGGCGACACAAGTGCACTGATGCCCAGCCACTGCTCGATGAATCTGCTGGTACATTGACCCAGACCACTACATTCCCCTCGCACGCTACACGGTCTGAATCTGACCCTGATGAAACTCAGGTTACCCTTCCCATATACAGTTCCATCTTACACGGTGACAAAGAGGAAGCTGCAGATGAAAGTGCAGGTTCGGCCCACCCGCCATCAGACACACCACCATACTATCAGGGGCCCTGTGCCAGTGCCGTGGCCAACGAGTGGGCCCCCCCTGCTTGCTCAGGATCACAGCACTTGCAAGGTTGAAATACTGTGCAGTGAGATGGAAGATGGGGACGACGAGGAGTCCAGACTAGTACAGGGATTCCCTAGCGAGGAGACTTATTTGATTGTTTTCAATGTTGGGACTGCAATTTTTGGGGAGCACTATACTCTGGAGAATGATAGATGGGGCCCACCATACACTGGAACATTCCAAAGGTGGACATCAGACACTGGAGCAGCATTTACAGGGCCCATTATACACTAGAGCATTAGAAATGGGGCCCATTATGATTGGAGCATTATTTGGGCCCATAAGACAGTGGAGCTTCATCCATGGGGACCAACATATACTGTAGCATTATGTGGAGCTCATCATATACTGTTTCAAACATTATATGGGACCAATGATTCTGTATGGAGAAATAGATGGGCCTCGTCATGAGATATAAAAAGTGAAGTATTTTTCATTGTACTATACCGCTATTTCTCTGCCGTATCGGAGCATGATGAGTTGTGGTGTGTGTTAAAGGGGCGCTCTTTCGCCCAGGGCACATGAAAACCTGGAGCCAGCCCTACCCCCCCACAACTTTAGCCAAATAACCCCCATTTTTCAGTGCGTAACTTGTATGATGAAGTTAATTAAGGTTGACAAGCTTAAGTAAGAAGAATTGATGCTTTTGGCATTCAAATGGGCACTGTAGGTGTGTTTCCTGTCCTCCTCTCACTGCCGACTTTTATTCCCCATTGACTTACATTGGGTTTCGTGTTTCGGGACGACCCCGACTTTTCCCTATAATCGGCCGATCTTGCTCGACCCGACTTTTGGAAAAGTCGGGTTTCACAAAACGAAACTCGACCCTAAAAAACCAAAAGTTGCTCAACTCTACTCGTGACATATTGTACTTCATGTTAGTGGTAAAATTTCATTCATATAACTTGCGTTTATTTGTGAATAAAACAGAAATTTGGCAAAAAATTTGAAAATTTTGCAATTTTCCAAATTTGAATTTTTATGCCCTTAAATCACAGAGATACGGCACACAAAAAAAACTTAATAAATAACATTTCCCACATGTTTACTTTACATCAGCACAATTTTGGAACACAAATTTTTTTTGTTAGGAAGTTATAAGGGTTAAAAATTGACCAGCGATTTCTCATTTTTGCAACGCCATTTTATTTTTACGGACCACATCACATTTGAAGCCACTTTGAGGGGTCTATATGATAGAAAATACCCAAAAGTGACACCATTCTAAAAACTGCACCCCTTAAGGTGCTCAAAACCACATGCAAGAAGTTTATTAACCCTTTAGATGCGTCACAGGAATTTTTTGAATATTTAAAAAAAAATGAACATTTAACTTTTTTTCACAAAAAAAATACTTCAGGTTCAATTTTTTTTATTTTACCAAGGGTAACAGGAGAAATTGGACGGCAAAAGTTATTGTGCAATTTGTGCTGAGTACGCTGATACCTGATATGTGGGGGGAACCACTGTTTCGGCGCATGGCAGACCTCAGAAGGGAAGGAGCGCCGTTTGACTTTTTCAGTGCAAAATTGGCTGGAATTCAGATCGGACACCATGTCGCGTTTGGAGAGCCCCTGATGTACCTAAACAGTGGAAACCATCCACAAGTGACCCCATTTTGGAAACTAGACCCCCCAAGGAACTTATCTAGATATGTGGTGAGAACTTTGACCCCACAAGGGCTTCAGATAAGTTTATAACGTACAGCGGTACAATTTAAAAATCATATTTTTTTCACAAAAATGATCTTTTCACCCCCAATTTTTATTTTTTCAAGGGTAACAGGACCCTAAAAGTTATTGTGCAATTTGTCCTGAGAACGCTGATACCCCATATGTGGGTGTAAATGACTATTTGGGCGCATGGCAGAGCTCGGAAGGGAAGCAGCGCCGTTTGACGTTTTTGGCTGGAATTGAGATCGGACACCATGTCGCGTTTGGAAAGCCCCTGATGTACCAAAACAGTAGAAACCCACCACAAATGACACCATTTTGGAAACTAGACCCCTCAAGGAACTTATCTAGATGTGTGGTGAGCACTTTGAACCCCCCAGTGCTTCACAGAAGTTTATAACGCCCGGGCGTGAAAATAAAAAAAATCGTATTTTTTCCACAAACATCTTTTAGTCACCAATTTTTTTATTTTCCCAAGGGTACAAGGAGAAATTGGACCCCAAAAGTTGTTGTCCAATTTGTCCTGAGTACGCTGATAGTGACATTTTGGAATGTAGACTTTGATGGAATGGTCTGCGGGTGTCATGTTGCTTTTGGAGAGCCCCTGATGTACCTAAACTATTGAAACTCCCCATGGAACTTATCTAGATGTGTGGTGAGCACTTTGAACCCCCAAGTGCTTCACAGAAGTTTTTAACGCCTGGGCGTGAAAATAAAAAAATAATTTTTTTCCACAAAAATGTTATTTTTGCCCCCAATTTTTAATTTTCCTAAGGGTAACAGGAAAAATTGGACCCCAAAAGTTGTTTTGCAATTTGTCCTGAGTATGCTGATACCCTATATGTGGGGCTAAAACACTGTTTGGGCGCATGGCAGAGATTGGAAGGGAAGGAGCACCATTTGACTTTTTCAACGCAGAATTGTCTGGAATTGAGATCCGACGCCATGTTGCATTTGGAGAGCATCTGATGTGCCCAAACAGTGGAATCCCCCCAATTATAACTCCAACCCTAACCCCAACACACCCCTAACCCTAGCCTCAGCCCTAACCCTAGCCCTAACCCTAATGGGAAAATGGAAATAAATACATTTTTTTTATTTTATTATTTTTCCTTAACTAAGTGGGTGATAACGGGGGGTTTGATTTACTATTTATGGCGGTTTTTATGCTTGGCAGCTGTCACACGCTAAAAGACGCTTTTTGTTGTAAAATAGTTTTTGCATCACCACATATTGAGAGCTATAATTTTTCCGTATATTGACCCACCGAGTCATGTGAGGTCTTATTTTTTGCGGGACAAGTTGACGTTTTTATTGGTACCATTTTTGGGCACGTGACATTTTTTGATCGCTTTTTATTCATATTTTTGGGATGCAGAATGAACAAAAACCATCGTTTCATGAATTTCTTTTGGGGGGGTGTGTTTACACCGTTCCGCGTGCGGTAAAATTGATAAAGTGGTTTTATTCTTCAGGTCAGTACAGTTACAGCGATACCTCATTTAGGTCTTTTTTTATGTTTTGTCGGTTTTATGCAATGAAAACTATTTTATATAAAAATAATTATTTTTGCAACGCTTTATTCTGCGAGCTATAACTTTTTTATTTTTTTGCGGATGATGCTGTATGGTGGCTCGTTTTTTGCGGGACAAGCTGACGTTTTCAGCGGTACCATGGATATTTATATGCGTCTTTTTGATCGCGCGTTATTGCACTTTTTGTTCGGTGGTATGACAATAAATCATTATTTTTTGCTTGGCTTCATATTTTTATTTTTTAAGGGGTTCGTTAAAGGGGTTAACTAATGAGACAGTTTTATAGGGCGGGTCGTTACGGACGCAGCGATACCAAATATGTGTACTTTTATTGGGTTTTTTTATTTTCAAAAAATGAATTTATTAGGGAATATTTTTTTTTTACTAATTTATTTAGCGATTTTTTCAAAATTATTTTTACCTTTTTTTTTTTTTAACTTTATTACGTTGTCCCAGGTGGGACATCACTGTCCTGTGACAGATTGCTGATCTGTCACATCACAGATCAGCGATCTGTCACAGGCACTGCTGCAGACTTCCTCATGCCTGTGATTTGCAGGCAGTGAGGAAGTCAGCTCCCTACAGACCCCTGAAGGTCCCCGTCGCCATCTTGGATCCGGGGGCCTGTAGGGAAAGAGCCCCCCGCAGCAGTGCTGCACATTGCGCTGCCGTGGGGGGCTCAGGGATGCACGGAGGGAGCCCCCTCCCTGCCGATGCTTCCCTTTAACCCCCGATACACCGCAATCGTGTTTGATCGCGGTGTACATGGGGTTAACGTGTCGGGGGCGGTCCGTGACCACCCCTGACACATTGTGCCGGGTGTCAGCTGTGATAATCAGCTGACACCCGGCCGCGATCAGCGGCGCTCACCATGTGGGCGCCGCTGATAGCTATGACATACTATCCCGTCCCTGGGAATTAAGTCCCAGGGCACATGGACGGGAGAGTACGTCTCATGGCAGTAAGGGGTTAAACAATACTATATGTACCTTGTATCTGGTGATACAGTAACCTTTTTATATTCTTAGCTAATGCATACTGGGACTGAGAGCATCTGTGTCTGCCTCATGAAATGTCTACGCAGATTTAGAATGTTTAAACTATACTATATATACCTTGTAACTGGTCATACTGTACCCTTTTTCAACTTGTCACATTATTGTCAAATCAATACTGAGCGTGTGAGCATGTGTGTCTGCCTCCTGAAATACATACAGAAATTTTTGTATTTTAAGTAGACTATATATACCTTGTATCTGTTGAACCAGTACCCTTTGTGCCCGAAATTCATCCTCCACCCACCACTCAAAGTGCATCATTGACACCTGGAACATTGGCACACACGTGTGATTATTTCTTGCGGATCTTCTTTTTATATCTTGGTGTGATCCATACTGAGCCTGTGAGAGGCTGTGTGTTACTCTTGAAATATATATGTAGATCGCCAAATGACCCCAACACTGTATACAGCAGTACGCTTGGGATCCATTCCCCTTTTACTGCTTTTTATATTGTTGTGTAATCCATACTGGGCCTCAGAGCGTCTGTGTCTGCCTCCTGAAATAAATACGGAGATTTTGAATGTTGAAACTATATATACCTTTTATCTGGTGATACTGTACTCTTTTTCTACTTTTTAGTTTGTTGTCGAATCCATACTGGCCATGACAGCGTCTGTGTCTGCCTCCTCAAATATATACGTAGATTTATAATGTTGAAACTATACAATATATCCCTGTTATCTAGTGTTAAAATGAAACGCCAAGCAGGGTCGAGGCTTACTCCGTACCGGGCCTTTCAGGCTCTTTTAAGGGGGAAGTATGTCACGGTGGTGATTGGGACCCGGTCTGTGGCCCTGGGGGGCCAATAAAGAAGATGACAGTTCAGATGAGGGGGAAGATGGTATAATTAATTTGGAAAAGGGGGATCGTGACGCCACCTGTGGTACTTGGCTAGGGTAGCCGACGCTGTAATGCAGATCCTCTGTGCCAGTGTTAAAGCAGACAAGATGATGAAGCTCTCCACGGGCAGAGCTGTATCCCAGTGCAGTTGAGATGGTGTTTGGGAGCCGTTGATGGTGATGGTGAGTGTAGCGTGTGTAGCAGGCGAGTTGTAAAATCCACCAAGGACGCAGTTGGGTGCAATTTCTGAGGTTTTCCTCAAGTTTTGTGCACAAGATGACCAGATTGGTACTGTGTCATCTGAGGGAGGGGTCTGGCGAACTCAAAGGTAGATCAGAAACACCTGTTCAAGACTCCTCCTTGTGTATCCTTTATAGGCTGTGTCTCTGCACTGATCTCTCCCTTCCTTCATGCTGTGGGCCTTCGCAAACAGTGTCCCAAGCCAGCAGCCATGGATCACACCGGGCAATGTGGGTCATGCCCCGGGGTCTTTTATTCCAACTGCTGCCGCCTTTTTGAGTATGGAATGCGGCTGCGACTGAGGCACTTAAGTTACCTCAGCCTCCGTCATTTTAGCTGAGCCCTGTATTTCTCCACTACCTTCATAAGCCACCTTACCCAACGAGGCCTGGTCCTTCCTTCTCCAGAAACGGGCTTCACAGGTGGCTTAGTGCACTTCCCGTGCCCCAAGGACCCCTTCCTTCCAGTCTAGGAGCTTGGAAAAGATTTTTCTCTCTTCTCTGACCCTCAGTCCTATCACAGCAAGCCTGCTCTTACTCCTGTACTGTCACCGACTGACAACTCTCTAGAAAGATCCATTTACCTCAGACTAGCTCCACCCATCAACTGTCAGCTTGCTCTCTGATTGGATGCCCACAATCACTCCACTACCTAAGCTCCTCCGACTGTACCTTCCTTCCACACTAACGCCCAACACCCTTTCCTAGTCAGTCTGGGATGAGGCCATCCTCCCACCGGGTAAACGCAGAAAGCACTGACTAACGTGTGTGTGTTGAGTGCAGGGTTTGGAGTCCTGAGCGGTGATCCCTCCTTACCTTTGGGTGAGGTGCAGTACCTCTGTGGCGACCGTACCCTCAGTGGCGCCATAGTACCCATTCTCAACTTTTTATAGTGTTGTTGGATCCGGTTATCAATGGGTAACCGAGGAGGGGAAAAAAAAGCTAAGTCTCAGAAAACCAGAGAAGTTGGTAACTATGCAGATTGCAGATCCCTGATCTTAACCGCACAACTAGCAGCAGTCGTGGAGCGTTCCTACGATGGTCCTAGACCCCTCATTACAACCGGAGAGCTACGTAAGCCTAAAGCAGGAAAAAAGGAAAACTAACTGCCCCAGAGCAGACCCCAAAGGAAAGACAGCCCCCCACATGTATTGAAGGTGAAACAAGATGAAAATACAAACAAAGCCAGGAAAATAGGCTGAGCAAACGATGGGGCCCGGCTAGCTAAAAAGGACAGGAAAGGAAAGACAGTCTGCAATCTGCCAAAAAAACCTACAAAAATATTGTCCAACACTTCTGATAGCAAAATTAACCCTGAAGTCACTAGACGTCTAAATCTATATCAGCACTCTGAAATATTCTGAGACAGAGCAAAAAAGAGGCCAATCTAATAAGGGACAAAAAGCAGATTGGCAAATACTGATTAATAGGATTGGAATTTCAGCATAGCCCCAGCAGGGGCAGGCTGATTACACAAAAAACTGAATTGACCAACAAGTGCAAGTGTGAACAATAGCAAAAAACAAACTTAACTTGAGAAGACTGGAAGAGAGCTGAAGTCCAGGACCTGAGACGCAGACTGAATCACCAGCACCAGGATAGGGCGTCAGCTGTCTTATATCCAGTCTGATACTCCAGAGATCCAATCGTTATCTTCCTCATCAGGTGGCAGATCACTACCACTTAAACCAACCTCACTACCTCCTGTCACCACCATAGGGAGAACGGAAGGGGAACTCTCAACTGATGGAGCAGAAAATGAGTTCATGACAGGATCCATACTGGGCCTGAGAGCGTCTGTGTTTGCCTCCTGAAATGTATACGGAGATTCAGTATGTTTAAACTATACTATATATACCTTGTATCTAGTGATACTGTACCCTTTTGCAAATTTTTATATTATTGTCTAATCCGTACTTAGCCTGTGACCATCTGTGTCTGACTCATGAAATATATATGGAGATTTACAATTATCCCTAGACTGTATAGAGCTGTCTGCTTCTGAAACAGTACCATATATCTGCTGATATTTTTAGTCCATTTTCACAAAAATTATTACATATGGTGGAAGAGGCCGTGAATGTGGGTGTGGGGGGCCAGCTGGTATTGATGGTGGTGGTGGTGCATCTGCTGGTATTGCCAAAAGCACAATAGCAGCTAAGGCAGGAGGTGTTGAGCCTGCATCATCAGCTGGCACAAGAAGGCCTTTAAGGCTCCCTTTTCTGGGAGTAGGTAAACTGCTTTTAAAGCTGGAGCATCAGGAACTAATTTTGCCTTGCATTGCTGAAAAAGCCTCCAGCTCTATCGCCTTCTCTTCTGAAGTTTAAAAAAATGCAAGCACTGAGTTGTCAGTGCAGGCTTCTGGTCAGGAACCACCCCTTTCCTTGTCTCCTTCACGCCCACTAAAAGTGAAGGATGCGGCAGCCCACACTTCAGATTACTCAATGGAGCTCTTTTCACAGGCTATGCCTGTGTTATCAAGTGAAAATCTAAATTCCCCAGTCCAACATGAATTGGAGAAGGAGTGCACTGATGCACAGCCACTGCTAGATGATTCTGCTGGTACATTGACCCACAGCACTACATTCCGCTCGCACTCTACAGAGCCAGAATGTGACACTGATGAAACTCAGGTGCCCCTTTCCGCATACTATACCACCTTACACGGTGACAAAGAGGAAGGTGCAGATGAAAGTGCTGGTTCCCTGAGCAGGTGGGGGGTCCTACTCATGGGCGATGGCAGTGGCACAGGGCCCCTCATAGTACGTAAAAGTGTCTCTGCCGGTGGGAGAGCCCACTCGCCATCAGACATACCGTCGTACTATGAGGGGCCCAGTGCCAGTGCTGTCGCCCATGAGTGGGCCCCCGATGCTTATTGCAAGTGCTGTGGCCCTGAGCACTTATCTCTCCCTGCTCCACCGCCATGACATCTTCCGCCTTTCCTGACAGTGACATTCAGGTTACAGAGCGCAATGACATCACGTCTGTATGCCCTCTACCGAAACAGTACAAGTGTAGAGAGATTTAAAATGGCAATGCTGAGGAGTCCAGAGTAGAGCAGTGCCCAGCGAGGAGAGGTATTTAATTTTTTAAATGTTAGGAGCATATTTTGGGGAGCAATATACACATGAGAATGATATATGGGGCCCATCATACACTGGAGAATCATCCATTTGGCCCATCATATACTGGAGCATTCTAAATGGGGGACATCAGACACTGGAGCAGCATTTACAGGGCCCATTATACACTGGAGCATAAGAAATGGGGTCCATTATATATGGAGCATTATTTGGGCCCATAACAGACTGGAGCATCATCCATGGGGACCAACATATACTGGAGCATTCCAAATGGGGGACATCAGACAGAGGAGCAGCATTTATGGGGCACATTATATACTGGAGCATTAGAAATGGGGCCCATTATATATGGACTCTATGGAGCACTATTTGGGCCCATAAGACAGTGGCGCATCATCCATGGGGACCAACATATACTGTAGCATTATGTGGAGCTCATTATATACTGTATGGAACATTATATGGGACCAATTATTCTGTATGGAGAAATATATTGTGCTCATTATTCTGTAGGGCGCACTAGGTGGTGGCCGTAATACTGTATGGAGTAATATACTGTCCGTTTTTTGAGCTATTGTAGAATTTAAAATAGATATCAGTCATGTCATGTACAGTAAGCAGTGAAGTATTTTTCATTGTACTATACCTATATTTCTGTGCCGTAGCGGAGCATTATGAATTGTGGTATGTGTTAAAAGGGCGCACTGACACTCTTTGGCCCAGGGCACACGAAAAATAACCCCCAGTTTTCAATGCGTAACTATTATTATAAAGTAAATTAAGGTTGACAAGCTTAAGTAATAAGAATTGATGTCGTTGGCATGGAAATAGGCACTGTAGGTGTGTTTACTGTCCTCCACTCCATGCCCACTTTGCTTCCCCATTGACTTGCATTGGGTTTCATGTTTCAGTCAGACCCCGGCTTTTCCCTATAGTCGGCCGATTTCATTCGACCCGACTTTTTAGAAAGTCCGGTTTCATGAAACCCGACTCGACCCGAAAAAAGGAAAAGTCGCTCATCACTAATCAGCACAATTTTGGAACCAAAATTTTTTTTTGTTAGGAAGTTATAAGGGTTAAAAGTTGACCAGCGATTTCTCATTTTTACAACACCATTTTATTTTTAGGGACCACATCACATTTGAAGTCACTTTGAGGGGTCTATATGATAGAAAATACCCAAAAGTGACACCATTCTAAAAACTGCACCCCTCATGGTGCTCAAAACCACATTCAAGAAGTTTATTAACCCTTCAGGTGCTTCACAGGAATTTTCTGAATGTAAAAAAATGAACATATTTTTTCTTTTCACAAAAAAAATTACTTCAGGTCCAATTTTTTTTTATTTTACCAAGGGATAACAGGAGAAATTGGACTGCAAGAGTTATTGTCCAATTGTCCTGAGTACGCTGTTACCTGATATGTGTGGGGAACCACTATTTGGGCGCATGGCAAAGCTTGGAAAAGCAGCGCCATTTTACTTTTTCAACGCAAAATTGGCTGGAATTGAGATTGGGTGCCATGTCACGTTTGGAGAGCCCCTGATGTGCCTAAACAGTGGAAACTCCCCACAAGTGACCCAATTTTGGAAACTAGACCCCCCAAGGAACTTATCTAGATGTGTGGTGAGAACTTTGAACCCCCAAAGGCTTCACAGAAGTTTATAACGTACAACCGTACAATTAAAAAATCATATTATTTCCACAAAAATGAACTTTTCACTCCCAATTTTTATTTTCCCAAGGGAAACAGGACCCCAAAAGTTATTGTGCAATTTGTCCTGAGTACGCCGATACCCCATATGTGGGGGTAAACCACTATTTGAGTGCATGGCAGAGCTCGGAAGGGAAGCAGCGCCATTTGACTTTTTTGGCTGGAATGGAGATCAGACACCATGTTGCATTTGGATAGCCCCTGTTGTGCCTAAGCAGTGGAAACCCCCACAAATTACACCATTTTGGAAACTAGACCCCCAAAGGAACTTATCTAGATGTGTGGTGAGCACTTTGAACCCCCAAGTGCTTCACAGAAGTTTATAACGCCAGAGTGTGAAAATAAAAAATCATATTTTTTCCACAAACATGACCTTTTAGTCCCCAATTTTTTTATTTTCCCAAGGGTAACAAGAGAAATTGGACCACAAAAGTTGTCCAATTTAACCTGAGTACGCTGATACTCCATATGTGGGAGAAAACTACTGTATGGGTACACGTCGGGGCTCGGAGGGGAAGTAGTGACGTTTTGGAATGCTGACTTTGATGGAATGGTCTGCGGGTGTCACATTTGGAGAGACCTTGATGTGCCTAAACTGTGGAAACCCCCCATAAGTGACCCCATTTTGGAAACTAGACCCCCCATGGAACTTATCCAGATGTGTGGTGAGCACTTTGAACCCACAAGTGCTTCACAGAACTTTATAACGTAGAGCCATACAAATAAAAAAAATATATTTTTTTCCACAAAAATGATATTTTTGCCCCTGATTTTTTATTTACCCAAAGGTAACAGGAGAAATTGGACCCCAAAAGTTGTCCAATTTGTCCTGAGTACGTTTGTACCCCATATGTAGGGGTAAACCACTGTTTGGCCGCATGGCAAAGCTTGGAAGGGAAGGAGCACCGTTTGACTTTTTCAACGCAGAATTGGCTGGAATTGAGATCAGACACCATGTTGCGTTTGGAGAGCCCCTGATGTGCCCAAACAGTTGAAACCCCCCCCAATTCTACCTCTAACCCTAACCCCAACACACCCCTAACCCTAGTCTCAGCCCTAGCCCTAACCTGGGAACCCTGGGAAAATGGAAATAAATACTTTTTTTTTATTTTATTATTTTTCCCTAACTTAGGCTAGTTTCACATTAGCATTTTTTAGCGCTGCGCTTCGTGCGCAATAGAAACTCATCATGCGCTTTGCATGCATTTGCGTTTTTTTAGATGCATGCGTTTTAACCAGTTTCTAGCCATGTTAACTCTTAAAACGCTTGCGATTTCAAATGCAAGCGTGCACATAGACTGTAATGTGTTATTTTTGCGCATTCCGTGCACAAGCGTTTGACGTCGCTGGACAGACCCAAAAATACAACAGGTTGTGTTGGGCGCCCCTAGGCACACACTACAAAAAACGCATGTGCACGAAAATGCATGCGAACGCATGCAAACGCTAGACCCTGCGCCCGCCATGTAAAACATAGGGACACATGGCGCATGGACGCGCACGATGTACTGCGCTAAAATACGCTAATGTGAAACCAGCCTAAAGGGGTGATAAAGGGGGGTTTGATTTACTATTTATGGCGGGTTTTTATGTTTGGCAGCTGTCATATGCTAAAAGATGCTTTTTATTATAAAAAGTTTTTGCATCACCACATTTTGAGAGCTATAATTTTTCCATATTTTGACCCACCAAGTCATGTGTGGTCTTACTTTTGCGGGACGAGTTGACATTTTTATTGGTACTATTTTCGGGCACGTGACATTTTTTGATTGCTTTTTACTCATATTTTTGGGATGCAGAATGAACAAAAACCAGCATTTCATGAATTTATTTTGGGGGTGTGCGTTTACACCGTTCTGCGTGTGGTAAAATTGATAAAGTGGTTTTATTCTTTGGGTCAGTACGATTAAAGCGATACCTCATTTATGTCTTTTTTTATGTTTTGGCGCTTTCATACAATAAAACCAATTTTATATAAAAAATTATTTTTGCATCGCCTTATTCTGCGAGCTATAACTTTTTTATTTTTTCGCTGATGACGCTGTGAGGCAGCTCATTTTTTGCGGGACAAGATGACGTTTTTAGCGGTACCATGTTTTTCATATCCGTCTTTTTGATCGAGCGTTATTGCACTTTTTGTTCGGTGGTATGATAAATCATTGTTTTTTGCTTTGTTTTTATTGAAGGGGTTAAAGGGGTAAACTAGTGGGACAGTTTTATAGGGTGGGTCGTTATGGATGCGGTGATACTAAATATGTGTACTTTTATTGTTTTGTCTGACAGTTTGGACAGCACTGTCAGATCAGCGATCTGACAGGCGCTGCTGCAGGCTTCCTCAGTGCCTGCTCTCTGATCCGGATGCCTGCAGGGAGGAGGACCCTCGGAGCAATGCAGCACATTGCGTCGCTCCGGGGTTCTCAGGGAAGCATGAAGGGAGCCCCCTCGCTGCGTGATTCTTCCCTGTGCCCCCGGTACACTGCGATCATGTTTGATCGCAGTGTGCCAGGGGTTAATGTGTTGGGGGCAGTCTGTGACCACCCCTGACACATAGTGCCGGGTGTTAGCTGTGATAATCAGTTGACACCCGGCTGCGATCAGCTGCGCTCCCCCGTGAGCGCCGCTGATTGTGTTGGACGTACTATTCCCTCCTTGGGACTTCGGTCCCAGGTCACATGAACGGAATAGTACGTCCAATGTAGGAAAAGGATTAAAAAACAGCCAAGTCCCCTGGACTCCTATTCCAGAATTTTTACAGAACGGCTAGGGAATAGAGTTGAAAAAGAGTACTGTTAAAATCCACACTGCAGCACTGGAGGCCCTCTTCAACCAAAAAAATTCCGATCACACTCTAATGATTAAGTTTTTCAGGATGGTCAGTCGATCTTAGATATTCACACAGCTCCAAGCCACCCTTTGGGATTTAAACTTAGGGTTAAAAGCTTTAGTCAAATCTCCGTTTGGGCCCCTGTCAGACTGCTCGATTAAAATTCTGACCCTGGAAATGGCCCTTACATCAGCTAGAAGGGTGGGGGAGCTGCAGGCACTATCAGTCAACCAACCCTTTACTCAGGTTTACTCAGATAGGGTTATACTTAGACCTGACCCAGCCTATCTCCCAAAGGTGGTAACGGCCTTTTTGTCACAGATCCCAGGAGACCGAAAGATGGCAAAACTAAAAATGAGGGGGGGAAAGAGAGTTTCACATCCTGGATGGTAGGAGATGTCTGTTACAATACTTAGACTCAACCAAGGAATTCAGGAAATCTACCTCCCTGTTTGTTCTCTCTCATGGTCTCAGGAGAGGCCAGGCAGCGTCCAAAGGGTCCATTAGCCAAATGGGTCAGGACAGGGATTGCTTTGGCCCACACTTCGGGAGGTGTGTCCCCCCAACCCGATAACATAAAAATCACACTCCATAAGGGTTGTCTCTACATCCAAGGCTTTTAGAATCAAGGAAGGGAAGAAATGATCTGGTGATGGAGGGGTTAAGACATTGGTTTAGAAAGTAATTGTCAACAGTGTAAAAATGTTAGTGTGTGTTAATTGTGTGGGAGGAACATAACCTGAAAATGATGAATGACTGTGCATATTGTCTTTTAGACCCCAGCGTACCAAATTGAAGGCATTTTAGAAAACTGCCAGCGGTGGTTTTCCTGCAGCATCTTTGGTGTAGTTTTTGTGGCGGTGTCTTTGTTTTGCAATTTAAACATTTGGGCACGTGGAAGCCCCTCACTATTAAAGAGTAAATATGCTACAGTTGTGGCCAAAAGTATTGACACCCATGCATTTCTGTCAGATAATACTCAGTTTCTTCCTGAAAATGAATGCAAACACAAATTCTTTGGTATTATCTTCATTTAATTTGTCTTAAATAAAAAAAACACAAAAAGAATTGTCCTAAAGCCAAATTGGATATAATTCCACACCAAACATAAAAAAGAGGGTGGACAAAAGTATTGGCACTGTTCGAAAAATCATGTGATGCTTCTCTAATTTGTGTAATTAACAGCACCTGTAACTTACCTGTGGCACCTAACAGGTGTTGGCAATAACTAAATCACACTTGCAGCCATTTGACATGGATTAAAGTTGACTCAACCTCTGTCCTGTGTCCTTGTGTGTACCACATTGAGCATGGAGAAAAGAAAGAAGACCAAAGAATTGGCTGAGGACTTGAGAAACCAAATTGTGAGGAAGCATGAGCAATCTCAAGGCTACAAGTCCATCTCCAAAGACCTGAATGTTTCTGTGTCTACAGTGCGCAGTGTCATCAAGAAGTTTAAAGCCCATGGCACTGTGGCTAACCTCCCTAGATGTGGACAGAAAAGAAAAATTGACACGAGATTTCAACGCAAGATTGTGCGGATGTTGGATATAGAACCTCGAGTAACATTCAAACAAGTTCAAGCTGCCCTGCAGTCCGAGGGTACAACCTGTACTCTCCGTCGGCATCTGAATGAAAAGGGACGGTATGGTAGGAGACCTAGGAAGACCCCACTTCTTACCCCGAGACATAAAAAAGCCAGGCTGGAGTTTGCCAAAACTTACCTGAAAAAGCCTAAAACGTTTTGGAAGATGTTCTCTGGTCAGAGGAGACAAAAGTAGAGCTTTTTGGGCAAAGGCATCAACATAGAGTTTACAGGAGAAAAAAAAGAGGCAAAGAAAAGAACATGGTCCCTACAGTCAAACATGGCGGATGTTTTGGGGTTGCTTTGCTGCCTCTGGCACTGGACTGCTTGACCGTGTGCATGGCATTATGAAGCCTGAAGACTACCAACAAATTTTGCAGCATAATGTAGGGCCCAGTGTGAGAAAGCTGGGTCTCCCTCAGAGGTCATGGGTCTTCCAGCAGGACAATGACCCAAAACACACTTCAAAAAGCACTAGAAAATGGTTTGAGAGAAAGCACTGGAGACTTCTAAGGTGGCCAGGAATGAGTCCAGACCTGAATCCCATAGAACACCTGTGGAGAGATCTAAAAATGGCAGTTTGGAGAAGGCACCCTTCAAATATCAGGAACATGGAGCAGTTTGCCAAAGAAGAATGGTCTAAAATTCCAGCAGAGCATTGTAAGAAACTCATTGATGGTTACCGGAAGCGGTTGGTCAAAGTTATTTTGGCTAAAGGATGTGCAACCAAGTATTAGGCTGAGGGTGCCAATACTTTTGTCTGGGCCATTTTTGGAGTTTTGTGTGAAATGATCAATGTTTTGTTTTTTCCTTCATTCTCTTTTGTGTTTTTTCATTAAAGACAAATTAAATGAAGATAATAATACCAAAGAATTTGTGTTTGCAATCATTTTCAGGAAGAAACTGAGTATTATCTGACAGAATTACAGGGGTGTCAATACTTTTGGCCACAACTGTATGTCTTTTAACTGCGTGTCTTCGTTATCACAGCATGAATCTGTTACAAGTGACAAAAGACTGAACAGCACAGAACATTGTTTTAGCATTGCTGTGCTTATTGTCCACTCTCTGTATATTTTTTTAGAAATTTTTCTGGTGGGTTCTAGCCAGAATCAGCCTGAAAGACAAATTATTTGCATATATCATTAGGGTCATAAACAATTAAACAGTCATGTTACCATGTTAAAGAGTTTGTATCTAGTTTGGAATATGAATAAATTCTGGATCACTGGCCAAACAATCCCCAGAAACAGGTATCTGTAGAGCCTCATGTGACTGGAACAGGGGGTCAATCATGCACATCTTCACCTCATTTTTAATGGGAGGGCCAGAGATCAGCCAAACTCAAATCAGAGATCAGAGTTCAAATATCTCCAGCGGTCCTATATAGAATGTGTGCATGATTAACCACAAATCCTTTTACACTGGGTGCTTCAAAGCCCAAAAATATAGGAATAAGTGTGGGACCCATTTTATTTGCTCCTGGATTTTAAAAAGTGCTGTATCTGTTATAAACTTCTGGATGGTTCCTTTTTTAAAAGCTCCATTTTCACAGCACAAAAAAAAAAAAAAAAAACGCCTCCTGAGCAGAGTGTCTTTTTTTTAAAAAAAATACACACAGACAGTCCCTCTATGGTGTTTGAGTATTTAACAGTTTGATTGTTGGCATAAAACACTGCACTACTTATGTATTGCACTGCATTATAACTGTTTTTTACAGTGACACCAGCCAGCATTGCAATCTGCTCCAAGTGAACATTGTCTGGAGCGAGATGATGTATCAAGGTAGCCCCCTCCCTCTTAACCATCTACAGTGGCATGTGAAAGTCTGGGCACCCCTGGTCAAAATTACTGTTATTGTGAACAGTTATGCAAGTTATGCAATCTACTACATAATCATCTAATTCTGTCTGTAACAGAAATCCTGCGTTGTAGTCCGGCCGTGAATTGGCGCGGAATTAGAATGACGCACACCACCGCTACCGTCGGGAGATCTGCTGCACTACCCGCTGATCTCCCGATGGTTGCCGCGGGTCATCTCCTGCCGCACGGAGGTCAGCGGCAACCCTGCCGGGAGATGACAGTCGCAGCGCTCAATGTGCGGATGGTACCCAGGGTCTGGAGGAGGAGACTCTTCTCCAGGCCCTGGGTACCATAAACCTGTAAAAAATAGAATTAAAATAAAAAATAGTGATATACTCACCTTCCGACGGCCCCCGGACTCTTTCCGTCCTCTCACCACGCGCCCGGCATCTTACGGTCCCAGTAATGCTTTGCGCGAAAGACCGCTGATGATGTCGTGCTCTCACAATCGTGAAGTTATCTCCGGACCTTCGCGCTAAGCATTACTGGGACCGGAAGATGCCGGGAGCATGGAGAGGAGATCGGGGGCAGTCAGAAGGTGAGAATAACCTTTTTTTAAATTATTTTTTACAATCTTTTACTATTGATGCTGCATAGGCAGCATCAATAGTAAAAAGTTGATCACAATTGTCAAACACTATGCTTGACAAGTGTGACCAACCTGTCAATCACATTCCAAGCGATACTTCAAATCTCTTGGCATGCGCTTGAATTCCGCACGTGAAAATTGCGTGAAAAACGCATGTTTTCCGTGGGAATTCGCAAGCTTTTTTCCCACGGCGGAAGTTGCGGAAATGCTGCGGAAATGTGCAATTTCTGCGATGCGTTAGAGTCGGGCCACATATATAAAGCTCTACAAAAATTAAGAGACCACTGCACAGTTTTATAAAAATCAGCTTCTCTACATGTTTGTCAGCCATTCCATTAAACTGTGTTCCAAATTATTATGCAAAAAGAGTTTAGGAGTGATAAGGTTAGAATTTTTTTGTTTGTCATTTAAACTCATTGATGGTGATGTGTGTCAGGGCTCTTTATAATCACTGAAAGCAATTGCAGATACCTGTGCAAATTAGTTTGGCAGGTGTGTCCAAATAAAGGCAAGACTACTTAAGAAGGCTGTTCCACATTATTAAGCAGCCTACATTTTTTGCCAAAATGGGAAAGAAAAAGGATGTGTCGGCTGCTGAGAAGCAACAAATTGTGGAGTATTTAGGTCAAGGCATGACTACAATCAACATTGCCAAGACACTTCATCGTGATCATCGCACAATCAAGAAGTATGTAGCTGATTCCCAGCACACACGTGTGCGTGCGGATAAGGAAAAATTGAGGACTCTTTCCAACAGGCAATTGCGTCAGGTTAAAAAAACAGCTGCAAAAATGCCTTGTCATAGCAGCAGACAAGTTTTTGAAGCTGCTGGTGCCTCCAACGTCCCCCAAACAACAAGATGCAGGGTCCTTCAGAGGTTTGCTGCTGTGCGTAAGCCATCCTGTCGACCACCTCTATCCACTGCACACAAGCAGAAACGGCTCCAGTGGGCCAAACGATACATGAAGACTGACTTCCAAACTGTTTTGTTCACCGATGAGTGCCGTGCAACACTCGATGGTCCAGATGGATGGAGTGGAGGATGGCTGGTTGATGGACACCCCATGAAAACACGGCTAAGGTGCCAACAAGGAGGAGGTGGAGTAATGTTTTGGGCTGGAATCATGGGGAGAGAGATTGTCGGCCCCTTTAGGATCCCTGAAGGGGTAAAGATGAACTCCATAATCTATGTGGAGTTTCTAAAACAGCACTTCCTGCCATGGTTCAGAAGGAAGAACCGTGCTTTCCGCAGCAAGATCGTTTTCATGCATGATAATGCACCGTCTCATGCTGCAAATAACACATTTGCATCTCTGGCTGCTATGGGCATAAAAGAGGACAAACTTATGGTGTGGCCACTATCTTCCACTGACCTCAACCCCATTGAGAACCTCTGGAGCATCATCAAAAGGAGTGTCTATGATGGCGGGAGGCAGTTCACATCTAAGCAACAGCTCTGGGAGGGTATTCTGTCCACATGCAAAACAATTGAAGCACAAACCATCCAAAAACTGACAAATTCAATGGACAAGAGAGTTCAGAAGCTTCTTTCGAACAAGGGGTCCTATGTGCAAATGTAACATCACCTAGAATAAAGTTTTGACTTGAAAACTGTTTGATTTCATTTTGTAATAAGCTGATAATGCTTATAATTTCACTATTGACCATTTTTTGTTCAAAATAAAAAGGTTGAAAACTCTGCTGTGCATAATAATTTGGAACATGCATTTTGAGTGTTTCTTATTTTTAAAAATATACTGTTTTCATAGGCAGTTTGTTCAAAAACATAGCAATTATACTAGAATATTAGATGACTGGAAAATAACAATGACTGCAATTCATATAGGTAATTTAGAGAAAATATGAGGAAATATTTTTTGCATAATAATTTGGAACACAGTGTAAAGTGTCAGTTGCATTCCAACAAGAGTACACCTCATTCTACTTAATGTGCTTCTGATTAATAATAATCTTTATTTTTATATAGCGCTAACATATTCCGCGGCGCTTTACAGTTTGCACACATTATCAACACTGTCCCCGATGGGGCTCACAATCTAAATTCCCTATCAGTATGTTTTTGTATGTGGGAGGAAACCGGAGTGCCCGGAGGAAACCCATACAAACTCCTTGCACATGTTGTCCTTGGTGGGATTCAAACCCAGGACTCCAGTGCTGCAAGGCTGCAATGCTATCCACTGAGCCACCGTGCTGCACTGAATAGGTGATCACCTGAGCTAAATCTTATTTAATCAGGTATTAAAAAAAAACCCTGCTGTGGTGTTCACAACCCTCTTGCAATAGGGCAAGCTGGATTGCAAAACAAGTGCTAGTAATATTCCAAAAGTAATAGGAATGAAAAAAACTTGTAACCATGCCAAAGGAGTAGAAAAGAAAAGTCTTGAGTAAGGAAAAGAAGGGCTCAATTCTGGCTTTACTAGCAGAGGGATACATTGAGTGTCATGTTGCCTCCATCCTTAAAATTTCTAAGATGGTAGTCCATTACAACAAGGTCAAGCAGCAGATATTGGGGACAACAAAGCTACAGACCGGCAGAGGACAAAAACAACTCTCCACTGACCGGGATGACCACCATCTTATTCGAATGTCACTCAGCAACTGCAGGATGACATCAAGTGACCTACAAAAGGAATTACAAATGGCAGCTGGGGTGAAGTGCACATCAAGAACAGTTTGTAACAGACTCCTGGAGGCAGGGCTCAAGTCATGTAAAAGTTAGAAAAAAAGCATTTCATCAATAAGAAGCAAAGGAGAACCAGGCTGAAGTTTGCCAAAAACCATAAGGTAATTTTCTCTGATGAGTCTAATTTTTAGCTTTGCCCAACACCTGGTTGTCTAATGGTTATACGGAGACCTGGAGAGGCGTACAAGTCACAGTGTCTTGCACCCATTGTGAAATTTGGTGGAGGATCGGTGATGATCTGGGGATGCTTCAGCAAGGCTGGAATTGGGCAGGTTCATCTGTGCGAAGGACGTATGAATCAAGCCGCATACAAGGTTATCCTGGAAAACAGTTGATTCCTTCTGCTCAGGCAATGTTCCCAACTCTGAGGAATGTTTTTTCCAGTAGGACAATGTGCCATGCCACACAGATAGGTCAATGTGTGGATGAAGAACCACCACATCAAATCCCTGTCATGGCAAGCCGAATCTCCTGACCTGAACCCCATTGAACACCTCTGGAAAGTAATCAAGAGGAAGATGTATAGCTACAAGTCATCAAAGAAGGAACTCCTTACATTTTTGTACCAGGAGTGGCATAAGGTCACCCAAAAGCAGTGCGAGACTGGTGTAAAGCATACCAAGAAGAATGAAAGCTGTGATTAAAAGTAGGAATTAGTCCTACCGGTAAGGGTGTTTCCAGGAGTCCATCATGACAGCACCACTAGGAGGTTGTCCTTCGTATCTTTGATAGGGACAGGAACACAGAACAGGTTAAATAGCCCCTCCCCATCACCACCCTTCAGTGATTTTCCCATGTACCACACCAGGATGGATGCAACGCTATTTTATTGAACTTCACCTCTGCATATGACAGGAAATCCAAAGGAGGGGTGCTGTCATGATGTACTGGAAACACCATTACTGGTAGGACTAATTCCTACTTTCCAAGACGTCCCTCCTGACAGCACCATCAGAAGAAATACCAAATGAGGCTGGTTTCACATTCACGCTTTTTAAGCGCACGCACGGCCGGGGGTAGCTCCGCCCCCGAGCCGGCTCTCTGCCCGGCGTGCCCGCCCCTTCCTTGTAGCGCCGCCTCCTAGCGCACAGCGGCGCCTGCGATCGGCGCACCCTATCTTTAGCATAGGGTGCGCAGATCGTGCGCAGGGCGTGCGCTAGTTGCGCTTTGACCTGCGCTGCGCACTTTTGACGGTGCGCCGTGCGCGCCAAAATCCGAAAAGTTTGATTTTGGCGTGCACGGCGCACCGTCAAAAGTGCGCAGCGCAGGTCAAAGCGCAACTAGCGCACGGCCTGCGCACGATCTGCGCACCCTATGCTAAAGATAGGGTGCGCCGATCGCAGGCGCCGCTGTGCGCTAGGAGGCGGCGCTACAAGGAAGGGGCGGGCACGCCGGGCAGAGAGCCGGCTCGGGGGCGGAGCTACCCCCGGCCGTGCGTGCGCTTAAAAAGAGCGAATGTGAAACCAGCCTAACTCCTATTAGGGCGGGACTACTATTTGGAGGACTTTCCTCCCAAAGGCCGTCTGTTAGTTTGACAGAACATCCAGCTTATAATGTCTGCAAAAGGTATTTAATTTAGACCAAGTTGCGGCCCTGCATATCTGGTCCACAAAGGCCCCAGCACTTTCTAGTTATTAAGCCGAGACTGCCCTCAGCGAGGTCTTTCCCGCCGAGACGTATGCTGTGGTAATAGCTGATTTTATCCATCTAGCCAAAGTAGGTTTGGACGCCTTCTTCCCTTTATTTCTTCCAGCCATCCGGACAAAAAGATTAGAGTCCACTCTCCAGCTGTCTGTGATCTTTAAGTAATGAAGAACTGTCCTCTTTACATCCAACAAGTGAAGAGAGAATTCTCTCTCATTGGAGTAGTTTTGGCAAAATGCTGGTAGCACAAATTCCTGATTCCTGTGGAAGTCTGAAACAACTTTAGGTAGGAAGGTGGGATCCAGTCTTAAGACAATAAAGTCCTCTTGAATTTTCAAGTATGGGTCTCTTATGGAGAGGGCTTGAATTTCACCAATATGCCTTGCTGATGTTATTGCCACTAAGAAGAGGGCTTTAAGAGTCAGACCTCAGGTATGCTTGGTCTAGAGGCTCATATGTTTTTTTTTTTTTTTTTTTTTTTTTTACACAGTTCATTCAGACCCAAAACATCCCAGGGGTATGGAGCTACTTATTGTGGGCCTAATACGCTGAGTAGCTTTGATGAATCTTACTACCCAAGGATGGTTAGCTATTGGAAAGTCAAAAAAGGAACTCAGGGCTGAAATATGTACTCTTAACGTTTTAGGCCTCAAACCTTTATCAAAGCCAGACTGAAGGAAGTCAAGAATCTGGGGAATATCTGGACCTTGAGAGATGGATACTGGAACTGTACTATGTGAGCAGAACTTTTTCCAGACCTTCCGATATATTTTTGAATTTACCGGTTTCCTGCTCTTTTGCATGGTAGCAATGACTAGTTTCAACAACCCTTTTGACCTCAGGATCTCTTCCTCAGGATCCAAGCCAACAGCTGTAACATCTCTGGGTTTTGATGAACTAGAGGGCCCTGAACTAAGAGGTCCGGTCTTGCTTATAGAAGGATTGGGTCTTCCAAGGCCATGCATTTTAACAGGGAGAACCAGCTCCTCTTGGGTCAGTATGGGACTATCAGGATTACCGATGCCTGGTTCTCCTGGATCTTCCCTAGGACCCTCAGTATTCGAGCAAGTGGTGGAAAGGCGTAAGCAAATCTCATTCCAGGCTTGTGCTAAGGCATCTATCCCTGTTGGGCTGTCTCCTGGATTTAAGGAAAAAAAAACTTGTTTGTTTTTGTATTTTTTCTAGAGGCGAATAAGTCTATTTCCGGTGTCTCCCAGTGTTGGGTCAGCTGGACAAAGACCTCCTGGTTTAGAGACCACTCTGCGGGTTGAACTTTTTCCCTGCTTAGAAAGTCTGTCACCTGATTTTTTGAGCCTTTCAGTTGTACTGCCGTGAATGAGCTGTCAGTTCTGCCCAGGAGAATATTGCGTCTGACAAGTCCTGCAAGTGATGGTGCCTCAGGCCTCCCTGGTGTAGAAGGAAAGCTACTGTTGAGTTGTCTGAGAAGATCCTGATGTGTTGATTTCTCAACTCTTCCTGATACCTCTTTAGTGTTTCCCAGCCTGCTCTGAGCTCTCTGTGGTTTGACGACCTGTTGCGCACTACTGCGGGCCAAGTTCCTTGGAGGTAACTTCCTTCCATGTGAGCTCCCCAGCCTTTGAGACTTGCATCCGTAGTGATGTTTACACATGAAAACGTCCTCCAGGGTCTTCTTTTCTCGAGGTTCATTGCAATGGTCCACCATGACAGTGGCCTCTTTACCTTTCCGAAAACTATCTTGTTGTCCAATGATGCCTCTTTGCCATCCCATGTCGCAAGGACCTCCTGGTGTAAGTCTCTTGAATGGAATTGACTCCATTGAACACTGGGAATACATGAAGTCATCAGGCCCAGTATTCTCATAGCTTTCCTTATGGGGATGTATTTCCGTTTCTGCATTGTCTGAATCTCTTGCCTGATTGTTTGTGCAGCGGAAAGAGTGTTTTTGTTTTGAATTCAGAACTCAAAGAAACAACTTCTTTCTCTCTGGTCTGAGACTTCATTTTCTTAGATTAGCCAACCCAGCCTCTTCAAGACTGACAGCTGTTGTTAGGTACTCCTCCATCTGTTGTGGAGGGTCTGCCACTAGCAGCAGGTTGTCTAAATAGGGGACAATAAAAATATTTCTCTTAGAAAGGCCATAACCTCTGTCATGAGCTTGGTGAAGATCCAAGGGGCAGAAGAGAGACCGAACAGCAGACATCTGAACTGAATGTGCTGTATTCCCTTCTGGTCCTTTATAGCAAACCTGAGGTATTGCTGATGTGAGGCATGGATAGGTACATGGTAATAAGAACTTTTTAAGTCTAGTGTGCTCATTACAGAGTCCCTCTTTATCAAATGGTATAATGGATTTGAGAGACTCCAGCCTGAATTGTTTGTAGGCCACCCACCTGTTTAGTGGTTTGAGATTTATTATTGTCCGATATTCTCCTCCTGTTTTTTTTTTTTACAGAAGAGTTGAATAATGTCCTTGTAACCTTTGGGAATGAGGAACCTGATCTATGGCCCTCAATACTAAAATGGTCCTGAATGTTTTTCAGGAGTCTGATGGACTGCTGGGGACTGGGTTTGGGTAAGGCAATACCTTTTGGGGAGGGTAACTAGGTGAACTCTTTTCTGTACCCGAGACACTGTATTCAGAATCCATGGATTCTGGGTGACCTCTCACCAGCCTTCCAGGAAGTACTGGAGTCTCCTCCCAACCCATTTCGGTATTGCCGGCTGTCTTGACCTTTGATCCTGAAAGGAACTTTTCCCTTTGCCGCCTTTGGGATAACTCCATCTTCCAGACTTCCCCTTCCCTTTATAGTCCTGCCTGGGGTGGGAGCGAGTCCTCCGAAAGGATGGTATCCTCATCGGCTTTTCTTCTGGAAAGCCTTTCTTTTTAATCAGACGCTTTTCAAGCAATTCATCCAATACAGGTCCGAATACATGTAGGCCGGAGAAGGGTATTGAACAAAGCTTGTTCTTCAACTGGGTATCCCCGTGTCCATGACCTAAGCCACAGAGCCCACCTTGCTGCATTGGACAGTGCATTGTTTCTTGCAGAAAAGCAGACTGATTCTGCTGAGGCATCTACTATAAAGTTGTTCACCATCTTCAACAGTAGTAATGGCCTCAGGATTTTCTCTCAGGGAGTTTTGCTTTTAATCTGTTTTTCTAATTCATCCACCCTTAGACTCATCGATCTGGCCACTAAAGTAGCTGCTATATTCACCTTCATGATGGCCACCAATGACTCGGAGGCCTTCTTGAGGTCCTTCGATCTCTTGTCCATTGGGTCCTTAAGGCCGGATGAGTCTTCGAAAGGAATGGCTGTCTTCTTGGAGACTCTAGCCATAGGTATGTCATTCTGTAAATTCCCAAACCTTTGTCCTCATCTGAAACCGAAATGGAGGCCGACATCTCTCCTTCGTCCGAGCCTGTATTCTCCTCCCATCTAGGTCTCTTGGGACGGGACTGTGTTGGTACAAGTGATACGGTAGCCTGCACCTCCTCTCTGATCATGGATCTAATGCTGTCCAGTAAAGGGGTCTGTTCCTCTTTCATTAACCCAGATATGAATCCTTCACAGTTTTTTTAAGATGTCCTTCTGAGAATCTGGTCAAGCATAAGGGGCATCTGTTAGCCTTCTGTTTGGTTGCTGTAGATGATCGCTTAGGCGCCTCCGTATCCTGAAATGAATATAAAGAATGGCCTGTAGCTCTGAACCTGGTGACCAACTAGGAGACTCCTACTATCCCCTACTCACGTGGTCTAGGGCTGGCTCTAGGGATTGGACATCAGGATGGCTAACACTCTCCATCTTTACTGAGTCAAGTGTGCCGTCAGCCCATTTGTCTTTAAGTAGTCCACCTTACCTTGCTTCAAGACATCTGATTTGTCACCCTTCCGAGGCCAACTGCTGTGATATCAGTGTCATAGGTCTTCAGCAATACTGCACACGCTCCATCTGGAACACACGGCGGCCGACATGTTGACGCCCGTGCTCGATGCCCTGTCAGAAGCCATGCCCCTTGACGCACCCGGTACATGGAGTGCCGGAAGCCTGACCAGCACTGGGTCCCAGTGAACCTACTGCCGGAACCTTCCGATGCTCGGTAACACAAAGGCGCCCACAGGTCCAGAATTCTGTGGACCCGCCCCCCAGATGTAGTCATCGGCACCTCCCGTTGACGTGGCATGCTGGAAGTTCAGGGCACGAGACGCCGGCTCACTCTGCAGCCGGAACAGCAGCTACTGCCCAGGGCCCGCTGGAGGGATGCGGCAGATTTCAGGAGCACCCAGCTCAACTGAACATTGAGGGACCTCCCTTGGTATCAGCGTTGTTGCAGAGTCTGCCCCGGACTAGCATTCTACCACCCAGAGCCCCCTATGGAGGGATGTTTTTCCAAAAATTTTTATTAAAATTTATAATAACCGGGAAAGGGTAGGGGGAAAGGGAAATAATGCATTGTCATGCAATCAATCCATAAAAAACAGAACAGATAGATATTTGTCAGATCAAAAACATAGTCAAAATATTTTACACAAATATAAACTAGAAATAAAAAACAATGCCCTTAAGGAAATAGTTCTATCCAACGGTTCCATTTACAAGCAAATTTGTTAAAGCAGTTATTTGAAATAGCAATTTTATTTTCATAAGATTTATGTAAAGAAGTTTTATTAATTAAATCTTGTAATGAGAGAATATTAGAGGCCTTCCAAAAAAAGCAATATTATTTTTGGTAACAAAAAAAAGTGAAGAATAAGTTGTCTTAACCCCTTCACTACCAAGGGTGGTTTGCACGTTAACTACCGGGCCAATTTTTACAATTCTGACCACTGTCCCTTTATGAGGTCATAACTCTGGAAAGCTTCAACGGATCTAGGCGATTCTGACATTGTTTTCTCGTGACATATTGTACTTCACTTTAGTGATAAAATTTCTTCGCTATAACTTGCATTTATGAAAAAAACGGAAATATGGCGAAAATTTAGAATATTTTGCGATTTTCAAATTGAATTTTTATGACCTTAAACCAGAGAGTTACATGACAGAAAATAGTTAATAAATAACATTTCCCACATGTCTACTTTACATCAGCACAAGTTTGGAAACAAAATTTTTTTTTGTTAGGAAGTTATAAGGGTTAAAAGTTGACCAGCGATTTCTCATTTTTACAACAAAATTTACAAAACCATTTTTTTTTTTTTAGGGACCACCTCACATTTGAAGTCACTTTGAGGGGTCTATATGGCAGAAAATACACAAATGTGACACCATTCTAAAAACTTCACCCCTCAAGCTACTCAAAACTACATTCTAGAAGATTATTAACCATTCAAGTGCTTCACAGGAGCAGAAGCAACATGGAAGGAAAAAAATAACATTTAACTTTTTAGTCACAAAAATGATCTGTTAGCAACAATTTTTTAATTTTCCCAAGGGTAACAGGAGAAATTGGACCCCAAAAGTTGTTGTCCAATTTGTCCTGAGTACGCTGATACCCTATATGTGGGGGGGGACCACTGTTTGGGAGCACGGCAGGGCTCGGAAGAGAAGCAGCGCCGTTTGACTTTTTCAACCTAAAATTGGCTGGAATTGAAATTGGACGCCATGTTGCGTTTGACGAGCCCCCAATGTGCCCAAACAGTGGAAACCCCCCACAAGTGACCCCATTTTGGAAACTAGACCCCCTAAGGAACTTATCTAGATATGTGGTGAGAACTTTGAACCCCCAAGTGTTTAACTAAAGTTTATACTGCCCAGGCGTGAAAATAATAAATCCTATTTTGTGCCCACAAAAATGATCGTTTAGTCCCCAATTTTTAATTTTCCCAAGCGTAACAGGAGAAATTGGACCCCAAAAGTTGTTTTTCAATTTGTCCCGAGTACGCTGGTGCCCCATATGTGGGGGAAAACTACTGTTTGGGCACACGTCGGGGCTCAGAAGGGAAGAAGTGACGCTTTGGAATGCAGACTTTGATGGAATGGTCTGCGGGTGTCATGTTCCGTTTGCAGAGCCCCTGATGTGGTTAAACAGTAGAAACCCACCACAAGTGACCCCATTTTGGAAACTAGACCCCCTAAGGAACTTATCTAGATATATGGTGAGAACTTTGAACCCCCAAGTGTTTCACTAAAGTTTATACTGCCCAGGCGTGAAAATAAAAAATCCTATTTTGTGCCCACAAAAATGATCGTTTAGTCCCCAATTTTCAATTTTCCCAAGCGTAACAGGAGAAATTGGACCCCAAAAGTTGTTGTCCAATTTGTCCCGAGTACGCTGGTACCCCATATGTGGGAAAAAACTGTTTAGGCACACGGCAGGGTCGGAAGGGAGTGACGTTTTGAAATGCACTTAGATGGAATGGTCTGCGGGCGTCATTTTCCATTTGCAGAGCCCCTGATGTGCCTAAACAGTAAAAAAACCCCACAAGTGACATTGATTTGGAAACTAGACCCCCAAGGAACTTATCTAGATGTGCCCCAACTAATCTAATGTTTCCGGTAACGAAATTTAGTAGTGCATTGAGGTGTGGTACAATTTGAAGCAATCCTTCATACACAGGCCAGGTTTTTCGGGGCAGGTGTAGCATTGATAAATGGTGTCCTTGCGTATTCCGTTTTTGTAACACACTCGGCACCTTTTTTGCGATTTACCTCTTTTTCCAGTTTGCGGGACCTCCCCCGGGAAATGCTGACCTGGTACAATAGTGCCAAACATCAGGGCCTTAACCACTACCTCCTGAAACTGAAGGTACGACGTATCTCTGGGGCATGCACATTGTGACAATAGGAATGCGTTGAGCATTGCCAATTGGACGATGTGCACGGCCAGCTTTTTGTACCACGCCTTGGCCTTTCTCAAAGCATTGTACGGTTGGAGGTATTGATCGGAGCGATCAATGCCCCCCATGTTTTTATTGTACCCCAGCACACATTCAGGTTTGCTGACCTGTGCCGAGGTATCCCGTACAGTGCTGAGGGCGCTGCCATCACCGTGTATGGTGGTCAAGAGAAAGACATCCCTCTTGTCCTTGTACTTGACCACCAGCAGGTGGTCGCTACATTGGGCCCTGCTCTCACCTTTTCGGAGCATCTGCCCAAGTAGCGTCTTCGGGAGGCCTAATTTTTGCGGACAGTACCGCAAGCTGCGGTACCTCACGCAAAGAGGGCTTTGTAGAGTGGGACACTGGTATAAAAGTTATCAGTGTAGAGGTGATAACCTTTATCCAGCAGTGGGTGCACCAAATCCCACACAATTTTCCCACTCCCAGGTCAGGAGGACACTCAGGGGATTCAATCCTGGTGTCCTTTCCTTCGTACACTCTAAACCTGTGGGTGTACCCTGAGGTACTCTCACACAGCTTATAGAGTTTGATTCCGTACCTGGCCCTCTTACTGGGCAGGTATTGACGGAATCCGAGCCTGCCCTTAAAATGGACCAAGGACTCGTCCACGCAGATGTTCCTTTGGAGCACGTACACTTCAGCAAACTTTTTGTTGAAGTGTTCGATGACCGGCCGAACTTTGAACGGACGGTCAAAGTTGGGGTCATCTCGTGCGAGACACTGTGCATTATCGTTATAATGCAGAAACTTGAGGATGGCCTGAAAATGCGCCCGGACCATGACCATTCGGAACACTGGAGTGTTGTATAAAATATCAACACTCCAATATTGCGAAATTTCAGGCTTCTTCAGGATACCCATGTGGAGGACCAGGCCCCAAAACTTCGTCATTTCAACTGCGTCAACAGGAGACCAGTTAGTATAGAATGAAAGCGGGTTTTGCTCCAAAAATTGCCGAGCGTACAAATTAGTTTGCTCCACCATGTGGTTAACAAAATCCTCAGAGAAAGACTTTGAAAAAGTCAATTTCTGTGAGGCCGGTGGTGTCAAACTTGATTCCTGATTCTGCCACAAAATCAGGAATCAGTGGCTCGTAATTTTCGGGGGGCGAGGTCCACACAGGGTTTGCTGAATCAGCTGCGGGCATGGTGGGCGCTGCCTCATCTTCTGCGTGGAGCGTCTGCGTGGCGGTTCCGCAGGACCCGAGGAGGAAGATGAGGAGGGGGAAGAGGAAGAAGAAGAGGATGAAGAATCCGAAAAATAAAGAAAAGTCAGATCGTCATCCTCGCTATCAGTGTCGGAGGCAAGGTAAGAATATGCCTCCTCCATTGAATAGCGCTGTTGGGAGGAACGTGATGGGCGGGACATTTTTTTGTGTAAATATGGTGCTTGGGTGTACTTTATTTATAACTGTGTATGTGGTGGGGGGGCTAGTGATTGGTGCACACTATCCTGTAAGAAAAAGCTAAAAGGAAATGTGGAAAAAAAAGTCTAAAACAGCAGGACCTAGATATGGTAAGTGAACGGCGTCACTTACCAAAATTTAGTGGCTGCTGGATGTGTGCACAGGGGTGGCTCAAAAGGGGGGGGGGGGGGGGAGGTGAAAAAGAAAAATGGAAAACAGCCGGCACGAACTTTGATAAGTGAATTGCGTCACTTATCAAAATTCAGCGGCTGCTAAATGTGCACACGGAAACGGCACAAGGGGGGGTAAAAAGAGGGGGCTGGGGGGATTGGGGTGGATGAATAGAGATTGGGCAGGGGTCAGTTAGGGTTGTAGTTAGGTGGCACAAGGGAGGGGAGAAAAAAATGAAAAACGGGATGTGTGTGCGAAGGAAAAAAAGCGAGCACGAGTGTTGATCGGTGAACTGCATCACCGATCAACGCTCGGTGGCTGCGCACGGAGGTGGCGCAAAAGTGGGGTGGAGGGGGTAAAAATAGGGGGAAGGGGGATGGGGGGATTGGGGTGGATGAAGAGATTGGGCAGGGGTCAGTTAGGGTTGTAGTTAGGTGGCACAAGGGGGGGAGAAAAAAATGAAAAACGGGATGTGTGTGCGGAGGAAAAAAGCGAGCACGAGTGTTGATCGGTGAACTGCGTCACCAATCAACGCTCGGCTGCTGCGCACGGAGGTGGCGCAAAAGTGGGGTGGAGGGGGGTAAAAATAGGGGGAAGGGGGATGGGGGTGGATGAAGAAAGATTGGGCAGGGGTCAGTTAGGGTTGTAGTTAGGTGGCACAAGGGGGGGGAAATGAAAAACGGGATGTGTGTGCGGAGGAAAAAAGCGAGCACGAGTGTTGATCGGTGAACTGCGTCACCAATCAACGCTCGGCTGCTGTGCACGGAGGTGGCGCAAAAGTGGGGTGGAGGGGGGTAAAAATAGGGGGAAGGGGGATGGGGGTGGATGAAGAAAGATTGGGCAGGGGTCAGTTAGGGTTGTAGTTAGGTGGCACAAGGGGGGGAAATGAAAAACGGGATGTGTGTGCGGAGGAAAAAAGCGAGCACGAGTGTTGATCGGTGAACTGCGTCACCAATCAATGCTCGGCGGCTGCGCACGGAGGTGGCGCAAAAGTGGGGTGGAGGGGGGTAAAAATAGGGGGAAGGGGGATGGGGGATTGGGGTGGATGAAGAAAGATTGGGCAGGGGTCAGTTAGGTGGCACAAGGGGGGGAGAAAAAAATGAAAAACGGGATGTGTGTGCGGAGTAAAAAAAAGCGAGCACAAGTGTTGATCGGTGAACTGCGTCACCGATCAACGCTTGGCGGCTGCACACGGAGGCGGCGCAAAAGGGGGGATGGAGGGGATAAAAGGGGGGTGAGGGGGGTAAAAGAGGGGGTGGACGGGGGATGGGGGGATGAAGATAGGTGGGGGGGTGAAGATAGATTGGGCAGGGGATCAGGGATCAATTAACACTTACAGTTGTAGTGTTTTCTTTCTTCTGCAGGGATTGTGATGCTACAAGCTGTGGCACAATACCCAGCACAGGAGCTCTTGCTGCGTCCGACCTCTCTGCAGGAATCCTCAGCTAGAGTGAGGACCCCTGCAGACAGGTTAGACAGGTCAGAGGCAGGTCACATCGCTGCTGTGACCTGTCATTGGTGGGATCGAATGATTACATCGATCCCACCAATCCCTGATCTGCCTGGTGACCATGGTAACTGCCTAGGATCGGAGCTCACAGCTCCGATTCCTAGGCAGGTCATGGCCAAGTCATCAGCAGGGCAGAGCGGTCACATGGTGACCGCAGCTGTGCCCTGTGGCTGGCGCGATCGCCGATCTAATCGATCGCGCCAACCACTTCCTGCAGGCCCTGCTGGGCCTGTCCTAGGCTCCGGCCTAGGATCGGTGCTATTACAGCACCGATCCGGGCCGGTACCGGCAGGGGACAGCGGCGATATTGCCCCGCTGTGCGCTGCGATTGGCGCGATCGATTAGATCGGCAATCTCGCCAATCTGGGGGCTTTTCTCCGGTGCCTGGCGTCGCCAGGCACCGGTCCTAGGATCGAGTACATCGGTACTCGATCCTAGCCTAGATTCCTGTTGTTTCAGCCAATCTGATTGGCTGAAACAAAGAGAATTGCTGTGATTGGTTGTTCTGAATTCAACAGCCAATCACAGCTCAGAGAGGGGCGGGCCAGGGCGGAGACTGCCCGGGATGCCGAGGCCATCTATCCTGAGGTAAGATGGCATCGGTATTTTAATGCGATCACTGCGATGTCGCATTAAAGGGCATGACGTAATATTCCGTCCATGGTAATTAGGTCCATGGTCACATGGACGGAATATTACGTGAATTGTAGGTAAGGGGTTAAGGATGGATTGAACTGATCAATGCCCATAGAGTAAGGCCAACTGAGGGGTTAAAAAAATTCATTAATATTTAAAATTTGACCATCCAAGGACTCAACCTCTATCCATAATGGTCTAATCTTTGGACATGACCAGTATAGGTGAAATAGAGAACCAATCTGTCCACATTCTCCAACAATTTGAGGAGTTGTCTGAGTTGATCTTGGCTAATCTAGAGGGAGTATCGTACCATCGTGATAATAGTTTATAAAATGAGTACGTTGTTATAATCGCCTTTTCCCAATCGTCTATCTGTACTGAAAGGTGGAGGTCCTCTTTCCATTTATTCATGTAAGGCGATTTACAAAAGGTTTGATCCAAGTTAAAGGTATTGAATGTTCCAAAAATGTTATGACCTAAATTCCCTATGGAGGGATGTGGCCAGTCCCAGGAGCCTCCTGCTCGACCGGGTTCCGATGCCCCAAGGAATCACCGGCTTACAGGTATCCTCTGCATCTGTCCCTGATAGGGACAGGAAAAACAATGAAGGATGGAGGGGCCATTTAAGCTCTTCTGTGTTCCTTTCCCTATAAAAGGATACGAAGGACAACCTCCTGGTGGTGCTGTCAGGAGGGACATCCTGGAAAATCATGGTTATTCCAAAAAATATTGACTTCTGAACTCTTCCTGAGTTAAAACATTAATATTGTTGTTTCTAAATTATTATGAACTTGTTTTCTAAGCATTATTTGAGATCTGCAAGCACAGCATTTTTTTGTTATTTTGACCATTTCTCATTTTCTGAAAATAAATACAAAATTTAGTGCTTGGAAATTCGAAGACACGTCAGTAGTTTATAGAATAAAAGAGCAATTGATATTTTACTATAAAGAGAAAAATCAGGCAAACTGAAAATTTTGCAGTGGTCTCAATATTTTGCCAGCACTGTATATAAATAATACAAACTACCTCAAAAAGGTGTAAGCTGAAGGTTTTACAATGGCCCTCACAGTCCCCATGATCTGAACATCATTGAAAATATGTGGCTAGACCTAAAAATAAAAGTGCATGCAAGATGAACCAGGCCTCTCAGAACTGGAAGCATTTTCCACGGAAGAATGGATGAAAATCCTTCAAAACAAGAATTGAAAGACTCTTGGCAAGCTACAGAAAAAAAGTTTACAAGCTGTGATACTTGAAAAAGGGGGTGCTACTATTATGTAGTAACAACGAGGGTGCCTCATCTGCATCGGCTCATTTTCCTTTTGTTTTTTGTTTTTTTGGCCTAAAATACAAAGCAAATGTGTCATCTTTAACTTTAGGCCTTTTAGAGATAATTTCATCTTTAACTTGCTTAACTGTTGACAATAACAGTAATTTTGCGGGACCCAAAGTTTTACATGCCATGGTAGATGCTGCAGTCGCTATCTATATACCGCTAGCACTGACCCTGGCAGTTACAACAGTATTAGTGGTAGAAAACAGGTAATACCCACTGCAACGGTGCATGTTCAGCTCCCTTACCAAGCAAATTTTGGAAAGAAACAGCATTTTGCATTACCTCCCAGTGCAATAAATAGAAGGCACAGGATGGGAAGTGGTTATAAAAGCCAAACAATTTCAGCAGAGGTGAGCTGTACATATTAGTATCATCGCTGGGGTCAGTGAATAGCTGCATTACTCTTACACATCACATTGCTCCAGGGAAATTAATACCAAAGGGTCATTCCATATCAAGTGTTCTAAATAAGAATATTTTTTTACCTGACGTCTTTAGATTTTTTTATATTTATGAAGTTTAACTTTAGTTAATTACAATTAATAGTTTTGAATTTTTTTCTTCATCAGTTAGTTTTTTACAAATTTTAAAAAAAAGCAAGAATTTTGGCCTGGTATGGCTTTACATTTTTTATATCTCGGGCTATAATTAAGATAAAGAGGTGGGAGAGGCATCATTTTTCTCAGAATGGTACCGGCTTTCATTTGATATGTCACAAGACTGTTTCTTCATATTTTTTTTTATATCAAATTCAACATTTTGATGCGCAATTGTGAAAAAAAGTGTTTTAAAACTATAAAAAAAAAAAATGCATGCATGTTACTTGTGTTTTTGTTTATATTTGTACAGGGATTCAACTTGGGACCTATCAAATTTACATTTTTTTTAAGCCTTGAATCATCTGATTTTATGTTTGTGAGTTTCTTCCTTTTTTCTTTTCAAATTATTGAATTCAACATTTATATGCAACAATAAAGAAACACAAAAAACAAATATCGTAAGTGCCAGAATAAATACATCTTAATCACACAACATGCTCAGCAAACTCAACCTGAATGCATTGAACAAACCTAAAGAAAAAAGGTGATCATGTCCTCAAGTGTGATTTTCTAAATACAGTCTCCTTCTAAAAAACAAGATTAAAAGAACCAATATTTTACCACCTATTTATACATGTAACAATTTTTTCTCTATTATATCACTAAACATGTCATTTATGAAGTGTTTAAGAATAGTTCAGTAGCTAAATCCTTGTTCTATAAAACATGAACTAATCAAACAATAGTACGTTGGCCTTTTATAATCAATTTGTCCCTTTTAGTGGGTGAAATGTAATCTTGTCGATAAGTGCTTACTAGCAAAGGCCAATTCCTTTTGTGTCAAAGAGTATGTACGGCCTGTCATGGTGTTCGGTTCCACCTTAATATCTGATTTTTGGTAACTTTTAAATGTCTGGTTTTTTGGATACGCAAAGGATGGCGCTGGACCAGAAGAATGCAAAAAAGTCACCTCTATGTTATTCATTTTCACAATTTTTGGAGAGTTCAGTAGCCAGCCACCAGCGCCAATCAAATTCATAGGTCACATAACCAATTATGTCATCCATTGCCAATCTTGTGCCACCTTCTACCACTTTATGGACTTCACTGTCTTTGCTGAACAAAAAAAATCCTTGTTTTTATTTCTGTTTCACTACATGGAATGAAAGTGTGGTATTGCTGAGTCCCTTTGATGGGTTCTACTTCCTGTAACAGATGTTTTAAACTCTCCTCTTCGTAGTCCTGGTTTGTACAATACATGAACTGGATGTTAAGAATATTTCCAGGTCACCACGCTGTCGCACATTGGAGGACGTCCTTCTCATCCGTAGTGGGACAGGAAACCACGAGAGTTTAAAAGGATCCTCCCTTTCCCATCCCTCAGTGTTTTTCCTGTCCTAGGAACGACGAGAGAATATCTGGCCGTTCCATGCAGATGGTCAGGATCAGGGGGCCCAGCCTCACCCTTCCTGCCTGCTGAGATCTGCAGCTGACACCCGATGGAGGGTCCATCAGCTACTCCGGTGTAGCGCTGCTCCCGGACGCCGGGTTGCTTCCTCCTGACGGGGGCTCTCGACCTTGGACGCCACCTCCGCCTGACCGCCTCTGGGGTTTTTCAGGGCCCACAAGCGGTCCTCTGACAGATTACCGCCAAGAGGAGCCGTTGTGTCCGGAGGAGCCGCTATGCCCAGAGGCAGGAGCGCGCAATAGCAGGCGTGCGCAGAGGCCGGGGGCGCCCGTCAAATGGGAGGACGCGCAGGCAGGGCGCGCGTCAGAGACTGGGGGGCTCGTCTCTTCCGCTGTGCGCGTCACTTCCGGCTGCGTCGCCGCTAGGGCGCCTCAGGCAGCGACCGCCCGGTACCAGGCACACCGCAGCAGCATAGGCCCATCAGGGAGAAGGGCAGGCGTCCGGAGGCTGGATCGGCAGTGCAACAGTGGCCTTTCTCCGTCATCAAGGCGGACCAAGACATCTCACACTTCAGGCCTTAGCAGATCAGATTTTCAGATGGGCAGAGAGGGAGGTCCTCTCAATCTCGGCCGTGCATCTGGAGGGCTCCTGGAACAAGATCACAGATTTCCTCAGCAGGAAAAGGGTAACTGCAACAGACTGGGAGCTCAACGACGAAGTGTTCAGCAGCCTGTGCGATCGTTGGGGACAACCAACGGTAGACCTGTTCGCGGACAAAGAGAACGCAAAACTCAAGACCTTCTACTCCCTGTACCCCTTGGGAAATCCGACAGGAATAGATGCCCTATCACAATCTTGGAGCAGGGGCCTGTTGTACCGCCTTCCCGCCCCTAGCCCTCATTCCACGGGTCCTCAGAAAGATCTGCGAGCACAGAGCCAGCGTTATATTGGTAGTTCCTTACTGGCCAAGAAGAAGTTGGTTTCCCCTACTCAGGAAGCTAGCGGGCGAGGAACCCATTTCCCTACCAAGAAGGAAAGACCTCCTTTACAACAAAAACCGGAAGCCATCCAGTTGTCAGCCTGGATCCTGAGCAGCAGGTCCTAAGAGGAAGGGGTCTATCGGACGAAGTCATTTCTACCCTACAAGCAAGTAGAAAACCCGTGACCGCGGCAATATATAATAAAGTCTGGAAAAAGTTCTGCAGCTTTTGTGGGGAGGAGACAGTCGGAACTGACCAGCCCGACATCCCGAAAATACTTGACTTCTTGCAGGAAGGATTCAGGAAAGGCCTTAGACCCAGTTCTCTGAGAGTACAGATAGCAGCCTTGAGCGTGTTCTATGACACAGCCCTATCATCACACCTATGGGTAGCCCGGTTCTCGAGAGCGGTGCAAAGGTTTAAACCCCTAATTAGGAAGAGCATACCACCTTGGGACCTTAACCTAGTCCTCAATACGCTATGCAAGCAGCCATATCAGATAGGGGCAGAGATAAGTATTCGTAATCTCTCTCTCAAAACAGCCTTCTTAGTGGCAGTCACCTCAGCCAAGAGGTTAGGAGAACTGCAGGCCTTATCAACCCAGGATCCCTACTTACAGGTGTTTAGTGACCGTTTAATGTTAAGACTCGACCCGGCCTTCCTACCCAAAGTCGTCTCAAACTTCAACATGAATCAGGAAGTAGTACTTCCTTCCTTTTTCCAGTCTCCCAAAAATAGCAGGGAAAAAAACCTACCATAACTTGGACGTAAGGGAAACTGTGCTCAGGTACCTGGATGCAACCAGACCCTGGAGACAGGACAGTAATCTTTTTGTCCAGTTTAGAGGCCCTAATAAAGGGAAATAGGCATCAAAATTGACAATAGCAAGGTGGATTAGATCCACTATTAGCATAGCCTATAGAGCACAGGGTCAAAATCCCCCAGGGAACCTTAGAGCCCACTCAACCAGGGCCATGGCCGCATCATGGGCAGAAAGGGGGGGCCTCGGCAGAGCAGATCTGCAGGGCGGCATCTTGGACTAGCCTTAGTACTTTCTCCAAACTTGACATAGCATCCACACAGCTGGCTTTTGGGAGAAAAGTGCTCCATGCAGTAGTCCCGCCCTAGGACCAATTTACTTTGTTACTACTCAAATGTGCTGTCAGGTGGTGACCTGGAAAACGGTAATTAGACCTACCGGTAATTGTGTTTGCAGGAATCCATCCTGACAGCACTGTTAGATCCCTCCTGATAATACTTTCCAAACAACTGTGATGTAACATGTGTATGACGAATGTTAGTTTAAATAAAATCTATGTTTACATCCATCCAGAGGTGTTACTTTGTGAAATCACTGAGGGATGGGAAAGGGAGGATCCTTTTAAACTCTCGTGGTTTCCTGTCCCACTATGGATGAGGACGTCCTCCAATGTGCTGTCAGGATGGATTCCTGGAAACACAATAACCGGTAGGGTCTAATTACCGTTTTTTGCCACTCCATTTAAAAAGTTGCATGGGTGTTAAGATTTGGTCTGAATATGGCCTCTGAAGGCTAGCTCGAGCTGCAAGGCGTTTCACGGTGCCTCATAAACCATCACATACACCTTTGCCACGAGCAGTGGCAAAAGAGTGCCAGATTCCACTCCAAAATCTTTCTTGTGATGGCATAAATTTAAAGTTTTTCCTGTTTTTACTGGGCAGAAGAGCCATCCGAGAAGTAGCAGACCTTGCTCAAACTTGGTAGGATGTCCGTTTTTATCAATGAAATCAATTTTTTTTTTGGAACAAATTAACAGCTAATGAATCATGAAGTAAGCTCTCAGATATCATAATTACACTTTTGTACTTTATTTCTCCATTCTCATTGTAATAGATCACAAAAGGGTTCACAGTTGCTTGTTCATTGTTCCACTGAAATGACTATGCTTCATCTTGAACAACAAAGGAATAGGTCTCTGAAAAGTCTAAGCTTATTACTGCCTCATGATGTTTGATGCTTTCTTTGAGGTGATTGTAGTAGTCAGACTGTTGGCGAGCTATAAACGAGCGTTTCTTAAAGACTTATCAGCTGTTCTATCTTTCTTGCCAGGCACATAATTTGGCTCACTTCATCACGAATATAAAAATCTTTCACTTTACCCACTATAGCTTCATCTAATGTTTTGCCTGGTTTAGGATCAGGACAAGACATGAAACCTTGTTGTTCAACTAGAGATTTGGCTTTTCTAGCCATTCTATTGCTAACGTTAAATTCGTTTTCTATTCTTTTGCATGTCCAACTCTTTGGTAGTGTAGTCAGCATCATGAACTGTTCACTTCTGCTAAGGATGGATTTTAATTTATCTTTAAGCTGCAGAATGATCTCTGAATCAGTGTCATTTTTCCTTCACCTGCTACTGTTCCACCTACCAGCTCAAGAGTCAATTTTTTTGTGACTTTCTAATTTTTTTTTTGCAATAACCTGGATAATGGATTCTTTTTTTTGCAATGGGCGATTCTTCGATGTTAGAAAGTGATTTATTCAAACACTCTTAAATCAGGATTTATAAAATACTGTGTTGGAAGTTACAGGTTCTTCAAAATTTTCTGCCTGCAGAGTATTTTTTTCTTTTGCAAGTTGCAACTGTCACAAATTTTCATGCATGCATTGATTGATGGATTTATATGAAACATCCAATTTTGTGTGCAAAAAGAGAAAACATATCTTATTTTGTTATTTTCCAAGGATAAAGCACCCGTTCCATGTGGGTATATGGCGTTCATTCATTGTGTGCGAGTTGTCTCTCTTGACTTGTCTCAGAGATAATGGTGGTGCAGCGGTGCCAAATTTTCTCTCGTTGGACTCCATCCAACTTTGTACCGGCCTAAGATTTCTTTTTTTTCTTGTTGTGTCCCGTTTTTTCAAAAGGATTGCAACAGCATATATTATAAAATGCTGTTCCTTGACAAGTAGCAGCCATTGCTGTGTAAGTAAAATACACTTAATATTAAGGAAGATGGGTAATAAAAAAAGATTTACAGTACACTTGAGATATAACTTACTATAAAGTATTAGGGCTAGGGCACACAGCTTTCTGTCTGCAGATAAACGCTGCAGTTTTAGCACCATTTTTCTATCAAATTTTCACTATAGCTGCATTAGATTTTTTTAATCGCTAGTGAAAACGATGGCAGTTTTTTTTATATATAAATTGTGATAAATGTTGCGTTTATTGCAGCGATCAAAAAGTGCAGTGATTTACTCAAAAAACACTGCATGTGTTTAACCCCAATGAAATCAACGATGGGCGTTTTTCTGAGCGATGATCCCTCAGAATAGCGCTGTGTGAGAATTAGTCCTTAATAAGAAAAGCATTAAACTATTAATATAAATTTACTCAAACTTTAAACACACTCACCAATATTGGAGAGCACAGACTCCCTTGATGCCCGTTTAGAGACTATTGTTTGTTCAAGAGTGAACATGTCCAGGCATGTCAGAACATGAAAGCTCTGTCTTACTTCCTGACTCTGCAGTGGGCAGATGCTTAACATGATTGACAGAGCTGCTGGCCTGTCATCTACTCTGCATTCACTGTCTACCCCCTGTTCATTCTCAGGTTGAGCCTTAACAAAGCTTTCTTCTGTTCTATCCTGCTTCTAATCTGTAAAATAATAAAGTAATACCTAAAAATCATGGATTATTTGGTAAATATAAATAACCCACACTTTTAGACCACAGGCTGAACAGATCTGAATTCATATATAACAAATACACACTGGCGCTACCTGGTGCAGATAGGAATGGATATGTGCAATGCAGCCGCTGCTAGTATATACACTGGGTCTGTGCACACCCAAAGAAAAAACCATATACAAATAAAAGGAATAACAGGATTTTTGGGTTGCTTACCGTAAAATCTGTTTCTCGGAGCCTTCATTGGGGGACACAGAGACCATGGGTGTATGCTGCTACCACTAGGAGGCTGACACTATGCACAAAAAAGGTTAGCTCCTCCTCCGCAGTGTACACCCCACCGACCAGCAGGAAGTTCCTCAGTTAGTGAGAAAGCAGTAGGAGAAGTAACAGAATAGATTGAAAACAGAACAGACAACTCAAACCAACATAACAGGAGTTGTAGAACATGGGAGGGTGCTGTGTCCCCCAATGAAGGCTCCGAGAAACAGATTTTACGGTAAGCAACCCAAAATTCCTGTTTTCTCGTTCGCCTTATTGGGGGACACAGAGACCATGGGACGTCCCAAAGCAGTCCCTGGGGTGGGAAAAACAAACTTCCATCAGGCCAGCGGACTCACTACCGCAGCCTGCAGGATCCTTCTACCTAGGCTGGCATCCGCCGAAGCGTAGGTATGGACCTTGTAGAATTTCATAAACGTGTGAACCGATGACCAGGTTGCAGCTTCGCCAAGCTGCAGCGCGGAAGCTCTGTGACGTACCGCCTAGGAGGCACCCACTGCCCGGGTAGAGTGCACTCTAATTCCTGGAGGGACCACTCGATGTTTGACCCGGTAGGCCTCCAAAATTGCCGATCTGATCCAGCGAGCAATAGTAGCTTTGGAGGCCGGGTGACCTTTCCGTGCCCCATCTGGAATGATGAAGAAAGAATCTGTCTTCTGCAAGAAGTCATCCTAGTTAGGTAGACATTCATCGCCCTGACCAAGTCCAGCTTGTTCAAGGACCGCTCCCGAGGGTGAGCTGGATCCGGACAAAAGGATGGGAGAACAATGTCCTCATTCAGGTGGAAAGTGGACACCACCTTAGGAAGGAAAGAGGGCGGAGGCCGCAGAACTACCTTGTCCTGGTAGAGTACCAAGAGAGCGGCAAGAGATGGCCGCCAATTCCGACGCGCGCCGGATGGAGGTGATGGCTGCCAGAAAGGCTACTTTCCACGAAAGGAGAGAAAGGGAAACATCCCTGAGAGGTTTAAAAGGAAGGACCTTGCAGAACCTCGAGAACCAGATTAAGATCCCATGGATCTACAGGCGCTCGGTACGGAGGAAGCGTGTGAGCCACACCTTGACGGAAGGTTTTAACCTGAGGACGGGATGCCAACGTCTTCCGAAATAAAATGGACAGCGCCGACACTTGACCCTTTAAAGAGCTGAGGGCAAAACTCGCATCCAGCCCCGCTTGAAGGAACACCAGAACAGAAGGGAGCGAAAAAACACATGGGCGGAATGTCATTGGTCTCGCACCAAGTGAAATAGTTCTTCCAAGTACGGCAATAAATCTTGGAAGATGATGGCTTCCTGGCTCGGATCATTGTATGAATAACTCGATCGGAAAATCCTGATCGTTGCAAAACCTCGGCCTCAACAGCCACGCCGTTAAATTGAGCGGCCGAGAATTGGGGTGGCAAATCGGACCTTGAGACAGCAGATCTGCTCAGTCTGGAAGCTTCCAGAGGGCGTCCGCAAGAAGGTTGGCGATGTCCGTGAACCAATCCCTACTGGGCCAATTCGGGACGAAGAGGAGGACTGAAATTCCTTCCGCCTTGATTTTCTTCAGCAGCCTGGGAAGAAGAGGCAGGGGAGGAAACCGGTAGGGGAGCTCGAACTGCGACCAAGGAACGGCCAGAGCGTCGGCGCCCACCGCGAGAGGATCTCGAGCCCTGGATACAAACTGTGGGACTTTCCTGTTGAGGCGAGAAGCTAGCAGATCTACGTCCAGGGTTCCCCACGATGGCAAGCTGAAGAAATACTTCCGGATGTAGGGACCACTCTCCCGCCGCGAGATCCTCACGGCTGAGAAATCGGCGGCCCAATTGTCCACGCCGGGAATGTGTACCGCGGATATTACCGGGACTGAAGCCTCCGCCCAATGAAGACTCTTGGACATTTCTGCCAGGGCTGAGACACTCCGCGTCCCTCCCTGGTGTGTGACATATGCCACCGCCGCGGCATTGTCTGTCTGAATCCGGATAGGCAGTCCCCTGAGAAGTCTCTCCCAGTGAACGAGAGACAGATAAATCGCTCGTATCTCGAGGATGTTGAATGGCAGGGCTGACTCCTGAGTTGACCAACGACCCTGAACAGTGTGATTGTGGAACACTGCCCCCCCAGCCGAGGAGGCTGGCATCCGTTGTCACAATCTGCCAGTGAAAGGGGAGGAATGACCATCCTAGGGAGATGAGAGGAGACGTCAGCCACCAATTGAGGGACTGCTTGACACGGTTTGAAAGACGAAATGGGCGATCCAGGGAAAGGACAGACCTGTTCCACCTGGAGAGGATGGCGAGTTGGAGAGGTCTGGAGTGAAATTGGGCAAAGGGGACCGCCTCTGTTGCCGCCACCATCTTTCCCAGGACTTTCATGGTCGTCCGGAGAGATGGAAGTCTCATGAGCTGCCACGATCGTACATCCCGTTGCAGGGAGCCAATTTTCTCTTGAGGGAGAAAAACCCTCGATCGACGAGTGTCGAACAATAGACCCAGAAACACAAGACGTTGTCTCGGGACAAGACAGGACTTCTTTTCGTTGATAAGCCACCCGAAATTGGGCAGGTAAGACTTTGGCGAGCTTGACGAAAGGATGGAGCTTTGATCAGAATGTCGTCGAGGTACGGAAAAAGAACGAGACCTCTGATTCTCCACCAGGCAATCAACGCCGCGATGATCTCTGTAAATACTCTGGGTGCGGTGGCAAGACCGAACGGCAGTGCACAAAATTGGTAATGTTCCTGGCGAATCGCAGAAATTTCTGATGCCCGGAGAATATGGGAACATGTAGATAGGCATCTTGAATGTCTATTGAACACATGAACTCCTGCGTCTCCATGGAAGCGATTAACCAAAGAAACTCCATTCGGAAATGACGCAGTCGGGCTCTCCTTTTGAGTAATTTGAGGTCCAAGATGGGGCGAACTGTCCCGCCTTTGTTTGGCACCACGAACAGGTTTGAATAAAACCCTGTGAAACGTTCTGATTCGGGAACGGGCACAATCACCCCGGGACTGAGGAGAGAGGCGATGGATGCAAGAACCCCGGAACTAAGGCTGGATCTTTTGGAGGACAGGACTCGAAGAAGCGATCCCGTGGACGAGAAATGAACTCTATCTTGTACCCTGAAGATACAAGCTCCCTGACCCAAGCGTCCTCTACTGAGGCCAGCCAGGTATCCCTGAAGAAACGGAGTCGACCTCCCAATTGGGAGGGACCCTCGGGAGTTCGTTGACAGTCATGCTGACGTGGACCGTCCAGATATGGACCTGGAGGGTCTGCCCTGGGAGGAGTGAGATCGCCAGGAGGGAGTGGGTCTGAAGGACACCGTCTTTCTATCCTGGCGTACCTGCGGTCTTTGTTGGTTAGAGTTCTCTGCCGTATTGAAGCGGCGGTAAGCCCGAACGGGCCGAAACTGACGCCTTGGCGGGGGTCTGCGAGGTTTGGACTGAGGGAGGAGAGAATTCATGCCTCCAGTGGCATCCTTAATAATCTGGTCCAGCTGGGACCCAAAGAGACGCGCTCCCTGAAAAGGCAGATTGGTAAGAGACTTTTTACAAGACAAGTCCGCCTGCCAAGCCTTGAGCAAAATTGTACGTCGGATTGCCACAACGTTGCTTGACGCCTGAACAGCGCGAGACACGGCATCCAAGGAAGCAGAAAGCAGATAATCCCCTGCATGGGAAATCTGGTTGGCCAGATCGGTCAATTGCTCTGGTTGGGCTTTATCTAGGATGCCCTTACGGAGATCCTCTGCCACCCAAGATGAGACAAAGACTGGACATAGCGCCGGTGCAGCCGCCGCGAAAGCCGACTTTGCCAAGGATTCTATAATTCTATCATTAGAATCCTTTAGTGACGCTACACCTGAAAGCGGGAGAACCGTGTTATTAGAAAGTCTGGACACGGGTGCGTCCACCGACGGGGAAGCAGACCAGTTGTCAGTGAGCTCTTTAGCCAACAGATACAGCACGCCGAGACGCTTCCCTCTTTGAAATCGCCTGGACGGATTTTCTCTTTCCCTGGCAAGGATCTTGCCAAACTCGGAGTGGAAGGCGAATACCCTGGATGGTGTTTCTGCCCGTCTGAACGAAACCTCCTGATCTGAGGATTTCGCAGGGGAGTCCGATATTTTGAAGGTGTGGTTAATCGCAGCAATCAGGTTCTGTACCGTAACCTTCATGTCCGCGTCCTGGTCAGAATCCAGCTCTAAAATCTCTTCAGAGGACATATCCGAGAACGCTTCACCTGACTCGGGTGAGGAGGCACGGGAGGGCGACTGCTGGAAAGGACTAGGTGCAGATGAGAGACCAGGAGAGGATTCCAGCCGTGGATCCTGCCTGGGCCTTTCACGGCATCTGCTAGCTGGCTCAGATGGAACGTCTTGCGACCTGCTGGACACTGCAGAAGTGTTCAGGGGCAACTTATCAAGAACGGCCAAGGACCATCTGTTTTCGCTGGCACGACACCTGTGCTGAGCCTGTGGTCCGCCCGGAGAACTAAGAGGATACGGGGTGGCAGTACACGCCATACTCATAGCCTCTTTGTGGGAGTACAGTTGTGACTCTTCACACTGTATCCCTCCTGGAACCTGAAAAGGAACGACGCACGCTGAGGTAGATATGGGTCTAATTAAAGACCAGTGTCCACCTCCTACTGACACTAAGCTAAACTGACCTGCCGGTCGGTGGGGTGTACACTGCGGAGGAGGAGCTAACCTTTTTTGTGCATAGTGTCAGCCTCCTAGTGGCAGCAGCATACACCCATGGTCTCTGTGTCCCCCAATAAGGCGAACGAGAAACCTGCGCTGGCTAACTATATCCAAAAAACTACCAATGAATGTGGATTGTTATACCACTTACGTCATAAAGGTTGCAGAACTGCAAATGGATCCAGCGTGCACCACGTGTGGAGATAACCGTGCCGCGGTGGTGAAGAACAGAGACGCAGCACCAAGGAGGCGTCCCTCCTGTAAGTGGTGGTGCAGTAGCGTCTCTGAAACTGGCAGCCGCTGGGCGTGAAGGACGATGGCATGCGCACTCCGGCAGCGGTTGGGGCGGGGAGGAGGGATCAGGTGATGTCACCGGGATAAAAGGGAAGGAAGCACGTGCAGGCCAAACTAGAAGCCAACGCGTTTCTAAGATCTACGGTCCTTGTTCATCAGGGCGGTTATCTCCACACGTGGTGCACGCTGGATCCATTTGCAGTTCTGGATATAGTTAGCCAGCGCAGGTATTCCTTTTATTTGTATATAGATCTGAATTCAAGGTTTTTGAATTGACACTAATAGATATTTTAAATATTATCCCATTGCGATCCCAACTTGAATTTTGGTACAATTGTGGCTAGGAGCATAGCAGGCACATATGCATTACTTAAAATTTTTAAAATAAACTTTTTTTCAAAAATGTGTTTTAAAATTTTGCATTTGCTTTTGCGTGGGTAAAATATTAACAAAAGTACTCTTGTGAAAGCCTGTACAATTCTGAGTAGAATGGTGTTTATTTTCTCTAACATGAGTTATGAGGAGAAATGTAAAGGCAGGCAACACAGAAGTTCACACTTTTTTTCGAACTTTGTATTCTCTGACACACTATTACCAAATAAAATCTCAAAAGAACTAAAAATATAGAGGTAAAAATCATTGGTTCACTTGACATGGAATGACCCCATGAAGTGAATACTGGAGCGCTAGCACTAGACTGGCAGGAGACTTAACACTTGGGCAAAAAAAAAAAAAAGGGAGGTGGTCGATGGTCAGCGCTCATAGCAAGTGAGCATTTCTGCTACACAAAGGCGATCTGAAGAACTATTGTAAATTTCTAATTGTAGGTATTTAATATTATTACACCTACTATATATTGGAATAGTATTTTGGGAGACAGGAATGGCCCTCAAAAGCAGACTGTTGTGGTTGCAACCGAATATCAGCTGTATAGCAAAGCTTGCGCCCACTAAATAGCTCCTGAGCCTGGCTATCCAGCACAATAATCCAGAATGGTAAGGGAAACAACAGCACCCCATTCCACACAGTTATGGCACAACATGTCATGGTAATGAAAACTGTTATTAGTCTTATGACAAGGCTATCAGTTAGTAGAAGTAAATCACTCTAGTAGGAGCAATAAAGATTTAATTATTGTATACATTTTTTAGAAAAAAAAAATGCTAAATCATATAGCAAACACTCCAAGTGAAACGCGCTTTACACTTCACCTAAATTTACCTTATATAGTTAATATTTCATCATCAAAACACAAAAACAACCACAAGGAACAATTTTAAATAAAAGCAACAAATTCTAGTTTGTTTCACACATGGTACTTGTAGGAAAGACTCCGGCGATGCAGTGAGTTTTGCGGACTTATTTTTCCTAACTCCTCAGGACTGAAGGGAGAAAATAAACTGCTATTTTCTCAGGTTTACATAAACGCTCTCTTTTTGCTTCAGTAAATATTCTTTAAATATATGACATGAATTCATTGAATTTTGCAGCACATAGGTAATTGCACACAAATCTTCTCACCTCCGCCCCCTCTGCATTCATGGAAGGCTCTCTTGAAGATGTACTGTTTTACCATGCAATTTTATTTCAGAATATGAAATCATTTTTCCTTGCATCCCGCGCTATTTGCTACTGCTGAGTAGATGAATGGTTCCATAGCGTTCTTTGTTCCAATCCTAAATTATTCTTATGAATTGTGTTTATTCAGAGTAAATGCTTTTAGAACAGATTCAATCAACTCGATTCTGGCTTAGTTGCAGAGATAAACGTACTCGTGCTGATGATGTATATATTAGCATATATTTATGGTCCAGCAGATAAGTAAAGTGCTCTGGGCAATCAATACAAGATAATGAGAGCTGCACAGATTTATTTTTTCCTTCCGCCTCCTCCGCCAGCCAGCATCATGGCCACACGGATAAAGATGTTCAGAGTGTCAGTGTAAATTCCCATGCACCTGCAAAAGAAAGAAAAATACATGGGCTTAACGGTTTTTATCATATGTAACATTTACAATTTACCCAATAAATATTGGATTACGGGGCAGAGAAAGATTCATCTACATGACTATGGTTAATTTGTGCTTTGAAAAGAAGCATTAACCTCTTCACAACATGGCCAATTTCAGTTTTTGAGTCTTTGGTTTTTCCTTCCCTTCTTCAAAAAGCCGTAACTTATTTTTCTGTTCACACAGACATATGAAGGCATGTTATTTTTTGTGGAACGAGTTCTACTTTTGAAATACATCATTAATTTTATCGTGAAAAACTATGAAGGTAGGAGGAGGAGATCCTCAGGGAGCCACGCTCTTAGTCAGGGACCACCCAGGTCAGATAAGAAAACTCGATTTATTCAACACAGCACGTTTCAGGAACGATTCATCCCCTTCATCAGGTGATTACAAAATGTATATAAAAGCCAAGTACTGACGTGAATGGTTGATAATTGCGTACGTGATTTAAAAAAGGTAAACATTGGTAGAAAGGAGAATAAAATATAATATATCTCCATCTATCTATATATCTCTGGTAAAAATTAAGAGAGCACTACATCAAAACTCTGTCATGGGCAGCCCATTTTCCAGTCCTGAGCCCCATTGAAAACCTCTGGAATGTAATCAAGAGGATGATGGATAGTCACAAGTCATCAAAGAACTGGTTAAATTTTTGCGCCAGAAGCAGTGTGAAAGACTGGTGGCAAGCATGCCAAGACACATGAAAGCTGTGACTAAAAATCACAGTTATTCCACAAAATATTGATTTCTGAACTCTCCCTGAGTTAAAACATTAGTATAGTTGTTTTTAAATGATTATGAACTTGTTTTCTTTGCATTACTTGAGGTCTGAAAGCATTTTTTTTTTTACCTTTGTCAGAAAAAAATACAAAATGTAATGCTTGGAAATTAGGTGACATGCTGGCAGAGGTTTATAGACTAAAAGAACAAGTGTGTATATATATATATATATATATATATATATATATATATATATATATATATATATATATATATATATATATAATTTTTTTTTTTTTATTTATATAGCACCATTGATTCCATGGTGCTGTACATAAGAAGGGGGTACATACAAATTACAGTAAACAAACTAACAATGACAGACTGACACACAGAGGGGAGAGAGGACCTTGCCCTTTCGGGCTTACATGCTACAGGATGGTGGGGAAGGAGACAGTAGGTTTATGGGTTGCAGCAGTTCCGGTGTTGGTTGAGGTGATATCTCCGGTAGTGGTGAGGAGGCAGCGGGGTCATTGCAGGCTTTCTTGAAGAGGTGGGTTTTCAGGTTCCGTCTAAAGGATCCGAATGTGGTTGATAGTCGGACATGTTGGGGCAAAGAATTCCAGAGGATGGGGGCTATTCGGGAGAAGTCTTGGAGGCGGTTGGGTGAGGAACGAATAAGTGTGGAGAGAAGGAGGTCTTGGGATGAACGGAGATTACGTGAGGGAAGGTATCGGGAGATTAGTTCAGAGACATATGGAGGAGACAGGTTATAGTTGGCCTTGTAGGTCAGTATAAGTAATTTGAACTGGATATGCTGAGGGAATGGAAGCCAGTGAAGAGATTTGCAGAGGGGAGAAGCGGAGGAGTAGCGAGGAGAGAGACAAATTAGTCGGGCAGCAGAGTTAAGGATGGACTGGAGAGGTGCGAGGGTGTTAGCAGGGAGACCACAGAAAAGGATGTTGCAGTAGTCGAGGCAGGAGATGATGAGGGCGTGCACAAGCATTTTAGTAGATTGAGGGCTGAGGAAAGGACGGATTCTGGAAATTTTTTTGAGCTGGAGGCAACAGAAGGTAGAAAGAGCTTGGATGTGCGGACAGGGCAGAGTCAAGGGTTACTCCGAGGCAGCGGACTTCTGGTACTGGGGAAAGCGTGATGTCATTAGTTGTGATAGATAGGTCAGGTAAGGAAGATCTGTGAGATGGAGGAAAGATGATGAGTTCAGATTTGTCCACATTGATCTTGAGGAAGCGAGAGGAAAAGGAGGATATTGCTATATGTACACACACATCATATATATATATATATATATATATATATATATATATATATATATACACACATACATATATATATATATATATATATATATATATATATATATATATATATATATATACATACACATATATACACACACACACACACACACACTAGATTATGGCCCGATGCTAACGCATCGGGAGGATGCCATAGCATCACACCTCTTGCCATGTTAACCCTCAACACACACACTCCTCTCACCTTTCACCATCTCCACTCACTCTTTCACTCCGCATACAACCCCTTCTCTCACTCCGTCTCTCATACTCACGCCGTCATCGCCGCTGCTCCACGATCCCCGACATCTTCTTCCGCCGGCGCCATCCTGGATCCAGACGTTGTCCACGCCGGCGACATGTTCTTGCGGCGACACCATTTTGAGTATCGTGAAATCCCGCGATATTCAAGATGGCGTCGCCGGAAGAACATGTCGCCGGCGTGGACGACGTCGGGATCCAAAATGGCGTCGGCGAAATCTCGCGAGTTTTCGCCGACGCCATTTTGGATCCCGACGTCGTCCTCGCCGGCGACATGTTCTTGCGGCGACGCCATCTTGAGTATCGCGGGATTTCGCCGATCCAAAATGGCGTCACCGCAAGAACATGTCGCTGGCGTGGAGGACGTCTGGATCCAGGATGGCGGGGATCGTGGATCAGCGGCGATGACGGCGTGAGTATGAGAGAAAGGGTCGTATGTGGAGTGAAAGAGTGAGTGGACGTGAGTGGAGATGGTGAAAGGTGAGAGGAGTGTGTGTGTTGAGGGTTAACATGGAAAGAGGTGTGCGGTGACGTCACCGGTTACAACTGGACGGAAGTTGTTACAACCGGAAGCTGCTTAGGGCATTTATTATTAATATATATATATATATATATATATATATATATATATATATATATATATATATATATACATATATACATACACACACACAATTCAAATACTCCTAAGATCCCACCTCCCTGGGCGGCACTACTAGATAAGAAAATGGGCAAGACTTATGTGTTTATAGGCAAAACACAAATGTAATACTATTATTAATCACCTTACCTAGCTAAATTATATGATGTTCAATCAATGGATGTGCTCAATACTAATGTTCAATCCCTCTCGATGCAATTTAGCCAACTTAGGCCTGTTTCACACTTCCGTTTTTCACCATCAGTCAAAATCCGTTTGGAAAAAAAAAAAGGGGTCCGCCATTTTGCTTGGCGGATCCTTTTTTTTTCCCCATTGAGTTGCATTACCAGCAGATATTGACAAATGGCCATCCGTTGGATCCTTTTTTTGCGGATCCGCCAACTTTTTGCCGTCCGCTGAGATCATCGAACGGAGCCTGTAACTTTTTTTGCCCTGCGGATCCGCATTTTCCCCTTTTTAACCCTGAATATATATATCTCTCTCTCCTTCCCCAGGCGCGGTTCCTTTAAATTTTTACCTTCGGCGGATCCGTGCATCCGCCAATCCGCTCACCCCCGTTTCTGTCAGTCCGCCTGCGGATCCGTTTTCCGCTATTTTGGCGGATTTTGACTGACAGAAAAAGCTGAAGTGTGAAACAGGCCTTATATATCCAAAAGGACTCTCTGCTATTCAGCATTTGTATTCAATCCGGAATGGTCTCAGGTATATGTTAAAGAACACATAGGTGAAAAATGGTCCCTGAGAAGTATTGTGTTTTGAATTCAATTTTTCTTATTTGACCAAGATGGTTTCTTACTCAGAGCATGGCGCCCTGTGGATTTCATTCATCATTTTTTACTGTATTACGGTTCCTGAGCGGGACGCGAGGAGTGGGAAGATGGTACTGCAGCGCTACAGGTCGCCGTCATTCACCGCTTTGCAACATGCACAACTACCAGAGGCAAGTCGAGTACCTCTTCCCCCACGGCATGTGTGTTGTTACATTATTCACATGGAGTGCCCTCTCTTGTTTTATCATTGATTTTACCATATGATGCACTGGAAAATAGGGAAAAAAAAAAAAAAAATGACTAGTGGAGAAAAATTAGTGCGGAAAAAAACGCAATTCTTACATTTTTTTCAGAATTCTTTTGACATTGTACATTTTGGCAAAAATGACCTCGCAATAGGATTCGGTTCTTCTGTACGATTACCGTGGTACTGTCCATTTTTTTTTTTTATTATTATTTCAGAGGTAAAAAAAAGAAAATCAGAAGTTTGAAAAAAAAAATTGTTTTGGTTATGCCTCCATTTTGTGAGACCTGTAAAGTATTTTATTTTCTTTATCGCCTTATTGGGGGACACAGAATACCATGGGTGTATGCTGCTGCTGCTAGGAGGCTGAAACTATGCAAAACAAGAAAATTAGCTCCTCCCCGGCAGTATACACCCACCGACAGGCACTAGGCACCCCAGTTTGTGCTTATTGTCTGTAGGAGGCGGACCGGGATCTTCCCAGATCCGCAATTAACCCTTCTTTCCTTAGGTGTTCTAGTGGAACTTTTTCATTCTCTTGTCTTTTGTTTTGCAGATTCAAGTCGGGAAACAGGGTGAAAGTTCACTCTGCTTTCCCATATCAGGCGGCTGAGCGAGCAGTGGTGATCCCACATCGCAACTCTCAGTGCGCTGGCAGGACTTTTTCCCATATCACCTCCGGGTGCTATGGGATGTGGACAGGTGGCTGGTCCTTGCCAAAATCCCCCTCCTCACCCCTCTCTCGGGACAGGGCTGAGAGGAAGACGGCGATCGCAAGATTTTCCTCGCCATCAAGAGGTTAATGCCGTCTTCTGCAGAATGCGGGTAAAGAGGACAGCGGCCAGCGACTTGCCACTACCCTTGTGAGAGGTCCCTGTGGTCATCCTCTTCAGGGACGTCAGGTAGGTGCCTGTACGATCCCTCCAGCCCGCAGCATTCCCAAGAGGCACATTGGTGGGGAACTGGACATCACCAGGCTGTTTGAATTTCCCGCCCCTCTCCCTGCCTGATGGGCGCCGCTCTCACCAGCCGCGCGCCTCTCCACTCATATTAAAGGGCTGAATACAGGGTTTTTCTCTCCCCGTTTTCACAGCTGGCCATGGTTTTCCACAGCTCTCCTGCGCGCCCAGTACCTCCATTACAGGGACTGTCTCTTCTCCTTCCTGGGCGATTTAATCACGGGGCTGCGGCGCCGGTTTTTACTTTCACTTTCAGTTCAGCTCCCACTCTCAGGGCGCCTCCTCCTCCTTCTGAGCGCGCTGTCCTCACGCCTTTTTTAGCCCATCACAGGGCTCCTTGTTCCCTTCCTTCATGCCAGCTCCAATTGCGGCTCAGCCGCTAAGCTCCGCCCACCGCTCACCTCATCAGGCATTTCCTGTTTCTTCGGTCCTGCCTTTCTGCGCTGCTTGGGGGACACTTCAGCGTTTCTGCTGCTCGCCGCAACTAGGTAGGCTCTGCTCTATGCAGAGATATTAGCCCTCCTCCGCAGTTCCTTCCCCAGTTCCCGCGGCCATTCAGCGCAGTTTTCCTTATGCCCAACCCTGCAGGGGAGCTCTGTTTCAGGCCCACCGCTACTCATTACGCCTGTGCGCGCTGTAAAAGGAATTGGGCTTCGGGGCAGCCATCCCCTCTCTGCCCGTCCTGCAGTCCTTCAGCTATGTCTGCCTCTCAGGAGCACACAGATTCCCGTGATGGGGGCACTTCCCCTCTCCCAGAATGGGCCGTAGCTATGTCTCAGTCGGTATCCGATCTGACCAAAGTCTCTGAGTCCCTGGTCCAGGTCCTAGAACGTTTGCCTCAGCTATCTTCAGCCACCGCTGCTCCGACCGCCTCTCAGGGTGAGTCGTCCGCTCCTGACTGCGACCTTCAGAGGGACAGGCCGAATAGGATGTCCAGGAAGCGTCTCCTATCGGGCTCGTCTTCCAGTTCGCTAGGCCCGTCTGCTTCACCCAGGTGTCCGTCTCCTTCAGTGGACGACCTTAGGTCAGACGACGATCCACAATCAGGATCTAGTTCAGAAGCAGATGACATGTCTCAAACACGAAATATGGTCGATAGTCTTCTTTCAGCTATTTTCCGAACCCTGGAGATTAAGCAGGACAAGCCCCTTCCTCAGGAATGTTCTGTTCCTTTTAAACGTTCAAGACCTCCATCTAAAACTTTTCCAAACCACGAGTTTGATACTACTCTAGCCAAACATTGGGAGCACCCTGAGCAACGCTTTTCGGGCCGCAGGTATTTAGATGTTCTGTACCCATTTGAAGCTGATTTGCTTTCTAAATGGACCAAAGCCCCTGAAGTGGACCCTCCCGTTTCTCGCATAGCCTCCAAGACAGTTCTGTCTCTTCCAGACGGTGCATCGCTTAAGGATCCGACAGGCAGTTGGAATCTTTGGCGAAGTCTATCTTTGAGGCCTCCGGTGCCTCCCTCTGCCCTATTTTCGTCTCCTCCTGGGTAGCTAAAGTCATTTCGGCTTGGGCAAAAATTCTTCGCAGGGGCATCTTAGCGGCAGCTCCCCAGGACGAGCTGGCAGATCTAGCAGATCAAATTAATCACGCGGGTAAATACCTTTTAGCCACCTCCTTAGACGCGGCCGGTTGCGTAGCTAGGGCTAACAGCAATATAGTAGCTGTACGCCGAGTTCTTTGGTTAAAGTCATGGAATGCGGATACCACCTCGAAAAAGTCGCTCACCAATCTGCCCTTCCATGGTTCTAGGCTCTTTGGGGCCAAGCTGGATCAAATAATTTCCGATGCCCCTGGGGGTAAAAGTACTTCTCTCCCCCAGTCTCGACCAAGACGCATTTTTAATAGAAAGGGTTTTCGGCCCTTTAGGCCTTTTCGTCCGCTCGTCCACAGAGAGATCTGTCCAGCAAGAGCGTCCTTCCGCATCTAGGGAGCGAGAGCAGAAGAAACCTTCTTACAAGCCTGCTCCCCGCTGGAGATCTAGAGGACAATACTCCAGGTCCTCAGGTGCCCGTTCCGGTAGGTTTGCCTCCAAGTGACGGGGAACCCCCACCTGGAAGTTTTTCCAGGGTGGGAGGCAGACTTTCCTTTTTCGTGGACGCTTGGCTGTCGGTTGTCGACGACGCTTGGGTCAGGGAAATCATCGCATCCGGTTACAAGATCGAATTTTCTTCCCTGCCAGACAGGCGTTTTTTCCTGTCTCGTCCTCCAAGACAACGGTCCCACATTCCAGGATTCTTTCAGGCCGTCTCCTCCCTTCTTTCCGCCGGAGTGATTGTTCCCGTTCCTTCAGACGAACGGTTTTCAGGGTTCTACTCAAATCTCTTCGTAGTCCCGAAGAAAGACGGCTCCCTGTGGCCAATCCTGGACCTCAAATTGCTCAATCGCCACGTGAAGATTCTTCACTTCAAAATGGAGTCTCTTCGATCGGTGATAGCCTCAATGGAGCCCGTAGAATTTCTCTGTTCTGTGGACATACGGGATGCCTATCTTCACATCCCTGTTTGCTTGCAGCATCAGAAATATCTCAGGTATGCGATTCAGGAAGATCATTACCAGTTCACGGCTCTCCCTTTCGGCCTAGCCTCCGCTCCCCGTGTTTTCACGAAAGTGATGGCGACGGTCATGACCATCCTTCGATCCAGAGGGATTCTCATCATTCCTTATCTGGACGATCTCTTAATCAAGGGCTCGTCCCGTCAAGACTGTCTCCTAAGTCTTCAGATAACCCTGGATACTCTCGACCGTCTCGGATGGTTAGTCAACAAAGAAAAGTCCGTTCTCAGCCCCACTCAGCGTCTGACCTTTTTAGGCATGGAGTTCGACACGAACCTGGCCCGGGTGTTTCTTCCGAGGGAAAAATTTGCGGCTCTGTTCAAAGGGATTCGAGCCCTCAAACGGCCAACGCCCATTCCCCTTCGATTCTGCATGAAAGTTCTGGGGAAGATGGTAGCTTCCTTGGAAGCAGTGCCCTTTGCACAGTTTCACCTTCGTCCTCTTCAGCTGTCCCTCCTTTCAGCCTGGGACAAGACGACGAGGTCCTTAGACCAGCCAATTCTTCTCCCTCTCAAAGTGAGGCAATCCCTCACTTGGTGGACGATGTCTACATCAGTCCTCCAAGGGAGGTCCTTCCTCCCGCTTCAGTGGCAAGTCATCACCACCGACGCCAGCCTCCTGGGTTGGGGAGCGGTTTTTCATCAGAGGACGGCTCAAGGACACTGGAACCCTCAGGAAGCTGCTCTTCCTATCAATCTGCTCGAGATCAGAGCGATTTTTCTGGCCCTTCTTCACTGGCAACCCCTTCTCGTCGGCAAGCCGATCCGCATTCAGTCGGACAACGCCACGGCTGTGGCGTACATAAACCATCAAGGCGGCACGCGCAGCCACCAAGTCATGTCAGAAGTGGCCAGGATTCTGCACTGGGTGGAACGTTACGTCACAGCAATCTCCGCCGTTCACATTCCAGGGGTGGAAAACTGGGCAGCCGACTTTGAGTCGTCAAGGCTTAGTGTCAGGCGAATGGTCTCTCCATCGCTCAGTCTTCGATCAGATATGCAAGCGCTGGGGTTCTCTGGACGTCGACCTCATGGCATCTCGGATGAACCACAAAGTTCCGCGCTTCGTAGCCAGGTCCAGGGACCCTCTTGCCGTCGCTTGCGACGCCCTAGTAATTCCGTGGTCCCAGTTCCAACTCCCTTATCTTTTTCCACCTCTTGCCTTGATTCCAAGAGTGGTCAAGAAGATAAAATCGGAAGGCGTTCCAGTAATTCTTGTGGCTCCAGACTGGCCGAGACGGCCTTGGTATGCGTTACTGGTGAACATGCTCGCGGACATTTCCTGGAGACTTCCAGTCCGTCCGGATCTTCTCTCGCAAGGCCCCCTTTACCACGAGAATTCTCGGTCTCTGAATTTAACGGCATGGCCGTTGAGGCCGCAATCCTAAGAGAATCAGGTTTTTCCAGCCAGGTGATTCAGACGATGATCAAAGCCAGGAAGCCAGCCTCTTCCCACCTTTACCACAGGTGTTGGAAGGCTTTTTTCCGTTGGTGCGACGATAAAAAAAGTTTTTCCAATGGCCTTTTCCATTCCATCCATACTGGGTTTTCTCCAGTCTGGCTTAGATTCGGGTCTGTCTCTCAGTACCCTGAAGGGCCAGGTTTCTGCCTTGTCTATCCTCTTTCAAAGAGAGCTCGCTTCCTTACCGCAGGTTAAGACGCTCCTCCAAGGAGTCGCTCATGTGGCTCCTTCTCATCATTCACCAATAGAACCGTGGGATCTCAATCTCGTTCTTGGCGCTCTCCAAAAGGCGCCATTTGAGCCCATCCAGGACATTCCTTTGTCACTTCTGGCATGGAAGGTGACCTTTTTGATCGCCATTACATCCATCAGAAGAGTTTCTGAGTTAGCGGCTTTGTCATGCCGTTCTCCTTATCTGGTGCTCCATCAGGATAAAGTCGTCCTCAGGCCCGTTCCTTCCTTCCTGCCAAAGGTGGTTTCCTCCTTTCACATCAACGAGGATATCGTTCTTCCATCGTTTTGTCCGGCTCCTTCTCACCCTCTTGAGAGGTCACTCCACAAGTTGGATGTTGTTAGAGCCTTGCGTGTCTACCTCGCTAGGACCGCTTCACTTCGTCAATCCAATTCATTGCTGGTCATCTCTGAAGGTCACAGGAAAGGGCTTCCGGCATCCAAATCCACGATCGCTCGCTGGATTCATTCTACCATTCAGGAAGCATACCGACTTCAGGAAAAACGGCCCCCTCCGGGAGTGAGAGCTCACTCCACCCGGGCTGTGGCAGCTTCGTGGGCCGTTCGACACCAGGCTTCGGCTCTGCAACTTTGCAGGGCCGCGACCTGGTCGTCCTTGCACACATTTGCGAGGTTCTACAGGGTTCATACCCAGGCCTCGTCTGATGCAGTTGTTGGTAGGAAGGTTCTGCAGGCGGCGGTGGCGCACCGGCCGACCTAAGCCTTTCCTGTTCTTTCGTTCCTTATTGCTGTTCCCGCCCTTGGGACTGCTTTGGAACGTCCCATGGTATTCTGTGTCCCCCAATAAGGCGATAAAGAAAGATGGATTTTTGGTTCTTACCGTAAAATCTCTTTCTTGGAGCCTTCATTGGGGGACACAGCACCCTCCCTGTTTAAATTGTACCGGGTTGGGTCTTTGAGTCCCCTGTTGGGTTGGTACATATGTTTAGAGAGTTTCCGTTGCTTCTCCTACTGCTTTCTCACCAACTGAGGTGCCTAGTGCCTGTCGCTGGGTGTATACTGCCGGGGAGGAGCTAATTTTCTTGTTTTGCATAGTGTCAGCCTCCTAGCAGCAGCAGCAAAAACCCATGGTATTCTGTGTCCCCCAATGAAGGCTCCAAGAAAGAGATTTTACGGTAAGAACCAAAAATCCATCATTTACGTCGATGCAGCAGTGTGACGGGTAATTTTTTGAGGGTGAGACAATGTTTTTATTGATACCATTTTGGTAAAAGATATGACATTATGATAGCTTGAAACAGCAATTTGGGCGTTCTTGATTTTTTTTTCGTTTATAGCGTTTTTAGATTTTGATAGACAGGACTTTCCTGAAAGCGGCAATGCAGCCTGTATTTTTTCGTATTACCTTTATTTCTAAAGTGGTAAAAAGGGGTGATTTGAACTTTTGCTTTTTGAATTTTTTTTTTTTCTTTTCACTGTTCTTATTAATCCCCTTAGGGGAATTTAAGCTGTGACCGTCTGATCGCTTGTGTTATATACAGTGATGCCATAGAATTGCTGTATATATATATAAAAAAAAAAAAATGATCCCTGCCCTTGCTGCAGTAAAATTATATGTAGGAGAGATGGGGCTCTTTTTCTTTTAGCCGGGGTTCAAATACTATTGTTGCACATTGAGTTTTTGAAGCTGAAAGTTTGAGGTGCATTTGAGAAAAGTAGAAATCTTAAGACCAGATTCATTATGGCATTTACACCTATATTTCTAGCTTGTAGTGTTTTTTGCACTAAAGTAACTTTCGGGTTACTGCTGCCAAGTCATCAATTGTGATTTTTTTAAATTCAAAAGATTTATTGCACAAACCTTCTCCATACATTATCCACCAGAGCGGATTTATGGATTTCTGATTACGGTATTTTTGGTGCATCTTATGTGATATGTCAGCATAACTTATGACTTGATAAAAAAAAAAAAAAACAAAAACAAACAAGAACAAAAAAAAGGTAAAAAGACAAAAATAGAGCATCTTTTATATTGTTTTAAACTCCTAACATGTGTGCCATTGTAAAGAAATTTACAGAGGGAAAAAGATAAAATATAGAAAGGAATTTTGTGGTCGTTAAAGTAGTAAACAAGTAAGGAAAAGTTATTTAAAAAAAAAATCTTGCACATAATGAATGAAGCGCTCAGTCTTTTCTTTACAGGCGTCTTAGATTTTTAGTACATTCCTAGCCTTGGCTTATAAAAAAAAAAAAAATAAAAAAAAATAAATATGTTTGTTTCCAGGTTCATGTTTTAGATGTTGAAGCAAAGGTTTTCCAAAGCAATCTGGGCGGGAGATATCTTACAATGACTTGCTTATAACTCTCATCAAATATATTGAAGTTCTGCACTAGTTTTAGTCGCTTAAAGGGAACCAGTCATCAGTTTCGGCTGATATGAGTTAAGGCCATCACTTTTCAGGGCTTATATACAGCATTCTTTAATGCTGTATATCTGCCCCAACCCGACCTGTAAGAGAAGGAAAATAACTTTTATTATACTCACCTTTGGGGCGGTCCAGTGTCTTGGTCCGGCGCCTCCCATCTTCTTGCAATGCCACCCTCCTACCTGCTTCGCGTGGATGACACATCCCTGCGTCATCCACACAGGCTCCCCGGCACCGGTCTCCTGTGCAGGCGTACTACTCTGTCCTGTTGAGCGCAGAGCAAAGTGCTGCAGTGCGCAAAGGTCAAAGAGCCCTGGCACCTGCGCACTGCAGTACTTTGCTCTGCCCTAAACAGGGCAGAGAAGTACGTCTGCGCAGGAGCGCGGTGCCAAGGAGATACTGTGCATGATGCAGGGACACATCATCCACACAAAGCAAGTAGGAGGACGGCGATTGTAAGAAGATGAGAGGCAGCGGACCAAGGAGAGCGACACCCATTGGACCGGACCAAGAACAGCGACACCAATCGGACCGGACCGCCCCGCAGGGGAGTATAATAAAAATAATTTTTTCTCTCGCAGGTCGGGTTGGGGCAGATATACAGCATTACAGAATGCTGTATATCAGCCCCAAAGGCAGTGGCTGTAACTCAATGGCCAAACCCCGTGACAGGTTGCCTTTAAGTGTCAAGCAGACAAACAAGGATTCAGGAATCAAGGAGGTCCATGGTCAACCAAAACTTTAAAGAGGACTGGTCACCAGGTCAAAAGTGCCCACTTTCTGCTCTTATTTTATTTTCACTGCGCCTCTTAATATCTGCCATAAGCTTTCAGAGGAGATAAAGATATTTACCAAAGGAACGTAGCTCACAGGATTCTCCAAGGCAAGACTTTAGGCTGCCCTGCATTATTACCCAGGGAGCAACATCCCCATAATAAAGACAAAAAAAAAGGAGAACCAAGTAAAACATCTCATGTCTGGGAAAAAATGTAGGGGGGGGATGGGGAGCTTATTACTCAGGGGAGCAGTGGGAATAAAACAAGCAAAAGCAGGCCTGGTAACTTGTAGAGACAAATCAGGACATACGTTTGACTAAATAGACTGCAGATCCATAAGGCTATTTGCAAACACTTTTTCCATTTAAGTTCATGTTTAAATATGGAGTGTCTTTGCTATACTTACGCATTTATTGGGTCATATTTCACCATCCCATACATAGGAGTGGTCTCGGCGCGTTTTATGACTTTCTGTGTATCATACAGAAGGAACATTCCAAAAAGAACTAAACCTCCGTACACAGCAACTGAATAAAGACCGGCGCCAAGAACAGTTGTGGGAGGAAGGAATGCACTACCTACAAAAAAGAAAAGAAAATGCTTTAAAAGATGGGGTATCATTTTTTTCATACACTGGATAACCAATTTAACACATATAAAGAGCGTATATTGTAACAGAATATCAGCAAACAGAGGGACGTACACAGAATTATGGAGATGATAAAACTACGTACCAATGGAGGAAACAAGAACCAAGCCCAATCCGATGCCCAGCGGAGCTCCCATGTTTAGAAACTTTTCACTTGGAGCACACATAGCTACAGTGGAGAGACCACCTACAATACCCGCTGTGTACCATGCCGCTTTGATAAGCAGAGGACCGCCAAGTAAGGTTAATGGGGCAACCACTGCTCCCATAACTCCTGCAGGAAATAGTAAAGCAAAGGTGAGCTCATCAGTTGCAATAAATTATAAAATACGAAAATAGCGATGGCCAAATATTGAGGTAAAAGCAAACAAAAAACCCCCATGTAATTGGGAACTATGAAAAGCATCATTCCCATCCTGTGCATGATGTAGAGAGGATGTAAAGAGGACTTGTACCAATCCCATTAACCCCATTAACCCCTCACGGTGCTCAAAACCACATTCAAAAAGTTTGACCCTTTAGGTGCTTCACAGGAATTTTTGGAATGTGGAAGGGAAAAAAAAAAAACATTTAGCTTTTTGTCCCAAAAATTTTACTTTAGAACCAATTTATCACTTTCGCAGAGGTAAAGTGGACCACAAACTGTTGCGCAATTTCTGCTGAGCACATTGATACCCCATATATGGGGGAAAACTACTGTTTATGTGCACAGCAGGGCTCGGAAGCAAAGGACAAAAATATAGGAATTTATATGAAAAAGTAAGGTCAAAAATTGATTGTACCATCCAGGAGCCTTACATCAGCTTTATATCAGATATAAAATATAACCTTTATTGAACCTTTAACTAAAACAAGTCAACCACACAGAAAAACAACCAACCGTGCCACCTACCATGGCCCTAAATAGGAGCCCTAATGTTGAACTACCCGACAGTGGACGTTGGCACCTTAAACACAATCGAGATTGGTGCCCCCGCTCCACGGCGGCTGAACACTGAATCACCTATATACCCCTGGATTAGTGCAACAAACGGTCACTCAGTTGTCCAGGAAAGGAGCTTTATAGAGGTTGCCAAGATATAGGTAGTTAGGTAGGCAACAAGAAAAAGTGCAAAAAGAAGTGCTAGTGACACAGACATTAAAGTGACATGTGCAAAAACAAATGGAGTACCTGACTATACTGTTCCCTGTGACTGAAAGCCTTCCTGTCAGCGGAAGTTGGCACCCTACTGGTCAGCGGAATGGCGCCCCCGCTCTACGACGGCTGTCCCTTAGAATCCCTGATGTATCTAAATGGTCCTTAATAAGGGCAGCACAGCAATGCAATACTATGGAAGGCATGATTCATGCCAGCAATATAATTTTGACAAATGCGCAGAAAAAAGTATATTAATAGATAACAGTAAGTAAATAAAAAGGTACTCAAGGTTGGTGGTTGATAAAAGAAGCACATGTCACTTTAATGATGTAAGGCTCCTGGATAGTACTCGGAAGGAACAGCATTTGACTCTTTAAATCCAAATTTGCTTGCATAATTAGCGGACACTGTCTCGTTGGGAGAGCCGTTAATGTGCCTAAACAGTTGAAACACCCCACAAATGACACCATTTTGGAATCTAGACCCCTGTATTTACTCATACGGTGAACACCTTGAATCCCCAGCTGCTTCACAGAAGTTTATAACAATTAACTGGGGCAAATTTTTGTGGGAAAAATGTTTGTGTTTTTGTTTCCCTACGGTTTTTTTTAATTTTCACAAGGAAAGCAGGAGAAAATGGACCCCAAAATTTGGTGTGCAATTTCTCCAGAGTACGCGGATACCCCATATGTGATCAAAAACTACTTTTGAGGCACAGTGCAAAGCTCAGAAGGGAAGAGGTGCCATATTGGAGTTCAAAATTTGCTGGACTGGTTTGAGCGTTCCTTGCCATATTGGTAGAGCACCTGAGGTGCCAGAACTGCAAAACCCCACATAAGACCCCATTTTACAAACTACACCTCTTAAAGAATTCATCTAGGGGTGCAGCGATCAAATTGACACCTCTGGTGTGTCACACAATTTTTACCACCAATATATTGCGTTAGCCCCAGATTTTACATTTCCACACTGGGAAAGGACTAAAAATGGCACCAAAATTTGTCCCACAACTTCTGCTGAATGTAGAAGTACCCATGTGTGGCTGTACAGTACTTCTTAGTCATACAGCGAGAGTCGAGAGGATGGAGCGCTATTTACAAATAGCGATCCTTCTCTCCCGAGTCTTGCCGTATGGCTAAGCAATACTGTTATGCAGGAGGCATCCAGGAGCACAGAATTTTCTATAATAGTTTGCGGACTCCATATACAGAGCCCCTAAGTGCTAGAAGAGTTATAAAAAAAAAACAAAAAAACACACCCCTCAAGTGACCCTATTTTGGAAATACTACCTATTTGTGAACTTATCTATTGGTGTTGTGATGATTTTGACTCCATGGGTGTTTTCCACAAACAAGCAGCAGTGCAGTGGATGTTGCTGAGTGAAAATTGCAAACTGCCACTGTAGTGCCTGTATATTGTGCCCAGCTTTTGCACCCCTAAATTAGGCAGGCTCTCCTTGCTACAGAAATACCAACCATGTGGACACTAACTTTAGGCACACTATGGGGCTTGGAAGGGAGGGGGGCATTTGGAAGCACAGAATTTGTTAAATTTCTATTGGGGACTGAGGGTCATTTCACTTTACCAGAGCCTTTGTGCAACCAGTACTGTGGTTGCCCTCTATATTTCAGTTGAATGACCTGAGTGGGGACTTGCTTTTTTTGTGGATTGAGTTAAAGCTTTTATTGGGAAAATTTTGCATAGCGTTTTTGATTATATTCGTACTGCGCTTTACGCTGAGCATGAACATTGTCCCTTTAAATCTCTGAGTAACGCAATTCAGATGAAACCTCTGAAGGATCAACTCACTATAATGAGGCAGCAGAGTAACGCTGGACTCAGTCTTGCATCTGTTCAGCGGTGTCTTTTTTAAAATATTTTTTAAGAGGTGCACAAAACCGTGGCACTTTTATGAACTCCTAATAAGGACGTGCACCACCGGATCACAGGTCGGGCGGCGTCCAGTGCCTCCATCTGCCTAATTAGAGGGAATCTTCCGATGGGAGTCCCGTCTGAATCACGCATTTCAAAGATTTAAAGGGAGACCCTGGCGTAAGCGCTCAGCGCAGAGTGCAGGATAAATATGAGTGGAGCCTTACTGCAAACTTTGGGAGACAGAATGCAATCAACAGCAGATGAAAAATTGGTTTTACGTATTTTTTACGCTGCTTCACATGCATTATAAATGATTAGACAATTTTATTCTGATTGGTGCTATTACAGCGGTACCAAACTTACATCAGGTTTTTATGTTTGGCTGCTGTCACAGACTTTTTTTTTTTTTAAACTAAATTTTTTCATCGCTATATTTTGAGAATTATAATTTTTCCATATTACTGCTGACATGTTTCATGTGACTTTTTTTTTTTTTTTTTTGCAGGACAAGTAGATGTTTATATTGGTACAGTAATCGGTCCCATGACATTTTTGACAGCTTTCTAAAGCTGTAATCTCCAGAGATCTCGGTACCGAGATCTCCATCTGCGCATGCGCCTCCCTGGCGGCCATTTTCACCGGAGTCCATCGCATAGTAAATCATGTAAATGCGGGGGCTCTGGGCTTTCACAAAATGTCGGCAGAGCCCCCCGCACCACTGAATATGCACATCGGAACACCCCGCTCACCCCAACGTGCACCAACGACGCTGGGACCCTGCTCCACTGCAGCCGGTAAGGTGTATCCGCATTATAAGACGCAGCCCCATTTTCCCAAAAAATTTTTTTGGGAAAAAAGTGCGTCTTATAATACAAAAAGGTACATTTATCTTTTCAATTGTGTTTTATTCCACTTTTTGTTCGGCGGTATGATGATAAAAGCATAGTTTTTTGCATTGTTTTTTATTTATTGTTTTTATTGTGTTCACTAAAGGGGTTATCTAGCAGGACAGTTTTATATGTCTGAACACTCCTGATGTGGTGGTACCAAATATGTGTACTTTTATTTATATTCCTAATATTTATTCATGGATGAAACATTTTTTAAATATATTTATATTAAATTATTATTAAGCCCCACTATCTGATCGCAGTAATAAGGAATAGCAATACAGAAGCATTGCTATACCTTATAACCTGTCAGTGCTGCAGACACAAGTTTGTTACGTCATGCACTAAATTTGCTGGTGCCTGGTGACCCGGACGTCGCCATGACAACGATCGGACATGTGCGATGAGGTCGTGGAGGCACCGATCCAAGGCAGAGAGGCTTTCTTCCCTCTGCCTGCTTGCTAAATGATGCGATTGCAGCATTTAGGGGGTTAAAGTGCCGGGAACAATGCGGGTACCGGTCCTGGCACTGAGAGCCATGTGTCAGCTGTCAAAATTTTGTGAGCGCAAAATTGTCATGACGTATCCATATGTCCAAGGTCGTTAAGCACCAGGTGACCGGGACATATGGATACATCTAAGGTCATAAAGGTGTTAACTACCTGCATGACTAGTACAAAAACTACTAGTTGGTGAAATTCTACATGCAGGGCAGACGTTCTCACAGTGCAGCTTTATACATAAAGATTGTGACTAGTACTGATCACACAGTAATATATTTATTCATTGGGAAACAAATAACAGGATCTGTTACCTGAATGCAACATCCAAGCCAGATGCTTAGCTCCAGGACTCTGATCATATGGTATTGATCTAACCAGCATGCCTGCGCCTATCATAGCTGCAAATGTTGCACCAATGGCCTGAAAAAGCAATGCATACGAGTGCCGAGCTGATAAGAGTATATTCACACGTCTGCAACATTTATATGCATAAAATCCTTTATGAATGACCCAATATTTCCTGCAATGTGATTCTTTCCTGAAAAATAACTCTAAAATGTAATTATCTGAAGATAAAAATGTCTGGCTGACAAGTCAGTGGCCCCATGCAATATCAATGGGGCACAAATTGTTCCATAGTTCATGCACTGATCACACTGCTCTGTGCTACGGTGGCAGCAAGACTCCTTGCTCTATAATATGATGTATGGGGATTAGATGCAGGATTATATTCATAAACTGGATACATCCCTCTTCTGAAGCACAGTACATAATGTATGATAGTATGGACTACCTAAGATATATATGGGCTGTGTGGACTCCCTAAATGTGGAGTATTCTGTACTTTTCACATCCTTGTCTCAGTGCACGACTTGCATTACAGCTAGTAAGCATCTCACTGCCACAAATGTAGGTGTATCAGGTACAGATGTACATATAGTAATGGATAAAGTATGGAAAAACAACTCACCAGCCAGGATCCTCTCATCATAAGGCTCATAAGAGCAGGAGACCTACTGACAGCAACGGCGGACAGGGCAGTGAGGCCAATGCTTCCTGCAAAGTACATGTACGTGGATCTTATTCTATCTTTCACATACTCCGGCCAAACACTGGAAGACAATGCTTTTATTAGTACGGCATAATACACACATCTTACAGACAGAGATGGCTTTGAGAACCATTTAACAGTGAAATATCACCTATAAAACTATATACAAATCCATTGCTGTATGTACATAGCACTGACTTCCGAGCGGTCAGGGTGGAATAGGTACCTGTACAGTGATTGCTATGTTTTGGGTGTGGGTTTTGCACAGAATGCAGAGCTATTGTAAACAGCATTGTCTCGGCATAGATAAAATCTTAACAGGTCTTATGTAACATTCATGTCAACTGAGAAGTGGTAAACATTGCAGTCCATTGATTTTTACAAAGTCTAGGATTATAGACAGTAATGGACCTGCAAAGCCTGAAAAACCATCAGAGAAAAAAAAAAAAAAAAAACAACAACTCGGGAAACAACTAAAATGACACTTAAAGTTCACAAAGTGCCAGAGAAAAGGCATTTCCTGAAGCGTATTACGCTTAAAAAAAAAAAACACATCTTGTGTATCCTAAGGCTATGCTCACACATTGCATTTTTGCAACAGGCTGATCTCTTGAAGTAATGAAGCTACAAAAAAAAAAAAAAAATTACTGCACTTTTTTGCCGTCTGTCTACAGTAAGTTTAATAAAGTTCGCTTTTATCCACCAAAAAACAATGCTTGTGTTTTTGCACTTTACGAGGGAAAAAATGCTGCAAAACATTGAGAATTGATTGACATGCTGCACATTTAAAATATACTATTAGGGAAAAAAAACACAAGGTTGTAAATGAGATTTCTGAAACCGCTTTTTTTGAATGGTACTGATGTGTATATAAAAAAAACACTAAACAAAAACTGCTGTCGCTTTTTTATTTTTTTTAAACATTCAAATACTGCTGGAAAAGAATGATAGCAGCACTTAAAGGGAATCTGTCAGTAAGTTCTGTGCTACCTCAGCTGAGAGCAGCATAACGTAGGAAGAGAGATCCCGATTCCAACGATCTGCCATTTAATTTACTGGGTGCAGTAGTTATGATACAATCAGAAGTTTGGGGTTTTTTTTTTTTTTTTTTAGATATAGCAGAGCTCAGAAAGCTAACCCCACCCACACAACAGCTTTCAGTGTACATTGTCTATTGGCAGTAAGCTCCTATTCAGTGCTTGGGACGTTCTGGTACCAGGATGCATGCGAGCTGTAGTCCTGAAGTGTTATCCTCTGCTGATAAAACACTCATTACATTGAAACAACAGCACATAGCATAAGTGGCACATACCTGTAATCAGTGTCTAAGTTCCTACCTTATGCTGCCCTCAGCTTAAATAGCAATAAGTTACTGACAGATTCCCTTCAAGAAGAACATAGATCAGAGCTAGCTCAGGTTCGCTGCTGTTATAGCCACATTCTGGCTGTATAAATTTCCAGATGTGGGGTTGACCAGGCTCAGCTCCTGAGCCTGCTCCATACACCCACAATTGAAGTACTGTTACATCTTAATCAAAAGAAGGGGTTTAACACTCCTGGGCTATTATTTGGGGTGCCATATAGCCAAAATTGTTGCTGATACATATGCATTGTTACACAAATAATAGAAATTCTCTTACATGGCCTTCTCAATGGCTCCAATTTCATTAGACATCCCCAATCCATAATAACACAGTGCTCCCAAACCAACCACAGCACTTCCGGCCACAATTAGTCTTCCTGTTGCGTCAACTGAAGCAGAGTGGAAAAAAAAAAAAAGAAAAAAAGAAATCATTGTTAATATATATAGTATTGCCAAGTATTGGGTCGAAACGTAGGATAATGTCAAGATTACCTAAAAACCCTAAGGCTACGTGCACAAGCACTCTTGGCAGTAAAAATGCTAAGTTCAAAATATCCGTTCTGCGTTGTATTGTGGGTGCAGATTACATGCGCGCTTTGTCTACAGTAAATGCTTAATGAAGGTAGTTTTAGTCACCAAAACTGTCGGAAAAAAATACAACAAAAAAAACACACTGAAAATGCTGCATTTTTGTACTCATTGCTTTCTATGGGTGAAAACAATGCTGCATTAACTTTGAAAGAATTGACAAGCTGCAGATTTCAGAAATCATACACAGCTTTTGCTTGTACTGTAAAATGCAGCTTTAAAAAAAAAAAAAGCTACATATGAACACAACCTGAGTCATACATATAATACTTACAACGTGCAGCGGTTCCCATTGATGGTTCAAATGCGGCTTCTTTAATTTCTTCTCGTGCAGTCTTCGCGCGGCGAATGCCAAATCTAGTTTTCGTGGCATAACCCTGTTTTAATAAAATATACAATATGAGAAACCACGGTAAGCACGTTACATATCTACATCCATTTCAGCATAAGGTTATGTACACATGTTCAGGATTTGAAGCAGAAATTTCTGCACTTCCTTGGCAGGAAAACCACTGAATAAAACATGTGCATTCTTTGCGGATTTTTCCTTTCTCAATATGGGTGAAATCTACAGCAAAAACAATGAAAGAATTGACTTGCTGCTGATTTAAATCTGCTGCCAATCTGCAAGGAAAACATAAGCAACGTGTGCACGAGACTTCAGGATTCTAAATAACTTTCCTGGTACTAGGAAATCCTTCAGGTTTTGTGACAAAACTGCACAGAAGTTACACAACAAAAACGCAACGTGTGCACAGACCCTAACGAATAGTCTTACTAATTTCAGAGAAAATTATAACAAATGGCCTCCCTGGCCCTGATGTGTGTGACAACATAGGTTTTACAGAAACCGTGAATGAAGTAAAAAGGGGGAAAAAAGCCGATGCATAGCCATGGTTATCAGGACCTATCCTGCCCATATGTCCTATCCAGGTATAAGGGAGCTCCTGCCCAGGAACCCTCCATTAAGGCCGGGTGTCCATGATCTGGAACTAGCAGCGCTTTGGACACAGCGTATGTTAGCTGCGTCCAAAGGCAGGGCGTGGAGTCAGCAAGCCCAACCTCAGACTCCTTAATTTCCATGACACCGACTCCACCAAAATGAGCTCCGACTCCACAGCCCTTTCCAAAGGGCTGACTTCTATTGAACACAAGTAAATACGCATGTGTTCACTGAACCATGCGGATTTGCCGCATTCAATACAGTTTTATTGATGTAATAAAGACTGACAGGCTGCTGTCTGAAGAGACGCACCGCATGTCAGTGTCCGCGGCTGGTCCGCAGGCGACTATTCATGCATAGTGGACATGGGATTTCTAGAAACCCCATCCACTATGCTGTCACAGTTGGCCGCTGCAGGTTTGACACTACATAAATACACAGCGTCAAACCAGCAGAAGCTCCTGAGAGTTGGCATGTATCCTTAGGGTCAAAATGGAGAGTTAATAAGACTGTGTTCGCATTGTTTTTTTGATGTACCAGATACTAATTTCGATTTACTTCAGTGGGAAATCTAGACTGCTCTTCATAAGGCGAGTTCCTTTGAGAATTTTTTTTTTCCAACAAGGTTTTGAAAAACTCACAAAAGGAAAAAAAAAAAAAAAAGCGATATTGTTTCTCTGATGCTGATTTCTTCACAAGATTGACACTGTCAAGTCAAAAAGCTGCAATAATCTATGTGGGGAAAAGAAAAAAAAAAAAAACTGCATCAGATCTGAAAACCCCACAAAAAAAAAAATCCTCAATGGATTTGTCGGCTTCAAAAAACTATATGAACAATATATCAGCTGCTTGTTAAGTTTTCTTTTTTCACTGTAGCATTACAGTGTAGACTGGGATACAAAATTAAGACACTGTTCACACAATGACTATAATAAGATGCATTTTAAATGCATACAATTTTCTTAAATTAATGCTGCAAAACTGTGCAGTGTCAGTCTCTGAAAAGTGAGGGTACAGCACCATGCATGAAATGAGCACCATACAGCCCATCCCGATTGTCCTATGTGGTTACGAAGTGAGGAGAAACAGGGGGCTGCAGACCCCTGTTTTGGTAACTGGTGGCAGGATGATAGATGACTATTAGGAATCTTGTTTAAGTTCTAATTTCCATCTCCTGAATGCTCTAACTAGCTCCTAGAGTGACTTAAAGGGGGCAAAACAGGACAACCTCTACTTAAATGGTAAAGTGCCTCAGATACAATTTAATCAAAAAACACCAAACACTCTCCTCCTGGACCAAAGCTCTTGTGAAGGAGGTGGACAGTGTTTCCTGGTGATCACATGGCATAGTTATGCCTCATGAATGCTGCAGTCCACCAGAAAAGACGCAGCCTACAAAGTTCTGTCGGTAGGAAGCGTGAAGGCAGCAGCTGATAATGTCCTGTGACAAGCAGCACAGACACTGTTGGAATGGGAGGATTGTAGCATTTTTTATCTGAGGCACTTTAGCATCTAAAGGCCCCGTCACACTAAGCGACTTACCAGCGATCCAGACAACGATATCAACGTGTCAGGATCACTGGGGAATCGCTATGTGATCGCTGGTGAGCTGTCAAACAGACAGCTTCACCAGCGATTAGCACAGCGACGCCGCGCATGCGGCATCGCTGTGTTCAGCGCTGATTCATGTCAAAAATAGAATTAAAATAAAAAATATTGTTATTCTCACCTTCCGATGTCCCGCGCAGCATTCCCGCCTCTCTCCACGCTCCGGTCCCAGTAATCCTTTGCGAGAATTACCACGATGACGTCCGTTCTCGCGGGATCACGACGTCTCGAGGTCATTCTTGCAAAGGATTACTGGGACCGGAGCGTGGAGAGGCGCGGGAATGCTGCGCGGGACGTCGGAAGGTGAGAATAGTAATATTTTTTATTTTTTTTTAATTATTTTATCGCTGATCTCCCGCCTGTCACACACAGCGATGCGTGCTGGCCAGCGGGAGATCAGCTACGAAAGAAATGTCCAGAGATTTCCCAGAGCGATCAGCGATACCGGCAGGGGGGCCGGTCGCTGATCGCTGTCACACACAGCGATCTCGCTGGTGAGATCACTGTTGTGTCACAAAACTTGTGACTCAGCAGCAATCTCGCTAGCGAGATCGCTATGCGTGACGGGGCCTTAAAAACGTCTTATCCTTATCAGACAGCCCCATGTACCTTCTAACAAAGCCAACACTTAAAGTGAGAAAAATAGAATTAGTCTTACCGGTAATTCAGTTACTAGGAACCTTTCACGACAGCACTATTTCCGATATGGCTGTAGTGAAAGGTGACTAGAGAAAATGTGGCAAAGCATATTATGATGAGAGAAATCTCATCTCTTGAGATCTTGGTGCCGAAATCTCCATCTGCAGCACATGCGCCACCCACGGTGGCCATTTTCCCTGGAGTCCACTACACAGGAAACCATGGAACTGCAGGGGCTCTGGCCTTTCACAAAATGTCGGCAGAGCCCCAGCAGCGCCGGACACCCCCGTAGCACTGCTGGGCACCTGCAGCACCGCGAGACACCCCCCAAGGAACTGACATGCACAGCAATGACTTGTGACACTGCTGATTTTATGGGGCACTTTTCAGCCTGAAAAAGATGCATGTACCCTTATAATGCTTGTTTCCATATTGTAGAACTGAATGCAAGAGACATAAACCATAGAAAAATGTGAATGATCTTTTTAACCAGAGATCACATCTGGTGTTCATCTCAAAAACAAAGAGAGGATCCCAACAGGGGGATGGCCATATAAAGGCACCTCGAGCAGTCCTGGAGAAGGGCCAGGATTAGTTACCTGGTTAGGCTGTAGGAGCCAATGATGAGTTTTTATAGTGGTATTTCGTAAAGCCGGTGAAGGCTGGATCAGCGCTGGGCGGACGAGCGTGGGAACACTCCTCAGGCAGGCTAGCCTTGTGGCAAACATCTTGTGCTGCTGTGTGTGTAGACTTTACAAGATGAACCTGTCAATGACACAGATGGATATTTTAAAATATACATTTTACAATGACGTCACACATGCCAAGAGGAGTATGTATTATTACAGTGCTGGAAAAAAATTGATGTTGAGAAAGCATTTAATGCTGTTGCAGAGATGTGGCACGCACAAGTTATTATTACAGCGCCATTTATTCCATGGCTCTTTACATGTGTAAAGGGATATGCATAACAAAAAACAAGTACAGTAATCTAAAACACTACAAGCCACAACTAGTACAGGAGGAGAGAGGACCCTGCCCACGAGGGCTCACAATCTATAAGGGATGGGTGAGGATACACTAGGAGAGGGTAGAGCTGGTCATGCAGTGGTTTAGTGGATCGGTGGATACTGCAGGTTGCAAGCTTGTCGGAAGAGGTAGGTCTTCAGGTTCTTTTTGAAGGTTTCCATGGTAGGCGAGAGTCTGATATGTTGGGGGTAGAGAGTTTTACGAGCAGGAGGGGATGCACAGGAGAAGTCGTGTATGCGGTTGTGGGCAGAGGAGATAAGAGGGGAATAGAGAAGGGGATCTTGTGAGGATCAGAGGTTGTGTGACGGTAGGTCACAGATGTATGGAGGAGACAGGTTGTGGATGAATTGTATGTCATGGTTAGGATTCTGAACTGGAGTTTGGGTAATTGGGAGCCAGTGCAGGCATTGACAGAGGGGAGAGGCGGATTAGAGTTTAGAATAGATTGGAGGGGTGTGAGAGTGTCAGAGGGGAGGCCACAAAGTAGGAGGTTTTAGGCGCCATCAGGGTCATCACTGGTACCTCAAAATCAGACACGCATGGCTCCCACCTACCCCCAATATCTCTGTCGGACAGAGCGATAAATCAATCACCCACATCTACCAGGAAATACGGACCCGGCTCTGTGATTCTCCAGCACAGTGATCCGTTCCCTCCATAGCGGCCATAAGGGCACATGGACGATGTCAGTGTAGGAATCTCCCGGAGGACCATTGGCAGCAGACTGGTGACAGACAGGTCACTGGTGTGTCTCCTACCTTATGGATAGGACAGATGCAGGCAGACATTCATACACACACTGCTGCGGCTTTCAGTCTTTCATGTATCTGGCGGGAATAATTGGCTTTTTCCTTGTGAGAGTTTCACACCCACTAGTGGGGGCTGCGCGGCTACATATCTGTCGTGGGCAGCCATATACTATCTGTACACACCATCCCTGTATCCAGCAGTGCGTACACCACATACATGTAGTGATACTGAGCACAGGGAGTGTGTATATGACACGTATCCCCACACATCACACAGAACCCCGGTGTCCCTGCGCCACTCACCTCCGACCCCGCAGCTCTGCCGTACATATACACTACACACGCAGTTACTCTCTGATGTAAGCGCTCAGTAACCTTCCCGAACCTTCCCCGAGACTGTCGTCACAGCGCAGAGGACGCCGGGAAATGCAGTTCGAGACGTCCTGTTACGGCCGCAAAGATATGAGAGAGAAACTACGATTCCCATAAGTCTGTTAGTCATATGTACGCCTGGAACGTGAAGGTCACGCTGACCAGAAGAGGGTTACGTAATCGCAGTTGTCAGTGCGGAGGGTTGCGTCTAGAGTGGAGTTCATTTTTTTAGCATCACATTTTAGCCACTCCACTCTAGACTGCTCAATATTGAGGTGACGAGGATGGAGCTGCTGGACGGGGTCCTCACAGGAGCCACTCCACTCTAGACAGTTCAGTGCTGAGGTGATGAGGATGGAGCTGGTGGACGGGGTCCTCACAGGAGCCACTCCACTCTAGACAGCTCAGTGCTGAGGTGATGAGGATGGAGCTGGTGGACGGGGTCCTCACAGGAGCCACTCCACTCTAGACAGTTCAGTGCTGAGGTGATGAGGATGGAGCTGGTGGACGGGGTCCTCACAGGAGCCACTCCACTCTAGACAGCTCAGTGCTGAGGTGATGAGGATGGAGCTGGTGGACGGGGTCCTCACAGGAGCCACTCCACTCTAGACAGTTCAGTGCTGAGGTGATGAGGATGGAGCTGGTGGACGGGGTCCTCACAGGAGCCACTCCACTCTAGACAGCTCAGTGCTGAGGTGACAAGGATGGAGCTGCTGGAGTGAGGCCTGACAGGAACACCTCACATGTAGACACTTCAGCATTGAAACCACTATGGAGTAGATGCCAGGAGCTCCTGACACATTGACCCCATTTTGGAAATTTTACCCCTTTTTGGAATTTATCTACACGTGAAGTGACGATTGCTATGTGCACACGGTGCAGTTTTGGCCCTGCGGGTCCGCAGCAGATTTAGGTGCGTTGTACAGTACCATTATTTTCAATGGTAAGCTGGAAAACGCTGTGCACATGCTGTGGATTTTTCCACGCGGTTTTGCTACGGTTTACAATCCGCAGCATGTCAATTCTTTAGTGCCGAAACACTGTAGTTTCACACCTCCATTATGAGGTGTGAAACCGCAGGCAAATCTGCAGATAAACCGCAGGACTTTAGTCCTGCGGATTTTACTACAAAATCCGCACCACCAAAAAACTCTGTGTGCTGTGCACTTACCATAGAATCGTAGAGTTGGAAGGGACCTCCTGGGCCATCTGGTCCAAACCCCTGCTCAAAGCAGGATTCGCTAAATCATGCCAGTCAGATGTCTGTCCAGCCTCTGAAGACTTCCATTGAAGGAGAACTCACCACTTCTCGTGGCAGCCTGTTCCACTCGTTGATCACTCTAACTGTCAAAAAGTTTTTTCTAATATCTAATCTGTGTCTCCTCCCATTCAGTTTCATCCCATTGCTTCTAGTCTTTCCTTGTGCAAATGAGAATAAAGTTGATCCTTCTACAATGTGACAGCCCTTTAGATATTTGTAGACCCCTATTAAGTCTCCTCTCTGTCTTCTCTTTTGCAAACTAAACATTCCCAAATCCTGCAACCTTTCCTCATAAGACAGGGTTTGCAGACCGGTCACCATTCTGGTCGCTCTTTTCTGAACTTGCTCCAGTTTGTTGATGTCTTTTTTAAAATGTGGTGCCCAAAACTGGACACAATATTCCAGATGAGGTCTGACCAAAGAGGAGTAGAGGGAAATAATGACTTCACGTGATCTAGACTGTATGCTTCTGTTAATACATCCTAGAATTGCATTTGCCTTTTTTGCTGCTGCATCACACTGTTGACTCATATTCAGTCTGTGATCTATTAGTATACCCAAGTCTTTTTCACATGTGCTGTCACTTAGCCCTATTCCTCCCATTCTATATATGCTTTTTTCATTTTTATTGCCCAGATGTAGTACTTTGCATTTCTCCCTGTTAAAAACCATTCTGTTACTTGCTGCCCACATGGGTGTTTTCCAGAAACAAGCAGCAGTGGAAATTGCTGAATGAAAATTGCAAACGGCCATTGTAGTGCCCAGTACTTTGCAGCCATCAGTACATTTTAGTCATCAGTATATTATGTCCAGCTCATGCTCCTGGAGAGATGAACCTGTAAATTAGGTGGGCTCTCATCACTACAGAATAGCTAAACATGTGGACCCTAAATGTGGTTTAGGTACACTGTGGGGCTCAGAAGGGTGGGGGCATTTGGATTTGGGAGTCTTGAATTCACTGAATTTCTTTTGGTGAGTGAGGAGCCATGGCACTTTTCCAGAGCCTTTGTACTACCATTAACGTGGGAGCCCCTATATTCCCATTAACTGATGACGGAGCTGAGTGGCGACTTGCTTTTTTTGTGGATTGAGTTGAAGCTTTTATTAGGAACATTTTACATAACATTCTGGATCACATTTATCTGGCGTTCTACGCTGACCACTTACATCATGGTTTACATCTTATCTCAGAGTGATGTGATTCAGATGAAACCTCCAGGGGATCCATTTACTATAATGTGGCAGCAAAGTTACTCTGGACCCTGTCTGGCATCTGTTCGGCTTTGTCCTTTTCAGAACATCGCCGGATCATAGGCGGCCAGACGGCATCCACAGCACCTCCATCTGCTGGTTATAGGGAGTCGTCTGCTTAGGGATCTATTTGAATCATGTATTTCAGCGATTTACACGGAAACCTCTGTATAAGCGTTCAGTGTATAGCGTAGGGTAAATGTGAGCCGAGCCTTACTGCAATGTTTGAGAGGCAGAATGAACAAATGAACAGTAGGTGAAGAATTGGTTTTATTTATTTTTTATGCCGTTCCTCATGTGGTATAAGTGATTAGACGACTTTCTTCTTCGGGTCGGTGCGATCACAGCGATACCAGATTTATATAGTTTATGTTTGGCTACTGTCACACACTGAAAGATGCTTTTTATTGTAAAGGCAAGTTTTTGCAATCCCATATTTTAATAGCTAACAGTCATGTGACTCATCATATGGGCTTGTTTTTTGCATGACGAGTTGATGTTTTTACTTGTACCATTTTCGGGCACGTGACATTTTTTGATCACTTTTATTTTTTGATGGCAGAATGGACAAAAAACAGCAATTCAGGATTTTTTTTGTTTGGGGGGGGTTTATCACATTCCGCGTTGTAGAATTGATAAGGCAGCTTGATTTTTCGTGTCAGTACGATTAAAGCGATACCACATTTATATCTTTTTTTTATGTTTTGGCACCTTTACACACTCCAGCCTGGCCCAAATGGGTTCTGGGCATCAGCACTAACATCAAAGTGGGCAAGTAGCCAATTCTGCCAGATTTGAATAAGTTAATAGTGTTTTTAAAGGGTCAAATTACTTTGTGCCACTGTTCTCTAATCCCCATTACTCTGATATTCTTGCCTCACATCAAATTTAGGTCACTCCGGCCTGGCCTAAATTGGTTCTGGGCATCAGACCTGACATCAAAATGGGCCGATTTTCACATATTTGAATAAGTAATGTGTTTTTAAGGAGTTAAATGACTTTAGGCCACAGATCTCAGACCACCATTACACAGATAGTGATACCCCGCATCAAATTCAGGTCACCCCATCCTGGCCAAAATGGGTTTTAGGCATCAGAACTGGCATCAAAGTGGGCAAAAAGTCAATTCTCCCAGACTTGAATAAGTGGTGTTTTTAAGGGGTTAAATTACTTTAGGTCACTGATATCACACAACCGCTATATAAATAGTGATGCCATATGTCAAATTGAGGTCACTCCAGCCTGGCTTATACGGGTACTGGGCATCAGCACTAATATCATAGTGGGTAAATAACAAATTTTTATATATTTGCATAAGTTACTGGTCTTTTTAAGGAGGTAAATGACTTTGGGCCACAGCTTTCACTCCATTATTACACAGTGATGCCCTGCATCGAATTCAGGTCACTCTAGCCTGAACCAAATGGGTTCTGAGAATAAACACTGGCATCAAAGTGGGTAAGTAGCCAATTTTCAGATATTTGAATTAGTAACTAGTGTTTTTAAGGGGTACAATGACTTTGAGCCACAGATATCACACAATCTTTACATGGATAGTGATGATACACATCAAATTCACGTCACTCCAGCCTGGCCCAAATGGGTTCTGGGCATCAGAACTGTCAAAGTGGGCAAAGAGACATATTTTATAGATTATAATAATTATAAGTATTTTAAGGGGTTAAATGACTTTGGGCCACTGATCTCATACCACCATTACATAAACAGTGATGTACCACATCAAAATCAAGTCACTCCACCTTGACCTAACTCTGAAAAAGTCCGACAGAGTTTGATCGGAGTGACATTAACATAAATGGCCCGATTCTCTCGCATGAGAAAATCGATAGGCGTGGGAGTGAGACCTTGCACTGACAGGTATAATGCACTGTAGTACTTGTGCATTGCATTGTATTATACCAGTCATCAGAGTAATAAAATTTAAAGTCCCATACAGGAACTAACTGAATAAATAAAAAAGTAAAAACAAATTGTAAATATATTTTCAAAAACATCACAAAATAAATAAAAAGATGATTAAAAAATGAAAAAAAAGATAACATATCTTCATGTAAAAAAATAAACAAAAAAAAGCACACATTTTGTATCGCCTAGTCCAGAATGACCTCATCTATACAGTCACAATAGTTATCCATCAGTAAACACCTTAAAAAATGAAATTTAAAAATGTGGCAAAAAAATGTTTTTTTCATCATACGTAAAAAAAAATGGAATAAAACACAATCAAAAATTTGAATGTAAAAATAAACAGCACAGCTGAAATGGTCATCTTGTCCCACAAAAATCTAGCTGCCATACAGCTCCATCAGTGGAGAAATAAAAAAGCCATAGCTCTCAGAATACAGTGATGCAAAACATTTCCTTTTTCTCTAAAATAGGTTTAATTGTGTAAAAGCAGCAATACATAAAAAAGATATAAATGTGGCATCGCTGTAATCGTACTTATCTGAAGAATAAAGCTGCCTTATCACTTTTACCACACAGTTTTCTGTCAATGGAAATATAGGGGCTTCCAGATTACTGTTAGCACAAAGGTTCCTTAAGACGCTATGGCTCCTCACCCCCCAAAAATAAATCCAGCGAATTCTGCGCTTCCAAATCCAAATGCCCTCTCCCTTGTGAGCCCTACATTTGGCTAAATCACACTTCACTTATTGTCCTGTGTTTAGCATTTCTCTAGCGATGAGAACCTACTTAATTTACATGTGCATGTCTTAAAAAGCGTGAGCTGGGCACAATGTACTGGTCACTATAAGGTACTGGCCACTACAATATCAGATTTGTAATTTTGACTCAGCAACATCCATTGCTGCTTGTTTCTGTAAGGGTATGAGCACACGCTGCGGATTCTGCTGCGGATCCGTAGCTGATTTGGCCCTGCGAATCTGCTGCGTTGTACAGTACCATTATAACCTATTGGAAAATGGAAACCGTAGTGCACACGGTGCAGAATTTTCCGCGCGGTTTTTGCTGTGGTTTCCAATCCGCAGAAAGAATTGACATGTCATTCTTTTCTGCGGATTCCGCTGCGGTTTGCCATCTCCTCCGTTGTAGAGGTGATAAACCGCAGAGCAAAGTCGCAGGCTAATCTGTAGATAAACCGCAGGTCTTCTGACCTGCGGATTTTGCAAAATCCGCGCGTAAAAATCCGCAGAGCAATCCGCAGTGTGTGCACATAGCCTTAAACTCATATGCAGTCTAAATAATCACTACACCTGTAGATAAATTCCCAGATGTGTGTAATTTCCAAAAGTGGGTCAATTGAAGGGAGATTCTGCTCTTTTGGAACTTAGTGGCACTGTATATAGAGCCCTCAAACTAGTTTATGAAAATTTGTATATATACTGTTCATTGTCTCCTATTATCCTTTTTGAAAATTAAAAACTTGAGGCCAAAACAACATTTTAGTGGAAAAAAATTGTAATTTTCCATTTACTCATCCCAATGTTGTACAATTCTGTGATTCGCCAGATGGTTAAAAATACTCACTATCTATTTACATAACATTGCATTATTTGAAAACTAGCTTTAAATTACATAGATAATTACAGTATGCAAAAGATTAGGTTAAAATCTACCCTAATCACTTCCATTGTTGTAATGCTATGGTCTCCAGCAAAATGGTCGCCAGAGGCAGCTCATGTGTAGATTAAGATCTCGGGAGACGAGGTCTCGGCAGGGAGATCTCGTCTTCCGAGATCAGGGCATCGAGATCTCGTCTCCTGAGATCTCATTCTGCACATTGCCATTTTCCTGGAGATCACAGCATTACAACAATGGAAGTGCGGTGGCTCTGGGCTTTCACAAAATTTTGTTGGAGCCCCCCGCACCACTGAGCATCTCCAATACTTCCACGCATCAGCCTGGGATGGATGTGTTGGGGCTTTCACAAAATGGCGGAGCCCCCGCACCACCATACCTGCGACACCAGCCTGGGATGAGTCAGATCATCGCCAGACCACCGGACACCTTCTGTGACCCCGCTCCACCAGCGCTCCTGATCACACCCTACCCCCCGGTAAGCTGAATAATTCAGACTGTAAGATGGACCCTCATTTGATGCATTAATTTTTTTCCCTATTTTTCTTCTGAAAATTTGGGGTGCGTCTTATAGTCCGAATAAATACGGTAGTTCATGCCATACATTTTTTTGCATTTGTTTTGAATGACATCAGATCTGATGGGTAGAAAAACGCAGTGTGCAGCATTGTTCTTTGCATCGAAGCAATGGATATCACAAGGGAACCCACTTGCCACTATGTCACAGGATCTGTTGGTAGCAGGTGCAAGAAGTTATCAATGAAAATCACAAAACTGATAGAAGCTGATCCTAAAACAGTAGTGTGATGGCAGCACCTCATACCAAATTATAGGGTTGTCTCAACCCACTTCTTTCTGGATTGCAGTGTTTTTCACTGTCTACTTCTCTCCATACAATAGATTCCATAATAAGCAAGAGCTGCATACATACAACATGTGGCAGGTTACAAATCCTGCTACAACTCAGTGTCACCTACCAGGAAAACTCATTCCATCCATTGCTATGTCAAGTCTGCTGTTTCCTTGCAACTCCGCTTTTACCACTTGAGGTGTCTACTCTAGAAGAATACCATTCATCCATGTAATATGTATGGCTTTTCTCTACCCTAAAGAGGTGTTACCTGAAGCTCTTCAACCACAATGCAAAATATGTAACCGGACTCCTAATTACCGTGTGCCATTTGTAATCCCATTGTCTTCTAATGTTATAGTAGGGCCTTATAGATCAGGCCTTAGGTGTGCCTGATACCTTTGCACTCCACTATTGCTGAGCCACTGCCTCACTTGCAGTGTTAGGCTTATTTGCCATCATTCATTACATAATAAAGAACATACGTCTACAGACCAAAGCTAAAATACTTTTTATTTTTAGGAATAATTTGCCAGTGAATGGAACAGATAGCAACATCCAAATCTGGAGCCTCAGTTATTATCAGGATCATTGCACATGATGGAATGAATGTCCCTATGAAAGCAGATGAGGAATCCACAGATCATGATGGAATTGACCTTGAAGTGATACTTTGATGATTTCTATAAAGTGAAAAAAACACCACTCACATCAATGGATTCATCAAAAAGAAACTAGAAACTAAAGCAGATTCTAATATTGTCATGCATTAAGTCCAGGTGGCCTTGATCCAGTTCCTCAATTTGTTCCAGACGTGAAAATTCTTCCTGATAAAAGAAAGAAAAATGAAATTATTACTATGTTAGCTGTAATATGCATACCATTGGGAAAAGGAATAAGAGGGGGTTATAGGTGTTTTGGGAATCTTCTTGTTCATAGCCCTTCATGTTGGTGATGTCTTGGCTACAACAGATGGTAGATTACAGAGAGCCCAGAAAGCCACGTTAGAGGGATACTTTTTCCAGCTTTGAAACTAATGTAAGTTTGATGTTTTTCCTATTGCAGCCATATTGTTAATTCCCTTTCTGAAGCCTTAAGATATTCTTTTTGTTTTTCAGTCAGCACGAAGGGCTGGAGCGGAGCTTGGAAGAGGTGCAACCCTGATGGAAATTATGGTAGCACTATGATTTGCACCTGATCTCATTTTCACTCATACACACTACACATTGGTGGAAGAGCAACATTAAAACTATAGAAAATGCTGCCATTGCTTTGGAAGTTAGTACATATCACACTCTTTTCAGAATTTGTCTCAAACATGGTAATGCTTGAAAGGGTTTTCCATGTTTTTCGTGAATATCTGCAGTCACTCTATGTGACACGCTGTTGGGATTCTCTCAAGGCGGCGAGACCAAATGGTCATGTGACTAAAAGTATTCAATATGCATATTTCCTGCCACATTCCGACTAGACATGCGTGACTTCACTCAGTAGTAGTAAGTTGAGCAAGTCTGTGCATGTCTAGTCGAAATGTGACCAAGCAAATCACATATTTGCAGTCTGATGACCACAGGTCACCCTGCAATCATCGGAGAATCCTCACAACACGTAGGAAGCAGCACTCATCACAGTCAAGCCCAATATTATCTTTTATTCATCATACCTGGTCATAAGATGAAATATAGAAACAAAGCAACAGCTGTTTCAGGAATGATCACGCTTCTTCTGGCTGCTTCTTGTGTCCAGAAGAAGCGCGATTGCAAGTGGAACAGCTGTTGTGTAACTTATAGTGTAGTTTTTCTTTATTCTTTAAAAAGGAAGTCAATGGCCGACAAATCTAACTGGTTAGGTATGTATTTGCATACATTTGCACAATACAAGATGAAAGAGAAAAAACAAAGCAAATTGGTGTTAATGTTATAAAAACCTGGCATAAAACTGGAATCAACCTCTTAACGTCATTGATATTACTAACATTCATCCATTATTTTTTATGCCATTCTCGATACATATCTAATATATAAAGCTCAAAGTGTGTATGTATGTATGTCTGGGATTGGCATCCGCACCGTCGCAGCTACAGCCACAAAATTTGGCACAGTCACACGTCTGGACCCCGAGAGCGTCCTAAGCTATGTTGTGAGGCGAAATTTTAACCCCGCGCGTTCCAATTTACCAAACAATTTTGCCCCTATCTACATACTGGGGAAAAAGTATGTGCGTGTCAAGCCCCGGCCCTCATTATGATGTCATAATGCCCCTATTTGCATAATGGGGAAACAGTGTGTGCGTATCAAGCCCCGCACCTCATGATGTCATAATGGTTGCCATGGCGACGCTGATGTCATCATAGGTTGCAAGCCCCCCCGCTCATTATGATGTCATAATGGTTGACTATGGGATGGAGGATGTGTAATGGGTATATGGGCACTGGACTTTGGGATGGTGGATATGTATGATGGGTATATGGGCATGGGACTATGGGATGGAGGATATGTATGATGGGTATATGGGCATGGGACTATGGGATGGCGGATATGTATGATGGGTATATGGGCACGGGACTATGGGATGGCGGATATGTATGATGGGTATATGGGCACGGGACTATGGGATGGAGGATATGTATGATGGGTATATGGGCATGGGACTATGAGATGAAGCATGTGTGATGGGTATATTGGCACTCGACTATGGGATGGCAAATATGATGGGTATATGGGCATGGGACTATGGAATGGAGAATATGTATTATGGGTATATGGGCATGGGACTATGGGATGGAGGATATGTATGATGGGTATATGGGCACAGGCCTATGGGATCGTGGATATGTATGATGGGTATATGGGCATGGGACTATGGGATGGAGGATAATTATAATTTTCTATAACTAACCACAGTTATTTACTATGCCCAGGCATCGCCGGGCTCTTCAGCTAGTAATATTTAAAAGTCTTGATTATGGCTTCTTAAAGGTTTGTATTTTTTTTACTACTTTGTGATGTTTATTCAATAAAGTTTACTATTATTTTGCTGCAAAATGTTGCTGCCATAGTGGCAAGTGAACACCATTTTATACATATTTCAAAGTCTTAGGGTATGTTTCCACGGTCAGTAGTGGCAGCGCTTTGGACGCAGCTCCGTCCAAAGCGTTGCCGGCTTTTGTACGCGTGGTGATTCTGCATGTATTCATTGAACGGGGCGGAATCACCGCATCCTATACATAGACGGTGATATTTATCTTGCGGAGACCGAATGTCCGGTTACGCAGGGATGCCGGACCCTCCACTATGCTGTAACATCTGGACGCTGCGGCTGTATGTAACGTCCAATCCGCAGCGTTACTGACCATGGAAACACCCTAATTGTAAGTTCAGCTGCAGGGAAGAAATGAAGTTATATTTCTTCCACAGCCAATCGCTTCCAGTCAGTCATTGGGGCGACACAGGGGACTGTGGTCAGTCTGTGCTCAATACAAAATAAGCATGCTGTAATTGTAGTTTGCCACTATGGCTGCAGGTAAAAAGCTGATAAGTTCCTGGATCCTGATTTTTACAGCAGGTATCCTAGAAGTAGTAAATTTAAACTTTTTTCCAATGTCATCAAAGAGATCAGCATAAATTATGCATGTTTATCATCAAATTGCTCCCAGTCTGAAAAGCACAGTTCGCCTATAGAAAGGTTATAGGGGCCAGGTCGAGCTTCATTTTATAAAATGGCAATAAAACAAAACAATAGTGACTTATTAGAAAGCAAAGACAACTTTACAATTCCAGTATTGATCTTAATCTAAGATTTTCTTTTCCAGGAGAAGAAACAACATTATAGATAGACTTTTACATCTCTGGAGCAATGTCTCTGGAAAGTACTTTAAAAAAAAAGTGTTGCTTTTCCACTCAGTAGCAAAGCTGAGATTATGTCAACTAATAACTATTCCCAACTAATTTTTAATTTAGATAATTCTTACAGAATTCTATTACCAAAACCATGTTTTCTCCAAAGGCTGTTGCAGATACGCAGCCTAAGCTGAACGACAAATAGCTGATAATGGCTTAAGCGCCGGAGCCTTTGTCAAGCATAAAAAGAATCATTATAATGCTGGAGTACTAGTTCCATGGGACACGGCTTATATGAGGAATTAGAAAAATATCTTCACAGTATTGAGTAACATTCACAGCGTACACATGACCACTTCTGCTCCTGCACAGGGAGAAATTGTGCATAGCTAACTAAGCTCTTACTATCATTGTTCAGGACAGCCCAAGTTCCAGCAAATTATAGTGGAATTAAAAGTTAGCATTTTTTTTAACATAAAAGGGTAGGGATAGGTGAGTAAAATAAAATAGTTATAAAATGAATCTTTTTAATTATTTTGCCTTTTTTTTCAAAAGTAACATACAAGAAGAGTAGTTCTCTGATACATTGTGTTGTCCATTGTTGAGTGAAGAGTATTCTTGGCTGCCTAGGTTGTGTGATAAATAGTTTGTGCTTTAACCCTTCACCACTGAAGCTGGTCTTCACCTTCCTCACAAAGTCCTATTTTTCAATTCTGACATATATCTCTTTATATGTTAATAACTTTGGAAAGCTTCTTCCAATGTCAGAGATTATACAGACTGTTTTTATTCTACACACATTTTACTTCATGTTAAAGGTGACGTTAGGTCGATAGCATATACGAAAATATGACAAAAATGTTATAAAATAAGACATTTTCAAACTTTAAATTTGTATGCCTTTTATATCGCACAAAATAGTAAATAGGAACATTTCTTATATGTCGACTTTACATCTGCATAATTTTCGAGAGCCCTTTTATTTTGTCAGGATGTTAGAAGGGTTAAAAGTTTAACAGCAATTTTCACTTTTTCAACAAAATCGATTTTTTTACAGACCTAATGACTTTGAAGGGCCTATGAGTAAAAAAAAAAAACCCAAAAGTGATACAGTTTAAAAAACTGCACCTTAAAATATACAAAACCACATTCAGGATGTTTTGTTAACTCTTCAGGTGCTGCACAGAAATTAATACAAAGTACAATTAAAAAATAGCATTCTTTCAGCTAAAATATTGCTTTAACTTCAACACTTTAATTCTCACAACCTATAATGAATGAGAATGCACTGAAAAGTGTGTTAACAAATTGTGGGATATGTGAGTATTTTAAATGTGGGAACTGCTGTACATGTAAATGGATGGATGCCTGTAAAACATTTAGAAGTGCATTGTTTGGTAAAATCTTCTCTATTATAGACTTTGGTAACTGAAAAACCTTGGGTGTGGTCTATAAGTCTACATGCACATGCCTCCATTATTACATCAGGAAAATGACAAGGGAGCTGTGAAGATGGGTAGATGAACACCTGGGGGACATCCGCAATAAAAATGACACCCTGATTACACGATGTGATGAAGGAGCAGCCGCCATCTTAGATATGGGGCCACATGTCTGAGCTTGGCATCCATTTTGGTCTGAGTTCAGGAATTACAGGCAGCTAACGGGTTCTATACCCCCAGGTGCTGTGTACTTAGTAAATACAAGCAGGATTTAGTGTTCCAATGCTAAATAGCCAGGGCCATTGGTGTGATAATGAGGATAGGCCCAAAACAGAGCTTCAAAGCTCAGGTACGGAGCCGTGCCAGCAGGGGGCCGGAAAAAAGCCTAGGGCTTCAATTAGAATGTACCTGCTAGCAGACGCAGGAATATACGTCCTTTGTGTGTCCCAGACGCTTTGGCTCCATCCTAGGATTATTAGCCCACCCTCTGACACAGGGGGAGGAACCTAGCATGTTTAAGGACTAGCAGCCCCTGGCAGATATTCAGTCTTTCACACAGAAGATCCAGACAATGACGATCTAAGAAGGACCAGGGGACAGACCTGCCGAGGGGAGCAGCGGCCCATGCTTTGGGGGTCTGTCCGGCAACTAAGATTCTTGTACCTGTGGACTGCAGAGCTCCCCAGCACCCACATGACCCTACAATCTGGTAAATTGACCTCCAGCTTAATATCTTAAGTCTTGTACCCTTATTGTTATATCTTTTCTCTGACTGCAAATTTACTGTATATTTCTGTAATTATCTAGTGCGCCCTTAAGGCAATTAAACTATAAACTTAATCTTGGGCTGATGCTTTTACTCTGATCACGAATCTTAGAACCCCCAGCGGGTAACAGGACCTCCTCCCCGGCGACCATTTGCTCTAGGTGCAGTTCCCTTACTGACCTGAGAGACAAAGGGGGCGCCGGAGAGCTGTGCCTGTGTAGTTACGTCACGGTGGTGACGTGGGAGGAACGGGTCTGTGTGCGTTCCTCCACACACGACACATCAAAAATATCCATGGTGTAAGCCTGAACGACCTCTCATTCTATATGTTGGAACTGATAAGGCCCAAGATCACGGGAGGGAATCTGGATAAAATAGTCCTTTGAAGGGAGTCAGTGGATTTTTAGAATGCAATTGCTGGCCCCTAGACATATAGACATCAAGCCTCCTGATGAAGCTACCAGATGGGAAAACTCATCGAGGCATAGAGGCAACCCATTCTCATAATCGACTAATAAGTTAAATTCTTTTCTTAAGTTGTTATTATGGTCTCTCCCTAGATAATAGCAGCAATGTTGTCTATGACATAGGTATCCTTAACTATCAGAGGGGCTACAACTAGGGTGATTGAGGGAGAGCCATTGTTGAGCCGGGTAACCGCATCTCGTACATCTAGCATCTAGGGTTCCAACCTCAGCTGGCATGAAAGAATGAACAAATGGGTTGTTCCGCACTGTCGTGAAAGAACGGAGGATGCCAAGCCAATAGTAAGTCGTTTATTAATGACTAATAAACCTACTATTGGATTGGCATCCATAATTCTTTCACGGAAGTGCAGAACAACCCATTTGCTCCTTTTTATGCATTCATCTTGTGAGTCTGCAAGAGCCTTAAGCACTATAAGTGGTTGTGTGCACACAATTAAATCAGGTGAGAGCATTTCACTCATTTTCTGTTTAATTTGTTACCTAGATAAGACCCTGTTTGCTCTGTGTCTTTTTCCAATGTTTTTCCTTTTCTTACCTTTGCTGCTATTCAGGACCAGCCTAGTTGACATCCTAAGGTTTCATAGGTCTAATGTGGTTTGACCTTGGATGTTTGTTCAATCCAGAAATTGGATCTAAATACTCCTGTTCTGCATGCTAAATATAATAATTCTTCCAGGTCCATCATAGCTGGAATTACATGCTGAAAGTAGGAGATACATGTATAATTTTTTCATTACTAAATCGACCTACTTTATCTGGACGGCCTGTATTACTGGATATCAGCATAGGACAGTCTTGGTTGTCCAGATCTAGTGTCTTAAATCTATTTTTCCTGGGAGTTTTTTTGGTGTATTTTTAATGGATATTAACCCCTTCACCCCCAAAGGTGGTTTGCACGTTCATGACCGGGCCAATTTTTACAATTCTGACCACTGTACCTTTATGAGGTCATAACTCTGGAATGCTTCCATGGATCCCGGTGATTCTGACATTGTTTTCTCGTGACATATTGTACTTCATGTTAGTGGTAAAATTTCATTCAAATAACTTGCGTTTATTTGTGAACAAAACGGAAATTTGGCAAAAATTTTGAAAATTTTGCAATTTTCCAACTTTGAATTTTTATGCCCTTAAATCACAGAGATACGGCACACAAAAAACTTGATAACTAACATTTCCCACATGTTTACTTTACATCAGCACAATTTTGGAACCAAAATTTTTTTTGTTAGGAAGTTATAAGGGTTAAAAGTTGACCAGCGATTTCTCATTTTTACAACATTTTATTTTTAGGACCACATCACATTTGAAGCCACTTTGAGGGGTCTATATGATAGAAAATACCCAAAAGTGACACCATTCTAAAAACTGCACCCCTTAAGGTGCTCAAAACCACATTCAAGAAGTTTATTAACCCTTTAGGTGCATCACAGGAATTTTTTTGAATATTTAAAAAAAAAATGAACATCTAACTTTTTTTCACAAAAAAAATACTTCAGGTTCAATTTTTTTTATTTTACCAAGTGTAACAGGAGAAATTGGACTGCAAAAGTTATTGTGCAATTTGTCCTGAGTACGCTGATACCTGATTTGTGGGGGGAACGACTGTTTCGGCGCATGGCAGAGCTCAGAATGGAAGGAGCGCCGTTTGACTTTTTCAATGCAAAATTGGCTGGAATTCAGATCGGACGCCATGTCACGTTTGGAGAGTCCCTGATGTACCTAAACAGTGGAAACCCCCTACAAGTGACCCCATTTTGGAAACTAGACCCCCCCAAGGAACTTATCTAGATATGTGGTGAGAACTTTGAACCCACAAGGGCTTTACAGAAGTTTATAACGTACAGCGGTACAATTAAAAAATCATATTTTTTCCACAAAAATGATCTTTTCACCCCAATTTTTATTTTCCCAAGGGTAACAGGACCCTAAAAGTTATTGTGCAATTTGTCCTGAGTACGCTGATACCTCACATGTGGGGGTAAACCACTATTTGGGCGCATGGCAGAGCTTGGAAGGGAAGCAGCGCCATTTGACGTTTTTGGCTGGAATTGAGATCGGACACCATGTCGCGATTGGAAAACCCCTGATGTACCTAAACAGTGGAAACCCCCCACAAATGACACCATTTTGTAAACTAGACCCCCCAAGGAACTTATCTCGATGTGTGGTGAGCACTTTGAAACCCCCAGTGCTTCACAGAAGTTTATAACGCCCGGGCGTGAAAATAAAAAATTCATATTTTTTCCACAAACATGATCTTTTAGTCACCATTTTTTTATTTTCCCAAGGGTAACAGGAGAAATTGGACCCCAAAAGTTGTTGTCCAATTTGTCCTGAGTATGCTGACACCCCATATGTGGGAGAAAACTACTGTATGGACACACGTCGGGGCTCGGAAGGGAAGCAGTGACGTTTTGGAATGCAGACTTTGAGGGAATGTTCTGCGGGTGTCATGTTGCCTTTGGAGAGCCCCTAATGTACCTAAACAGTGGAAACCCCCCACAAATGACCCCATTTTGGAAACAAGACCCCCTAAGGAACTTATCTAGATGTGTGGTGAGCACTTTGAACCCCCAAGGGCTTCACAGAAGTTTATAATGCCCGGGCATGAAAATAAAAAAATCGTATTTTTTCCACAAACATGATCAATTAGTCCCCAATTTTTTCATTTTCCCAAGGGTAACAGGAGAAATTGGACCCCAAAAGTTGTTGTCCAATTTGTCCTGAGTACGCTGACACGCCATATGTGGGAGAAAACTACTGTATGGACACACGTCGGGGCTCGGAAGGGAAGCAGTGACGTTTTGGAATGCAGACTTTGATGGAATGGTCTGCAGGTGTCATGTGCGTTTGGAGAGCCCCTGATGTACCTAAACTATTGAAACTCCCCACAAGTGACCCCATTTTGGACACTAGACCCCCCACGGAACTTATCTAGATGTGTGGTGAGCACTTTGAACCCCCAAGTGCTTCACAGAAGTTTATAACGCTCGGACGTGAAAATAAAAAAATCATTTTTTTTCCACAAAAATGATATTTTTGCCCCCAATTTTTTATTTTCCTAAGGGTAACAGGAGAAATTGGACCCCAAAAATAGTTTTGCAATTTGTCCTGAGTAGGCTGATACCCTACATGTGGGGGTAAAACACTGTTTGGGTGCATGGCAGAGCTTGGAAGGGAAGGAGCACCATTTGGCTTTTTCAACTCAGAATTGGCTGGAATTGAGATCAGACGCAATGTTGCATTTGGAGAGCCCCTGATGTGCCCAAACAGTGGATACCCCCAATTCTAACTCCAACCCGAACCCCAACACACCCCTAACCCTAATCTCAGCCCTAACCCTAACCCTAGCCCTAACCCTAACCCAAATGGAAATAAATACATTTTTTTTATTTTATTTTTCCCTAACTAAGGGGGTGATAACGGGAGGTTTGATTTACTATTTATGGCGGTTTTTATGTTTGGCAGCTGTCGCACGCTAAAAGACGCTTTTTATTGTAAAAATAGTTTTTGCATCACCACATATTGAGAGCTATAATTTTTCCGTATTTTGACCCACCGAGTCATGTGAGGTCTTATTTTTTGCGGGACGAGTTGACATTTTTATTGGTACCATTTTCGGGCACGTGACATTTTTTGATCGCTTTTTATTCTGATTTTTGGGATGCAGAATGATCAAAAACCAGCGTTTCATGAATTTCTTTTGGGGAAGTGCGTTTACACCGTTCCGCGTGCGGTAAAATTGATAAAGCGGTTTTATTCTTCGGGTCAGTACGGTTACAGCGATACCTCATTTAGGTCGTTTTTTTATGTTTTGTCGGTTTTATGCAATGAAAACTATTTTATATAAAAAATAATTATTTTTGCATCGCTTTATTCTGCGAGCTATAACTTTTTTATTTTTTTGCTGATGATGCTGTGTGGTGGCTCGTTTTTTGCGGGACAAGATGACGTTTTCAGCGGTACCATGGATATTTATATGCGTCTTTTTGATCGCGCGTTATTACACTTTTTGTTTGGCAGTATGATAATAAATCATTATTTTTTGCTTCGTTTTTTATTTTTATTTTTCAAGGGGTTTGCTAAAGGGGTTAACTGATGGGACAGTTTTATAGGGCGGGTCGTTACGGACGCGGCGATACCTAATATGTGTACTTTTATTGTTTTGGGTTTTTTTTATTTCCAAAAAATGGATTTATTTGGGGGAATATATATTTTTTTTAATTTATTTGGCGATTTTTTTAAAAATTATTTTAACACTTTGTTTTTTTTAACTTTATTAAATAGTCCCAGGTGGGACATCACTGTCCTGTGACAGATCGCTGATCTGTCACATCACAGATCACCGTGACAGATCAGCAATCTGTCACAGGCATTGAAGAAGACTTCCTCTTGCCTGCGCTTTGCAGGCACTGAGGAAGCCAGCTTCCTGCAGGCCCCCGAAGGCCCCCGTCGCCATCTTGAATTCGGGGGCCTGCAGGAAAGGAGCCCCCCACAGCAGCGCTGCACATTGCGCTGCCGTGGGGGGCTCAGGGAAGCACGGAGGGAGCCCCCTCCCTGCCGATGCTTCCCTTTAACCCCCGGTACACCGCGATCATGTTTGATCGCGGTGTGCAAGGGGTTAACGTGTCGGGGGCGGTCTGTGACCGCCCCTGACACATTGTGCCGGGTGTCAGCTGTGATAATCAGCTGACACCCGGCCGCGATCAACGGCGCTCACCACGTGGGCGCAGCTGATGGCGATAGACGTACTATCCCGTCCATGGGCATAGGGGCCCGGGTCCCATGGACGGGATAGTACGTCTGATGTCAGAAAGGGGTTAATAAATATTGCTTTTAAACGCTATATGTTCACCTGCTGAAAACTATTGTTTGGGCAGATGGGATGGCACAGAAGAGAAGGATCGCTATTTGAGTTTTGGAGCCCAATGTTGACTGCAGTTAATTCTGGATTCCATGTCTCATTTACAGAGCTTCCAAGGGGCAGAAAGAGCAGACGTTATGCAAAAGTGATGTCAAGAAATTCATCTAGGGATATACTGACATTTTTAGACTCACAGGTGCTCCATAAAAATGTATAACTTTGCAGCTTGAAAATAAAAAAAATATGTTTTTTAGATGAAAATTATCTTTTAGTCCTATATGTTTCCCTTTCATAAGTGAATGGATCATAAGAAATTGATTCCAACTATTCGTTTTGCAATTTCTCTGGAGTACACGGATACCCCATATTTGGTCGGAAATTACTGTTTGTGCACATCAGGGCTTGAAGGGGAAGGTCTGGCATTTTTCCTTTGGAGCACAATTTTGACTGGAATAGACTGTGGACACCATCTCACATGAGATATTCATAGTGAAAGTAAGGTGTGTAAAATGCCACCTTCCCCTCATTCTATACGTATCAGGTTTATGCACCCCTGAGATTGGTGAATCCACTGGCTCCCGAGTGCTGGTTATAGAGATTACGGATTAGTGACAGAGGATACTGATTCTTTACTGTGATTTTCACATGTTCCCAGTAATTAGTACATGATCTTAGACCACCATCTTTTTTATCAACAAAAAAAACCCCTGCTCCTACAGGTGACGTGGACCCTCTGATGAACTCTTTTTGCAGACTTCTATATAATGCTTTATTGCCTGATGTTCTGAACCAGAACATTTTAACCTTGAGGAGATGAGAGATTGGTACCAGATCAATGGGACAATCATAATCTCTGTGTGTCTGTAATTTTCCAGATTCCGACACAGAAATTGCATCCGCAAAATTTCTAAATATTTCAGGTACAACACTGGGTACAGCTGTAGACAGATTCATAGATATAAAGATACATTGGTTTTGACATACATGGTTTTAGAGCACAATATCACCCACATGTAAGTAAATGACTGTTTACGCAACCAAGACATGCTCAAGACCACTGCTGCAGTCAGGTATTTAAGAACAAAAAAATGACATAGATTCACAGTATAAAACTCCACCAAGCAGGGAATTATTGATATGCTTCACTATACCCTGGCAGTAGTTTGCATAAGAAAACATAATTTAAGCAAGGGTAAGCCAAGATCCTTAGCACAATTGGTAGCAACAAAAATCTCTCTAGATAAGATAAACAAATGTAGCAAAACATTTTTCAGAATCATAGGGAAATACCTGTGTGTCTAGGTGTGTATCCTCAGCCCCGTGTTTCTGTTGATGTGGGCACGCATTCATCTGAGTTCCTGACTCTGCACAATTACTAACAAAAACTGTTTTTGTCACTTGACCACTAATTGATGGGAGTTAATCTGTAGAGATGAGCGAACTTGTTCTGAAAACGTTTCCCAGTCTCAAATTTGGCACGAACATTGCACATTCGGATTCGTGTTCAGATTCCCCAGCTTTTTTCCCTAAAAATTGCCAAAAGTTGACCAAAGATCGGTAAATGTCTGAGTTCACTAAGGGCTCTTTCAGGCATCAGTGTTTCCAGTAGCTGCACAGACCACAAAACGTCCCGCACACGTGCACACGGTTGACATGCGGATGAGATCCATATGTCATCAGTGTGACACGCGCCAGGGAATCAGCGGTACTTTTCTCACTGTTCCCCGGCGCCAGGTGCAGAAGTGAAGACATCACATAACTGTCTCCTGCTCGAGCTGGGATCAGCGCTAGCAGACGACAATGTTGGAAGCTTTATTCATCTGTTAACAGTGAGAGCATGCGGCAGCTGATGGGAGTATTCATCAGCCACCACCTGCGCTATAAATAAATACATTTTAAAAAATTATGTGGGGTTCCCCTGCATTTTTAATAACCAGCCAGACAAAACTCACAGCTTCATCAAGGCTGGTCATCAAGAGTAGGGGGTCCCCCCGCCAAATTTTTTAATTATTTAAATAAATAATTTAACCCCCCCATTTTTTACAACCAGCCAATCTAAAGCAGAGAGTCGGGAACTGGTATTCTAAGGTTGGTAGGGGGCCATGGATATTGCCCCTCCAGCCTAAAAATAGCTGCCCACAGCCACCCTAGAAAAGGCCCATCTATTAAATGCACCAGTTCTGGTGCTTTGCCCAGCTCTTCCCACTAGCCCCACCACAGTGGCCAGTGGGGTTCATATTTGTGGCGGTTGTCACCATTGTATTGTCCGGTGACATCAAGCCCACGGCTTAGTAATCGTTACTAATGCTATAGTTATATTGTAAATAAACACACAGAATAGTCCTTTAATTGAAAAAATAATACATGCTCCTTTGATAAATCTAAAATAAACCATATTCACGTCATCGCCCAGTCCACAGAAGCCAATGTGTCTGAAACAAATAAATTAATGTGCCCAATATTCCTCACTTGTCCGACGAGAAGATAATCCATTTGTCCAGCAATGGGCCTAGCTTTGCTACGTCTAGATGGCAGGCTCATTAGCTTGCAGTGAACTCCTATGACCCAACTGACATCACCGCGAGTAAGAGAAAGTTCTCAAACTCACGGTGCCGTCACAAAGTTTCTGGGAGTTCATAGCCAATGAACTCCGTTCAACTCACTGATGTCAGCGTGAGCGTCATTGGAAAAGTTGTAACTGCACTCACACTGACGTCAGTGAGTTGAACTGATTTAATTTGCTGTGAACTCCCAGGACCTTTCTGATGGCACCGTGAGCATGAGAAATTTCTCATGTTTGCAGTCAAGTCATATGAATTCACAGCGAGACACTGAGGAGCGGTTGTAAACTTTTCTCACTGTGCTAGCAGTAATCTTACTGAGGTCACCGCAGTTCAGGGGCCCAGCTGGTAATGCAGCCACTTCTCCATTAATAGGCCATGGACATGATGTGACTGGACAATACAAAGGTGACATCAATACCACAAATATGAACCTCACTTGCCACCACCGAAGGGCAAGAGCCAACCAAAGTGCCAGAATTTGCGCATCTAATACACATGCCTTTTCTGGAGCAGTTGTGGGCTTCTATTTTTAGACTGGGGAGACAATATTCATGTCCCCTTACCAGCCTAAAGGCCCTTTTACATTTAGCGATGCACCAGCGATCCGACCAGCGATCCGACCCGGTCAGGATCGCTGGTGCATCGCTAAATGATCGCTAGTGAGCTTTCACACAGAAAGATCTCAGCGATGCAGCGCACGATACTCACCTTTCACACAGAGCGATCCTGCGTCCTCCCGCCCGCATCCAGCATCGCTCGTCGTCACAGCAGGAAGCCCAGCAGGAAGCAGATGACGAGAAATGGAGCCGCCCGATCTCGCGCAATCAGCGATGGACAGCGGGGGAGCCGGTCGTTGGTAAGTATCACACATAGCGATATCGCTAGCAATATCGCTATAACGTCACAAAACCGGTGACGTTTTAGCGATATTGCTAGCGATATCGCTTAGTGTAAAACCCCCTTAAGTATATCAGCCCCCAGCTGTTAGCCTTAGCTTGGCTGGTTGTCAAAAATGGGGGGACCCCATGACTTTTTTAAATTATTTATTTAAATAATTAAAAAACAGCATGGGGACCCCTCTATTCTTGATAACCAGCCTTTCTAACACTGACAGCTGAGGGTTGCATGCTGCAGCTGTCAGTTTTGCCTGTCTGGCTATCAAAAGTACAGGGGAACTCAAGTCAATTTTTTTAAAATGATTTATTCATAGCACAAATGATAGATCAATTGATGCCAATTTTCCTGGTGTCTGTCTGAAGGTGTTGTCTTTGTGTTTGGTTTTGCCTCCTATTGAAGTCAATGGGGTTCGGGTATGTTGGGAGCAGGAAACTGCTCTAGCATTTCTTTGATTTGATCAAAACGTCCAGTATGAAACCGAAGACAAAGGGTTTGGTCATTCCACTGTTAGATAGTGGCCCAGAACTGAAACTTAGGATAGTACTTCTCAGCAGTATATTGCCTCTGACAGAGGACAGATAACTTGCTTTCTGCGAAAGCTATTCATCATAAGTCATCATAGTAGACCACTAAGTCCTCAAAAAATTAGTCAACTATAGCGAGTCCTGGAGAATCAGGTAGAGAAAAAGCCCAAGACTGGAGGTCACCCGGCAGCAAGGATATGATGAGTCTCACATGCTGGCTTTCAGAACCAGAAATATGTGGGTGGAACCTAAAATAAAGGCAACAGCCTTCCTTAAAGTCGAAACGTTTTTATGGTCACCTAAAAATTTTGCTTAGTAAGGTATATCTGGCCCCAAATATAGATCCCTTCTAAACATTGGTGGATTGGATGCAAGACTTAGCACAGTCTGTCCATGATTTTTCACCTGGTTGTCTGCGGCTTCCATTAACCACTCTACCTGTCAGTGATAGTCTGTACTTCACCTGTTTGTCTGCAGCTTCCAGTAACCCCTACTACCTGCCCGTGGGCTCCAGGACTTCACTTGTTTGTAGCTTCCAGTTAAGCTGCTGCATGTCAGTGTTTTCTCAGTTTTCACCTGCTTGTCTGCGGCTTCGATTAACCCTGCTTCATGCCCACCTGCAACTTCCAAGATGTCTCCTGTCCATTTGTGGCTTCCAAGAACTTAAGACTTTTAGTTTGCCCTTCATATGTGTCAGCCTGCGGCTTCCAGTACATCTCTTCACTTACTGCTTTCCCAATGTTATTAAAACTTTGAGTTTGCATTTGCTACATGCCTATCTGCAGCTTTCAGGACATCTCCTGTCCCCTTGTGACTTCCAAGACTTTATTAAGACTTTTAGATTGTCATTGATACTGTATATGTTCGCCTTCTATTTCCATGATGTCACCTGTTCATTTGTGCCTTCCAGGACTTTATTAAGACTTTTAGTTTGCCTTTGCTATGTGTCTAACTTCAGTTTCCAGGATGTCTTCTGTCCGCTTGTGGCTTCCTGGATTTTATTAAGACTTTTAGTGTGCCCTTGATATGCATCCGCCTGTGCCTTCCAGGACGCATCTGCCTGCTGCATCTATGCTGTGGCCCATGTGCCCATCTGGACCTTGGGCTTAGAGGATCCACCTCACTCAGTGAGCCAGCATTATGTAACACTTTTTGGCTAATGCATGGAGCTGATTACTTCAGCTGGATAGCACACACACACCCATACTGCCAGACTGTACTGCACTACAGGTTCAAGGCATACTAGTCTCAGTGGGTGGAATAAGCCTGAATCTCCCAGAGCTCCTGATCCCGACATCTCCCTCATCGCGAGTGCTGCTAGCAGAATGAATACCAGAATGCCTGGTAACAAGAACAGACATTGCAGGATCAGGTCCTGAAGTGTCAAAAAGGAAAATATATTTTTTATTTGCAAAAAATGTGTTATTTTACCTATTTAATACCAGTATTATTTTAAAGAGATGACCCGTAAGAGATTGAACTACCAACTAAATTCTCTAGGAAAAACAAAGTCTGAAAACAGAATCACAGCTGGGAAATTATTTCTGGGGTTTCTCTCTTTATAAATGTATTTCTTATGATGACAAAATAGTTTCAGCAGTTGACCTATGACTTTTTCTTCTTAAAGCTCCCTGGCTGATAGATATGTAATCGTGACCTGTTTCTTTCCTGAATGGTTTGTAACAAAAGGCTTTATTGCAAAAAACATTAGTTCCTGTGAGCATGAACTCAGCAGGAACAGAGAACTTTTGTCTTGCTCAGCATTATGGGAAAGGTAGTTTGGAAACAGCTGGAGAGTCTTAATCATAAAGTATTAACAGGAAAGCTGCAGCTCATAAAATATAATTCAACAGGAAACTGCTGAGACCAAGTCACTTTAGCATGTACCATCATATTAATAGAATTTTTATCGCAGTATTTGAATCCAGTGTCAAAAGTGAAACATAAATAGAGGGGAAGTATGTAGGATGGACTCAAATTATTTTTTTTTATGATTCTACGTATAGCTTTGTCTTAAATCAGATCCGTTACTAGATTTCACAATGCAACCTGAATACATTGTTAAATGGATTTGTTCGACCTGATCAGGGTGCTACATTTACTTTAGAAATCTATGCCAGACTTGCTCGTATAATTGTCTGTGAAGTTTAACTCAATCTCTGCCCACCTAGCCTGTCTGACAACTTCTCCATGTTCCTGCTGCTGTTGCTGCTCAGTACAAGTTGCAGCTGTCAGTCAGGCTGGGAGGAGATTACATACACTTGGACTCATAAGCTCTTTCATTCTATAACTTACACTGCTCATCTTAATATTTATGTATGGTTGTCCTAAAGAAGGAGTCGGTGTGACTCTGAAACGCTTTGACAACCTACAATTTACCTTACAATTGGATTGTCGTCGTTACGCTCACACTTGGACTGTTTAGCACAAGTGTGGATCATGGTCCCACTGTGTTATGAACCAAGGAGAGCCTAGAGGGGTGTAACTAAGTGCCTCCCCAAGGCTGACCCCGGATGCATGTAGGGCTGGTTTTAGGCAAAGTGGGGCCCTAGGCAAAGTTTAAAATGGGGCCCAAATGCTAACATATTGCACATCACACAGAAGCATTTCGATTGTAGTTACATGCGCTGTGTTCAGGCCGCTAAATGAGTGTGATCGACAATATGTCGTTCAACACTTGTTTCCCGGCCTCTTTCCACTGTCTGAAAAAGAATGATGGGGACAGAACAAACACTATTAGATCAACCTGTCCCCATACAGTATAATGTTATCAGCAGCACATCTACAGTTTACACCCCATAGTCCTCCATATAATATTATGTGCCCAATAGTCCTCCATATATTAAAATACACTCAGTCCTCCATATAATATAATACACTCCTCATAGTCCTCCATATATTAAAATGCACTGCTCAGGCCTCCATATAGTAAAATACACTCCTCAGTCCTCCATATATTAAAATGCACTGCTCAGTCCTCCATATAGTATGATACACTCCTCAAAGTTCTCCATATAGTATAATACACCGCCAGTCATCCATGTAGTATAATTCACTTCCCATAGTATAATGCACCCCATAGTTCTTCACATAGTATAATGTATTCCCCATAGTCCTCGATACAGTAAAATGCAGTCCACATATAGTATAATGCAGCCACCCCATAGAGCATAATGCAACCACCCCACAGAGTATAATGCAGCCTCGCCATACAATATAATGTACCCCCCATAGAATATAATGCAGCCACCCCTTAGAGCATAATGCAGCCACCCCACAGAATATAATGTAACCCCCCATAGAATATAATGCAGACCCTCCATAGAATATATGGCAGTCCCCTCAGAGTACAATGCAGCGCCCCCATAGAATATAATACAGCCCCTTATATAGTATAATGAAGCCTCTCCATAGAATATAACACAACCCCTTATATAGTATAATGTAGCCCCTCCATAGAATACAATGTAGACCTCATATAGTATAATGTAGCCCTAATAGAATATAATGTAGCCCCCTCAAAGTATAATGAGCCCCCCATACAATATAATCTACCCCCCCCATAGAATACAATGTAGCCTCCTCATATAGTATAATGTAGCCCCATCGAGTATGATGCAATAACCCCCATAGAATATAATAAATATAATACAGCCCCCCATTGAATATAATGTAGCCCCGAATAGACTATAATACAGCCCACCTCCCCATAGAATATAATGTAGCTCCCCATATTATATAACACAGCCTCCCCATAGAATATAATGTACCCTCATGGTATATAACACAGCCACATAGTATATAGCACAGCCCACATGGTATATAGCACAGCACCACATGGTAGATAGCACAGCATCACATGGTATATAGCACAGCACCACATGGTACACAGGACAGCACAATGGTATATAGCACAGCCCCACATAGTATACAGCATAGCCCCACATGGTATACAGCACAGCGCCCCTCCAGCACAGCACCATGGTATACAGCACAACCCCACATGGTAGACAGCACAGCACAGCCCCCCTCCCCCAGTACAGCACCATGGTATACAGCACAGCCCAGACCCCCTCTCCCCCAGCATGGCCCCACATGGTATACAGCACAGCCACCCCCCAGCACAACACCATGGTATACAGCACAGCCCCACATGGTATACAGCACAGCCCCCTCCCCCAGCACAGTACTATGGTATACAGCACAGCCCGACAGCACCATAGTATACAGCACAGCCCCCCAGCACAGCACCATAGAATACAGCACAGCCCCCCCCAGCACAGCACCATAGCATACAGCACAGCCCCATCAGCACCATGGTATACAGCACAAGCCCCCAGCACAGCACTATGGTATACAGCACAGCACCAAGGTATAGAGCCCCTCTCCCCAGCACAGCACCATGGTATACAGTCCCCCTCCAGTACAGCACCATGGTATACAGTCCCCCTCCCCCAGCACAGCACCATGGTATACAGCCCCCCCAGCACAGCACCATGGTATACAGCCCCCCTCCCCCCAGCACAGCAATACACCATAGTATACAGCTCCCCCCAGCCTAGCACAGCACCATGGTATAATGGTATACAGCACAATGGTATACAGCCCCCCAGCACAGCACCATGGTATACAGCTCCCCCCTGCACAGCACAGCACCATGGTGTACAACCCCCCAGCACAGTACCATAGTATACAGCTCCCCCCAGCACAGCACAGTGGTATACAGCCCCATCCAGCACAGCACCATGGTACAGCACTCACTGTTGCATTAAAAAAAAACACTGCTCACCTTCTTGTGCCCACGCTGCTCCTGTCTCCTGTTCTGCCTGGTACACAGTGAGAGCTCGATGACATCACCTCTGTGTCAGAGGCAGAGTGGGGAATGATGGGAGAGGGAGCTTTGGCTGATGCTCTCTCCTCCATCATTGCTGTGAACGCTACCGGCATCTATGACGCCTGTATAGTTCAATGCGGCGGCGGGGGGAGTTGGCGCTGGGAGCAGGCGGGCCCCCCTGCCTCACAGGGGCTCCATAGCGGCTGCATGATGTGCTGCTAGCTGGGGGCCCCTGGGGGAGTGGGGGCCCTAGGTAGCTGCCTGGTCTGCCTGCCCCTAACGCCGGCCCTGGATGCATGGCAACTGATGGTGCCACGATTCAAGGAGAGTCTGGGGAGGCATGACCTGGTGCTACACCAGGACTGACCTCAGTCGGCAGCTGACCCTCAACAAGATGTGATGGTGCTGGTGTACACAACTGATTTGCAGGCAGGCAGGTGTAGGACCCAGTTCAGATTGGACGGGCAAGAACAGCTTCAGGAATAACTGAGTCACTGGAGGTACGACTGTAATACAGGAATGGGTAGGACCCAGTTCAGACAGGACAGACAGGAACGGCTTCAGGAAGAACTAGGTCTCAGGCAAGGGTGCTGGACCACAAGTGCAAACAAATAGGTAACAACAGATGCAGACAAGAGCAGGTACACATAGAGCAAACTGGATCAGGTAAGGACAAGTACACACAAATCAGACAGAACCAGACTCAAACAAGGTACTTACAATGAAGTTGCAAGAATACACGCAAACCACTAATGATGCCCAGAGGCAAGAGATTAGAAATAGGTTCAGATACTTCAGGTTTTAGAGACAGGTACAGGTTCAGACACTACAGGATTTACAGACAAGTATAGGTTCAGACACTGCAGGTTTTAGAAACAGGTACAGGTTCAGACACTGCAGGTTTTAGAAACAGGCACAGGTTCAGACACTGCAGGTTTTTGAGATACGTACAGATTCAGACACAGGGAATTTAGGAAAAGGTTGAGATTTAGATGCTTACAGGTTCAAGAATTGGTCTTAATTCAGACAAGGACAGACACAGATTCAAGGTTCAGGCCTGGGAATCAGCCCCCAGAGTAGCAGAAGCAGGAAAGATCAGATACAGGTACAGATACAGGGTTCAGGCCTGGGTTTCAGCCTCCAGGGTAGCAGAAACAGGAAAGGACCTGGCAACTCAGGAGTAGCACGAACACACAGAAAGAATGTTGCTCAGGCACCTCCCAATAGGTGAAGGTGCCTTAAATACCAAGTGCTTATCAGCAATAGGCTGGGGACACATTAGGAATGCACACACTATTTCATTAAGAATCAGGAAGTGCACGTTCGGGCGCCTTAGGCATGCACAGCAAGCAGAGGACCAGGAGCTCGCGGCACACGGCTAACAAAGGACACGGCCTGGGGTCATGAATATGTCTGCGTCCCTGCATGGTGGTGGATGGGAAGCCATGCAGGGATGCAGGCAGTGGTGTTACAGGCATGACTTCAGAGAGAGCAGAATTCCATTCCCGATATTTAGCTATTACATATTTTGTGGAAGCTGCTGCATCTGGATCTTAGGTATTTTAGGTGTTGTGTCTGACACAACCCTACAAAGTGAGCGGTTCTACTTATCTTTTCAAACATGTGACCTGGATAGGACCCTATTGCGCTTTTGAATTTTTTTATACTTTATAGGGTTTTTCAAAGTAAATCTACCAGTCTGAATAAGTTCTAAGAGATCTTTCTAATGTCTGCAATTTGTTTTGTGCTTGGTGACAGATTTGCTTTAAAGAAACTTCAACCAAAACTGCATGAAACCAGACCATGTGGATACACCCAACTTACTATATCTTAATTTAACACTATTTTAGACTATTGAGATCCAAATTTAGTGTTCGCGCCATCTTCATTTCTGATCTCTCTCAGTGTACTGTTTTATATTAATAAGCACTTTGATGCTCAATTCACTTTCACTTAAGAGAAATTGGTTATCACCTGGTTGAGAGGGAAATGTTCTGAAGTCTATTACCATGTTTACTCGCGTAGATATATTCATATGTCTTTTTGACGCATTCTCCAGGGAGAAATAACACATATAAAATATTAAAGTACAATAAACAGCAGCACAGATACCTGATTAGCAATAATTAGAGTTGAGCGACTTTTGGTTTTTTAGGGTCGAGTTTCGTTTCGTGAAACCCGACTTTTCCAAAAGTCGTGTCGAGCAAGATCGTCCGATTATAGGGAAAAGTCGGGGTCGTCCCGAAACACGAAACCCAATGTAAGTCAATGGGGAATAAATGTCGGCAGTGAGAGGAGGACAGGAAACACACCTACAGTGCCCATTTGAATGCCAAAAGCATCAATTCTTCTTACTTAAGCTTGTCAACCTTAATTAACTTCATAATACAAGTTACGCACTGAAAAATGGGGGTTATTTGGCTAAAGTTGTGGGGGGGGAGGGCTGGCTGCAGGTTTTCATGTGCCCTGGGCGAAAGAGCGCCCCTTTAACACATACCACAACTCATCATGCTCCGATACGGCAGAGAAATAGCGGTATAGTACAATGAAAAATACCTCACTTTTTACATCTCATGACGAGGCCCATCTATTTCTCCATACAGAATCATTGGTCCCATATAATGTTTGAAACAGTATATGATGAGCTCCACATAATGCTACAGTATATGTTGGTCCCCATGGATGAAGCTCCACTGTCTTATGGGCCCAAATAATGCTCCAAACATAATGGGCCCCATTTCTAATGCTCTAGTGTATAATGGGCCCTGTAAATGCTGCTCCAGTGTCTGATGTCCACCTTTGGAATGTTCCAGTGTATGGTGGGCCCCATCTATCATTCTCCAGAGTATAGTGCTCCCCAAAAAATGCTGTCCCAACATTGAAAACAATCAAATAAGTCTCCTCGCTAGGGAATCCCTGTACTTGTCTGGATTCCTCGTCGTCCCCATCTTCCATCTCACTGCACAGTATTTCAACTTTGCAAGTGCTGTGATCCTGGGCAAGCAGGGGGGGCCCACTCGTTGGCGACGGCACTGGCACAGGGCCCCTGATAGTAGGGTGGTGTGTCTGATGGCGGGTGGGCCGAACCTGCACTTTCATCTGCAGCTTCCTCTTTGTCACCGTGTAAGATGGAACTGTATATGGGAAGGGTAACCTGAGTTTCATCAGGGTCAGATTCAGGCCGGGTAGCGTGCGAGGGGAATGTAGTGGTCTGGGTCAATGTACCAGCAGATTCATCGAGCAGTGGCTGGGCATCAGTGCACTTGTGTCGCCCCCAGGAGTACGGTCGCCACAGTGGCATTACCTTCTTCCTAGGGAGTGTGATGTCATGCTTGGGAGCAACGAAGGATCTCTCTAGCAGGTTAACTGATTGGGCGGCGTTATTCCCACGAGTCATGACCCTCCAAACAGCGTTCATGAAGGCAAAGTGTTTGTTTTACGTGGGCAGTATGGTTGCAAAGCTGAACCTTAAAGGAATGTCCAGAAGGGCACCACCAGGAGTGGAGCCTACGGTTAAATTCGACTCCACCTGGGAAACCTCAACCATGCCAGCTACAGAACAGATGCACACATTGCAAGCTTAATTCCGTTAACGAACGAGACTCCGTCATGCCCCGCGGTCCGAGTCCGGCTAACTAGAGGGACACGTGAGGCTCTGGCACATGAGATTGGCCAATAACTGGTGTGTCATGCCCTTACATGTCCGTGGCTGCATGTGCGCTACACTGAAAAGGCCAGCGTTTGTCGCTTACAGGTGCAGATAACCCGCTGAACAACGTTAGTGATGGGGATCACTGATTACAATTATTACCCGCGAACAATGATTTCCCAGTACGTGCAGGTCAACCGCAGTTCCGGAATTAGGCCTAACCGTCATTCCTGAAAAAATGAAAAACTTACGTGTGCAAACCACAGGTGCTGTAGCTTGCTTAACAGCTCGCCAGCCGTTCTCACGCCCAGTATGGATTACACGTGATTGCACAAAGGTGAGAAAGGGTACCGTATCCCCAGATAACATGTATGGATAGCGTACACATTCAAAATATATGTCTCAGGAGGCAGGCTCAGACGGTGTTAGGCCCAGTATGGATTGCACGTGATTGCACAAAGGTTAGTAAGGGTACCGTATCCCCGGATAACATGTATGGATAGCGTACACATTCAAAATATATGTCTCAGGAGGCAGGCTCAAACGATGTTAGGCCCAGTATGGATTGCATGTGATTGCACAAAGGTTAGAAAAGGTACCGTAACCCCGGATAACATGTATGGATAGCGTACACATTCAAAATATATGTCTCAGGAGGCAGGCTCAGACGGTGTTAGGCCCAGTATGGATTGCACGTGATTGCACAAAGGTTAGAAAGGGTACCGTATCCCCAGATAACATGTATGGATAGCGTACACATTCAAAATATATGTCTCAGGAGGCAGGCTCAGACGGTGTTAGGCCCAGTATGGATTGCACGTGATTGCACAAAGGTTAGAAAGGGTACCGTATCCCCAGATAACATGTATGGATAGCGTACACATTCAAAATATATGTCTCAGGAGGCAGGCTCAGACGGTGTTAGGCCCAGTATGGATTGCACGTGATTGCACAAAGGTTAGAAAGGGTACCGTATCCCCGGATAACATGTATGGATAGCGTACACATTCAAAATATATGTCTCAGGAGGCAGGCTCAGACGGTGTTAGGCCCAGTATGGATTGCACGTGATTGCACAAAGGTTAGAAAGGGTACCGTATCCCCGGATAACATGTATGGATAGCGTACACATTCAAAATATATGTCTCAGGAGGCAGGCTCAGACGGTGTTAGCCCCAGTATGGATTGCACGTGATTGCACAAAGGTTAGAAAGGGTACCGTATCCCCAGATAACATGTATGGATAGCGTACACATTCAAAATATATGTCTCAGGAGGCAGGCTCAGACGGTGTTAGGCCCAGTATGGATTGCACGTGATTGCACAAAGGTTAGAAAGGGTACCGTATCCCCAGATAACATGTATGGATAGCGTACACATTCAAAATATATGTCTCAGGAGGCAGGCTCAGACGGTGTTAGGCCCAGTATGGATTGCACGTGATTACACAAAGGTTAGAAAGGGTACCGTATCCCCGGATAACATGTATGGATAGCGTACACATTCAAAACATATGTCTCAGGAGGCAGGCTCAGACGGTGTTAGGCCCAGTATGGATTGCACGTGATTGCACAAAGGTTAGAAAGGGTACCGTATCCCCAGATAACATGTATGGATAGCGTACACATTCAAAATATATGTCTCAGGAGGCAGGCTCAGACGGTGTTAGGCCCAGTATGGATTGCACGTGATTGCACAAAGGTTAGAAAGGGTACCGTATCCCCAGATAACATGTATGGATAGCGTACAAATTCAAAATATATGTCTATACATCAGGAGGCAGGCTCAGATGGTGTTAGGCCCAGTATGGATTGCACGTGATTGCACAAAGGTTAGAAAGGGTACCGTTTCCCCGGATAACATGTATGGATAGCGTACACATTCAAAATATATGTCTCAGGAGGCAGGCTCAGACGGTGTTAGGCCCAGTATGGATTGCACGTGATTGCACAAAGGTTAGAAAGGGTACCGTATCCCCGGATAACATGTATGGATAGCGTACACATTCAAAATATATGTCTCAGGAGGCAGGCTCAGACGGTGTTAGGCCCAGTATGGATTGCACGTGATTGCACAAAGGTTAGAAAGGGTACCGTATCCCCGGATAACATGTATGGATAGCGTACACATTCAAAATATATGTCTCAGGAGGCAGGCTCAGACGGTGTTAGGCCCAGTATGGATTGCACGTGATTGCACAAAGGTTAGAAAGGGTACCGTATCCCCGGATAACATGTATGGATAGCGTACACATTCAAAATATATGTCTCAGGAGGCACGCTCAGACGGTGTTAGGCCTAGTATGGATTGCACGTGATTGCACAAAGGTTAGAAAGGGTACCGTATCCCCGGATAACATGTATGGATAGCGTACACATTCAAAATATATGTCTCAGGAGGCAGGCTCAGACGGTGTTAGGCCCAGTATGGATTGCACGTGATTGCACAAAGGTTAGAAAGGGTACCGTATCCCCAGATAACATGTATGGATAGCGTACACATTCAAAATATATGTCTCAGGAGGCAGGCTCAGACGGTGTTAGGCCCAGTATGGATTGCACGTGATTGCACAAAGGTTAGAAAGGGTACCGTATCCCCAGATAACATATATGGATAGCGTACACATTCAAAATATATGTCTCAGGAGGCAGGATCAGACGGTGTTAGGCCCAGTATGGATTGCACGTGATTGCACAAAGGTTAGAAAGGGTACCGTATCCCCGGATAACATGTATGGATAGCGTACACATTCAAAATATATGTCTCAGGAGGCAGGCTCAGACGGTGTTAGGCCCAGTATGGATTGCACGTGATTGCACAAAGGTTAGAAAGGGTACTGTATCCCCAGATAACATGTATGGATAGCGTACACATTCAAAATATATGTCTCAAGAGGCAGGCTCAGACGGTGTTAGGCCCAGTATGGATTGCACGTGATTGCACAAAGGTTAGAAAGGGTACCGTATCCCCAGATAACATGTATGGATAGCGTACACATTCAAAATATATGTCTCAGGAGGCAGGCTCAAACGGTGTTAGGCCCAGTATGGATTGCACGTGATTGCACAAAGGTTAGAAAGGGTACCGTTTCCCCGGATAACATGTATGGATAGCGTACACATTCAAAATATATGTCTATACATCAGGAGGCAGGCTCAGACGGTGTCAGGCACAGTATGGATTTGACGGCCCAGATTACACAGCGGAGGAGCAGGGAGAGGTAAAGATTGCAATTGCTGGGGCCCTGCCCAAGCAAGGGGGGCCCACTCGTGGGCGTCGGTACTGACACTGGGCCCCTCATAGTACAGCTGTGTGTCTGACGGCGGGTGTGCACCATCACCATCAGAGACACTTGATTGCACTATGAGGGACCCTGTGCCAGTGCCCGCGCCCAAGAGCCGGCCTACCCACCTGTCCCGGGCAAGGGCAAGGGCACTCGCACGGTGTCGTGCGCTAGGTGGTGACCCCGGCCATGGGGGGGGAGGCAGCACAGTTAGGGAGTTTTAGAAAGTGGCATATGTTGATGTTGGACATTCAGCTGATGCAAAAGGCGAAATAGGTGAAGTCCCAGGAAGAGGTGGACCAAAGCAAGTCATTTTTCTGTCACCCTATGTGTCATCAGGGGAAGGTGGGACAAAATCCTTGGAAACCCATGCATGGTTCATTTTAATGAAGGTTAGATCATCCACATTTTGGGTTGACAGACGGGTCCTTTTTTCTGTCAGGATTGATCCAGCTGCACTGAAGACTCTTTCCGATAGCACACTTGCAGCTGGGCAAGCGAGCTCCTGTAAGGCATATTGGGCCAATTCAGGCCAGGTGTCCAGTTTAGCGGCCCAATAGTCAAAGGGGAATGACCTGTGTGGGAGAACATCGATATGGGAGGAAAAGTAGTTTGTAACCATAGTTGACAACTGCTGTCTCCTGTCACTTTCCATCGATGCAGTATTACCAGTTGTGTGAGAGGTCTGTGAAAAATCAGTCCACAACATTGTCATGAAACCCCTGTCTCCAATGCCACTTCTGCTGTGTGCACCACGAACACCTCTGCCAAGCTGCCCCCGGCCCGTACGGCTCGTGTGAGAACCATCACCGCTGCTGTGTGCTGGGAATGCCTCAAGCAACCGATTTACCAGAGTTGCTTGTTTATTAACCAATATTAGGTCAAGCTTCTCCTGTGGCATGATGTTTTGTAATTTGCCTTTATAGCGTGGATCCAGGATGCTGGCCAACCAGTAGTCGTCATCGTTCATCATTTTGGCAATGCGGGGGTCCCTTTTTAGGATCTACAAGGCATAATCTGACATGTGGGCCAATGTTCCCGGTGTCAATGATGCACTGCGAGTGCTGGGTGGAGGAGCACTTTCTGGCAAATCCACATCCCTCCAGTAACGCACAAACCCTGTACCAGACCTTGCCATGCCAACATTTTCACTTGCCCCACGAGATGCATCCTCCTCCCCTAAGTAATCATCCCCATCATCATCCTCCTCCTCCTCTTCTTCCTCCACCTCGTCCAGGAGAGGTCCCTGAGCAGACAATGGCTGAATGTCATCAAGGATTCCCTCCTCCTCTTCCTCCTCATCAACATTGGCTGCAGACGCCTGCTCCTTAAGGTGCGTCAAAGTTTGCATGAGCAGACGCATAAGTGGGATGCTCATGCTTAGGATGGCGTCGTCTGCGCTTACCAGCCGTGTGCATTCCTCAAAACACTGAAGGACTTTACAGAGGTCTTTCAGCTTCGACCACTGCACACCTGTCAACTCCATGTCTGCTCTCAAAGTGCCTGGCCGTGTATCCTCCCACAAATGCATTATGGCCTGCCTCTGCTCGCACAGCCGCTCCACCATGCGCAGGGTGGAGTTCCACCTTGTTGCAATGTCGATAATGAGGCGGTGGTTGGGAAGGTGGAGCAATCGCTGCAGCTTCTGCATACGAACGGAGTGTACAGGCGACCGGCGGATGTGCGTGCACAGTCTTCGCACCTTCTGGAGCAGGGCTGTTAACTCCGGATAATTTTTGAGGAAGCACTGCACCACCAGGTTCAAGGTGTGAGCCAAGCAAGGTATGTGGCTGAGTTTTGAAAGGGCTATGGCTGCCACAAAATTACGGCCGTTATCACTAACTACCTTGCCTGCCTCAAGATGTACACTGCCCAGCCATGACTCAGTTTGTCGCTTCAAGTACTCGGCCAGCACCTCGGCGGTGTGTCTGTTGCCCAAACACATCATCTGCAACACAGCCTGCTGACGCTTTCCACTAGCTGCTTGATAGGGGGACACATCGTGTGCAACAGTGGCAGCTGCAGATGGAGTGCTCGTACGACTGCGCTCTGTGGACGAGCTTTCGCTTCTGGAGGAGGAGGAGGAGGAGGGTCGAACGCCTACAGCCAACTGTTTCCTATACCGTGGGCTAGGCAGCACTGTCCCACCACCGCTGTCCCCTGTGGACCCTGCATCCACCACATTAACCCAGTGCGCAGTGATGGACACGTAACGGTCCTGGCCATGCCGACTGGACCATGCATCAGTTGTGAGGTGCACCTTTCCGCTCACTGACTGCTTGAGTGCATGGACAATGCGGTCTTTCACATGATGGTGGAGGGCTGGGATGGCTTTGCGAGAGAAGAAGTGGCGACTGGGTAGGTCATAGCGTGGTACTGCATAGGCCATGAGTTCGCGGGAAGCTGTGCTTTCCACCAACCGAAAGGGCATCATCTCAAACGAGATTAGTTTGGCAATGTGGGCGTTCCAACCCAGTGTAAGCGGATGAGAGACTGAGTACTTTCTTGACCTACTCATAGTGTCTGGGAGGGTGAGCTGGACTTGAGAGCTGCATATGGTGGAAGTAGCGGTGGACAGGGCGGACTGAGAGAGGGTTGATGATGGTGATGGAGTTGGTGTTCTTTCTGATGGCCTAGAATCAGTCTTTCGTTGATATAACAGTGGGATTCCCTGACTGCTGTGGCATTGCAACGACACCTCAACATTTGCTGCTGTGCTAACCGGTGGGCTTACAGTGGGGGAAACAATGTAGCGTTGCTGACTACCTTCGTTGTGATCAGTTGCACATGTGGCACTTGAGGTTTGGTGTTGTGTCCACGCTTGCAAGTGCATGCTGGTTAAATGTCTAAGCATGCAACTGGTATTCAAATTTTTCAGATTTTTCCCTCGGCTAAAGGTCTTTGCGCACTTCTTACAGATAACCTTGGCCTGATCATGAGGATTTTGTTCAAAAAAGTGCCACACTGCACTCTTCCTACTTTGGCAGACATTTTGCGGCCTAGCTCCATGTCAGATTCATCTTGGCCTGGGTAATTCACCATTTCACTTGATAATCCAGGCATGGTATGTGAAAACAGCTCCATGGAGTAATCAGTAGTATGGCCTGCGTCATCCTTCAATCTTGTTTGGGGTGAAGGACACAAGGAAAGGTGTGGTTCATGAACATGAGCCTCCAGTGCTTTTACTTTTTACAACTTCAGAAGAGGAGGCGATAGAGCTGGAGGCTGAGTCAGCAATGTAAGACAAAACTTTTTCCTGATGCTCTGGCTTTAAAAGCGGTTTGCCAACTCCTAGAAAACTAAGCATTCGAGGCCTTATGTAGCCAGACGATGACGCAGGCTCAACACCTCCTGCATTAGGTCCTATTTTGCTCTTGCCACTACCATCAGATCCACCACCAACACCATCATTACCAGCTGCCAACCCCCGCCCAATTCCACGGCCTCTTCCACCAGCCTTCCTCATTTTTGGTAGAAATGTAGACAAAATCCAACAAACTATATAGTAATGTAAAACAAGGTACAAGGTGTCTATAGGACAGGGGAGATTTTGAATTTCTGCAGACACTTGTGGACACTGGACACTTTTGGATTGTGTGAGGCCCACTGATATCTGAGCGCTATGTGACAGGCTCGATGGCACAGCTGTGACCAAAGTGACTAGAGGATAAGGGAGATTTTGAATCTCTGCACACACTTTTGGACACTGGACACTTTTGGATTGTGTGAGGCCCAATGAATATCTGAGCGCTATGTGACAGGCTCGATGGCACAGCTGTGACCAAAGTGACTAGAGGATAAGGGAGATTTTGAATCTCTGCACACACTTTTGGACACTGGACACTTTTGGATTGTGTGAGGCCCAATGAATATCTGAGCGCTATGTGACAGGCTCGATGGCACAGCTGTGACCAAAGTGACTAGAGGATAAGGGAGATTTTGAATCTCTGCACACACTTTTGGACACTTGACACTTTTGGATTGTGTGAGGCCCACTGATATCTGAGCGCTATGTCACAGGCTCGATGGCACAGCTGTGACAAAAGTGACTAGAGGATAAGGGAGATTGGATTGCTTTTAAAAAAGCAGTTTGCGGAGCAGTGGGTAAACAGCAATGCAGGAATGTCAGGAAGCCTTAGAAGGCAGCCCAACAACCAACACCACTGATACACCACTATATAGCCCCCCCTTGCACTGCACACACAGTGACTGGTGTGTTGTGCAGGCCAAATCGCTAGCAGCAGAAGCAGTTTTTTTGTCTTCCCTGCCTAACGCTCTCCCTACAGAATCAGCAACCTCTCCCTATACTGAGATCGGCAGAAGTAAGATGGCGGTCGGCGTGCACGCCCTTTTATACCCCCTGTGACGCCCACCAAAGCAAGCCAATCACTTGCATGCCCTTCTGAAAGATGGTGGTGACCCCTGCCTATGTCATCACGTTGCCCACAGTGTCCGTGGATCCTGATTGGCTGAAAAAGAGCGCAAAACAAACTTTTGAAACGCGACTTTGGCGCATAAGTCGCCGACCTCGTGGCCGACCTCATCCTAGGGTCGGGTTTCGTTTCATGAAACCCGACTTTGCCAACAGTCGGCGACTTTTGAATTTTTTCGACCCGTTTCGCTCAACTCTAGCAATAATGTCTCAGTCAGGACATAATTATTTTACAACATTAAAAGTAGTTATGCAGTCTTACTAAATCACCAAGACAACGTTAAGGGTGGTATGAAATAGTACAATACACTATTTCTTAGCGGGAGGATAGTCTTATATGCATTTGGCCATAGATAGAAGAGAGAGTTGCAAGGCAAAATAAAATTAAAAGTATGTTAGACGTTTAGCTAAGAAACACTTTCTCCTTTTGGTAAAATAACCAGTTTGAATATGCCAATTTTAGGAAGACACGGGATCCATAGCGTTAACCCAAAGTGTAACAATAAGAGTAGAAAAAGGGAACCTGAGTCCATTTAGATGTGAAATTGAAAGCCAAAGATTATGAAAAAGTGGTTAGTGTTGAAAAATGTTTATCTGAAACATGCCATTGACGTACATTGGTCCTTGCACTGTGTGCATGCAGACAGAAAATAAACTCAGCCTTGGGATTAATTAACCCATTCACCCCCCAGCCTGTTTTCACCTTCATGACCAGGACAAATTTTTAAATTCTGACCAGTGCCACTTTATATGGTAATAATTCTGAAACGCTTCAATGGATCCCAGTTGTTTTGGGAATATACTTTTGTGACACATTGTAATTCTTGATAGTGGTATTTGTTCAATATGACTTTGTGTGTGAAAATATCGAAAATTTGGTGGAAATATTGAAAATGTCACAATATTAAAAATTTTAATTCTAATTCCCTTAAGCCAGAGAGTTATCTCACACAAAGTAGATAATAAATAATATTTTCCATATTTCTACATTACATGTGCATCATTTTTTAAACATCATTTTTAGGAAGATAGAAGGGTTTAAAGTTGTTTAGCAATTTCTCATTTTTCCAACAAATTTAGAAAACCATTTGAAGTGACTTTAGGAGACCTATATTATGACAGGAAATATCCCAAAATAACCTAATTCTAAAAACTGCACCCCTCAAAGTGCTCAAAACCACATTCAAAAAGTGCATTAACCCTTCAGGTGCTTCTGCTTCACAGGATTTAAAGCAATATGGAAGGAAAAATTGAACATTTTACTTTTTCCACAAAAATGTCACTTTAGCCCCAATTTTTTTTATTTTCACAAGGATAACAGGGGAAAATGGACCCCAAAACTTGTCCAATTTCTACAGAGTTTGCCGATACCTCATATGTGGGAGAAAACTACTGTTTCTGCTCACGGCATGGCTTGGAAGGGAAGGAGCAATGCATGACATTTTGAACGCAAACTTAGCTGGAATCAAGAGTGGATGCCACGTTGCATTTGGAAAGCCCTTTATGTGCCTAAACAATAGCAACCCCTCAAAAGTGACCACATTTTGGAGAATAGACCTCTCAGTGACATTATCTAGATGTGTGTGAGCATATTGAACCCCTAGATGCTTCACAGAAGTTTATAGCGTTCAACTGTGAAAATTTATTTTTCCCACACAAAAATGTTATTTTAGCCCCAATTTTTTTTTCATTTTTGCAAGGATAACATGAGAAAAAGGATTCGGAAATTTGTTGTAAAATTTCTCCTGAGTACACCGATATTCCATATGTGGTCTGAAACTACTTTTCAGTCACAATGTAAAACTCAGAAGGGACGTAGTGTCATATTGGAGTTGAGATTTTGCTGGAATTGTTTGAGGGTGCCATGTCACATTGGCAGAGCTCCTGAGGTGCCAGAACAGCAGAAATAAGTTACCTCATTTTACAAGCTACACACACCAATGAATGCACCTAGGAGTGCAGTGAGCTTGTCGGCACTACATGTGCCTCACAGAACTTTTCACCATTGGACATTGCAGAAAGGATAGTTACATTTTTACTGCTAAAATGTTGTTTTAGATCCGAGTTTTTAATTTTTACAAGGGCTAATAAGAAAAAATGGGTCTCACAGATTTACTGTTATTGTTTGCAGATACCATGACCCACTGGGAGAGCTCCTGAGGTGTCAGAACAGCAGAACCCCCCAAAAGTGATCCAGTTTTACAAATTGCACCTCTCAGTGAATTAATCTAAGGGTGCAGTGATCATATTGACACCACAGGTGTGTCACATAATTTTATACCATTGGGCAGTGAAGAAAGACAGTTACATTTTTACCACAGAAATGTAGTTTTAGCCCCATATTTTATATTTTGACATGGGAAAATGGGTAAAAATGGCACCAAAAGTTGTTACACAATTTCTGGTGAACCTGCAGTGGGTACGGAAACTATTCAGACCCCTTTAAATTTTTCACTCTTTGTTTCATTGCAGCCATTTTACATTTTCTCATTAATGTAAACTCTGCACCCCATCTTCATGGAAAAAAAGAACAGAAATGTAGACATTTTTGCAAATTTATTAAGAAAGAAAAATTGAAATATCACATGGTCATAAGTATTTAGACCTTTTGCTCAGACACTTATATTTAAGTCACACGCAGTCCATTTCCTTGTGATCCTCCTTGAGATGGTTCTACTCCTTCATTGTAAAGGCACACACCTGCCTATATAAGACCTCACAGCTCACAGTGCATGTCAGACCAAATGAGAATCATGAGGTCAAAGTAACTGGCCAAGGAGCTCAGTGTCAGAATTGTGGCAAGGTACAGATCTGGCCAAGGTTACAAAAGAATTTCTGCAGTACTCAAGGTTCCTAAGAGCACAGTGGCCTCCATAATCCTTAAATGAAAGAAGTTTGGGACCACCAGAAGTCTTCCTAGACCTAGCCGTCCAGCCAAACTGAGGAATCATGGGAGAAGAGCCTTGGTGAGAGGGGTAAAGAAAAACCCCAAGATCACTGTGGCTGAGCTCCACAGATGCAGTAGGGAGATAGGAGAAAGTTCCACAAAGTCAACTATCAATGCAGCCCTCCACCAGTCAGCCCTTTATTGCAGAGTGGCCCGACGGAAGCCTCTCCTCAGTATAAGACATATGAAAGCCTGCATAGAGTTTGCTAAAAAACACATGAAGGACTCCCAGACTATGAGAAACAAGATTCTCTGGTCTGATGAGACCTTTTTGGATATCCTTTTTTGAATTTACCAAATGGCTGCAATGAAACAAAGAGTGAAAAATATAAAGGGGTCTAAATACTTTCCGTACTCACTGTAAAAATACCACATATGTTGCTGTATAGTACTGCTTAGGCCTGTTTCACACATCAGTTTTTTTGTGTCAGTTAAAATCGGCCAAAATGGCGGAAAGCGGATCCGTTGTTAACTGAAGTGAACGGATGGCACCGGACCGTTGTTTTTGACGGATCCGCCGAATGAAAAATTTTTAAAGGAACCGTTGCCTGGGAAAGAGAGAGAGAGAGAGAGAGAGAGAATTTTTTTCTGTCCGCCAGAAATGATTTCAGGGTTTAATTTCCGCCTGACTTCATTCCTCCGGGCATGCGCACTATAAAAATGCGGATCCTTCAGCACAAAAAACGTTACATGGTCCGTCCAGGCATCTCGGCGGACGCAAAAAAATTGACGGATCCGCAAAAAAACGGATCCAATGGATGGCCATCTGTCAAGATCCGCCGGTAATGCAAATCAATGGGGAAAAAACGGATCCGCCAAAAAAAATGGCGGATCCGTTTTTTTGCAGAAACGGCGGATTTTGACTGATGGTCAAAAACGGAAGTGTGAAAAGGCCTTAACCACATGGCAAGACTCGGGATAGAGTGCTATTCGCCTCCTGGAGCCCAGATTTTCCTAGAATATTTTGCAGACTCCATATACAGAGCTCTAGTGCTAAAAAAGCAGAATATCCTCATATGACCCAATTTTGGAAATTATACTTCTTTGTGAATTTATCTACAGGAGTAGTGATGATTTGACTCCCTAGATATTTTCCAGAAACAAGCAGCAGTGAATGTTACTGAGTAAAAACTGCAAATCTGCCATTGCAGTGCACAGTTCATTGTAGTACCCATACATTGTAGTGCCCAGTACATTGTGCCCAGCTGGTTCTTCTGTCCCCTTAAATTAGGTGAGCTCTCATCGCTACAAGAATGCCAGAAACATTTGGATGCTATATGTTGTTTAGGCACACTGGGGCTTAGTTTGGAGGGGCCATTAAAATTATAATGGGTAGAATTTGCTGAAATTCTTTTGGGGGTTAAAGAGCCATAATGCTTTTTCAGATTCTTTGTACTACCTATAATGTGGAAGGACTTGCTTTTTTGTGGATAGATTTGAAGCTTTTGTTGTGAACATTTACATACAGTTGTGGCCGAAAGTATTGACACCCCTGCAATTTTGTCAGATAATACTCAGTTTCTTCCTGAAAATGATTGCAAACACAAATTCTTTGGTATTATTATCTTCATTTAATTTGTCTTAAATGAAAAAACACAAAAAGAATTGTCCTAAAGCCAAATTGGATATAATTCCACACCAAACATAGAAAAGAGGGTCGACAAAAGTATTGGCACTATTTGAAAAATCATGTGATGCTTCTGTAATTTGTGTAATTAACAGCACCTTTAACTTACCTGTGGCACCTAACAGGTGTTGGCAATAGCTAAATCACACTTGCAGCCAGTTGACATGGATTAAAGTTGACTCAACCTCTGTCCTGTTTCCTTGTGTGTTCCATTGAGCATGGAGAAAAGAAAGAAGACCAAAGAACTGTCTAAGGACTTGAGAAACCAAATTGTGAGGAAGCATGAGCAATCTCAAGGCCATCTCCAAAGAACAGAATGTTCCTGTGTCTACCGTGCGCAGTGTCATCAAGAAGGTTAAAGCCCATGGCACTGTAGCTAACCTCCCTAGATGTGGATGGAAAAGAAAAATTGATAAGAGATTTCAACGCAAGATTGTGCGGATGTTGGATAAAGAACCTCGACTAACATCCAAACAAGTTCAAGCTGCCCTGCAGTCCGAGGGTACAACAGTGTCAACCCGTACTATCCGTCGGCGTCTGAATGAAAAGGGACTGTATGGTAGGAGACCCAGGAAGACCCCACTTCTTACCCCGAGACATAAAAAAGCCAGGCTGGAGTTTGCCAAAACTTACCTGAAAAAACCTAAAACGTTTTGGAAGAATGTTCTCTGGTCAGATGAGACAAAAGTAGAGCTTTTTGGGCAAAGGCATCAACATAGAGTTTACAGTAGAAAAAAAGAGGCATTCAAAGAAAAGAACACGGTCCCTACAGTCAAACATGGCGGAGGTTCCCTGATGTTTTGGGGTTGCTTTGCTGCCTCTGGCACTGAACTGCTTTACCGTGTGCATGGCATTAAGAAGTCTGAAGACTACCAACAAATTTTGCAGCATAATGTAGGGCTCAGTGTGAGAAAGCTGGGTCTCCCTCAGAGGTCATGGGTCTTCCAGCAGGACAGTGACCCAAAACACACTTCAAAAAGCACTAGAAAATGGTTTGAGAGATGGCACTGGAGACTTCTAAGGCCTCTTTCACACATCCGTTTTGCGCCGTCAGGCGAGATCCGGTATTTTTTTTGTAAAACCGGATCTGGCGAAATGCAATGCCGGATCCGGTTTTTCCCCATTGACTTGTATTAGTGCCGGATCGCGCCGGATGGCATTGCGGTTTGTCCGTTTTTTGCCGGATCCGGCTATTTGTCTCATTCCGGCTACTGTAACGTTTTTTGTCTCCGGCGAAAAAGCCGGAAGCGTCGGATCCGGCGCTTCCGGCTTTTTGCCACAATGAAAGTCTATGGGTGCCGGAATGCGCCGGATCCAGAAAAAGACGGATCCAGCCACCGGATCTGTTTTTTTAAGTCTGCGCATGCTCAGATCCAATTGGCCAGCCCCCAGGAAACATATAACCTGCTAGACGGATCCGGCAGAAAAACGGATCCGTTTCTACAGTTCTCCAAAATTTACGCCAGATCCGTTTTTTCTAAAAATAGCCGGATCCTGCCTGACGGCAAAAAACTGATGTGTGAAAGTAGCCTAAGGTGGCCAGCAATGAGTCCAGACCTGAATCCCATAGAACACCTGTGGAGAGATCTAAAAATGGCAGTTTTGAGAAGGCATCCTTCAAATATCAGGGACCTGGAGCAGTTTGCCAAAGAAGAATGGTCTAAAATTCCAGCAGAGCATTGTAAGAAACTCATTGATGGTTACCGGAAGCGGTTGGTTGCAGTTATTTTGGCTAAAGGTTGTGCAACCAAGTAATAGGCTGAGGGTGCCAATACTTTTGTCTGGCCCATTTTTGGAGTTTTGTGTGAAATGATCAATGTTTTGCTTTTTGCTTCATTCTCTTTTGTGTTTTTTCATTTAAGACAAATTAAGTGAAGATAATAATACCAAAGAATTTGTGTTTGCAATAATTTTCAGGAAGAAACTGAGTATTATCTGACAGAATTGCAGGGGTGTCAATACTTTTGGCCACATCTGTAAGAATTTGGATCACGTTTGTCCTGTGCTCTACACTGAGTACTTGCATCTGGCTTGCCATCTAAGGGTCCCGTTTCACTTAGCGACGCACCAGCGATCCTGAGAACGATACGACCTGGTAGGGATCACTGATGCATCGCTAAATGATCGCTAGTAGAGATGAGCGACTTTGCCTTTTTTCGGGTCGAGTCGGGTTTCACGAAACCCGACTTTCGCAAAAAGTCGGGTCGAACGAAATCGGACGATTATCGTGAAAAGTCGAAGGCTGACTGAAACACGAAACTGAATGTAAGTCAATGGGGAGGAAAAGTCGGCAGTGAGTGGAGGACAGGAAACACACCTAGAGTGCCCATTTTAATGCCTAAAACATCAATTCTTATTCCTTAAGCTTGTCAACCTTAATTTACTTTATAATAATAGTTAGGCATTGAAAACTGGGGGTTATTTGGCTAAACTTGTGGGGGGGGGGGTAGGGCTTGCTCCAGATCTTTGTGGGCCCAGGGCCAAAGAGTGTCACTGGGCTCCTTTAACACATGACACAATTAATGATCCTTTGATACGGCAGAGAAAAAGCTGTACAGTACAATGAAAAATACTTCAATTCTTACATCACATGACTGATATCCATTTTAAATTCTCCAATAGCTCCAAAACAGACAGTATATTCCTCCATACAGCATTATGGCCACCACATAGTGCGCCATACAGAGTAATGAGGCCCATATATTTCTCCATACAGAATCATTGGTCCCATATTATGTTCGATACAGTATATGATGAGCTCCACATAATGCTACAGTATATGTTGTTCACCATGGATGAAGCTCCAGTGTCTTATGGGCCCAAATAATGCTCCATATATAATGGTCCTCATTTCTAATGCTCCAGTGTATAATGGGCCCTGTAAATGCTGCTCCAGTGACTGTTGCCCACCTTTGGAATTCTCCAGTGTATGGTGGGCCCCAGATATCATTCTCCAGAGTATCGTGCTCACCAAAAATTGCTCCCAACCTTTAAAACAATTAAATAAGTCTCCTCGCTAGGGATTCCCTGTACTAGTCTGGACTCCTCATCATCCCCATCTTCCATCTCTCTGCACTTGGACTGTTTAGCCAGAGAGCGTACAGACGTGATGTCATCGCGCCCTTTGACCAGAATGTCACTGTCAGGAAAAGTGTTTGGCTTCCGGGGGCAGTATGGTTGCAAAGCTGAACCTTAAAGGAATGTCCAGAAGGGCACCACCTGGAGTGGAGCCTGCGGCTTAATTGGACTCAACACGGGCAACCTCAACCATGCCATCCACAAAAAAGCTGCACAGATTGCAAGCTTAATTCCGTTAACGAAAGAGACTCAGGCATGCCCCTGCGGTCCGTGTCCAGCTTACTAGAGGGACATGCGAGGCTCTGGCACACGAGATCAGCCAATAACAGGTCTGTCATGCCCTTACATGTCCGGGGCTGCACGCGTGCTACAATGAAAGGAGTAGCGTGTATCGCTTACAGGTGCGGATAACACGCTGAACCCCGTTAGTGATGGGGATCTGGGATTACAATTCTTCCCCGTGAACAAGCATTTACCAGTAAGTGCAGGTCAACCGTAATTCCGGAATTAGGCCTAAACGGCATTCCAGAAAGAATGTGAAAAAATTAAGTGTCCAAACCACAGGTGCTGTAGCTTGCTTAACAGCTGGGCTCCTCTGCTGAATAGCATACAGTTCTTACATAAACAGGCGGCATAGCTTGGTTCACGGGTGGCCAACTCTGCTGAGTAGCATACACAGTCAGTAGGCCCAAAGTATTAAGTGGTGTAAATGCAGTCAAAAACTGGTTCTTTCATAAACAGGCGGCATAGCTCGGTTCACGGGTGGGCTTCTCTTCTGAGTAGCAGACACAGTTACTAGGCCCAAAAGGATTTTCAGGACAATATGCGGTAAAAAATTATTAGAAACACACATGGTGTAGCTCCTTCACAGGTGTACTACCCCGCTGGCTACCAGACACCGCTACTATGCCCTAAAACTGTCTATTATCATTGAAAACCATTATTAATGTGAAAAAAAGATACACTTTTGTTTAACGAAACGTTCTCGAACGGAAACTCGAACAGCCGAATTTTAATCAGTGTTATAGTACGACACGCAAAACAGCTAGAATTTGAACTTGGCCAACAGTTCCACTCAAACACCACTCATCTGTAATCAGGAGGCAGACTAAGACGGTCTCAGGCACAGCATGGATTCGACAAGATTGCAGAAAGTTGAGAAAGGGTACAGTATCACCGGATAACAGGTATATATAGCATAGTTTAAACATTTAAAATCTCCGTGTTTATTTCCGGAGTTCGACAAAGACATCCACAGCCTCAGTATGGATTAGACAACAATTTAAAAAGTAGAAAAAAGGAAATGTTTTTGAAGCGTAGACCAGTATACACTGTTGGGGTATTTTTAAATCTTCATATATATTTCTGTCTCAGTAAGACAGTCCAGACTCTCCGCAAGAGGAAACGAGATGGATAAAAGTACAGACATAAAGTCGAGTGATTGCAGAAATTTAGGAATTACTAATCAGGGGAAAAACTCCCGGGAGAATTCTCAGAGGCGATGCTGACTCTCAATTACTTTGTGTGTGGAGGCATCGAAAACAGTTCTTTGTGAAGAAAGGGTTGCTGTATCGCAGTACCGTTGATCCCATCACCGTTACTCATCTCCATCAAATTTTGATCACAGGGAGAGATGTAGACATGGTCCTCACTGCCTATCATGATCTGTCAGGTAACTTTGGAGTGCAAAATACAGAAGCCACAGGCTGTAGGCGATTCTATTGGATTGGCATGAGAGGGCACATTTAAAAATGTGGGCAGGAATGTCACACGTCTGTGAGTAGGAAAACTGTGAAAGCTGATGATAAACCACCACTGCATCTCATTGTGAGTCGGCGCCCATAAGAAATGGAAGCCATTGATCATCATCTGAAGCTAGAGCTGGGCCAGCAGGATAGGGCATAGCTACGTCTTAACCATCATCTATCAGTTCACCAAATTTGTAGTGGCAGTCCCAGGGAAGGATTTGACAGCCCAGACTACACAGCGGAGGAGCAGGGAGAGGTAAATATTGCAAATGCTGGGGCCCTGCCCAAGCAAGGGGGGTCCACTCATGGGCGTCGGTACTGGCACTGGGCCCATCATAGAACGCCAGTGTCTGATGGCGGGTGTGCACCCCCACCGTCAGAGACACTTGATTGCACTATGAGGGACCCTGTGCCAGTGCCGGCGCCCAAGAGTCAGCCCACCCACCTGTCCAGGGCAATGGCACTCACACGGTTGCGTGCACTAGGTGGTGACCCCAGCCATGGGGGGGAGGCAGCACAGTTAAGGAGGTTTAAAAAATGGCATATGCTGATGTTGGACATTCAGCAGCTGCAAATGGAGGAACTGGAGAAGTCCGAGGAAGAGGAGGACACAAGAGAGCCATTTTTCTGGCAACCTATGTGTCATCAGGGGAAGGTGGAACAAAATCCTTTGAAACCCATGCATGGTTCATTTTAATGAAGGCTAGATCATCAACATTTTGGGTCTACAGACGGGTCCTTTTTTCTGTCAGGATGGCGCCAGCAGCACTGAAGACTCCGATAGCACACTAGCAGCAGGGCAAGCGAGTTCCTGTAAGGCATATTGTGCCAATTCAGGCCAGGCATCCAGTTTAGAGGCCCAATAGTCAAAGAGGAATGACCTGTGAGGGAGAACATCGATATAGGACGAGAAGTAGTTTGTAACCATAGTTGACAACTGCTGTCTCCTGTCACTTTCAATCGATGCAGTATTACCAGTCGTGTAAGCGGGACTTGAAAAATCAGTCCACAACATAGTCATGAAACCCCTGTCTCCAACGCCACTTCTGATGTGTGCACCACGAACACCTCTTCCATGTTGCCTCCTATGGCTCGTTGGAGAACCATCACCGCTGCTGTGTGCTGGGAATGCCTCAAACAAACATTTTAACAGAGTTGCTTGTTTGTTAGCCAATATTAGGTCAATGTTCTCCTGTGGCATGATGTTTTGGAATTTGCCTTTATAGCGTGGATCCAGGATGCTGGCCAACCAGTAGTCGTCATCGTTCATCATTTTGGCAATGCGGGGGTCCCTTTTTAGGATCCGCAAGTCATAATCTGACATGTGGGCCAATGTTCCATTTGTCAATGATGCACTGCGAGTGCTAGGTGGAGGAGCACTTTCTGGCAAATCCACATCCCTCCAGTCACGCACAAACCCTGTACCAGACCTTGCCACGCCAACATTTTCTCTTGCCCCAGGAGAAGCATCTTCCTCCCCTAAATAATCATCCCCATCATCATCCTCCTCCTCCTCTTCCTCTTCTTCCTCCACCTCGTCCAGGAGAGGTCCCGGAGCAGACAATGGCTGACTGTCATCAAGGCTTCCCTGCTCCTCTTCCTCATCCTCCTCGGCTGCAGATGCCTGCACCTTAATGTGCGTCAAAGTTTGCATGAGCAGACGCATAAGTGGGGTGCTCATGCTTATGATGGCGTCGTCTGCGCTTACCAGTCATGTGTATTCCTCAAAACACTGAAGGACTTTACAGAGGTCTTTCAGCTTCGACCACTGCACACCCGACAACTCCATGTCTGCCCTCAAAGTGCCTGGCCGTGTATCCTCCCACAAATGCATTACAGCCTGCCTCTGTTCGCACAGCCTCTCAACCATGTGCAGGGTGGAGTTCCACCTTGTTGCAACGTCGATAATTAGGCGGTGCTTGGGAAGTTGGAGCAACCGCTGCTGCTTCTGCATACGACTGGAGTGTACGGGCGACCGGCAGATGTGCGAGCACAATCTTCGGACCTTCTGGAGCAGGCCTGTTAACTCTGGATAATTATTGAGGAAGCACTGCACCACCAGGTTCAAGGTGTGAGCCAGGCAAGGTATGTGTCGGAGTTTTGAAAGGGCTATGGCTGCCACAAAATTCCGGCCGTTATCACTAACTACCTTGCCTGCCTCAAGATGTAGACTGCCCAGCCATGACTCAGTTTGTCGCTGCAAGTAGTCGGCCAGTACCTCCGCGGTGTGTCTGTTGTCTCCCAAACACATCATCTTCAACACAGCCTGCTGACGCTTACCACTAGCTGTTCGATAGTGGGACACCGAGTGTGCAACACTGGCAGCTGCGGATGGAGTGCTCGTGTGACTGCGCTCTGTGGATGAGCTTTCGCTTCTGGAGGAGGAGGACGGTCGAACGCCTACAGCCAACTGTTTCCTATACCGTGGGCTAGGCAGCACTGTCCCACCACCTCTGTCCCCTGTGGACCCTGCATCCACCACATTAACCCAGTGCGCAGTGATGGACACATAACGGCCCTGGCCATGCCTACTGGACCATGCATCTGTTGTGAGGTGCACCTTTCCACTCACTCATTGCTTGAGTGCATGGACAATGCGGTCTTTCACATGAATGTGGAGGGCTGGGATGGCTTTGCGAGAAAAGAAATGCCGACTGGGTAGGTCATAGTGTGGTACTGCGCAGGCTTCGCTTTCAACCAACCGGTAGGGCATCATCTCTAACGAGATTAGTTTGGCAATGTGGGCGTTCAAACCCAGTGTACGCGGATGAGAGGATGAGTACTTTCTTGTCCTACTCATAGTCTCTGGTAGGGTGAGCTGGACTTGAGAGCTGCATAAGGATGAACTAGCGGTGGACATGGCGGACTGAGAGAGGGTTGATGATGGTGATGGAATTGGTGTTCTTTCTGATGGCCTTGATTCAGTCTTTTGTAGCAATAACATTGTGATTCCCTGACTGCTTTGGCCTTGCGAAGACACCTCAACATTTGCTGCTGGTGGTGTGCTAACCGGTGGGCTTACAGTGGGGGAAACGATGTAGCGTTGCTGACTACCTTCATTGGGAGCAGTTGCACATGTGGTACGTGAGGTTTGGTAGTCCGTCCATGCTTGCAAGTGCATGGTGGTTAAATGTCTAAGCATGCAACTGGTATTCAAATTTCTCAGATTTTTCCCTCAGCTAAAGGTCTTTGCACACTTCTTACAGATAACCTTTGCCTGATCATTAGGATTTTGTTCAAAAAAGTGCCACACTGCACTCTTCCTACTTTGGCAGACATTTTGAGGCCTAGCACGCTGTGCTAATTTGACCGTCTGGCTTAGCTGTCCTGCAACTCTTTTGGTTTTTGTAACCTGTTTTTGGACTGCTCCGGGCCTGCCAGATAACAGCTGTTGCGATGTCGATGCCTGCTCCTCCTCCTCTTCTGAGCTACTGGCAGCGGCACCCTCTTCCCCCAATGGATGCCAATCTGGGTCAACAACTGGGTCATCCATCACCTCCTCTTCAATGTCATGTGCACCTTCCTCTGTGTCACCATGTAAGGTGGTATAGTATGTGGGAAGGGGCACCTGAGTTTCATCAGGGTCAGATTCTGGCTCAGTACACTGCGAGGACAATGTAGTGCTCTGAGTGAATGTACCAGCAGATAAATCTAGCAGTGGCTGTGCATCAGTGCACTCCATGTCAGATTCTTCTTGGACTGGGTAATTCACGATTTGACTTGATAACCCACGCATGGTATGTGAAAAGAGCTCCATGGAGTAATCTGTAGTGTGGCCTGCCGCATCCTTTACTTTTGGTAGGGGTGAAGGACACAAAGAAAGGTGTGGTACCTGACCATGAGCCTCCAATGACGACTCAGTGCCTTTATTTTTTGAAAGTTCAGAAGAGGAGGCGATAGAGCTGGAGGCTGTGTCAGCAATGTAAGCCAAAACTTGTTCCTGACGCTCCGGCTTTAAAAGCGGTTTACCTACTCCCAGAAAAGGGAGCCTTCGAGGCCTTGTGGAGCCAGACGATGACGCAGGCTCAACACCTCCTGCATTAGGTGCTATTGTGCTTTTGCCACTACGAGCAGATCCACCACCACCACCAACACCATAATTACCAGCTGGCAACCCCCGCCCACTTCCACGGCCTCTTCCAACACACTTCCTCTTTTTTGAGAAAATGTACCCAAAATACCACCAGCAATATGGTACTGTAAAACAAGGTACAAGGTGTATATAGTATTGGGGAGAATTTGAATCTCCCTACAGACTTGAGGACACTGAACTATTATCTCAGGCCCAGTGTAGATTACACCTCAATATAACAGGCTGAAATTGGATGGTGTATAAAATGTCTACATAGGACTGGGGAGAATTTGAATCTCCCTACAGACTTGAAGACACTGAACTAATATCTCAGGCCCAGTGTAGATTACACCTCAATATAACAGGCTGAAATTGGATGGTGTATAAAATGTTTATATAGGACTGGGGAGAATTTGAATCTCCCTACAGATTTTAGCAAGCTGACAATAATGTTCTCAGTCCCAAGTATGACAGCAGGCAGCCTAATAAGTAGGACTGCTGCACACAAAAGTGTGGAAAAATGAATGCTTGGTAACTGGGCAAAAAAGAGGATGAAAAGTATTTTTGCTTTTTAAAAAGCAGTTTGCACAGCAGTGTGAAAACAGCAATGCAGCTATCAGGGAGCCTTATAAGGCAGCCTAATAACCAACAGAGCTGATGCACCAAAATATAGCCTCCCCTTGCACTGCACACTAACTGGTGTGTTGTACAGGCAAAATCACTAGCAGCAGAAGCAGTTTTTTGTATCTTCTTCCCTGCCTAACGCTCTCCCTACAGAATCAGCAGCAGCAGCTCTCCCTATTCTGAGATCAGCAGAAGTAAGATGGCGGTCGGCGTGCACGCCCTTTTATAGCCCCTGTGACGCCACACAAAGAAAGCCAATCACTTGCATGCCCTTCTCAAAGATGGTGGTGACCGCTAGCTATGTCATCGCGTTGCCCTCAGTGTGCGTCCTCCATCATTGGCTGAAAAAGGGCACTGGAAGCATCTTTTGAAACGCGACTTTGGCGCTCTAGTCGCCGACTTCACGCTATGGTCGGGTTTCGTTTCATGAAACCCAACTTTTGCGAAAGTCGGCGACTTTTGAAATTGACCAACCCATTTCGCTCAACTCTAATCGCTAGTAAGCTGCCAAACAGGCAGATCTCTTTAGCGACGCAGCAACGATCCAGCAATCAAACACAGCGATGCATGCTGGCCAGCGGGACGCTGATGACAAAAAAATGGCCCAGGACATTCCTGCATGATCAGCAATATCCAGCAGGGGGCCAGTCGCTGCTGCGTGTCACGTAGCGAGATCGCAGGCGAGATCGCTGTTGCATCACAAAATCGGTGACGCATTAGCAATCTCGCTAGCGATCTCGCTATGTGAGACGGGGCCTTAAGTCTTTGAGTGACATTATTCAGATGAAACCCCCGAGAGATCCATTCACTATAATGACTCTGCAGTTACTCTGGACTCGTGCATTCAGCATTGTCCTTTTTCAAATGTGCACGAAACTGTGATCCACCACACTTTAATGCACACTTCAAAAGACAAACACAACCAGACCATAGGCAAATGACATCTGCAGTGCCTATATCTGCCTCATTATATGGAATCTTCCTCTGGGTGTTCCATCTGAATCATATATTTTAAAGATTTACACAGAAAACCTGGTGTAAGCATTCAGCATAGAGTGCAGGATAAATGTGAACTGAGCCTTATTGTGAACTTTAAGAAGCAGTATGAACAAATAAAAGGAAGGTGAAGAATTGGTTTTATTTATGTTTTACAACATTCCTCATGTAGTATAAGTGATTTGATAACTTTATTCTTTGGTCGATACAATTACAGCTATACCAGATTTATATCTTTTTTACGTTTAGCTTCTATCACACTTTGAAAGACTTTTTTTGTTGCAAAAAATGTTTTTGCATTGCCATATTTGAGAACTGTAATTTTTCCATTTTTCTGCAGAGTCATGTGAGGACTTGTTTTTTTGCGTGACAAGTTGACGTTTTTATTGGTATCATTTTCTGTCACATAATATTTTTGATTGATTTCTATTCCGATTTGTGGGAGGCAGAATAAAACGAAATCAGCTATTCAGGAATTGTTTTTAAATTTTTTTATGCCGTTCTGTGTGTGGTAAAATTGATAAGGCAGCTTTATTCTTCGGGTCGATTACAGCAATTACAGCGATATAACATTAATATAATTTTTTATGTTTTGTTGCTTTATCACAATAAAAAATGGTTTATAGAAAAAATAATTATTTTTACATCACTTTATTCTTAGAGGTATAACTTTTTTATTTTTCCACTGATGGAGCTCTATGGAGCTTGTTTTTTGTGGACAAGATGATGTTTACAGCTATTCCATTTTTATTTACATTCTTTTTTATCACGTTTTATTCCACTTTTTGTTCGGTGGTATGATGAAAAAGCATAGTTTTTTGTCTCGTTTTTAATTTCTTTTTTTATGGTGTACACAGAAGGGGTTAGCTAGTGTGAAAGTTTTATATGTCGGGTTTTTTTGCATAAAATTACGTATTTATGAATTTATGGGTATAACTTTTTATTATTATTGCGTGATTTTTTTAAAAAATATTTTTACAATTTGTTGTTGCATTTTTTAACTTTTTTACTCAGTCCCTATATGGAAATGTCATTTTCATGGTTTGACCTCGGGTCACCATGGCAACGATTTTGCCCTTGCAATGATATCGATCTCAGCATTTAGGGGCTTAAACAGCGGTGGGCTTTGCGTGCAGCCACTCCTGGCAGTAAGAGTCGGATATCAGCTTTCATGTTAGCTTAACACTCTGTGTCAATCTTGCGCACAGCTCCTGTGCCCACATTATAGCCAGGTTGTATCCGTACGTCTTAAGTCAAGAACACCTTCCCAACCAAGACATATGTATACATCTTAGGTCATGAAGATGTTAGGGTGTGTTGGGGTCAAGTCATGTCCTGCATCGGGTACATTTTACATGTAAGATACTTTATTATGTAATTATGTATGTGTAATGTATAGTTATGCATCGTTAATGGACTAGGGATTGAGTTAGGGAATTTTAGTACAAGTGTAGGATTTAGTGAGGGTAATAGTAACGGGTAGTATAGGGTTTAGTACAGGGTGGGGGCACTGTAGATTAGGAGATTAGATAATGCTATCATAGAATTAGTTAAGAAATAAGGGGATTTCCAAGTTGTGAGGGGCAAGAGTAAGTGTTGTTGGGACACTTCCTTGTTTAGTCAGTTAGAGAACTGGATGGAGTTTAGTGAGGTTGTTCCAGAAACTAGTTCAAGGAGAGACGAACAGTTCAGGGCCTTTGGGTTAGGAGTCATATGGGTATGAAGGAGCAGGAGCAGCATGAGCACGGCCGCGACTAGGTTCACTGGGATATCCCGGAACATCCGAGACCTACGGTCTGGAAAAGATTTGGAAGAGCCATCCTTTATTTTGCCCTCATGGGAAAAATGTACGAGGACTCCCAGGAAAGAACTAGTCTGGCTAGTCGGGAAGCTGTGGTACCGGATGGTATGCAAGATTGCCAAGAGAGTAAGGGACACCACAGTGGGAAGGATCTGTGATCAGTGATAATTTCTCTGCGGTGTCTGTGACAGAACTGAACCTGTTGAGTAGGGTTGAGTTGTTAAAAATGGACTTGGGTCTCTGTCAATCAGTGTGTGGTGACATCTGAAACTTGGACCGTGCAACCTGAGGAGAACTCTAATCCAAAAGTAAGTGACTTGCATTACACACAAATCACACAACAGATGGGACATTGTGTTTTCTCTGCGGGGTGCCAGGGTGTGTTGAAACAGCAGCCCCTTGCCATGACTACCACCCTGACCACCTCACAAAGGGGTTAAACATGCTAATTGTGAGGCACATTTACTTGTCCAACATCAATATGTGACCTTAGGGGCTTAATTTCTCACAGTAACTACATTTTTCTTGGTAGTAGTGTGGCGCCCCTGTGGCTTCAGTCGCCACAGAGGTACTGCACCTTCTCCTAAGGTGTAGTGCCCCACTATCCAGGTAAGGTGGGAACTCCTGACCACGCTCTACACCTGCATTCCACACACAGGATAGTTCAGTGGGGCCACCTAACAGCTTCATGCTGGGGGTTAGCAGAGCACCCCTTGTGGAACCCTGCTTTGTAACACGAGATGTGCTGGGAGGCGGGTGGAGTGAGATGATATAAAAGAGTGGGAAGAGAGAGAGTTAGGAGTTGGTTAGTTGGTTGGTTAGTGGAGAGAGAAGAGAGAAGATGGGTGTCTGAAGGACGTGCTGCAGCAGGTCCCAGTGATCTGGGCTGCTGGCACGAGAAAGACCAGAGAAAGAGACTGATAAGATTGATAACCTAACCTTCCATAAGAGAGATAGAACAGATCAGAACGAAGGAGAATAGAAGGACGGTGGGAAGCTGGTTGAAGAAAGATAGAGAACCCTTCCAGTCCAGAGAGCGCAAAGGCCGGGGCCCGGTCCCCGAGGTTGATTGGATCTTTATGTCCGGCAACAGACACCGGAGGAGTAGTGAGCCGCTAATGCCTTGCTCCCATCATAGACTTGGGACACAACAGCAACTGAATAGAGAGCCAGGACGCAGTGAGGAGTCCTGAAGCAGGCTACAGCTGTCTGTCATACAAGTAAAGACTAGGAACACCTAGAGACAGGCATTCCAGGGTAACTAAGTACTGGAGTGCTTCGCACCTAAAGGTGCATTGGAGGAGTCGTTCAGTAAGGTACATGTTGGCGGAGTGTGGAAGGGAGAATCCTATCCTGTCAGGAGGTTGGCTGGAGCCCTGACCTGGAGAACACGGCATGGAGGCAGGCAGTTGAGTGAACTGCAAACAGTGAGTAAAGCTTTGGAACCGCATACTCTGGTGTCCTCCAGTTATTCCCGCACCACTACACCTGGGTACCAGCATCTATACCATTCTGCGCCTCTCCTCATCCATTGCACCTACACTGCCCTGGGACTACAGCTCCACATGTGGGGAGCTACACCATCTTTGCTGCACCACACCATCAGTCCCAGCGGATCTGCATGCAGCGTTGGCTCAACATCTTGCCAAACACCACGGGTGGCGTCACGAACTATTCTAATAAACTTTAACATCATTAACATCACCGCCATTGATATTGGGCGCCCAGGGCCACGGACCGGATCACCGCTGCTGTGACACATTCCCACCTTGACACCGACCCGGTACCGAGTACTCCGCTGCCCTGGGTGTGCGAGGGCGACCCAGTAGCCTCCCAAGATAAATGACGACAAAACTCAGCTGGCACAACTACATGGTGCCCAAGGTTTTGAATGGGATGTTTGACAAGCTTCTATGCTGTAGGCATGATGGTCAAGCGTTCAAATACTGTACATACTGTACGTACTTTTGTCTATTTTACCCTCATCATTGCTTGGTTATATAATTGACATCAAATATAGTTGTGTCATTTTCTGGAAAAGATGACTGTGAAGATCATATTGCAAGGAAAATTTTGGAACTTTTTCAAGAATTTTAGAATTTGGTACCTATTCATTGGAAAAAAAACAATACAGCTGGCTGCAGAAAGCAGCAGTGCTTAACTTTTACACAATCAGTGAACCATATACTTTTGGTAGTATTTTAGAGAGTAGAAATGTATTATATGTAATAAAACATAACTCATTGAATGGAACAACAGCATTGGTGAGAGAAAGATCAGTGATCAATCTGAATGGAGATCAATCCCATTAAAGCGGTTGTCCAGTCCAAATCGATAAGTCTGTAGTCACTCTGTGACTGCAGACTTATGAATCCCCCCAGAGCATGCACTGTGCGCTGCATGGATTTGCCAATTTCTGAGCCAGGATCGAAGGGTATGTATGCGTTCTTCAAACTCCCTGCCAGAACCCGGCCAGTGGGTCCGGCGTCGCTCCATACTATTGTATGGAGTGAGGCCGAGGCCTCTAGTTGGCCATGTCCAATGGATGGCTGCATCACTAGATAGGGTGTGGCCCCGCTCAATACAAGTTTCATCTTCCTCGACTGCTATGGGCACATGATGGTTGATTAAATTAGCTATCATGTGCCTGGAATGATGTGGGCGTCTGCATCAAAGACAGGTACACGACATATGACGTACAGATACGTCATATGTCTTAAAGGGGTTAAAAATGCATGTTCATTATAATATTTTGGTGTAAACTGAGCGATCTGTAATAGATCTGCGCAAAATATCACTTCACCTGATCAACAAATGTTTTGCTCATTCATCAGGTGATCATTAGCATGTTTACACTGAAATATCTTGAAATTACTTTTCTTAAGAAACTTGTTCACCATAGTCTTTCAATGTAAATGGATCTTTAGTCAGGAATAAATGTGTAAATTGTTTATCTTATCAGGTGGTTTCCCTACCATATAACCCTTGTGTGACAAAAGAGGCTTTTCTTGAAAGCTTGGTACTTAATTCCTTTCATATTGTTGAAAAATAAAGCACAAACAACATTTTTTCAGAAAGACACCTTCTGGAGTCAGAGCAAGTCTCTTGAGTGTTGCTGGAAGGTGAATATATGATTTTTTAATATTTTAAAAGAATCTGGAGAATCAGTTACACTGCAACTAGCTCAGAATTCCTGTTATGTTGAAGTGGAGGTTAGAAACATGTGCAGTTTCATGGAATGCTGACTGAAATCTACATTCCTAGATGTGGATTTATCCTTGTCATATGATGTGGAGAGGGCACATTGGGTACTTGCCAGACCTGCTGCCCCTAGAGCTCCTCCATAACATGTGCTGGCTCATCTACTTTAATGACCAAGACGCCATTTTACATGCAGCCAGAGGAAAGGCTCTAGTACCAAGGATAATGCTAATATTACCATTCCCGACTTCTCACCGGTGCTCCAAAAGATCAGAGCTTCATCTACAAATGTCGAGGGAAAACTAGAGATGAGCAAACTTGTTCGGAAAACATTCGCCAATCTCAAATTTCGGCACAAATTAAGCACGAACTTCAGTTGTTATGTGCTGAGGCTGACCAGAATACCAACAGGCATGTTGAAGCTGGTACTCTTCCACTGGCCTCTGCTGCTCACAAATCATTGCCTGCATGTGCAGTGTGGAGTTCCAGCACTTGTGACATTGCACCCCAGTCAGTGATCTGGAACTTGCATGCACTTCTGCAGCATTGCCAGAGTGGCGGCAGTTGTAGCTTACTGGTGTAAATGGGCCTTGACTCGGCATGCCTTGACCAGAAGCTCTGGCAAATCTGGGTTGGTTTTCAGAAACCGCTGAACTACCATGTGGAGCGCATGGGCCTTGCATGGTACATGTATGAGCTTGCGGCAACTGTGTCTCATCATTATCTTCCTCTTTAGCCAAAATTTGCCATTCCCCATGGTCATCTTCTTGTGGCCGTGGCTGCTCTAAGATTTGTGCATCACTAAACAGCATGTCCTCCTATCCCTCTTGGAGAAAGCAGGTTAAGAGGCCATAATCAAGAAATGTTGTAAAGAGCTCCTTGTAGTGTCCTAGTATGGGATCATTCTCCTAGGACTCAACATGGTGGGGTGAGGATTAAGTGATCCAGACTGTAGGCTGGTGAAACTGGTCCGTTTGGAAGACTGGGTATTGCTGCCAAGACTGCTGGAAGCATTATCTGCTATCCAACTGACCACCTGTTCACACTGTTCTGGCTTCAGAAGTGTTATACCGTGCCTCCCTGCAAAGTGGTAGACGAATGTATGTGTTATGGATGTGCATGTTTCTTGTGCTCCAGCAACAGGCATAGTCACATCTGCCCCATCTCCTCAGTATCTGCATGCACCATCATCAGCACTTCCACTTTACCATCCCTTACCATACGCCTTACACATTTTGTAATTGCTAGGTTTCTTGAAACCAATTTTATTTTTAATAAAAGATAAAATTGGTCACCTGCAGCAGTCAAACCATTTTTTAGAAGTTTAATACCACTGTAATGTAACAGAAACAATCCAAAAATGTATGGATGACAATCAAATTCAATCCAGAAAAATGTTTCAACACTTTTTTGAGTGTTATATGTCACAGGAATGTACCACAAAGCATTTAACACTGTATTGGTGAGAAATTTAACCCAGCAACATTTTAAACGCTTTTTTTTTAAGTGTTATATATTGTGCAAATGTACCCCAGATCACGTAATACAGTATGGCTGAGAAATTTAAGACTGCAAATTTTTTAAATGCTTTTTTCAGTTTTATAGATCACAGGAAATTTCCCAGATGCTATGGAATAGTGTATGGATGAGAACTGTAACCTAGTAAATTTTTTTAATGATTTTTTGTAGTGTTATCACAGAAATTTACCCCAGACCATGGAATAGTGTATTGCTGAGAAATGTAATCCAGATAATATTTTAACACTTATTTGGAGTGTTAAATATCACAGAAATGTACCATAGAACATGTAATACTGTATGGCTAACAAATTTAAGTCTGTAAAATTTTACTTTTTTCAATATTATAGATCACAGGAAATGTACCCCAGACCACGGAATAGTGTATGGATGAGAACTATAATCCAGCTAATTTTTTAACGCTTTTTTGGAGTGTTAGATATCACATAAATGTACCACAAAACACATGAAACTGTATGGCTGAGAAATTTAAGCCTGTAAAATTTAACTTTTTTCAATTTTATAGATCACAGGAAATGTACCCCGGATCACGTCATACTGTATGAGTAGTATATATATAAAAATAATCCAGAACACAGAATAGTGTATGGGTAAGAAATTTAACCCATTTTTAACAAGCTGTTATCCTTGTTTTGGACTAATCGATGAAGAAACTCCATTTCTGTGGATTATAACTTAGCTTCAGAGCTTCCATTAAACTGTTGATATTGTTGCATGTCACAAGATCGCCCTCCATGAATAAGTATTGGACAAGATCTTTATCATGGTTGCAGAAGCAAGAAATCCAAATATCGCTCACTAGGAGATTCCACTGCTCTAGCCTGGAACCTAAGAGCTCAACCTTACTCTTGGGCGGATCCAAATCTCTAACAAGCTCAGTGTTATAATGTGTGGTTCAGTTGAAGTTTCTGACAGAAAGTCTGGGTTGTGAGAGCAAAATGCTTCATGACACCAAGCTCCCTCTTCTTCCTCACTTGAACATTCTTCTGGTGGTTTTGGAACCAGCAGTTCTTCTGTATGTGGTACTGGGCATATTGCAGATAGAATGTTTGGATACTGTGAAGTCCACTTCTTCCTTGAAACTCCTTTTCTAATGGGGGCACTATACAGAAATAGCAAATGGTAGTGTGATCGGTTGCCTCTCTGCAGATCAATGGGACTGCAAAAGGCATAGATTGCCTCTCCTCATGCAACCATTGGGTAAGATGTGATGTACATCTATTGCAGGATATGTGTGGAGCCCAACTCTAGTCCTGATCTTCTATTCTGCAGCCAAAATACAGGTTGTAGGCTTTCCTTATCATGGCAGTCAAGCTTCGTCTTTGTGAATCAAAAGTGACTTCTCCGCATATGTAGCAAATACTATCCGCTTGGTTATTGTAAGAATGAAGCATAGACACATGTCAATATGCTGAGAAATTAAGCATTTATAAAAGTAGGTGATGCAAAAGTCCCATGACAGACAACATGATCAGTGATAACAAAAATTCTCCATTAAATGTCACCTGCTTAACCCTGCAGGAAGTACGGCAGCGTCTAAAAATCACTAAAGTTGACAAATCCCCGGGCCCTGATGGGGTACACCCCTCAGAGTACTGCAGGAATTAAGTACAGTCTTTGATAGACCATTATTTTTAATCTTTGAAAATTCCATAATAACAGGGTCTGTACTACAGGACTGGTGTATAGCAAATGTGATGCCAATTTTCAAAAAGAGGACAAAAACTGAACCTGGAAATTATAGGCCACTAAGCTTAACCTCTACTGTGGGTAAAATCCTGGAGGATTTTCTAAGAGATGCTATACTGGAGTATCTGAAGAAGAAGAAGAACACCCTCATGACCCATGTGGCTTAGTGCCTACTATGTGTGTTGGGGAACACTCGCTTGGTAGCGGACTAACGTAGTCAGGCGTAGTCAGGTTTTTCTTACAAAACAGTCCATACGTTTTATTTAAGCATCATAAACCGCACCATAAGCCAGGTTGCACATCACTGGCATACACATAGTCCATTACTTCATCACGTGTGGCTTTACAAAGCACTCACTAGACACGCCGGACTCTCTCCAGTCACCGGGTGACCGCACAGATCAGTAACAGACCATTGTCAATGCACAAAGTTCTTTCCCCATACCCGGGGTTACCTCTCAGGAGCTCCTGCTCCACAATCTGACTCCTCGTCAGTCCAAGGTCCTCAACAGGACAGCATCTTCCTCCATGTGGGGCCGTCCCAGACTCCGCACACACATGTAGCCTGTTGGGGTGCGATTCAGGACACTTGTCCAACACCCAGGCCACCAGGTCCAGGGTCTCATCACATGCTCCAGGAAACCAATCCTACTCCCAGGATCTTCCAACACAGACCATCCAGGACCTTGCACCCTGAACCATTCAGGTACACACACTCTGTTCATGTGACCAGACCTCAGTCACATTATATGGTTGTAACCACCTCCATGAGTGGTTAGTCAATTCCCGCCCAGCTCTCTGACTAACCCTATAAGCCGCCCTTATAAGTAATACACAACAAATACTTGTGGAACTATAAGTCCCAGCATAACCATATTATTTTGGGCTTACAGTGCAGAGAACCTCTGCGACACATACCGGCCTTTTACAATACTGCCTGTCCCTAATTCACCATCCAAAACACAAGCCGCGGAGACACCATCACGTGTTTCTCAACGCAAGCAATGACTAGCCAGGTCTTTCCCCGGGAAGGAACAACCACGGGAAGGGCAGTCTCCAATGAAGGAAACCACCTATGCCAAAACATGGTATCCATCCACAGACAGCTGTTTCGGGGTATTGCCCCTCATCAGTGTGGAGTAGGAAACTGGCTAGTAGGAGCAATGCCTAGTAAAAGACTGTGAAAATGAGGATGAGTGACCTCGTGGAGATCAAACATCCAACACTGCGGAGACACCATCACATGTTTCTCAACGCAGTGATCTAGAGCAATGCCCCCATCCCTTATGGGAAATATGCAAAAACATGCAAAACACAAGCCGCGGAGACACCATCACGTGTTTCTCAACGCAAGCACGAACCAGCTGTCTGTGGATGGATACCATGTTTTGGCATAGGTGGTTTCCTTCATTGGAGACTGCCCTTCCCGTGGTTGTTCCTTCCCGGGGAAAGACCTGGCTAGTCATTGCTTGCGTTGAGAAACACGTGATGGTGTCTCCGCGGCTTGTGTTTTGCATGTTTTTGCATATTTCCCATAAGGGATGGGGGCATTGCTCTAGATCACTGCGTTGAGAAACATGTGATGGTGTCTCCGCAGTGTTGGATGTTTGATCTCCACGAGGTCACTCATCCTCATTTTCACAGTCTTTTACTAGGCATTGCTCCTACTAGCCAGTTTCCTACTCCACACTGATGAGGGGCAATACCCCGAAACAGCTGTCTGTGGATGGATACCATGTTTTGGCATAGGTGGTTTCCTTCATTGGAGACTGCCCTTCCCGTGGTTGTTCCTTCCCGGGGAAAGACCTGGCTAGTCATTGCTTGCGTTGAGAAACACGTGATGGTGTCTCCGCGGCTTGTGTTTTGCATGTTTTTGCATATTTCCCATAAGGGATGGGGGCATTGCTCTAGATCACTGCGTTGAGAAACATGTGATGGTGTCTCCGCAGTGTTGGATGTTTGATCTCCACGAGGTCACTCATCCTCATTTTCACAGTCTTTTACTAGGCATTGCTCCTACTAGCCAGTTTCCTACTCCACACTGATGAGGGGCAATACCCCGAAACAGCTGTCTGTGGATGGATACCATGTTTTGGCATAGGTGGTTTCCTTCATTGGAGACTGCCCTTCCCGTGGTTGTTCCTTCCCGGGGAAAGACCTGGCTAGTCATTGCTTGCGTTGAGAAACACGTGATGGTGTCTCCGCGGCTTGTGTTTTGCATGTTTTTGCATATTTCCCATAAGGGATGGGGGCATTGCTCTAGATCACTGCGTTGAGAAACATGTGATGGTGTCTCCGCAGTGTTGGATGTTTGATCTCCACGAGGTCACTCATCCTCATTTTCACAGTCTTTTACTAGGCATTGCTCCTACTAGCCAGTTTCCTTCTCCACACTGATGAGGGGCAATACCCCGAAACAGCTGTCTGTGGATGGATACCATGTTTTGGCATAGGTGGTTTCCTTCATTGGAGACTGCTCTTCCCGTGGTTGTTCCTTCCCGGGGAAAGACCTGGCTAGTCATTGCTTGCGTTGAGAAACACGTGATGGTGTCTCCGCGGCTTGTGTTTTGCATGTTTTTGCATATTTCCCATAAGGGATGGGGGCATTGCTCTAGATCACTGCGTTGAGAAACATGTGATGGTGTCTCCGCAGTGTTGAATGTTTGATCTCCACGAGGTCACTCATCCTCATTTTCATTTTCCTAACTCACCATCATGATTATACCTCCAAGCGCATCCTGAAGTGCATACACAGCACTCCCTAGCTGTAACAGAGGTTACTGCATCACATCCAATATCAACATGGGTTTACGAGGGACCGTTCCTGTCAGACTAATCTGATAAGCTTCTATGAAGAGGTAAGTTCCGGACTGGACCAAAGAAACACAGTGGACGTGCTGTATATGGACTTTTCAAAAGCTTTTGATACACAAAAGGTTGATACATAAAATGAGAACAATGGGGATAGGGGAAAATATGTGTAAGTGGGTTAAGAGCTAGCTCAGGGATAGGAAACAAAGGGTGGTTATTAATGGAGCACACTTGGTCTGGGTCGTGGTTAGCAGTGGGGTAATGCAGGGGTCGGTGTTGGGCCTGCTTATTTTTAACATATTTATTAATGACCTTGTAGGGGGCATACAGAGTAGAATTTCAATGCTTTCTCAGCGCTGCAGAATAATCAATACAGAGGAGAGAGGATGCTAAAAGATATAAATAAACTGGAACAATGTGTAGCAACTAACAGAATGGTTTTTAACAGGAAAAATGCAAAGTACTACATCTGGGCAATAAAAGTGAAAAAAGCATATACAGAATGGGAGGAATAGGGCTCAACAGCACGTTCGAAAAAACTTTGGTATACTAAAAGATCACAGACTGAACATGATTCAACAGTGTGATGCAACAGCAAAAAAAGCAAATGCAATTCTGGGATGTATTAACAGAAGCATACAGTCTAGATCATGTGAAGTCATTATTGCCCTCTACTCCACTATGGGCAGACCACATCTGGAATACTGGGTCCAGTTTTGGGCACTACATTTTAAAAAAGACATCAACAAACTGGAGCAAGTTCAGAGAAGAGCAACCAGAATGGTGACCGGTCAGCAAACTATGTCCTATGAGGAACGGTTAAAAGATTTGGGAAATGTTTAGCTTGCAAAAAAGATGACTGAGAGGAGACTTAATAGCTGTCTACAACCATCTCAAGGGCTGTCACATTGTAGAAAGAAAGAAAGACTAGAAGCAATGGGATGAAACTGAATGGGAAGAGACACAGATTAGATACTAGAAAAAACTTTTTGACAGGGTAATCAATAAGTGGAACAGGCTGCCACGAGAGGTTGTGAGTTCTCCTTCAATGGAAGTCTTCAAACAGAGGCTGGACAGTCATCTGTCTGGGATGATTTAATGAATCCTGCAGTGGGCAGGGAGTTGGACCAGATGACCCAGGAGGACCCTTTCAACACTACCATTCTATCATTGTTTGATTCTAAGATAATTTTATATTACAGGAAGATTTATGTAAACTAGAAGCTTGGGCTGATAATGGCAAATGAGCTTTAATGGGGATAAATGTAAGGTTATGCACTTGGGCAGAAGAAATAAGATGTATAATTATGTGCTTAATTGTGAAACACTGGGCAAAACTATCACTAAAAAGACCTGGGTGTATGGGTGGAAGACCAACTCATGTTTAGTGACCAGTGTCAGGCAGCTGCTGCAAAGGCAAATAAAATAATGGGATGCATTAAAGAGGCATAGGTGCTCATGAGGAGACTAATTTTACCCCTATACAAGTCACTAGTGCGACCACACTTAGAATACTGTGTACAGTTCTGGTCTCCGGTGTATAAGAAAGACATACAGTAGCTGAAATAGAGCGGGTGCAGAGAAGAGCGACCAAGGTTATTAGAGAAATGGGGGGTCTGCAATACCAAAACAACTTATTACACTTGTGGTTATTTAGTTTGGAAAATGAAGGCTTAGGGATGATCTTATTACAATGTATAAATATATGAGGGGACAGTACAAAGACTTTTCTGGTGATCTTTTTACTTTTAGACCTGTGACGGGGACAAGAGGGCATCCTGCCCACGTTGCAGAATTGAAGTAGATTTTTCCTCAGCAAATCTGCACCCACTTTCCAGGAAAAACGCATGCAGATTTTGACGCGTTTTTCATGTGTTTTTATGCGCTTTGTAAGCGATTTTTAAGTGTTTATGAGCACAAATAAAGTTGGGTCAAAAAAGAAAAAGGTCCTATGAGGTCATTCCCTAGTACAACCCCTCTTCTCCATTTTTTTTTCTTGTTTTCAGGATGCCACAAGTGCAGCCCCAGATAGGGTTAGGGCTGGGGTTAGGGCTAGGATTAGGGTTAGCGGTGTGTTGGGGTTAGGAGGGTTGGAGTTAGAATTGGTGGGTTTCCACTGTTCAAGCACATTAGGGGCTCTCCAAATGCGACATGGCGTCTGATCTCAATTCCAGCCAATTCTGTGTTGAAAAAGTCAAACGGTGCTCCTTCCCTTTCAAGCTCTGCCGTGTGCTCAAACAGTGGTTTACCCCCACATGTGGGGTGTCAGCCTACTCAGGACAAATTGCACAACTTTTGGGGTCCAATTTATCCTGATATCCTTGGGTAAATAAAAAAATTGGGGGCCAAAAGATCATTTTTGTGGAAAAAAGGATGATTTTTTTAATTTTATGGCTCTGTTATAAACTTATGTTAAGCATATATTATATTAAGCATATATTCCATTATACTTAATATTTTTTTAGAAAAAAATGACCACAAACACAGTTTTGCTGATAATTTTTTTAATAAATTTTAGATATGTATCAAACATACAGTGGGGCAAAAAAGTATTTAGTCAGTCAGCAATAGTGCAAGTTCCGCCACTTAAAAAGATGAGAGGTGTCTGTAATTTACATCATAGGTAGACCTCAACTATGGGAGACAAACTGAGAAAAAAAAATCCAGAAAATCACATTGTCTGTTTTTTTTTCATTTTATTTGCATATTATGGTGGAAAATAAGTATTTGGTCAGAAACAAAATTTCATCTCAATACTTTGTGATATATCCTTTGTTGGCAATGACAGAGGTCAAACGTTTTCTGTAAGTCTTCACAAGGTTGCCACACACTGTTGTTGGTATGTTGGCCCATTCCTCCATGCAGATCTCCTCTAGAGCAGTGATGTTTTTGGCTTTTCGCTTGGCAACACGGACTTTCAACTCCCTCCAAAGGTTTTCTATAGGGTTGAGATCTGGAGACTGGCTAGGCCACTCCAGGACCTTGAAATGCTTCTTACGAAGCCACTCCTTCGTTGCCCTGGCGGTGTGCTTTGGATCATTGTCATGTTGAAAGACCCAGCCACGTTTCATCATCAATGCCCTTGCTGATGGAAGGAGGTTTGCACTCAAAATCTCACGATACCTGGCCCCAATCATTCTTTCATGTACCCGGATCAGTCGTCCTGGCCCCTTTGCAGAGAAACAGCCCCAAAGCATGATGTTTCCACCACCATGCTTTACAGTAGGTATGGTGTTTGATGGATGCAACTCAGTATTCTTTTTCCTCCAAACACAACAAGTTGTGTTTCTACCAAACAGTTCCAGTTTGGTTTCATCAGACCATAGGACATTCTCCCAAAACTCCTCTGGATCATCCAAATGCTCTCTAGCAAACTTCAGACGGGCCCGGACATGTACAGGCTTAAGCAGTGGGACACGTCTGGCACTGCAGGATCTGAGTCCATGGTGGCGTAGTGTGTTACTTATGGCAGGCCTTGTTACATTGGTCCCAGCTCTCTGCAGTTCATTCACTAGGTCCCCCCGCGTGGTTCTGGGATTTTTGCTCACCGTTCTTGTGATCATTCTGACCCCACGGGGTGGGATTTTGCGTGGAGCACCAGATCGAGGGAGATTATCAGTGGTCTTGTATGTCTTCCATTTTCTAATTATTGCTCCCACAGTTGATTTCTTCACTCCAAGCTGGTTGGCTATTGCAGATTCAGTCTTCCCAGCCTGGTGCAGGGCTACAATTTTGTTTCTGGTGTCCTTTGACAGCTCTTTGGTCTTCACCATAGTGGAGTTTGGAGTCAGACTGTTTGAGGGTGTGCACAGGTGTCTTTTTATACTGATAACAAGTTTAAACAGGTGCCATTACTACAGGTAATGAGTGGAGGAAAGAGGAGACTCTTAAAGAAGAAGTTACAGGTCTGTGAGAGCCAGAAATCTTGATTGCTTGTTTCTGACCAAATACTTATTTTCCACCATAATATGCAAATAAAATGAAAAAAAAACAGACAATGTGATTTTCTGGATTTTTTTTTCTCAGTTTGTCTCCCATAGTTGAGGTCTACCTATGATGTAAATTACAGACGCCTCTCATCTTTTTAAGTGGTGGAACTTGCACTATTGCTGACTGACTAAATACTTTTTTGCCCCACTGTATAAACCAAACAACTTTGCAAAAAGTATTTTATATAATTATATATATAACAAACAGTCGGACAAACATTGTCAAAACTTTTCCATGTCCTTCAAAAATGGACAGTCGAATGACCTGTCAACAGGACAGGGGAGGGGGGTTTGGCCGGCCGGGCTGGTTGGTGGTGAAATAAAGTCCTTAAAACTGCTGGTACTCCGGCTCGAACCCATACCCCGGGAACATGTCTTGGGAGGACAGGCTCGTATTAGGGGACACTGGGTGATGGACAGTTGTTGGAGGGGCTGGTGGGCATCCATAATTGTAGGCGTCAGCAGAGTTGGGCCTGTATGCTGCCGCATGCCCAAAACGCTGCATTGCAGCTGCTGGTGGTGGTGGAGGCACACTTGGTTTATTTATTACATTAATAATCACTGTCATTATGGCTGGTGATGGGGGTATAGGGGATGGGATGTCAACAGCCATTAGCAGAAGGTTGGCTGCTGACATGTGTATGTTTTGCCTTAGGCGGCCGGCTAACCATGAGCTCAATTTGTCCAGCTCATCTTGTGCTGCATTATCTATCAGATTGAAGGTTCGACTAGTGAATGTTTCAATCACAGTAGTCAAAGCCTCTTTCTTTTTGCCCTTCTTGGGTGCTGCCCTTCTCTCGCATGCATTTTCCCACGAAAAACAAGCGTTTTGCATGCGTTTTTCACTGGCGGAATGCTTGTGCATTCCAAGCGATTTCAAGCATCGCTTGGAAAGGTGTTTGACAGGCTGGTCACACTCGGCAAGCATAGCGCTTGACAAGTGTGACTAACTTTGTATTATTGATGCTGCCTATGCAGCATCAATAGTAAAAGATAGAATGTTAAAAATAATAAAAAAATAAAAAATAGTGATATTCTCACCTTCTGACGGCGCAGGAGCCTTTCCGCCTGTCCGCCACGCTCCCGGCATCTTCCGGTTCCAGTAATGCTTTGCGTGAAGGACCTGAGATGACATCACTCTCGCGAGATTGCGATGTCATAGTGGTCATTCACGCAAAGCATTACTGGGACCAGAAGATGCCGGGAGCGTGGTGGAGAAGCGGGAAGGACTCCGGGGGCCGCCGGAGGGTGAGTATATCACTATTTTTTTATTTTAACTCTATTTTTTACAGGTATATGGTACCCAGAGCCTGGAGGAGAATCTCCTCTCCTCCAGACCCTGGGTAACATCTGCACATGATCCGCTTACTTTGCGCATGGTGGGCATAGCCACATGCGGAAAGTAAGCGGAACAATGCATTCCTATGTGTGTTGAATCGCGCGATTCCACACAACGATTGAGCCTGGTGCGTATTTTTCCACGATGTGATTCTGCAGCGGAAAAATACGCAGCATTAGCACAGCATGTGCGGAATGCCATAGGATTGCATGAGATGCTTTTTTTGGGCGTTTTCGTGGCAAAATCGTGCATGCAAAAAAAGCCGCTACGTGTGCACACAGCCTTAATGTTATCGGGTCATATTGACCCAAACAGTACAAGTGTAACAATCAGTGTGTAGCAAAAAGTAAACAAAAAAAAACAGCGCTCATAGTAAGAACCCCTCAAATGAGGAAAAGTCAATCACAAGTTTCACATCCGCATAATAAAAAATCTGCAGGGTCTCAAATTTCATTTCGGGTCATATTGACCCGAACAGAACAGCAGGGTTAAGGTCTCCCTTTAACCTTAAATACTATGTTACCTATAATTAGGATTGCGTCATTGGAGCTGAGTTGGCCATTTTTGATTGATCACTCTAAGATGATAGAATACTTAAGGCTGAATAGACTAAATAGATGATGTAAGAGACTAGATACTAATAGTGCAATAATGATGTGAAAATTAAAGATGCAATTTTTCTATAGACCTGCATGAAAAGTGTCATAAGTAATTACAACCTACGCTGAATCTTGATAATTAAAGTCAATCAGCAAATTTAAGCATCAAATTCGTTTTCAGTGCTAGGGCAGAGTCACACTGGTGTATTTCTCCTGCGATAATCGCATCGCATAGAACGGACTGGCCGGCACCTCTCCTGACCTGAGCATGACAGCGTGATGGATTACTATGCAGCTGTCTAGCTCAGGTCAGGAGAGCAGACAGGCAGTGCGAGGTTTACAATCCGATTCTCAGACGAAAAATATGGCAGTGTGACTCTGCCCTTTACAAAATTAGTTGCGTTCAACTGTTTTTATCTCTTAACTAATTTGGCTGTAAAACAGTGTTTCATGTTATCTTTCTCATGACTTTCTATTATATTTATCTGCCCTCTTAATGACCCTGCCTGTGTAACTTTATTTGTCTGCATATCCTTGTAATTTTTTTTTTTAGTGTCTCAATTTTTACAATCTACTTTGTATGTAGTAACTAATCAATACATTTTTGCTAATTCATGAAATGACGTTCTCCATGTTGTGATGCTTATAGGTCTTATCCTTTAGTGCATAGAGGAGATAACTAGTGTAGGAAAGTGGCTTGTGTAGATGCAAACAAATGCCACTAGACGGCATTAATAGCCTTTTCTTGTTAAGAAACTGCAGCAAAGTGTTTCTACATGACAAGCATATTTCGCCTGTCTGAAATGCCTCACAGCTCTAGTTATCTGGCTTTTGGGAAAGAAACACATACACAGAAAATCATTTTTATGTATATGAACGTGTATCGTGTCATTTGCAGCTCAGAAATAGTGTTTGATAAAGGATTACAGGTTTTCTATTTCATATAGCAGATATTTTTAACAGACGCACAGTAAAATAACAACCCACACGATCATTGACGCTGCAGGTCTGGGTAATAATCATAAAAATCGTGCATTTTTTTCAACATATAGAATGGAGATAAAAGCTTGCAAATGAATAAATACAGAAATATTTCAACACAGTTGCTAAAAATCAACCTTCTAGAATATATGGGTTACATTGGAGAGACAAGAAAACCTCACTGAGCTGTGCTGCTCTTGTCTGTCATCCACAAAACATTGAGAAATCACTATTCTTCTCAGCTAATAATTTTACACATTATTTATAATTTCTTTCTTTTTTACAGCAATAAATATATTAGTGATTGGTGGATTTGAGTGATGCTATGTGCAACATAATGCTTGGCTAGGTTTACTTTAATACAGAACAAAACCAATGCCTCACTGGGTTATAAATGCAGGTAGCTATAGTGTAGAGAAAATAGCTCACCGCTCTTATATAAGCCATCCCTCCAGGTACATAGTATTTGCAAGTGATTATAATTTTACATAACATTTCTAATTGCTGCACGTGTGAAATAAAGAAGATATTTGTTTTAGCAAATGGACGTGCTGGATTACCCCTTAGATACAGATATACATCAGGTAGTGATTTAGGGCCCAGGTCATTAAGGTATTTTCATCAGAATTATGGTGAAAAATTCCTTAAAATGTCTGTTAATTCTTCTTTTTTCTATTAAATCTATGAAATCACATGATTAAAAACAGACTAGCTGAATCCCTCTAAGCTCTATGCAGAAACAGGAGATCAATTTTCCCTGCATGAGTCATAATCAGAACTACAATTCTACATCACTGCAAAGTCCCTGGCTGGAGGAAGGAGTTGGAAAGGGGGTGGAGCTGGGCTGCCAGAGACTTGCCTGACTTCCTCCATTCTGATGGTTTTCCCCCTTGAGTTTACTCTCCTTCTCTTTTAGCCTAGTCCACGTGTCATTTCTGCAGCCAGTTAGTGGCAGCAATGTCAACTAATATGTCAGAGGTGCTGATAAATTTGATATTTGGATGATAACATTCTTAAGGTTTTTGTGTTAAATATAATTTTTAAAAATTACATGGAAATGTTCTCTTTCCCACATCACAATCTTAAATTGACGTTTAACACATGGAAACCCTGATAAATCCCTTAAAGCCTTTTATGCAGTATTTCTAAGAAGCAAAAATAGAATTGAGTCTTGAAAAGAAAATTACCATAACCATACAGTGTGTAAAGAGTTTTACAGGAGTATTTGGGATTGGCAATTATAATACAATTTCTTTAGTATAATCACACTTGCTCTGCTATTTGTAAACCAAATTTCTTCATAGTGTTTATGCTGTTTTTCACATTAATGGAGTTCTGTGTTTAGAGACACATCTTGTTTTTCTTTAATAATTACATCCCTCATCTGAATTTTCTGTTTTAACTCCTTAACAACCGTCTATGTGACTTTTTACAGTGGTCATTAATTGGCCTTATTTCTAGTTCTTATTTCTTGGAGCTTTATTACATCAGGGTTTTCATCTAAATCTCTGAATGATGAAGCATCAGAATTACTCTGGACTCCATCTGACATCTTTTCAGCAGTGTCCTTCTCTTAAGAGGTGCACAAAACTGTGGCCGACCGTACTTTTATATATGCCTAAAAAGATGGACACCGCCGATCTTAGGTCGTATGGAGGCCACATTGCCTCCATCTGCCTTATTAAAGGGCATCAAGAGTGCCATCTGAGTCATGTATTTCAGAGATTTATGCAGAAACCCAGGTGTAAGCAGTCAGGGTAAATGTGCGCTGAGCCATACTGTGATCTTTGGGAGGCAGAATGAATAAATCAACAGCATGTCAAGAATTGTTTTTCTTTATTTTGTATGCTGTTTCTCAGGCTATATAAGTGATTAGACACATTTATTCTTCAGGTCGGTGCAATTTTAGCAATACCAGATTTATATCTTGTTTTTATGTTTGACTGCTGTCACACACTAAAAGACGCTTTTTTTTTCAAAAACTAAAAGTGCTTCTCACTAAATTAGAATATCATCAAAAAGTTAATTTATTTCAGTACAAAAAGTGAAACTCATATATTATATAGAGTCATTACAAACAGAGTGATCTATTTCAAGTGTTTATTTCTGTTAATGTTTTGTTCGACGGTATCATGAATGAGCATAGTTTTTTGCCTAGTTTTTAATTTATTTCTTTGAGATATTTTTTGAAGAGGTTAACTAGTGGGAATGTTTTATAGGTCAGGTCTTCTGGAGACAGTGATACTAAATATATGTACTTTTTTGTTTATTTTTTAATAAAAATACTTATTTATGAGTACAATATATTTTTTATTTTTTATTTTGTGATTAAAAAATATAATTTTACAATTTTTTTATTTTTTAAACTTTTTTACATAGTCTCTATGGGACTTTCAATTTTTGCAGTCTGATCGCTGTTATAAAGCATTGCAATGCTCAAACATTTCTCTGTTGCAGGGAGCAGCTTCCCTTTTGGCTGAAGCCTCGGCCGACTCAGTTAGGTTAGCGGCAAGATCAGCAAACCTCTCTAATGCTGCCCGTAGAGTGCTATGGCTTAAAAGCTGGCTGGACTAGGCTATGTTCTATTTTGTGTGAGGGCAAATATCTTTTTGGTCAAGCTTTGGACGATATTCTTGATAAGGCAGCTGACAAGAAGAAGGACTTCCCTAGGGTGTCCTGTCCTCAGTTTAAAAGTTCCTTTCATAGGAGAAAGTATAACAGGAGTAGACCACCCAAGAAACAGTGTGACTGGAGAGATAAGAAACCAAAAAGCAAGGGTTTCATGTTTGGGGTTTCCTTGTCGAGGAGCCAAAAATCCTCCAAGTGATGGGCAGTCCCAGGTAGGAGGAAGGCTGTCCCACTTCCAAACTGCCTTGGAAAAAATCTCGGCCAATGCCTGGGTGCTTAGTATAATAAAATAGGGGCTGAGACTAGAGTTCTCATCCAACCCCAGGCACAGTTTCAGTATCTCGTCCCCCAGATCTTGAAATTAACAACAGGCCCTGTAAGCGGAGGTGTTGCTCCTGCTTCAAAAGAGGGTGAAGAGTGCCTGTTCAGCCGCAGGGGAGGGGATTTTATTCTCCCCTGTTTCTGATAAAGAAACCAGACCAGTCATTCAGGACTATCATCAATCTGAAAGGCTTCAACAGATTCCTGGTTTAACGACCATTCAAAATGGAGTCGATAAAGACAGCAATCAAGATCTTGTTCCCGGGTAGTTATATAAGTGTCTTGGATTTAAAGGACGCATATTACCATGTCCCCATTCATCAGGAAGACCAGCAATTCTTAAGGGTAGTGGTATATGTAAATGGACAACTCAGACATTTCCATTGCAGAGCACTGCCTTTTGGTCTGTCCATGGCTCTGAGAATCTTCACCAAGATTGTTCTGGAGGTGACGGCACATTTATGGGAAAATTACGTGTTAGTAGTGCCATATCTGGATGATTGTTTAGTGATCAGCAGAACACAAATGCAATACTCAACTAAATTACATCCAAAACATTGTGTCCAATCTTGGTTGGATGATAAATCTCAAAAAGTCGAGGCTACTGCCCCTGAAGGATCAATCCTCCTTTGGACTTATTTTGGACTGAGATAAACAGGTCTGTCTCCTACAGGAGGAAAAGAAGGACAGTATTATAGCCCTAGTGTCAGCAGTTTTGAACAACCGGATTATGTCTTTGAGGAAAGCCATGTCTCTTCTAGGATTAATGACATCATACATTCCAGCAGTACAGTGGGCCCAATGTCATTCCAGGGCTTTTCAGCATGATGTTCTAGAGGGGGAAAGGAAGCTGGCTGATCGTGTGGAGGGGAAGGTTATGTTCTCCCAGGAAGCATTAGACTCCATGGTCTGATGGCTGGATCCAGGTAATCATGGTCCCTCCAAATATCGGAAGTGATAGTGACAGACGCAAGTACAGAGGGATGAGGCACGCATCTCAGAGACCATATAATTCAGGGAATCTGGTAAGAAACATAAGTAGACGGTTCCTCAAACTACAGGGAACTGTTAGCAATAAAAAATGCAGTCATAGAGTTCCTAACCCTTTTAGAAGGCAGCCATGTTCGAATATTGTCAGATAATCTATCTTCTGTAGCCTACATCAACCACCAGGGGACACAACATCCCAGCCCCTAATACGGCTAGCTCAGGAAATTTTCCACATAATGGAGGAACATCAGCTACAGATATCGGCACTGCACACAAGGAGGAAAGAAATCAAGGAAGCAGACTTCGGCCAGGCAACCTTCAAACGGGGAATGGAAACTGAATCCATCTATCTTTCAGCAGATTGTGAATCTTTGGGGGTAGTGAGAGAGAGATTTATTTGCCAACAGAAAGAACAGGAAGCCAAAGAGCTTCTGTTCCCTGAACCCAAAAGAAAGACCATACGCAGTAGATGCACTGCAGATCCCTTGGAATTTCCAACTGGCCTAAGCATTTCCCCCATTAATGTTGATCCCGGCAGTTCTGAGGAAAATTCGGGAGGAAGCGGTGGATGTCATCCTCATTGCTCCTTTCTGGCCCAAGAGATCATGGTTCTCTAGGATGAGGAGGATGTCCTTGGCAGATCCTTGGATTCTTCCGGTAGTTCCAGGTCTCCTCAGGCAGGGCCCAGTGTCACATCCTCAGAGATGAGGTCTTCATTTGATGGTCTGGGTTTTGAGAGGGCGCTGCTAGCACAGAGGGGGTTTTCTCTGACCTTGGTAGCTACTCTGATGCAGAGTAGGAACTTATGGCAGAATATGGGCTAAATTTTTGTTTTTCTCAGAGCAGCATGTTGGGGGTACAGTCCCAATCAAAGATATTTTAGAGTTGCTTCAGAGGGATGTGGAGATGGGCCTGGCCACCAGCACCCTTAAGGTGCAGGCATCTGCCTTAGGAGCCCTCTACAACTTTAGCCTGGTGGCGGATAGATGGGTGGCCAGGTTTATTAAAGCATGCCAGAGGCTAGGCCTGTGCCAGCTCCAAAAATGCCTGAGTGGGATTTAAACTTAGTCCTGGAAGCCTTATTAAAATTGCCCTTTGAACCCAAACAGGAGGTGCCAGATAAAATACTAGCACTAAAAACGGTGATTCTTGTGGCCCTAACGTTGGCACGTAGAGTTAGTAATTTGAAGGCCCTATCTATTAATCATCCTTTTATGCAGGTTTTAGATGATAGGGTGGTGTTGAGGCCAGATCCAGCATATCTCCCCAAGATGGCCTCAAAGTTTCATAGGAGTCAGGAAGTAGTTCTTCCCTCCTTCTATTGTAAACCAAGGACTGCAGAAGAACACAAACTACACACACTAGATGTCAGGAGGGCCCTGATACAGTACATAGACAGAATTAGGCAGTGGAGGAAGGATGAGGCCTTATTTGTGTCTTTCCAGGGAATCAGGAAGGTGTGAAGAAACCAGATTAAATCTTAATTACCCAGACGACTGTGTTTTTTGCAAGCCAAGGGGAGTTCGTTTTTTATCTGTATATTGGCTTGTGGATTTAAGTGTTTATGTCTAGTGGGTCAAGAGTATAGTATTGCACAATGATATACCATGTAACATAGTGTGTGCTTATCTGATGTTTGTTTATATTCTGGAATCAGTTTGTTGACTTGATTGTAGATCGGGAAAGGGTGAGGGTGTACTGAAGGACACTGGGTAATTGTAAAAATAGCTTACCTGCCTGGGGTATAAAAAGACCCTGAGATGGAGAGACCAGTCTGATCTCATCTCATCACACAGAGAAGCTACCACTCTGCACAACACTCAACAGTCGAGAGAGAGGACTGCAGCCAATTCACCATGGCACCATCACGAGGGACACGGATCTACGATTCTAAGGGAAACAACCTAGGAGTGATCTGCTCCGGTTGGAAGGACACAGATCTGATCCAGTGACCATCTCTGAACCATGGATGTGTTTGGAGAAAGCCAGGTTTCGGGACCCGCTGGTCGCCTGGTTCCATGGAGATGGTCGGATAAGCCAGGTGGTGATTCTCGTGTCAGCTGGCTTTGGACCTTGTAAGGACAGTATGGACTGTCACCTCCCTATGCTTGTTGTTATCTCTTCTCTGTGTGTATATCACAGGTGGAATAGCAACCCTGGGAGCTCTGATGTTGTGTCAACTGGCTTTGAACCTTGTACAGACTCTATGGACTGTTCTCGGTCATCTCCCTACGCTTGTCAATATGTCTTCTCTGTGTGTATATCACAGGTGAAATATCGACCCTGGGTGCTCTGACGTAACATCTACCGTTATCCAGGCGGGTCAGCGGAAGGGTTAGGCCCTGTAATGTGCACCATGTGGGGGGTAATTGCTGGGATTGTTCTGTTTGCTATTGGGTGTTGTGGTTCAATAAAGTATTTCCACACTGTTTTACCCTAACCCTGCATTGTCTGTGTAGTATGTTGCCCACGGGCAGATAGAGTGGGTGTTCAGTGTTATGAGCCCTGGTCCATGCAGTCTTTCTAAAGGCAGCCGGGCCAACGGACGAGAGCACCCACTGACCCCGTTTCTCCACAGAAGGGGTGTGGCGTTACAAGGGGGAACATAGCTAGATGGATAAGGGACTCCATTAGCTTAGCCTACACCTCTAGCAGTAGACCAGTTTCTGGAAATCTGAAAGCCAGGGCTGTGGTGACCTCCTGGGCTGAAAGAGCGGAGGAGTCCATCGACGAAATATGTAAGGCGGCCACATAGTCTTCACCTTCTACCTTTTATAGACACTATCACATCAAACTGTTCTCCTCTGTTGACATGACCTTTGGGAGGAAGGTATTAGAAGCAGTGATCCCTCCCTAGGGTGCTTTGATCTAGATAAATCTCTGAGGTGGTGCTGTCATGGGAGAAGGGAAAAAATCTTAGTTACTTACCGATAACAGGATTTTACAGAGACCATGACAGCACCATTATATTCCCTCCCCTGCTTTGTCACTTGTGGTGTGCACTATTAAGGGTGTTAAGAAAGTTGTGTTTGGTGATGGTTATGCTACTAACTGTCAGGAGGTCCTCTCGTGCTCTGAAACCAAACTGATGTGAAGAGAGGTACCGCCTTTTTAGGCTGGTTTCACATTTGCGTCTGTGTGCGCAGCATTTTATCCGCATAGAGCCACATGCCTCATACATACATATATTTAACATGGTGTACGCATGGACCTGTGTTTGCATGCGTTCGCATGCTTTTACATACGCATGTGTCGTTTCGCGGTTTATGGCGGGGCACGGCTAACACAACATGTTGCATTTTTCATGGCAGCAAAAATCCATCAAATATGCGCAACCATGTGCATGAGTGCGTGAAAAAAAGCGTTACTGTGTATGGGAACGTATGTGTACGCAAGGACATGTGTTCGATACTCATGAGTACTTCAGAATGAGCAGGTTAAGGAAATGGTTTCATCCACCCCAAAACAAAGCTGTATATAAAAGGAAGTGTGGAAACTGCAAGGCCATTACTTTCAAGACTCTAGATCTGACAACAACACTGGCTATGTAAGTATAGAACCTTTGAAAATGTCTGTCTCTCTAATTGTAGTCTATACTTTGAACTGATTTTTTTTCTGTTCCTTATAGATTGGTTGTCTCCTGGTGCTGGCGTCTCTCCTGGTGCTGGTGTCTGTCCTGGTGCTGCCATCCTGCTGAGGACAACACTGTCTATGTAAGTATTGAAGCTTTGAAAATGTCTGTCTCTCTTAATTTTTTTTCTGTTCCTTTTATACTGGTTGTCTCCCGGTGCTGCCATCTGTCCTGGTGGTTCTGTCTGTCCTGGTGCTGCTGTCTCTCCTGGTGCTGACGTCTGTCCTGGTGCTGATGTCTGTCCTGGTGGTGCCGTCTGTCCTGGAGCTGCTTTTTCTCCTGGTGCTGCTGTCTGTCCCTGTCCTGTGCCGACTGCTGTGCTGTTGGACTATTGCCTGTAATGTAATTATTGGTGTCCATTGTTTATTTTTTTTTTGGCTACATTTTGTTTGGCTCTTAACAAATTTAATTTTTGTTATTTTTTTTTCTGTAGTGTTTTACTTGACTGCTGCCTGCTCTTCAATCATGTCCTCAAGTGAAGAACTGACTTCTTCCCAGGGTGGACCTGACAAAGATTATGTATTCACTTTTGCTATACTGATTGGTATGTAGTGACTGGCATTACTATACCTATATTAAATCATGTTATTTCTTTACAGGTACCTTCCACTGATGAATAGCAGCTGCAGTCGAGTGGAAATGATTCTTCCCAGGGTCGTCGGGCTCATGTGTCTCAGGAGTGTAAGTATTCTTTTCATCAGAGTTTTTTTTCAGTTTTACTTAAAATTGTTTTTTTAATTTGATCTATAGGTTCCACAATGGGAAGAAGCCAAACAGGACATTCACAGCAATCAACTCATTAACCTTGTGCAAGAGCGAGTACCATTGCGGGACACCCGTGATCGTCAGCACTTCGACACAGTTGTGATTCAACGACTCTGGGAAGAAGTGGCCAGATCGCTGTTGCATGATTGTGATCATACCAGAAATGATTTTTGTAAGAATTGCAATGTGGTGTGAAGCGCCATTGAAACTGTAAATGAAGGATCGCTTCAACAAGGACATGAGACAGGAGAGCCAGGTTAAAAGTGGTGCTGCTCAAAGGATAATAAGAAAATACAAATACAACAGTAACCTTGCTTTTGTGAGGCCTGCGCTTGCTCAGCGAACGTGAATATCTTTTTTTTTGGCCTACTATTATTTAACCTTTTTTTTTTTACTAATGTTTTTATTCTATTTTCACCACAGAACCTGGTGCAGCACAACACAACCTTGGTCATCCTTTGTTGAAGCGGCCCCTCAACGACCAGACAATGCAGCTGAACATAATTTTTACAACTTCCACAGCCCCAAACTATCCGCCACCATCGCCTCCAGTTCAGAGATCCACCATGCTCCCAAGTTCATCATCCCTGCAGCCAGCAGCATCCACCATGCTCCCAAGTTCATCATCCCTGTAGCCAACAGCATCCACCACACTCTCAAGTTCAGCACCCCTGCAGTCAGCAGTATCTACCACGCTGATCAGTCCAGCAGCATGCCAGAAAACTGCTACAGAGGCCACCACTCCCACTCGGTCAAGAAAACAAAGGACAAAAAAACAGATTACCACCAGGACAAAGACCTGAAGGCAAAAAACCTTGCCAAAATTGGACCCACCACCTCCACCCTCACCTAACATGTGTCTCTGTTGTCAAATGTGTCACTATCTTCTCTTTTGTCTGTACCTTCCAGTTTGTCTATCCATTCCCATGATTCCATCCATGATCCAATCCTTCAATTTGTTGTCCCTTCCCCTGTAAACCCTTCCTCATCAACTACCACCCAATCCTCACATCTCCACACCCCCAAGGTCCACTCCATCTCACCCTCAGATAGACCCCGATCCTAAACCCATTTATTTTTTGGTTAAATAAAATTTTTATTGTCTTTTCAATATCTGTGTTTTCTTTGTCTCTTTAAGTGCCGCCGCCGCAAACACACATGTGTGCATTGTATTGTTGAGGGAACTTGTAACGGGTGTTTAACTACAGGTGTTTTATTATTTAACCCCTTAGTGACAGAGCCAATTTGCAGATTAATGACCAGGCCAATTTTTACAATTCTGACCACTATCACTTTATGAGGTTTTAACTCTGGAAAGCTTTAATGGATCCCGCTGATTCTGAGATTGTTTTTTCGTGACATATTTTATTTCGTGTCAGTGGTAAAATTTCTTTGATATGACTTGAGTCTGATTATGAAAAAAATGGAAATTTTTAAACTTTTAATTTTTATGCCCTGAAATCAGAGAGATATGTCACACAACATACTTAATAAATAACATTTCTCACATGTTTGCTTTACATCAGCACAATTTTGGAACCAAAATTTTTTTTTGTTAGGAAGTTATAAGGGTTAAAAGTTGACCATCGATTTCTCATTTTTACAACAAAATTAACAAAACCATTTTTTTAGGGACCAGCTCCCATTTGAAGTCACTTTGAGAAGTCAATATGACAGAAAATACCCAAAAGTGACACCATTCTAAAACCTGCACCCCTCAAGGTGCTCAAAACCGCATTCAAGAAGTTTATTAACCTTTTATGTGCTTCACAGTAACTGAAGCAAGGTGGAAGGAAAAAAATTAACATTTAACTTTTTTTGGAAACATTTTAATTCAGAACCAATTTTTTTTATTTTCACAAGTGTAAAAAGAAAAAATGAACCACACAATTTGTTGTGCAATTTCTTCTGAATACGCCGATACCCCATATGTGGGTGTAAACCACTGACATTTTCAATGCAGAATTGGCTGGATTTTTGATTGGCCGCCATGTAGCATTTGTAGAGCCCCTGATGTGCCTAAACAGTGGAAACCCCCAACAAGTTACACCATTTTGGAAACTAGACCCCTTAAGGCTAGTTTCACACTTGCTTTTTTTTGCAGCGCGTTTTTCCCGCAAAAAAACGCATTGAAAAAACGCATACATAAGCATACAACTGCTGCGTTTTTTTCAAGCATTTTTATGAGCATGCATGAAAAAAACGCAGCGTTTTTATGCGTTTGTATGCGTTTTTAGCGCGTTTTTACCGCGTTTGTGTTTTTTTCCAACATTTTTAGGTGGCCCCTCACACTACCCAAACCATGACTTTACTAACCCTAACCCTGACCCTAACCCTAACCCTAACCCTGACCCTAACCCTAACCCTAACCCTGACCCTAACCCTTAACCAAATCATACTTAACCCTAACCCAAACCCTAAACCCTAACTAACCCTAACCCTAACCCTGACCCTAACCCTAACCCTGACCCTAACCCTAACCCTAACCCTAACCCTAACCCTGACCCTAACCCTAACCCTAACCCTGACCCTAACCCTTAACAAAACCATACTTAACCCTAACCCTGACCCTAACCCTAACCCTAACCCTAACCCTGACCCTAACCCTTAACCAAACCATACTTAACCCTAATCCTGACCCTAACCCTGACCCTAACCCTAACCCTAACCCTAACCCTGACCCTAACCCTTAACAAAACCATACTTAACCCTAATCCTGACCCTAACCCTGACCCTAATCCTTAACAAAACCATACTTAACCCTAATCCTGACCCTAACCCTGACCCTAACCCTAACCCTAACCCTAACCCTGACCCTAACCCTAACCCTAACCCTAACCCTGACCCTAACCCTTAACAAAACCATACTTAACCCTAATCCTGACCCTAACCCTGACCCTAATCCTTAACAAAACCATACTTAACCCTAACCCTGACCCTAACCCTAACCCTGACCCTAACCCTAACCCTAACCCTGACCCTAACCCTAACCCTAACCCTAACCCTGACCCTAACCCTTAACAAAACCATACTTAACCCTAATCCTGACCCTAACCCTGACCCTAATCCTTAACAAAACCATACTTAACCCTAACCCTGACCCAAACCCCAACCCTAACCCTGACCCTGACCATAACCCTAACCCTAAACCCCCTTAACTAACTCTAACTCTAACCCAAACCCCTAAATTCCATGGTTTAAAAAAAAAAACGCATATGCAAAAAAACGCATACATGAGCATGCCAGTGCGCACATATGCGCATCCATAGGCTATAATGGCCATTTTTAGCGCAAAACGTGCGCATATGTGCGCATGCGCTTTTTTGCAGGGCCAAAAAATGCAACATGCTGCGTCTGGAAAATCCCAACGCACACCCCAAAAAAGCGCAGCGCATGAAAATCGCATACATGCGCTTACCAGCGCGCAGGTATGCGCACCCATGTTAAATATAGGGGAAAAAACGCATGCGCAGGTGTGCGTTTTTTTCCAGCGCTAAAAAACGCAAATGTGAAACCAGCCTAAGGAACTTATCTAGATGTGTGGTGAGCACCCTAAACCTCCAAGTGCTTCACAGAAGTTTATAACATAGAGCCGTGAAAATAAAAAATATTATTTTTCCACAAAAATGATCTGTTTGTCCCCAATATTTATGTTCCCAAGGGAAAAATTAGAAATTAGGCCACCATAGTTGTGCAATTTGTCCTGAGTACGCCAATATCCCATATGTGGGGGTAAACCACTGTTTGGGCGCACGGCAGAGCTCAGAAGGGAAGGAGTGCCGTTTGACTTTTTCAATGCAGAATTGGATGGAATTGAGGTCGGACGCCATGTTGCATTAGGAGAGCTCCAGATGTGCATAAACAGTGGAAACCCCCCACAAGTGACACCATTTTAGAATCTAAATCCCTTAAGAAACTTATCTGTATGTGTGGTGAGCACTTTGAACCCCCAAGTGCTTCTCAGAAGTTTATAACGCAGAGCCGTGAAAATAAAAAATCTTTTTTTTACTCAAAAATGATTTTTTCATCCCCTTTTTTTTATTTTTACAAGGGTAACAGGAGAAGTTGGACCACAAAAGTTGTTGTGCAATTTGTCCTGAGCACGCTGCTATCCCATATATGGGGGGACTGTTGTGAGTTCATTTTCCCCTCCGTCACTGAGGCCTGGTGAACTCCCTATTCTAGTGAAGGAAGGTAGTGAGCCTGATTATCAGGCACCTGGGACTAATGAAGACGATTGGCTGAGTGGAGTCACTGACTGGATTTAAGGCAGCCTACGCCCTTTCTGCCCTGCGGGTGATTTCTCTGTGGACTCTTGGACACCAGTCTGATTCCTGATCTCCTAAAGCTAAGTTTTCTGTTTTGCCTTTTGCATCTAAGATTTGTTTTTGTTTTTCTTGCTTTTTGGATTCTGCCACTCCCTGCTGGAGTGTGCAGTGTTCCATGAGCTCTGTCTTCTGAAAGTACCTGAGTGCTGATTTAGTTTTTGAAGCTTAGTTGCTTCAGGGCCATTTTTATATCAGCTTGTTGGCTTTTGTCTCTGATAGGGTTTTGGCAGATTGCAGACAGCAGCCTTCCTATCCGTTCCTATCTAGGTAGTTTTTGGGCCCCGTCTTTGCTCAGCCTGTCTTTCTGTCTGTGTAAGTGTTTTCATCTTGCTTCACCGTCATTATATGTGGGGGGCTGCCTATTGCTTTGGGGTCTGCTCTGGGGCAGTTAGATTTCCCCTTTCCTTCTTTAGGCCTATGTATCTCTCCGGCTGTGATCGAGGGCTCTAGGTCATCGTAGGAACCCCCCACGGCTACTGCTAGTTGTGTTGATAGGTTCAGGGGTCTGCAATCTGATAGTTGCCAACTTCTCTGGTTTTCAGGACTTAGCTAGCATTTCTGTTTTTGCCTCCTACGGTGACTCAATCATAACAGGGGACCACTTTTTGGGCACATGGGAGAGCTCGGAAGGGAAGGAGAGCAGTTTTGGAATGCAGACTTTGATGGAATGTTCTGCAGGTGTCATGTTGCATTTGCAGAGCCCCTGATGTGCCTAAACAGTAGAACCTCCCCACAAGTGACCCCATTTTGGAAACTAGACCCCCAATGAGCTTATCTAGATGTGTGGTGAGCACTTTGATCCCCAAGTGCTTCACAGAATTTTATATCGTAGAGCCGTCAAAATAAAAAAAATTTTTTTTTCCTCAAAAATGATTTTTTAGCCTGCTATTTTTTATTTTCACAAGGTTAATAGGAGAAATTGGACCACAAAAGTTGCTGTGCAATTTGTCTTGAGTATGCTGATACCTCATATGTGGGGGAGAACCACTGTTTGGGCGCATGGGAGAGCTCAGAAGGGAAGGAGCACTGTTTTGGAATGCAGACTTTGAAGGAATGTGCTGCTGGTGTCATGTTGCATTTGCAGAGCCCCTGATGTGCCTAAACAGTAGAAATCCCCCACAATTGATCCCATTTTTGAAACTGGACCCCCCAAAGAGCTTATCTAGATGTGTGGTGAGCACTTTGAACCACTAAGTGCTTCACAGAAGTTTAGAATGCAGTTATAAGGGTTAAAAGTTGACCAGCGATTTCTCATTTTTACAACACCATTTTAGTTTTAGGGACCACATCACATTTGAAATAACTTTGAGGGGGCTATATGATAGAAAATACCCAAAAGTGACACCATTCAAAAAACTGCACCCCTAAAGGTGCTCAAAACCACATGCAAGAAGTTTATTAACCCTTCAGGTGCTTCACATGAATTTTTTGAATGTTTTAAAAAATGAACAGTTAACCTTTATTCACAAAAAAATTACATCAGGTCCAATTTTTTTTATTTTACCAAGGGTAACAGGAGAAATTGGACTGCAGAATTCATATCTTTTCCACAAAAATGATCTTTTCACCCCCAATTTTTATTTTCCCATGGGTATCAGGACCCCAAAAGTTATTGTGCAATTTGTCCTGAGTACGCTGATACCCCATATGTGGGGGTAAACGACTATTTGGTCGCATGGCAGAGCTCGGAAGGGAAGCAGCGCCATTTGACTTTTTTGGCTGGAATCGAGATCGGACACCATGTCACGTTTGGAGAGCCCCTGATGTGACTAAACTGTGGAAACCCCCCACAAATGACACCATTTTGTAAACTATACCCCCCAAGGAACTTATCTAGATATGTGGTGAGAACTTTGAACCCCCAAGGGCTTCACAGAAGTTTATAACGTACAGCCGTAAAATTAAAAAATCATATTTTTTCCACAAAAGTGATCTTTTCACCTCCAATTATTATTTTTCCAAGGGTAACAGGATCCAAAAAGTTATTGTGCAATTTATCCTGAGTACGCTGATACCTCACTTGTGGGGGTAAACCACTATTTGGATGCATGGCAGAGCTCAGAAGGGAAGCAGTGCCATTTGACTTTTTTGGCTGGAATTGAGATTGGATGCCATGCCGCGTTTGGAAAGCCCCTGATGTGCCTAAACAGTGGAAACCACCCACAAATGACACCATTTTGGAGACTAGACCCCCAAGGAACTTATCTAGATGTGTGGTGAGCACTTTGAACCCCCAAGGGCTGATACCCCATATGTGGGAGAAAACTACTGTATGGGCACACGTCGGGGCTTGGAAGTGAAGTAGTGAAGTTTTGGAATGCAGACTTTGCAGATGCAGATGGAATGGTCTGTGGGTGTCATGTCGCGTTTGAAGAGCTTGTGAGGTGCCTAAACTGTTGAAACCCCCCACAAGTGACCCCATTTTGGAAACTAGACCCCCCAAGGAACTTATCTAGATGTGTGGTGAGCACTTTGAGCCCCCAAGTGCTTCACAGAAGTTTATAACATAGAGTCATAAAAATAAAAAAATCATATTTTTTTTCCACAAAAATAATATTTTTGCCCCCAATTTTTTATTTTCTCAAGGGTAACAGGAGAAATTGGACCCCTAATGTTGTTGTGCAATTTGTCCTGAGTAGGCTGATACCCCATATGTGGGGGTAAATGACTGTTTGGGCACATTGCAGAACTTGGAAGGGAATGAGCACCGTTTGACTTTTTCAATGCAGAATTGGCAGGAATTGAGATCAGACGCCATGTTGCGTTTGGAGAGCACCTAATGTGCCTAAACAGTGGAAACCCCCCAATTCTAATTCCAACCCTAACCACAACACACCCCTAATGCTAATCTCAACCCTAGCCCTAACAATAGATCCAACCCTAACCCTAGCCCTAACCCTAGCCCTAGCCGTAACCCTAGCTGTTGTGAGCTCATCTGTTCATTCATCTTTTGTGTCCGAGGATCTCCCTCTTCTGGTGAAGGAAGGTAGTGAGGATGATTTAGATGAAAGAAACCAAACACCTGATCAGGTGGATCGTGACTGGGTAACGGGAACTACAGACTGGATATAAGGCAGCCGACGCCCTTCTGAGTCACTTGTGATTTCTCTGCTGGATTCTTGGAGACCAGTCTGATTCCTGCTTCCCAAAGATAAGTTTTTGCTCTGCTATTGAACTTATTAGTTTTGGTTTTGTTTACCTTGTTTTTTAGGTTCAGCCATGCCCGGTCGGGGGTGTGCTGGATTCTTTTTCCTTGATCAGTGTTCTCTTTTTCTCTGCTTCCAGAATATTCTGAGTGCTGATATAGGGTTTGAAGTCTAGTGACTTCAGTGTTCTTTTCTGCATGTGATAAAATTGATAAAGTGGTTTTATTCTTCAGGTCAGTATGATTACAGCTATACCTCATTTATGTCGTTTTTTATGTTTTGGCGCTTTTATGCAATGAAAACAATTTTATATAAAAAATAATTATTTTTGCATTGCTCTATTCTGAGAGCTATAACGTTTTTATTTTTCTGCTGACGATGCTGTGTGGTGGCTTGTTTTTTGCGGGACAAGATGACATTTTCAGTGTTACCATGGATATTTATATCCATCTTTTTGATCGCACGTTATTGCACTTTTTGTTTGGTGGTATGATGATGATAAAGCATTGTTTTTTGCTTTGTTTTTTATTTTTTAAGGGGTTCACTAAAGGGGTTAACTAGTAGGACAGTTTTATAGGGCGGGCTCTTATGGACACAGCGATACTAAATATGTGTACTTTTATTGTTTTTTTTATTTCCAAAAAATGAATTTATTAGAAAATATATTTTTTTTAATTTTATTTAGGGATTTTTTATAAATTATTTTTACATGTATTTTTTTCACTTTATGTTATTGTCCTAGGAGGGAACATTACTGTAATGTGTCAGATCGTTGATCTGACAGTTTGGACAGCACTCTGTCAGATCAGCAAACTGACAGGCACTGCACAGGCTTCCTCCGTGCCTGCTCTCTGCAGGCAGAGAGGAAGCCACCTCCCTACAGGCCCCCGAAGGCCCCCGCGGCCATCTTGGATCCAGGGGCCTGCAGGGAAGGAGACCCTCGGACAGCGCAGAACATTGCGGTGTCAGGGAAGCACACAGGGAACCCCTCCCTAAACGGATGCATCCCTATTCCCCGGTACACTATGATCATGTTTGATTGCAGTGTGCCAGGGGTTAACGCACCGGGGGTGGTCCATGACCGCCCCTGACATATAGTGCCGGGTGTCATCTGTGATAATCAGCAGACACCCGGCCGCGATCAGCGGCGCCCCCCCACGGGAGCGCCGCTGATTGCTTAGACTTACTATCCCATCCCCGGTTATACAGGCCCAGGTACCGTGGATGGGATAGTAGGTCTGATGCCAGAAAGGGGTTAATGACATACAATCATTGTCGGGACTATAGTGGCAAGCCATTCAAAACACTATCTGAATGCTCATATAAACAGATGTTCTAATATCAGTTGGCAACTGACCAGCAAGCAATTAGCTTACCCTTGACCATTTCTGTGTCTAAACAAGAACAAGGTCATGTCAGTCAATGACTGTAATTTCCTATCCAATAAGTATTTAGTTTGGAGCCAAACTACTGAAGCTCCAATCAATTTACAGCAACATTGTTTTAAAAAGTCAGTGGATATAAAACATTTCCCAAACACCATAAATAATTAACATAGCGCCGCTACATGCTCCATGTCCTCCCCTAGAAGACACAGCAACCCCTATCTCTTCTTAATAGGCATGGGTGTTGCCCCCATACTCTCCCAGCAATGAGAGCAGTTCTTCTCATAGTAATAGCAGGATCCCCTCATTTCCTCAGAAGTCCCAACAAGCCCATCTCTATTCTTAGGCCGGAGTCACACTGGCGAGGAATACGGGAGAGTGAGAGGCGCAAAAAGCACGCATTAGACACGGACAAATGATTTTCTATGGGGTCACTCGCACCAGGCGTATATTTCTCATCCGTATCGTACGCTCCGTGCCAATCGCAGCATGCTGTGATTGTCAGCGTACTACGCCCATAGGTACGCCAATGCAAGTCAATGGGTGCGCAAAAAATACGGATTACACACGGAACACACGTGTGACCTACGAGCAATACGCAGGTCTTTTGGCTGGTGACAGGAAATGGGCCAATCCATCATCAGGAAGCCTAGACATGCAAATGAGCTCAAAAACCGCTCCAGACATCCAGGAAGTCAGCCTCCATGGAGTACAGCAGCAGCATGGCGTCCACATATATTAATGTTGAGGTGCTCATTGTGCTGGTGCAGGAGCATCCCGAAATATGGGACCAACGCGATGCAAACTATGCTAACCGCACAAGAAAGGAGGCGTCATGGAGGCGCATCTGTCGCCAGATGTACCATGACTTTGGTGACAGACCACGTGATGAGCAGCATAAAATTCGTAAGTGCAACCATAAAAACATCATTAACTTTAGCGTGCGCTATAAAATGAATCTAGAATCAGCACCCCCTTTCCTGTGCATGTACTTTTAGCCTCATGAGGCCGTTACATTTGGATGTGACACGTGGCTTCACACAGCCATAATTAGGGGTTAGGCCACAGGCTCCTCATCCTCCTAGCCAATAAAATTAGTTTCAGTGGAGCTAATGAGACCCTGTGTATCGGCCCAATTACATATGCCACCATGGGTAGAACGCACACCCCAGAAGGCCCCATGCCTAGACTACTGTTAGAAAATGTGACCTCTCAAATATGTGATTTTGACAATCTTTCCTGTCACATTGCAGTGGAAGATGTGATGAAACGGTGGAGAAGCATCCGGGACCAGTACCGCCGGGAACGCCAGCAGCGGTCCAGGAGTGGGGATGCTGGACATGTGAAACGAAAATATATCTACTATGACCGGCTGAACTTCCTCGCCCCAATTCTGGATCTGAGACCGTAAGTACATACCTCACACCACATGACACAAACACATTACACAAATACTTTACAGGGACAAAAATATTGATGTATTTTTGCCTCTGTTCTATTTCATAACAGAACTCAATCCAACCTTACGGATCGAGGAACGGCCTCAGAGGCAGAGCCAATTATAGATCCTGTAGGGGATGAGGTGGCTGGCCCATCTTCTCCCCCTACAAGAAGGATGGCTGAAGATGAGGCATCACAAGACCACACAATGGCTGGCCTACACACCACACCACCAGGACGGTCTGCTGCTGCCACCTCACCCATCCTGGAAGAGCCGGGCAACTTGAGCAGCAGCCCAACTGCCCGATCAGGTCCTCCCCACAGGCTGCTCTAGCATCACGGCGAACAAGAAGAAGGCGCCAGGTCACTATTCAAGAGAGCAAGACCAATGTGGACACAGGGGTGCTGAATTATTTGTCAAGAGTAACTACAGATGATGGTGAGGAGGCCTATGCACGTAGCCTCACCCTTTATCTCCGTGCCCTTACCCGTGAGGTCAGGCTCCGTATTAGGGGATGTATTCAGATCCTGCTTGATGCAAGCACCCCCCCCAATACCCCATATGAGGTTTTTAAATTTCTGGAGAGGTGGCAGCTCTCACCACAAAATTTAATGCGCATGAGACCATCCACACAGATGCTTGCTCAAGCAGGGTCTGAACAGCCCCTAATACGTGGGCCAACACCTCAAGCCCTTCCTCCCCCTACCCATCCTTCTATTCCGCAGCCCCAAATGTCTTCCTCAAGCCAACCCCACCAATATGGCCACTTGTACCCACCCAGTGTTGGAGGCTGGTCCCAACCTGGTTGGGGACGATCTGGCTATCTTGGTGGGTATGAGCCACGGGCCTACCAGAGCCAACAAGAAGCCCCTCACCATCATCATTACTCTGGCCAGTATCCCCAACAGGCCCAGGAGGCTGGACAATTACAGCATCATGGGCAACAGTTTGGCCCCACACAGGGTGATGTTGGCCACAATGTCCAGCAGCACCCACAGGCTGTTCAGCCACGTTCCCCTTCCCCAACATATGAGGATTTATGATTCTGATGGTTGGAGATGTCCAGTGAGATGTAACTGGTGCTCCTAATCTAAAACAAAAAACAGATGTTCTCCTTCACCAACATTTAGAACATAATTTAACACTCACATTTTTAAACAATGTTTTCCAAACATATGAAACAATCCATCATGACAGGCAACGCTACCTCACGCCTTTCACACAGATATTACATGTGTGTAGAAAAGAGAATATTTAAATGCGCTATACTGTAAAATGAAAGGATGAAAATACACTACTCACTTGCTAACGCCTAGGAAAGGCGTGCTCGCCTTAGTTAAGTAGTCACCTTTTTTGTTATCAATCTCTAGTAAAAAAATTCTCGGCGACCAGCATTCAGAATATCACGCTCTCTCTATGTCTTTAACAAGTGAGTTTTGTATTTTCATCCTTTCCAGTATAGCATGCTTAAATATTGTCTGTTCTACAGACAGGTAATATCTGTGTGAAAGATGTGAGGTAGCCTTGCCTGTCATGGTGGAATCTTTCTATGATTGGATAACATTATGAGGAAATGTGAGTGTTATCTTGTTGCCTTTATTTTGGTGATGGAGCTCACCTTTTGTTGCCAAATCTAGGTTAATCTAGGCATGCAGCAATGTTGTTATTGCCTAATGTTTGTTGCTGTTTTGTTATGTAATGTTAATTTGACACCAAGTTAAAGAAGGCACAAAGGGTCATTTTGGCCATTGCCACATTTGTGTTATGGCAATATTATGTTTGCCTTTAAGCAAACCCAAAAAAAAGGCAAAACTAAAAATTTGTCTACTCTAGTTAACGTCTCTGTGTGATTTTTCACAATCCCTCACAACATTCTAACAGACACCAACCAATGCAATGAAACACTCATAGAATCATAAAGGCTAGAGCAAAATATATTTAGACACACTTAAAGAAACAAATTATAACATAGACACAGCATGCTCTTGCCAAGAAGTTGCCCCCTCAGGTGAGATAAAGTAATTCGTGAAAATATCACGCACTTTGAGGCCAGAGAGCGGTCTACGTAGAGGGTTGATAGGTGGTCTCACCCTGCGCACATTGTCCGGCCTACGCACAACACCATCAGAGGAGGAACAATCATGTATCCTGGTGAAGTTATGCAGAACAACACAGGCTTTCACAACTTCATTCACATTTTGCTCACTCAACTGAATGGCAGACTGGAGTACCCGCCATTTGGCACAAAGAATCACAAAGGAACACTCCACCAGTCACCTAGCACGTGATAGGCGCAAGTTAAAAATTCTGCGCCTGTGGTCAAGGTTGCGCCGGGGATATGGCCTCATGACATTGCGTGATAACTGAAACTCCTCATCTGCCACAAGGACATAAGGGACTGATTGTTCGGGGGAGCCTGGTAGCTGGCGTGGTGGTGGTAGATCCAACTGGTTGGTGCGTAGCCGCCGAGCCATTATGGAAGTATTGAAGACTCTAGAGTCTCCCGTCCTTCCATAGGCCCCAATGTCAACAATTATAAACTTGTATTGAGGGTCTACCAGAGCCAACAATACAACAGAAAAGTATTGTTTATAATTGAAGAATTGGGAGCCTGAGTTCGGCGGCTTACGCACCCTGATATGTTTGCCATCCAGGGCCCCAATACAATTTGGAAACTGGCAGTCCTCCTCAAAGTCCCTTGATATCCTTAACCAATCTTCCATCCTGGGCTCGGGCATGACCACTTGATGGAGTCTTGTCCAGATTTGTGCACATATAGACCTCACTATGCCTGAAATGGTTGACTTTCCAATGAGAAACTCATGGTGGAGGGCGGCATAAGACAGGCCAGTGGACAGGAAGCTGTAGAACAACAGAAATAGTACAGTTTAGAATGGCTAAAGTACAAAAAAATCAGTTACATGCCGCCCAAACTTGGTAGGAAATGAGAGAGAACAACACACACATATTTGTTGGCACAATGACTACGTGATATGCAGGACATATTAGATGTAACATTCTGGTGTGTCAGGTGAAGCATATTTTGAGTAAGATGAGGGCATTAAACTTTGTCCAAGAAGGCCAAAAAACATAATTTAACACACACATTATGAACATAGAGAATGTGGTTGTGTAGTACATACCGTATTGTGAGTAGAAGTCGCTCCTCTGCAGATATGGCTTTGCGCATCCTTGTGTCCTGAAAGGTGATCCCAGGGCGCACTGTCTCCAAGAGTCGATCAAATGTGGAAATGCTCATACGACAGTACTGGTAAAATTTCTCCGGATGCTACCGCAGAGAAAAATAGAGGCGGTGAAAATGACCTCTTGTGAGTCGTTGCCTCAAAAGTGGATGGACCCACATGCGTCTCCTCCTCCGCGGATCCACTATCACAGGATATGGTTGCCCAAAGCGCCGTGACAAAAGCCAGGTAAAGAGAACCTGCTCAGTTGTATTCAATCGCAGACCCTCTGCCATGCTGCACAAAGAACACCAACACACCTCGTGAAAGCAAGGTGTCAAATGTACAGAATGTAGGCAGCCACCTGTTTCTGAGTGTCTAAATAGGGTGCAGGCTAATGATTTAAATTGTTTGCCTCAAAACCGTTAAATGTCCGTTTTGCAAGGCTGCGAGAAAATCTCGTCATACAGATTGCGTACGGATGCCACACGGATTACATACGGATGCACACATGCGCAAAATACGCGACCTCACCTTGCTTACGGATGACCTACGGAGCACTGTTTAGGGGTCATTCATCCGTATTACGCATGTAAACTACAGACCGTATTTTGCGCAGGTTAGTGTGACTCCAGCCTTAATGTTACACATTTGGCTGGAGATGAAAAGTAGGCGACCGATATTTATAAAGTTGCTTCTTTTTTTATTTTAGCTGCAGTGAAGCTATAAAAAGAAAATTGGTTTTGAAAGTGGACATATAGCTTTTTATTGAATCACCTATCTGATAAAGGATACCACTTTCACTTGACGCTTCCTGAAGTTAATACACAAAGAACTCTTGAAAATGGGGAGCCTATTATCTACAGAGATTATACTGCTCAGAATATTGGTATTCATTTCTCCTTTTAAACCGCTTTCATCTTTATGTTTTTGCATAAGGTAATACCCTCAACTGATGGACAAGAATATTATATTAGTAATTATCAGTTTCAAAAAATACATAGAAATTTCAGTGTAAATGTAAATTACTAAAGAAACACTAAATAAACAGAAAAGACTTTCCATTAGAAATAAAGCTCCGGGTATTAAAAAATTTAAACAGAAAATGGATTTAGACAGATTTAAAAAAATGTTCTCACTGCACTTGTCCTGTAATAACTAGTGATGAGCGAGCAGTAAAATGCTCAGGTGCTCGTTATTTGGGTCGAGCAAATTGGAATACTCGGGTACTCGGACAGAACAACGAGCCCAATGTAAGTCTGTGGGAGACCCGAGCATTTTTACAGTGATCCCCCCAGGGGTTCTTTTAAGGTCTAAAAACGTCTGAAAATGATGGGGGGGACATCATGGGGATCGCCCCTGGAAGCATTTCTGACTCCTAGTTCACAGCTTTAAATAATTTTTTCAGAGTTTCATGCCATTTTTACCGGTGCCCCAAAAAACATACCAAAACCGATTTTGCTGGGAAATATGTCAAGGTACATCCTTTCCAGGTTAATGACTTGTATATAACGCAAAATAAATAATCCCAGACCAAAATGTTCCTCCACCACCTGGGCTATGTTCAGACGCAGCATTTTTGAAGTGTTTAATTTTAACATTGCTTTCAACCAAAACAAATGCATTCACTGGAAATGTTATTATAACTTTTACCAACCCTAGCTGGCCATGTCGTGTGTGACACATAAGCAGACATATCTTGTTTCATTTATGAAGAAATGACTCTTAAGTCACAGAGCCTATTTTTACAGGGGCATCAGGTGGTATTTATCTGCTTAAAAGGCCATTATTAAACAGTGGGTCTCCTAAACTGTTATAGCCTATGCAGTGAGTAGATGGATTGCCAAGAATTACGATTCACCCCAATACAATACCCCTTTCACGAGATGTCCAGGAGGGCTTCCCTAAAAAATGTTGCATTGAATGCAAGGCCTGCCCTGCTACCAAGTCATATGCACCCAATACGCCCTTGAACCCACATACTGGATGGGCACAGGAAAATCCACTTCACATTATTCATTTTGTACTCCCATTCTGTTTTCTTATGGACTGACTGCAAATATTTGCACTGGTCCACATCTAGTGCAAGTATTTTATTCCCCATCAGTATTGTGTAGAAATAATCTTCAAAGAATTTTGTCCCTGCAGGAAAAATCTGCAAAAAAAAAAATAAGCATACTAATTCCTTCCACAGATTCTTAAAATAAAATAGACAATATCCCCGCATTGAATGAGAATAATGCTAATCCTTGTTCAAATCTGGATTTAACCCCTTCACTACCAAGGGTGGTTTGCACGTTAACTACCGGGCCAATTTTTACAATTCTGACCACTGTCCCTTTATGAGGTCATAACTCTGAAACGCTTCCGTGGATCCCGGTGATTCTGACATTGTTTTCTCATGATATATTGTACTTCATGTTAGTGGTAAAATTTCATTCATATAACTTGCGTTTATTTATGAGAAAAACGGAAATTTGGTGAAAATTTTGAAAATTCCGCAATTTTCCAACTTTGAATTTTTATGCCCTTAAATCACAGAGATATGGCACACAAAAAAGTTAATAAGTAACATTTGCCACATGTTTACTTTACATCAGCACAATTTTGGAACCAAAATTTTTATTTGTTAGCAAGATATAAGGGTTAAAAGTTGACCACCGATCTCTCATTTTTGCAACACCATTTTATTTTTACGGACCACATCACATTTGAAGCCACTTTGAGGGGTCTATATGATAGAAAATACCCAAAAGTGACACCATTCTAAAAACTGCACCCCTTAAGGTGCTTAAAACCACATTCAAAGAGTTTATTAACCCTTCAGGTGCGTCACAGGAATTTTTTGAATATTTAAAAAAAATTAACATTTAACTTTTTTTCACAAAAAAAATTACTTCAGGTTCAATTTTTTTTATTTTACCAAGTGTAACAGGATAAATTGGACTGCAAAAATTATTGTGCAATTTGTCCTGAGCACGCTGATACCTGATATGTGGGGGGGAACCACTGTTTCGGCGCATGGCAGAGCTCAGAAGGGAAGGAGCGCCGTTTGACTATTTCAATGCAAAATTGGCTGGAATTCTGATCGGACGCCATGTCGCGTTTGGAGAGCCCCTGATGTACCTAAACAGTGGAAACCCCCCATAAGTGACCCCATTTTTGAAACTAGACCCCCTAAGGAACTTATCTAGATATGTGGTGAGAACTTTGAACCCACAAGGGCTTCACAGAAGTTTATAATGCACAGCGGTACAATTAAAAAATCCTATTTTTTCCAAAAAATGATCTTTTCACCCCCAATTTTTATTTTCCCAAGGGTAACAGGACCCTAAAAGTTATTGTGCAATTTGTCCTGAGTACACTGATACCCCATATGTGGGTGTAAATGACTATTTGGGCACATGGCAGAGCTCGGAAGGCAAGCAGCGCCATTTGACTTTTTTGGCTGGAATTGAGATCAGACACCATGTCGCGTTTGGAAAGCCCCTGATGTACCAAAACAGTGGAAACCCCCCACAAATGACCCCATTTTGAAAACTAGACCCCCCAAGGAACTTATCTAGATGTGTGGTGAGAACTTTGAACCCCCAAGTGCTTCACAGAAGTTTATAACGCCCAGGCGTGAAAATAACAAAAAAATTTTTTCCCACAAAAATGATATTTTTGCCCCAAAATTTTTATTTTCCTAAGGGCAACAGGAGAAATAGGACCCCAAAAGTTGTTTTGCAAATTGTCTTGATTAGGCTGATACCCCATATGAGGGGGTAAAACACTGTTTGGGTGCATGGCAGGGCTTGGAAGGGAAGGAGCACCATTTGACTTTTTCAACGCAGAATTGGCTGGAATTGAGATCAGATGCCATGTTGCGTTTGGAGAGCACCTGATGTGCGCAAATAGTGGAAACCCCCAATTCTAGCCCTAGCCCTAACCCTAACCCTAACCCTAGCCCTAGCCCTAACCCTAACCCTAACCCTAGCCCTAGCCCTAACCCTAGCCCTAACCCTAATGGGAAAATGGAAATAAATACATTTTTTTAATTTTATTATTTTTCCCTAACTAAGGGGGTGATAACGGGGGGTTTGATTTACTATTTATGGCGGTTTTTATGTTTGACAGCTGTCGCACGCTAAAAGACGCTTTTTATTGTAAAAATAGTTTTTGCATCACCACATATTGAGAGCTATAATTTTTCCATATTTTGACCCACCGAGTCATGTGAGGTCTTATTTTTTGCGGGACGAGTTGACGCTTTTATTGGTATCATGTTCGGGCATGTGAAATTTTTTGATCGCTTTTTATTTCGTTTTTTGTGACGCAGAATTTACAAAAACCAGCGTTTCATGAATTTCTTTTGGGTGGTGCGTTTACGCCGTTCCGGGTGCGGTAAAATTTATAAGGCGGTTTTATTCTTCGGGTCAGTACGGTTACAGCGATACCTCATTTAGGTCGTTTTTTTATGTTTTGGCGCTTTTATGCAATGAAAACAATTTTATATAAAAAATAATTATTTTTGCATCACTTTATTCTGCGAGCTATAACTTTTTTATTTTTTCGCTGATGATGCTGTATGGTGGCTCATTTTTTGCGGGACAATATGATGTTTTCAGCGGTACCATGGTTATTTATATGCGTCTTTTTGATCGCGCGTTATTGCACTTTTTGTTCGGCGGTATGATAATAAATCATTATTTTTTGCTTCGTTTTTTATTTTTATTTTTTAAGGGGTTCGCTTAAGGGGTTAACTATTGGGACAGTTTTATAGGGCGGGTCGTTACGGATGCGGCGATACCAAATATGTGTACTTTTATTGTTTTTTTTTTTTTTTATTTCCAAAAAATGAATTTATTGGGGAATATTTTTTTTTTTTTTTTTTAATTTATTTGGCGATTTTTTTAAAATTATTTTTACACTTTTTTTTTATTTTTTTTTTACTTTATTACAATGTCCCATGGGGGACATCACTGTCCTGTGACAGATCGCTGATCTGTCACATCACAGATCACTGTGACAGATCAGCGATCTGTCACAGGCACTGCACAGGCTTCCTCATGCCTGCGCTTTTTTAGGCACTGAGGAAGCCAGCTTCCTGCAGGCCCCCGGAGGTCCCCGTCGCCATATTGGATCCGGGGACCTGCAGGAAAGGAGTCCCCCGCAGCAGCGCTGCACATTGCGCTGCCGTGGGGGGCTCAGGGAAGCACGGAGGGAGCCCCCTCCCTGCCGATGCTTCCCTTTAACCCCCGGTACACCGCGATCGTGTTTGATCGCGGTGAGCAAGGGGTTAACGTGTTGGGGGCGGTCCGTGACGCCCCTGACACATTGTGCCGGGTGTCAGCTATGATAATTAGCTGACACTCGGCCGCTGATCGCGATGACGTAATATTCCGTCCATGGTAATTAGGTCCATGGTCACATGGACGGAATATTACGTCAATTGTAGGTAAGGGGTTAAATGGCAAAAATCTTAGAGAAAGGGGGGATTTTTAGAGCTCACTATGCCATGCTGTTCGATATTGGAGGCTGGAATCTGGGTGTCGGGTGTTAGTCTTGCTGGTGAAGTTCAGCCAAAATTTCAAGGATAGGGAAATGAGAGGCACATCTGTCCACAATATATAAAAATAAGTTCATACTTTTCTGAAGATTCATTAAATAAATGGAATCCAAAAAATATATATAAAAACCTGACGCATTTCTGGCATCCAAGCGCACTATGCTTCGATGCCAGAAATGCATCAGATTTTTTACATTTTTTTTTTGGATTCCATGTTTTTAATGAAACTTCAATAAAGTAAGAACTAATTTTAATACATTGTGGATGGATGTGCTTCTCATTTCCCTATCCTTGAATTTTTGGCAAAAATCTTAGTATCTGCCTCAGATTTCTGACACAGATTGTCTTGTAAAATAGCCTGAATAAATCCTCACCTGTGAACATACCGTACCCTTACTCTATAACAAGTTTAATTATTTTACTGACTAAGATTTCTCCTAAGTGGTCATGCTAACCCCTGGAGTCCGATATCTTTGAAATGCTTAAGGCCAAACTACGTATGTTATTAGAATTAGCAAGCAGTTAAGATTGTGCAGTGCAGTACCTGTCCCCAGGCCATACAAGTACCTCTTTGTAGCATATAAATGACCTGGAGCAATGAATGCATTTCAAAGCTCTAAGCAACAAGACACTCAATTTATTTCCATGAAAATAGAATCCAGGTTAGTACAAAAATGTAACAGGGAAAAGTTGAAAGAAAGGAAAAGTGTGCTTCTGGAAAATATTATTAAAAAGTCTATAAAACGTGTTCCCCTAATATCAATCTTCATAATGTACAGAATAAGTAAAAATGCAGACAGAACGGCTCAAACATTTTAAAATGCTAATTACAGTTAAACATAACAGAATAAACTATTGACATTTTTATACTCTAGATGTGCTTGGTTTGTATACTGTTTATTATTGCCATTAATGATTTTATTACTATTGTAATTAAAATTAAATTTTTTTTATAATGACTTATTTCTAGTACTGAAGCAACAAATGTTAGACGTCGGGTTCCTGCCTCTGCACAGAAGAAATCCCAACCCTTGCCTTCTGCAGTCTCCCACTCCCCTCCGGCTGCAGAGGAGCCTGCTCAGCAAAGACGTAGTTCCCGGAATCTTACTCAGTCTACTACGGTTGGCTTGGTTACTGCTGCCAATCAGGGTTCAGCTATAGTAACTTGCAATAGCCAGCAGCAAGCAGCTCTTGGGACAAAGTCCTTCTTTTGTCCCCTGAGCATGCCCGTGGGAAGTCCTCTCTTTGGAGGTCTGAGGTCACATGCTCAGGTCCTATTGCTGCTCCCATTGGACCACTAGGAAGGTCCCGGAAGGACGCTGCTACAAAAGAGTTGCATGGCCAAACGGCCATGCGCTAGTATAGACAGTAGTTGGTAGTGATGTGTGTGATGATGGATGCTTGTGAACCGCTGAATGACTCATTATGAAACCCCTTCCCTTTGATATGCATGCTAGTAGCGTTTAGAGTTCAGAGTCAGCGCCGAGTTGTGGCACTGCCTAGCGTCACTGTGCTCCCAGCTCCTCACACATGCTAGTGCCAGAGTGCGCCACGCTACCTAAGGCACTACGCTACCGCAGGCACTGCAGCATCTGTTAGAGCGGCGCTGTGCGCATCCTATGCGCTTTCCAGTCCTGAGCTTAGGCTGGTTAGTGGCATCCGCCAGAGCTGCGCTGTACACACATAGTGCGGTAAGCAAATATCAGCTGCGCCCTGTGTCTGATAACAGGGCGCAGCATTCTATAAGTGTCTGTTCAGGCATCGCTGTTGCGGTGCTGAACGCTAGTGGGGCTAGAAGGGCTCTAACCCTGTGTCCTTGGGGCAGAGTCCTGCGTCTTAGCACTAACGCTCTCCTGCCGAGTCCTGTGAGGATAAACAGGCTCTGGCACTTGTTCCAGCAGCTCTGTGAGGTAACAGAGTTCGCTTCTGTATTCACCGGGTCAGCGGTTAACCCGCCGGTGCTAAGTGCTCTGCAATTACTGAGCAGCAGTTTCCCATCTCTGCACGGTGGACCCCGGGTTGCGATCGCACTTCCTTATATTTTATATTTAGTGCAAAACCAACCCTAACAGCAAATGATTTACCAAAGATAAAAATTAAAATACCAAATTGATCTAAAATATTGTGCTAGAGATTGTATGGTATATAGAGTGGCATGTAAAAGTTTAGGCACCCCTGGTCTAAATGACTTAGGCTAGGTTCACATTGCGTTTAGTAGAATCCATTAAACGGATCCGATAAACGGATTAGAGCCAAATTTTGTCTAAATTTGGCTTCGCATTAACGCTTGCGTTAACACATGTGACTGCGTTATGGCATTTTGATGTCAGTTCGTGAAGCATCCGTTTGTCTGCCTTCAGGCACTGTCAATAAAGTTGTTCATTTTTTTTTTGGCTTTTGTCAGCGTCGGGTGTGGGTGGACATTTTGAAAGCATTGAGTGAACTACTGCTGCAATCAAGATGTTTGTGTCTGAGCTTGATGCAGCTGCGACATCGGCAGAGAAGGCGTATTTCCCAAAGGAGATATTGGATCCATGAAGTGAATTTTTTCCGGAATACATATGGTGCCTTGCACATCCTGTATGTTCAGCTTCGGGATCATCTCCTTAAATTTCAGCGTTACCTGCGGATGTCCATCAAAACCTTTGATATTCTGCTCTCGCATGTGAAGGATGAGATACATCATCAACGCAGCACTTTCCTGGAAAGTATTTGTGCGGAACAACATTTAGTCGTGACTCTGAGGTAAATTTCCTTTTGTTAACATTGTTCTATTGACAAAGACAGGATGTAATTTATCATTGTGTATGTCTTTTCATTTTCTACATGTAGCCAATTGTCCTAGTCCATTTTAACTTGCCTTTTTTATTGTCCTTAAAAATATGTTCAATATGTCCATAGTGCTAATTTTTTTTTTTTGGAATTGTCGATAGATATCTGGCTATGGGAGAAACTTTTGCATCACTGCATTTTCAGTTTCGGCTGGGGAAATCGACCATTTGCCAACTAGTTTAGGAAACTTGTGATGCCATTTGGAACAGCTTACAACCACAAGTGCTACCAACCCCGAAATGTGGCTATCGATTTCCCAAAATTTTGAGGATGTGGCTAATTTCCCGAATTGCATTGGTCCGTGGACAGGAAGCACATTCGGATTCAGAAACCAGTGCATAGTGGATCCCTGTACTATAACTATAAAAAATACTTTTCCATTGTAATAATGGCCATTGCGAATGCTAGATACCGGTTTATAGCTGTGGATATCGATGCATATGGACGGATGAACAATTCCAGAGTCTTCAAAGAGTTCAACATGGGGAAATGTTTGTGCAGCAACAACTTCAACATACCCTCAGCACGACCACTTCTGGGCACCGAAGGCCCAAGTTTGCCCTATGTTCTAGTTGGGGATGAGGCGTTCCAACTCGGAAGAAATCTCCTAAAGCCTCAAGCCATAGTCTAAACTACACAAGACGCATTTTCAATTATCGCTTGAGCCAAGCAAGACATTATGTGGAATGTACCTTTGGTATTTTGACCTCTAAATGGCGTATCTTACTAACTTGCATGCAACTACAACCTGAAAATGTGGACCGTGTAGTGAAGGCATGCATCTGCCTGCCCAATTTTGTGTTCAGACATGAACCCCTGCTGGTTGACCCCTATGACTGTGAGTCGAACCTCATGAGCATTGATTCGACTAATGTTCAGTCTCCAGTTGAGATAATGCAGATTCGTGATCAATTTGCTAATTATTTCATACATGAAGGTCTTGTTCCATGCAAAACATCCATGTGTCAAAATTTTAAAACCTGTTTATTTATTGGTATATGTGCTATGTGTGTGGCTATTTTTGTATTTTTTTTTTATTTTGCACTTTATGTAACCTTACAAAATTTTAAAAATTAATTAAATCCATACAATCTTATGAAATGTTGAATAATAGCTTACTATTAAAGTTTACTAAAAATTATGGAATGATCTTCCACTCTAAATGTTGGTAGACATTTTTAACATATGCGATCCCATAGGGATGAACAAAAATATATACAAAATTAACTTTGGTTACACAAAAAATTTCAAGGCTATATTGCCAAACTTTGTCATTTTTAAAAAAATTAGTTACAGACTGTGGTATTGCACGGGCATATTGTCTGCCCAACGGTACGCTGGACTGCTACATTGCCTGTGTATTTCCATACCAGGTTCACCCTGGCCTCTGAATTGTGTTTGGTATGACGGCATGTCCATGGTTTTTGGTCTAGAGGAAGTAGGTTCCTGAGGGGCTGAAAATTCCTCGAATAGCTGGTGTCATGTTGCATTTGCAGAGCCCCTGATGTGCCTAAACAGTAGAAATCCCCCACAATTGATCCCATTTTTGAAACCGGACCCCCCAAAGAGCTTATCTAGATGTGTGGTGAGCACTTTGAACCACTAAGTGCTTCACAGAAGTTTAGAATGCAGTTATAAGGGTTAAAAGTTGACCAGCGATTTCTCATTTTTACAACACCATTTTAGTTTTAGGGACCACATCACATTTGAAATAACTTTGAGGGGGCTATATGATAGAAAATACCCAAAAGTGACACCATTCAAAAAACTGCACCCCTAAAGGTGCTCAAAACCACATGCAAGAAGTTTATTAACCCTTCAGGTGCTTCACATGAATTTTTTGAATGTTTTAAAAAATGAACATTTAACCTTTATTCACAAAAAAATTACATCAGGTCCAATTTTTTTTATTTTACCAAGGGTAACAGGAGAAATTGGACTGCAGAATTCATATCTTTTCCACAAAAATGATCTTTTCACCCCCAATTTTTATTTTCCCATAGGTATCAGGACCCCAAAAGTTATTGTGCAATTCGTCCTGAGTACGCTGATACCCCATATGTGGGGGTAAATGACTCTTTGGTCGCATGGCAGAGCTCGGAAGGGAAGCAGCGCCATTTGACTTTTTTGGCTGGAATTGAGATCGGACACCTTGTCAGGTTTGGAGAGCCCCTGATGTGACTAAACTGTGGAAACCCCCCACAAATGACACCATTTTGTAAACTATACCCCCCAAGGAACTTATCTAGATATGTGGTGAGAACTTTGAACCCCCAAGGGCTTCACAGAAGTTTATAACGTACAGCCGTAAAATTAAAAAATCATATTTTTTCCACAAAAATGATCTTTTCACCCCCAATTATTATTTTTCCAAGGGTAACAGGATCCAAAAAGTTATTGTGCAATTTATCCTGAGTACGCTGATACCTCACTTGTGGGGGTAAACCACTATTTGGATGCATGGCAGAGCTCAGAAGGGAAGCAGTGCCATTTGACTTTTTTGGCTGGAATTGAGATTGGATGCAATGCCGCGTTTGGAAAGCCCCTGATGTGCCTAAACAGTGGAAACCCCCCACAAATGACACCATTTTGGAGACTAGACCCCCCAAGGAACTTATCTAGATGTGTGGTGAGCACTTTGAACCCCCAAGGGCTGATACCCCATATGTGGGAGAAAACTACTGTATGGGCACACGTCGGGGCTTGGAAGTGAAGTAGTGAAGTTTTGGAATGCAGACTTTGCAGATGCAGATGGAATGGTCTGTGGGTGTCATGTCACGTTTGAAGAGCTTGTGAGGTGCCTAAACTGTTGAAACCCCCCACAAGTGACCCCATTTTGGAAACTAGACCCCCCAAGGAACTTATCTAGATGTGTGGTGAGCACTTTGAGCCCCCAAGTGCTTCACAGAAGTTTATAACATAGAGTCATAAAAATAAAAAAATCATATTTTTTTCCACAAAAATAATATTTTTGCCCCCAATTTTTTATTTTCTCAAGGGTAACAGGAGAAATTGGACCCCTAATTTTGTTGTGCAATTTGTCCTGAGTAGGCTGATACCCCATATGTGGGGGTAAATGACTGTTTGGGCGCATTGCAGAGCTTGGAAGGGAATGAGCACCGTTTGACTTTTTCAATGCAGAATTGGCTGGAATTGAGATCAGACGCCATGTTGCGTTTGGAGAGCACCTAATGTGCCTAAACAGTGGAAACCCCCCAATTCTAATTCCAACCCTAACCACAACACACCCCTAATGCTAATCTCAACCCTAGCCCTAACAATAGATCCAACCCTAACCCTAGCCCTAACCCTAGCCCTAGCCGTAACCCTAGCTGTTGTGAGCTCATCTGTTCATTCATCTTTTGTGTCCGAGGATCTCCCTCTTCTGGTGAAGGAAGGTAGTGAGGATGATTTAGATGAAAGAAACCAAACACCTGATCAGGTGTTTCGTGACTGGGTAACGGGAACTACAGACTGGATATAAGGCAGCCGACGCCCTTCTGAGTCACTTGTGATTTCTCTGCTGGATTCTTGGAGACCAGTCTGATTCCTGCTTCCCAAAGATAAGTTTTTGCTCTGCTATTGAACTTATTAGTTTTGGTTTTGTTTACCTTGTTTTTTAGGTTCAGCCATGCCCGGTCGGGGGTGTGCTGGATTCTTTTTCCTTGATCAGTGTTCTCTTTTTCTCTGCTTCCAGAATATTCTGAGTGCTGATATAGGGTTTGAAGTCTAGTGACTTCAGGGTCCTTTTTGCTTATCAGTTGTGTTGGTAGTATTTTTTGGCAGGGTTTTCTCGGATTGCAGACAGCAGCTTTTCGGTCCTGTCCTTTTTAGTTAGCTTGGGCCCCATCGTTTGCTCAACCTATCTTTCTATCTGTGTTAGTGTTTTCATCTTGCTTCACCGTCATTATATGTTGGGGGCTGCCTATTGCTTTGGGGTCTGCTCTGGGGCAGTCAGTTTTTCTCTTTTCTCTCTTTAGGTTTGTGTAGATCTCCGGCTGTGATGAGGTGTCTAGGATCACCGTAGGAACACTCCACGGCTACTGCTAGTTGTGTGATAGGATCAGGGGTCTGCAATGCGCTAGTTTCCAACCTCGCTGATTTTCTGGGCTGAGCTTGTGTTTTGTTTTTTCCTCCTCGGTGACTCAATCATAACAGAATCACCAGCCATACCGCAGATTCTAGGGTACTCAAAAGCAGGAAGGAATTATTTAAAAAAAAAAAAAAAATAGGTGTCAGAATTTTTTTTCCTCTTTTTTCCTCTTTTTCTCTGAGGCCGTAGGAGGAATATTTTTTTTTTCTGATGGAGTTTAAGCAATTGTCTGATCATGTGGAGCAGCTTGCTGCTGAAGTGCGAGGAATTTCCGCCTATCTTGCTCATTCACACGCTGCTGAACCAAAAATCCCCACTCCTGATGTGTTTTTTGGGGATCGGTCTAAATTTTTGAATTTTAAGAATAATTGTAAATTATTTCTTGCCTTGAAGCCTAACTCATCGGGGAGCTCTGCGCAGCAGGTTAAAATTGTCATCTCCTTGCAGCGCGGCGATCCCCAGGATTGGGCGTTTTCTTTAGTACCAGATGATCCTATTCTAGCTAATGTGGATGCATTTTTTCAGGCCTTGGGGTTGTTGTATGATGAACCTAATGTTATTGATCAAGCTGAAAAGACCCTGTTGGCATTGAGCCAGGGTCAAGATTCTGCAGAACTATACTGTCAAAAATTCCGAAAGTGGGCGGTCCTCAACACTTGGAATGATGGTGCCTTGGCAGCTCTCTTTCGGAAGGGTTTGTCGGAAACTGTAAAAGATACTATGGTGGGATTTCCTGTTCCCTCTGGTCTTGACGATTCTATGTCATTAGCCATTCAGGTTGATCGGCGTTTACGTGAACGTAAAATTATACGGGAAACGCTGCCACCTGTTGAACAAATGTCTGAATCTATGCAATGTGATAGAGTTTTGTCTAGGGCACAACGTCAGGAGTTTAGAAGACGTAATAAGCTATGTTTTTTCTGTGGAGATGCCTCTCACATTATTTCTGTCTGCCCTAAATGAGAGAAACGTTTTGCACACACATTTGCTGTAGGTGGTGTACAACCTAAGTTTCTTCTGGCAATTACTCTGATCTGCTCCCTGTCCACATTTTCTGCTAAAGCCTTTGTGGATTCAGGAGCGGCCTTGAACCTAATGGATTTAGATTTTGCTAAACATTGTGGTTTCCCTATGACACCCCTGCGGACGCCTATTCCTTTGAGGGGTATTGATGCTACTCCTTTGGCAAAGAATAAACCTCAGTTTTGGACCCAGGTGGTAATGCGGGTCGCCCCAGACCATCAAGAAAATTGCAGATTTTTGGTGTTGCACAATTTGCATGATACCATCGTGCTGGGGTTCCCCTGGTTGCAAATCCATAACCCAGTTTTGGATTGGAAATCTGTGTCTGTGGTGAGTTGGGGTTGTCAGTGTGCTCTTAGTGACACTCCTGTTTTCTCCACCTCTCCCCAGTCGCATGAGGTTCCTGACTATTTGGCTGATTTTTATGATGTGTTTAGTGAGAGTAAGTCTGTGTCTTTGCCTCCTCATAGGAGTTATGACTGTGCAATTGAGCTGAGTCTGGGGTGTAAATTTCCCAAGGGTCGACTTTTTAATTTATCTGTACCCGAACATGAGGCTATGCGTTCTTATATTAAGGAGTCGTTGGAGAAGGGTCATATTAGACCATCCTCTTCACCCTTGGGTGCTGGGGTTTTTTTTGTGGCCAAGAAGGATGGTTCATTAAGGCCCTGTATTGACTATCGCTCCCTTAACAAAATTACTGTTAAATATCAGTATCCGTTACCCCTGATTTCTGACTTATTTTCTAGAGTTGAAGGTGCTTGCTGGTTTACCAAGCTTGACCTCAGGGGGCGTATAATCTTATTCGCATTAAGCATGGGGATCAATGGAAGACAGCGTTTAATACTCCGGAGGGACATTTTGAGTACCTGGTGATGCCTTTTGGGCTCACTAACGCCCCTTCTGTCTTCCAGTGCTTCATGAATGATATTTTCCGGGACTCTGTGGATAAGTTTCTGATCATCTATTTGGATGATATTTTGATCTTTTCCAGGGATTGGGACTCTCATGTGGAACATGTTCGGACTATGTTCCGGATTTTGAGGGAAAACTCCCTGTATGTTAAGGGATCGAAATGTCTTTTTGGTGTACAGAGGATTTCATTTTTGGGATTTATTTTGTCTCCGTCAACTATTGAAATGGACCCGGCCAAGGTGCAGGCCATTTATGATTGGGTTCAGCCCACTTCTTTGAAGGCTCTCCAGAAGTTTTTGGGTTTTGCTAATTTTTATCGTAAGTTTATAGCCAATTTTTCTGTTATTGCCAAACCATTGACTGATTTAACTAAGAAGGGCGCTGATTTGCTGAATTGGTCTCCAGAGGCTGTTTCTTCTTTTCAGGAGCTGAAGCGGAGGTTCACTTCTCCGGTTTTGCGACAACCCGATGTCTCACTTCCATTTCAAGTGGAGGTGGATGCTTCTGAGACTGGTGCAGGAGCTGTTTTGTCCCAAAAAGATCCTGTAACATCTAAAATGAACCCCTGTGCCTTCTTTTCCCGAAATTTCTCTCCTTCGGAACGCAACTATGATATGGGGAATCGAGAACTGTTGGCCATGAAGTGGGCATTTGAGGAGTGGAGACATTGGCTGGAGGGAGCTAGACATCAAGTTGTGGTCCTCACTGACCACAAGAATTTGATCTACCTTGAGTCGGCTAAACGCTTGAATCCGAGACAGGCCAGGTGGGCCTTGTTTTTCACACGTTTTGATTTTGTGGTCTCCTTTCTTCCGGGCACTAAGAACGCTAAGGCTGATGCCCTCTCTAGGAGTTTTTTGGCCGATTCTCCTATTGTGACCAAGCCTGCTACCATCTTAGGTGAGGGGGTGGTTCTTTCTGTCATCTCGCCTGATTTGAGATGTGCTCTAGAGAAGTTTCAGGAGGATAAGCCTGAGCATTGTCCCAGTGGTAGGTTATACACTCACTGGCCACTTTATTAGGTACACCATGCTAGTAAGGGGTTGGACCCCCTTTTGCCTTCAGAACTGCCTCAATTCTTCGTGGCAGAGATTCAACAAGGTGCTGGAAGCATTCCTCAGAGATTTTGGACCATATTGACATGATGGCATCACACAGTTGACGCAGATTTGTCGGCTGCACATCCCTGATGCGAATCTCCCGTTCCACCACATCCCAAAGATGCTCTATTGGATTGAGATCTGGTGACTGAGGAGGCCATTTGAGTACAGTGAACTCATTGTCATGTTCAAGAAACCAATCTGAGATGATTCGAGCTTTATGACATGGCGCATTATCCTGCTGAAAGTAGCCATCAGATGTTGGGTACATTGTGGTCATAAAGGGATGGACATGGTCAGCAACAATACTCAGGTAGGCTGTGGCGTTGCAACGATGCTCAATTGGTACCAAGGGGCCCAAAGAGTGCCAAGAAAAAATTCCCCACACCATGACACCACCACCACCAGCCTGAACCGTTGATACAAGGCAGGATGGATCCATGCTTTCATGTTGTTTACGCCAAATTCTGACCCTACCATCCGAATGTCGCAGCAGAAATCGAGACTCATCAGACCAGGCAACGTTTTTCCAATCTTCTACTGTCCAATTTCGATGAGCTTGTGCAAATTGTAGCCTCAGTTTCCTGTTCTTAGCTGAGAGGAGTGGTACCCAGTGTGGTCTTCTGCTGCTGTAGCCCATCTGCCTCAAAGTTCGACGCACTGTGCATTCAGAGATGCTCTTCTGCCTACCTTGGTTGTAACGGGTGGCAATTTGAGTCACTGTTGCCTTTCTATCAGCTCGAACCAGTCTGCCCATTCTCCTCTGACCTCTGGCATCAACATGGCATTTCCGGCCACAGAACTGCCGCTCACTGGATTTTTTTTCTTTTTCGGACCATTCTCTGTAAACCCTAGAGATGGTTGTGCGTGAAAATCCCAGTAGATCAGCAGTTTCTGAAATTCTCAGACCAGCCCTTCTGGCACCAACAATCATGCCACGTTCAAAGGCACTCAAATCACCTTTCTTCCCCATACTGATGCTCGGTTTGAACTGCAGGAGATTGTCTTGACCATGTCTACATGCCTAAATGCACTGAGTTGCCGCCATGTGATTGGCTGATTAGAAATTAAGTCTTAACACACAGTTGGACAGGTGTACCTAATAAAGTGGCCAGTGAGTGTATGTTCCTGACCAGTGGAGGAGGAAAGTGATGTCTGAGGTTCATTGCTCCGCGTTGGCTGGTCATCCAGGTATTTTTGGTACTAGAGATTTGGTGAGTCGGTCTTTTTGGTGGCCTGCCTTGTCTCGTGATGTCAGAAATTTTGTGCAGTCCTGTGGGACTTGCTCCCGATCTAAGCCTTGTTCTCGTTCTAGTGGGTTGTTGATGCCTTTGCCGGTGCCCAGGAGGCCATGGACCCATATTTCAATGGATTTATTTCTGATCTGCCTGTCTCTCAGAGGATGACTGTTATCTGGGTGATTTGTGATAGATTCTCTAAGATGGTCCATCTTGTACCACTCCCTAAGTTGCGTTCTTCCTCAGAGTTGGTGCCCTTGTTTTTGCAACAGGTGGTTCGCTTGCACGGGATTCCTGAGAACATTGTATCGGACAGAGGAGTTTAGTTTGTCTCTAGATTCTGGAGGACCTTTTGTTCCAAGTTGGGAATTCAGTTGTCCTTCCCCTCTGCATTTCACCCTCAGACCAATGGGCAGACGGAGAGAACAAACCAGACTTTGGAGGCTTATTTGAGATGTTTTATATCTGCTGATCAGGATGATTGGGTCTCATTTTTACCCTTGCCCGAATTTGCTTTAAATAATAGAGCTAGTTCTGCCACTTTGATGTCACCCTTTTTCTGTAACTTTGGGTTTCATCCTCGATTCTCTTCAGGGCAGGTGGAGTCTTCTGCCTGTCCGGGGGTTGACACTGTGGTGGAAAGAATGCAGCAGATTTGGGACCAAGTGGTGGATAAGTTGTCTCTTTCCCAGGAAAAGGCCCAGCAGTTTTCTAACCGGCATAGGACCATTGGTCCCCGGTTTAAGGTGGGTGATATGGTCTTCCTGTTACATTTAAGATTCATAATGTGTTTCATAAGTCCTTGTTGAAGAGGTGTGTTGAACCAGTGGTTCCTATGGCGGCACCTCCTGAACCTGTATTGGTTGAAGGTAACATGGAATATGAGGTAGAGAAGATACTGGATTCCCGTCTGGCTAGACGGAGACTCCAGTATTTGGTTAAGTGGAAGGGTTATGGTCAGGAGGATAATTCCTGGGTCTCTGCCTCTGATATTCATGTCGAAAGATTGGTGCGTGCTTTTCATTGGGCTCATCCTGATCGGCCTGGTGGCTTGGATGAGGGTTCGGTGACCCCTCCTCAAGGAGGAGGTACTGTTGTGAGCTCATCTGTTCATTCATCTTTTGTGTCCGAGGATCTCCCTCTTCTGGTGAAGGAAAGTAGTGAGGATGATTTGGATGAAAGAAACCAAACACCTGATCAGGTGGATCGTGACTGGGTAACGGGAACTACAGACTGGATATAAGGCAGCCGACGCCCTTCTGAGTCGCTGGTGATTTCTCTGCTGGATTCTTGGAGTCTGATTCCTGCTTCCCAAAGATAAGTTTTTGCTCTGCTATTGAACTTATTAGTTTTGGTTTTGTTTACCTTGTTTTTTGAGTTCAGCCATGCCCGGCCGGGGGTGTGCTGGATTCTTTCTCCTTGATCAGTGTTCTCTTTTGCTCTGCTTCCAGAATATTCTGAGTGCTGATATAGGGTTTGAAGTCTAGTGACTTTTGCTTATCAGTTGTGTTGGTAGTATTTTTTGGCAGGGTTTTCTCGGATTGCAGAAAGCAGCTTTTCTGTCCTGTCCTTTTTAGTTAGCTTGGGCCCCATCGTTTGCTCAACCTATCTTTCTATCTGTGATAGTGTTTTCATCTTGCTTCACCGTCATTATATGTTGGGGGCTGCCTATTGCTTTGGGGTCTGCTCTGGGGCAGTCAGTTTTTCTCTTTTCTCTCTTTAGGCTTGTGTAGATCTCCGGCTGTGACGAGGTGTCTAGGATCACCGTAGGAACACTCCACGGCTACTGCTAGTTGTGTGATAGGATCAGGGGTCTGCAATGCGCTAGTTTCCAACCTCTCTGATTTTCTGGGCTGAGCTTGTGTTTTGTTTTTTCCTCCTCGGTGACTCAATCATAACACCTAGCCCTAACCCTAGGGTAACCCTAGCCCTAACTCTTGCCCTAACCCTAACCCTAATCCTAATGGGAAAATGGAAATAAATACATTTTTTCTTAATTTTATTATTTTTCCCTAACTAAGGGGGTGATAAAGGCGGGTTTGATTTACTATTTTTAGCGGGTTTTTATGTTTGACAGATGTCATACGCTAAAAGATGCTTTTTATTGTAAAAATAGTTCTTGTATCACATTTTGAGAGCTATAATTTTTCCATATTTTGACCCACCGAGTCATGTGTGGTCTTATTTTTTGCGTGATGACCATTTTAAGGCATGTGATATTTTTTGATCGCTTTTTATTCTGATTTTTGTGATGCAGAATGAACAAAAACCAGCATTTCATGTATTTCTTTTGGGGGGTGCGTTTACACTGTTCTGCATGTGATAAAATTGATAAAGTGGTTTTATTCTTCAGGTCAGTATGATTACAGCTATACCTCATTTATGTCGTTTTTTATGTTTTGGCGCTTTTATGCAATGAAAACAATTTTATATAAAAAATAATTATTTTTGCATTGCTCTATTCTGAGAGCTATAACGTTTTTATTTTTCTGCTGACGATGCTGTGTGGTGGCTTGTTTTTTGCGGGACAAGATGACATTTTCAGCGTTACCATGGTTATTTATATCCATCTTTTTGATCACACGTTATTGCACTTTTTGTTTGGTGGTATGATGATGATAAAGCATTGTTTTTTGCTTTGTTTTTTATTTTTTAAGGGGTTCACTAAAGGGGTTAACTAGTAGGACAGTTTTATAAGGTGGGCTCTTATGGACACAGCGATACTAAATATGTGTACTTTTATTGTTTTTTTTATTTCCAAAAAATGAATTTATTAGAAAATATATTTTTTTTAATTTTATTTAGGGATTTTTTATAAATTATTTTTACATGTATTTTTTTCACTTTATGTTATTGTCCTAGGAGGGAACATTACTGTAATGTGTCAGATCGTTGATCTGACAGTTTGGACAGCACTCTGTCAGATCAGCAAACTGACAGGCACTGCACAGGCTTCCTCCGTGCCTGCTCTCTGCAGGCAGAGAGGAAGCCACCTCCCTACAGGCCCCCGAAGGCCCCCGTGGCCATCTTGGATCCAGGGGCCTGCAGGGAAGGAGACCCTCGGACAGCGCAGAACATTGCGGTGTCAGGGAAGCACACAGGGAACCCCTCCCTAACCGGATGCATCCCTATTCCCCGGTACACTATGATCATGTTTGATTGCAGTGTGCCAGGGGTTGACGCACCGGGGGTGGTCCATGACCGCCCCTGACATATAGTGCCGGGTGTCATCTGTGATAATCAGCAGACACCCGGCCGCGATCAGCGGCGCCCCCCCACGGGAGCGCCGCTGATTGCTTAGACTTACTATCCCATCCCCGGTTATACAGGCCCAGGTACCGTGGATGGGATAGTAGGTCTGATGCCAGAAAGGGGTTAATGACATACAATCATTGTCGGGACTATAGTGGCAAGCCATTCAAAACACTATCTGAATGCTCATATAAACAGATGTTCTAATATCAGTTGGCAACTGACCAGCAAGCAATTAGCTTACCCTTGACCATTTCTGTGTCTAAACAAGAACAAGGTCATGTCAGTCAATGACTGTAATTTCCTATCCAATAAGTATTTAGTTTGGAGCCAAACTACTGAAGCTCCAATCAATTTAAAGCAACATTGTTTTAAAAAGTCAGTGGATATAAAACATTTCCCAAACACCATAAATAATTAACATAGCGCCGCTACATGCTCCATGTCCTCCCCTAGAAGACACAGCAACCCCTATCTCTTCTTAATAGGCATGGGTGTTGCCCCCATACTCTCCCAGCAATGAGAGCAGTTCTTCTCATAGTAATAGCAGGATCCCCTCATTTCCTCAGAAGTCCCAACAAGCCCATCTCTATTCTTAGGCCGGAGTCACACTGGCGAGGAATACGGGAGAGTGAGAGGCGCAAAAAGCACGCATTAGACACGGACAAATGATTTTCTATGGGGTCACTCGCACCAGGCGTATATTTCTCATCCGTATTGTACGCTCCGTGCCAATCGCAGCATGCTGTGATTGTCAGCGTACTACGCCCGTAGGTACGCCAATGCAAGTCAATGGGTGCGCAAAAAATACGGATTACACACGGAACACACGTGTGACCTACGAGCAATACGCAGGTCTTTTGGCTGGTGACAGGAAATGGGCCAATCCATCATCAGGAAGCCTAGACATGCAAATGAGCTCAAAAACCGCTCCAGACATCCAGGAAGTCAGCCTCCACGGAGTACAGCAGCAGCATGGCGTCCACATATATTAATGTTGAGATGCTCATTGTGCTGGTGCAGGAGCGTCCCGAAATATGGGACCAACGCGATGCAAACTATGCTAACCGCACAAGAAAGGAGGCGTCATGGAGGCACATCTGTCGCCAGATGTACCATGACTTTGGTGACAGACCACGTGATGAGCAGCATAAAATTCGTAAGTGCAACCATAAAAACATAATTAACCTTAGCGTGCACTATAAAATGAATCTAGAATCAGCACCCCCTTTCCTGTGCATGTACTTTTAGCCTCATGAGGCCGTTACATTTGGATGTGACACGTGGCTTCACACAGCCATAATTAGGGGTTAGGCCACAGGCTCCTCATCCTCCTAGCCAATAAAATTAGTTTCAGTGGAGCTAATGAGACCCTGTGTATCGGCCCAATTACATATGCCACCATGGGTAGAACGCACACCCCAGAAGGCCCCATGCCTAGACTACTGTTAGAAAATGTGACCTCTCAAATATGTGATTTTGACAATCTTTCCTGTCACATTGCAGTGGAAGATGTGATGAAACGGTGGAGAAGCATCCGGGACCAGTACCGCCGGGAACGCCAGCAGCGGTCCAGAAGTGGGGATGCTGGACATGTGAAACGAAAATATATCTACTATGACCGGCTGAACTTCCTCGCCCCAATTCTGGATCTGAGACCGTAAGTACATACCTCACACCACATGACACAAACACATTACACAAATACTTTACAGGGACAAAAATATTGATGTATTTTTGCCTCTGTTCTATTTCATAACAGAACTCAATCCAACCTTACGGATCGAGGAACGGCCTCAGAGGCAGAGCCAATTATAGATCCTGTAGGGGATGAGGTGGCTGGCCCATCTTCTCCCCCTACAAGAAGGATGGCTGAAGATGAGGCATCACAAGACCACACAATGGCTGGCCTACACACCACACCACCAGGACGGTCTGCTGCTGCCACCTCACCCATCCTGGAAGAGCCGGGCAACTTGAGCAGCAGCCCAACTGCCCCGATCAGGTCCTCCCCACAGGCTGCTCTAGCATCACGGCGAACAAGAAGAAGGCGCCAGGTCACTATTCAAGAGAGCAAGACCAATGTGGACACAGGGGTGCTGAATTATTTGTCAAGAGTAACTACAGATGATGGTGAGGAGGCCTATGCACGTAGCCTCACCCTTTATCTCCGTGCCCTTACCCGTGAGGTCAGGCTCCGTATTAGGGGATGTATTCAGATCCTGCTTGATGCAAGCACCCCCCCAATACCCCATATGAGGTTTTTACAATTCTGGAGAGGTGGCAGCTCTCACCACGAAATTTAATGCGCATGAGACCATCCACACAGATGCTTGCTCAAGCAGGGTCTGAACAGCCCCTAATACGTGGGCCAACACCTCAAGCCCTTCCTCCCCCTACCCATCCTTCTATTCCGCAGCCCCAAATGTCTTCCTCAAGCCAACCCCACCAATATGGCCACTTGTACCCACCCAGTGTTGGAGGCTGGTCCCAACCTGGTTGGGGACGATCTGGCTATCTTGGTGGGTATGAGCCACGGGCCTACCAGAGCCAACAAGAAGCCCCTCACCATCATCATTACTCTGGCCAGTATCCCCAACAGGCCCAGGAGGCTGGACAATTACAGCATCATGGGCAACAGTTTGGCCCCACACAGGGTGATGTTGGCCACAATGTCCAGCAGCACCCACAGGCTGTTCAGCCACGTTCCCCTTCCCCAACATATGAGGATTTATGATTCTGATGGTTGGAGATGTCCAGTGAGATGTAACTGGTGCTCCTAATCTAAAACAAAAAACAGGTGTTCTCCTTCACCAACATTTAGAACATAATTTAACACTCACATTTTTAAACAATGTTTTCCAAACATATGAAACAATCCATCATGACAGGCAACGCTACCTCACGCCTTTCACACAGATATTACATGTGTGTAGAAAAGAGAATATTTAAATGCGCTATACTGTAAAATGAAAGGATGAAAATACACTACTCACTTGCTAACGCCTAGGAAAGGCGTGCTCGCCTTAGTTAAGTAGTCACCTTTTTTGTTATCAATCTCTAGTAAAAAAATTCTCGGCGACCAGCATTCAGAATATCACGCTCTCTCTATGTCTTTAACAAGTGAGTTTTGTATTTTCATCCTTTCCAGTATAGCATGCTTAAATATTGTCTGTTCTACAGACAGGTAATATCTGTGTGAAAGATGTGAGGTAGCCTTGCCTGTCATGGTGGAATCTTTCTATGATTGGATAACATTATGAGGAAATGTGAGTGTTATCTTGTTGCCTTTATTTTGGTGATGGAGCTCACCTTTTGTTGCCAAATCTAGGTTAATCTAGGCATGCAGCAATGTTGTTATTGCCTAATGTTTGTTGCTGTTTTGTTATGTAATGTTAATTTGACACCAAGTTAAAGAAGGCACAAAGGGTCATTTTGGCCATTGCCACATTTGTGTCATGGCAATATTATGTTTGCCTTTAAGCAAACCCAAAAAAAAGGCAAAACTAAAAATTTGTCTACTCTAGTTAACGTCTCTGTGTGATTTTTCACAATCCCTCACAACATTCTAACAGACACCAACCAATGCAATGAAACACTCATAGAATCATAAAGGCTAGAGCAAAATATATTTAGACACACTTAAAGAAACAAATTATAACATAGACACAGCATGCTCTTGCCAAGAAGTTGCCCCCTCAGGTGAGATAAAGTAATTCGTGAAAATATCACGCACTTTGAGGCCAGAGAGCGGTCTACGTAGAGGGTTGATAGGTGGTCTCACCCTGCGCATATTGTCCGGCCTACGCACAACACCATCAGAGGAGGAACAATCATGTATCCTGGTGAAGTTATGCAGAACAACACAGGCTTTCACAACTTCATTCACATTTTGCTCACTCAACTGAATGGCAGACTGGAGTACCCGCCATTTGGCACAAAGAATCCCAAAGGAACACTCCACCAGTCACCTAGCACGTGATAGGCGCAAGTTAAAAATTCTGCGCCTGTGGTCAAGGTTGCGCCGGGGATATGGCCTCATGACATTGCGTGATAACTGAAAGGCCTCATCTGCCACAAGGACATAAGGGACTGATTGTTCGGGGGAGCCTGGTAGCTGGCGTGGTGGTGGTAGATCCAACTGGTTGGTGCGTAGCCGCCGAGCCATTATGGAAGTATTGAAGACTCTAGAGTCTCCCGTCCTTCCATAGGCCCCAATGTCAACAATTATAAACTTGTATTGAGGGTCTACCAGAGCCAACAATACAACAGAAAAGTATTGTTTATAATTGAAGAATTGGGAGCCTGAGTTCGGCGGCTTACGCACCCTGATATGTTTGCCATCCAGGGCCCCAATACAATTTGGAAACTGGCAGTCCTCCTCAAAGTCCCTTGATATCCTTAACCAGTCTTCCATCCTGGGCTCGGGCATGACCACTTGATGGAGTCTTGTCCAGATTTGTGCACATGTAGACCTCACTATGCCTGAAATGGTTGACTTTCCAATGAGAAACTCATGGTGGAGGGCGGCATAAGACAGGCCAGTGGACAGGAAGCTGTAGAACAACAGAAATAGTACAGTTTAGAATGGCTAAAGTACAAAAAAATCAGTTACATGCCGCCCAAACTTGGTAGGAAATGAGAGAGAACAACACGCACATATTTGTTGGCACAATGACTACGTGATATGCAGGACATATTAGATGTAACATTCTGGTGTGTCAGGTGAAGCATATTTTGAGTAAGATGAGGGCATTAAACTTTGTCCAAGAAGGCCAAAAAACATAATTTAACACACACATTATGAACATAGAGAATGTGGTTGTGTAGTACATACCGTATTGTGAGTAGAAGTCGCTCCTCTGCAGATATGGCTTTGCGCATCCTTGTGTCCTGAAAGGTGATCCCAGGGCGCACTGTCTCCAAGAGTCGATCAAATGTGGAAATGCTCATACGACAGTACTGGTAAAATTTCTCCGGATGCTACCGCAGAGAAAAATAGAGGCGGTGAAAATGACCTCTTGTGAGTCGTTGCCTCAAAAGTGGATGGACCCACATGCGTCTCCTCCTCCGCGGATCCACTATCACAGGATATGGTTGCCCAAAGCGCCGTGACAAAAGCCAGGTAAAGAGAACCTGCTCAGTTGTATTCAATCGCAGACCCTCTGCCATGCTGCACAAAGAACACCAACACACCTCGTGAAAGCAAGGTGTCAAATGTACAGAATGTAGGCAGCCACCTGTTTCTGAGTGTCTAAATAGGGTGCAGGCTAATGATTTAAATTGTTTGCCTCAAAACCGTTAAATGTCCGTTTTGCAAGGCTGCGAGAAAATCTCGCCATACAGATTGCGTACGGATGCCACACGGATTACATACGGATGCACACATGCGCAAAATACGCGACCTCACCTTGCTTACGGATGACCTACGGAGCACTGTTTAGGGGTCATTCATCCGTATTACGCATGTAAACTACGGACCGTATTTTGCGCAGGTTAGTGTGACTCCAGCCTTAATGTTACACATTTGGCTGGAGATGAAAAGTAGGCGACCGATATTTATAAAGTTGCTTCTTTTTTTATTTTAGCTGCAGTGAAGCTATAAAAAGAAAATTGGTTTTGAAAGTGGACATATAGCTTTTTATTGAATCACCTATCTGATAAAGGATACCACTTTCACTTGACGCTTCCTGAAGTTAATACACAAAGAACTCTTGAAAATGGGGAGCCTATTATCTACAGAGATTATACTGCTCAGAATATTGGTATTCATTTCTCCTTTTAAACCGCTTTCATCTTTATGTTTTTGCATAAGGTAATACCCTCAACTGATGGACAGGAATATTATATTAGTAATTATCAGTTTCAAAAAATACATAGAAATTTCAGTGTAAATGTAAATTACTAAAGAAACACTAAATAAACAGAAAAGACTTTCCATTAGAAATAAAGCTCCGGGTATTAAAAAATCTAAACAGAAAATGGATTTAGACAGATTTAAAAAAATGTTCTCACTGCACTTGTCCTGTAATAACTAGTGATGAGCGAGCAGTAAAATGCTCAGGTGCTCGTTATTTGGGTCGAGCAAATTGGAATACTCGGGTACTCGGACAGAACAACGAGCCCAATGTAAGTCTGTGGGAGACCCGAGCATTTTTACAGTGATCCCCCCAGGGGTTCTTTTAAGGTCTAAAAACGTCTGAAAATGATGGAAACACTGCTCAAATGACACGGGGACATCATGGGGATCACCCCTGGAAGCATTTCTGACTCCTAGTTCACAGCTTTAAATAATTTTTTCAGAGTTTCATGCCATTTTTACCGGTGCCCCAAAAAACATACCAAAACGGATTTTGCTAGGAAATATGTCAAGGTACATCCTTTCCAGGTTAATGACTTGTATATAACGCAAAATAAATAATCCCAGACCAAAATGTTCCTCCACCACCTGGGCTATGTTCAGACGCAGCATTTTTGAAGTGTTTAATTTTAACATTGCTTTCAACCAAAACAAATGCATTCACTGGAAATGTTATTATAACTTTTACCAACCCTAGCTGGCCATGTCATGTGTGACACATAAGCAGACATATCTTGTTTCATTTATGAAGAAATGACTCTTAAGTCACAGAGCCTATTTTTACAGGGGCATCAGGTGGTATTTATCTGCTTAAAAGGCCATTATTAAACAGTGGGTCTCCTAAACTGTTATAGCCTATGCAGTGAGTAGATGGATTGCCAAGAATTATGATGCACCCCAATACAATACCCCTTTCACGAGATGTCCAGGAGGGCTTCCCTAAAAAATGTTGCATTGAATGCAAGGCCTGCCCTACTACCAAGTCATATGCACCCAATACGCCCTTGAACCCACATACTGGATGGGCACAGGAAAATCCACTTCAAATTATTCATTTTGTACTCCCATTCTGTTTTCTTATGGACTGACTGCAAATATTTGCACTGGTCCACATCTAGTGCAAGTATTTTATTCCCCATCAGTATTGTGTAGAAATAATCTTCAAAGAATTTTGTCCCTGCAGGAAAAATCTGCAAAAAAAAAATAAGCATACTAATTCCTTCCACAGATTCTTAAAATAAAATAGACAATATCCCCGCATTGAATGAGAATAATGCTAATCCTTGTTCAAATCTGGATTTAAATGGCAAAAATCTTAGAGAAAGGGGGGATTTTTAGAGCTCACTATGCCATGCTGTTCGATATTGGAGGCTGGAATCTGGGTGTCGGGTGTTAGTCTTGCTGGTGAAGTTCAGCCAAAATTTCAAGGATAGGGAAATGAGAGGCACATCTGTCCACAATATATAAAAATAAGTTCATACTTTTCTGAAGATTCATTAAATAAATGGAATCCAAAAAATATATATAAAAACCTGACGCATTTCTGGCATCCAAGCGCACTATGCTTCGATGCCAGAAATGCATCAGATTTTTTACATTTTTTTTTTTGGATTCCAATTTTTTTAATGAAACTTCAATAAAGTATGAACTAATTTTAATACATTGTGGATGGATGTGCTTCTCATTTCCCTATCCTTGAATTTTTGGCAAAAATCTTAGTATCTGCCTCAGATTTCTGACACAGATTGTCTTGTAAAATAGCCTGAATAAATCCTCACCTGTGAACATACCGTACCCTTACTCTATAACAAGTTTAATTATTTTACTGACTAAGATTTCTCCTAAGTGGTCATGCTAACCCCTGGAGTCCGATATCTTTGAAATGCTTAAGGCCAAACTACGTATGTTATTAGAATTAGCAAGCAGTTAAGATTGTGCAGTGCAGTACCTGTCCCCAGGCCATACAAGTACCTCTTTGTAGCATATAAATGACCTGGAGCAATGAATGCATTTCAAAGCTCTAAGCAACAAGACACTCAATTTATTTCCATGAAAATAGAATCCAGGTTAGTACAAAAATGTAACAGGGAAAAGTTGAAAGAAAGGAAAAGTGTGCTTCTGGAAAATATTATTAAAAAGTCTATAAAACGTGTTCCCCTAATATCAATCTTCATAATGTACAGAATAAGTAAAAATGCAGACAGAAGGGCTCAAACATTTTAAAATGCTAATTACAGTTAAACATAACAGAATAAACTATTGACATTTTTATACTCTAGATGTGCTTGGTTTGTATACTGTTTATTATTGCCATTAATGATTTTATTACTATTGTAATTAAAATTAAATTTTTTTTATAATGACTTATTTCTAGTACTGAAGCAACAAATGTTAGACGTCGGGTTCCTGCCTCTGCACAGAAGAAATCCCAACCCTTGCCTTCTGCAGTCTCCCACTCCCCTCCAGCTGCAGAGGAGCCTGCTCAGCAAAGACGTAGTTCCCGGAATCTTGCTCAGTCTACTACGGTTGGCTTGGTTACTGCTGCCAATCAGGGTTCAGCTATAGTAACTTGCAATAGCCAGCAGCAAGCAGCTCTTGGGACCAAGTCCTTCTTTTGTCCCCTGAGCATGCCCGTGGGAAGTCCTCTCTTTGGAGGTCTGAGGTCACATGCTCAGGTCCTATTGCTGCTCCCATTGGACCACTAGGAAGGTCCCGGAAGGACGCTGCTACAAAAGAGTTGCATGGCCAAACGGCCATGCGCTAGTATAGACAGTAGTTGGTAGTGATGTGTGTGATGATGGATGCTTGTGAACCGCTGAATGACTCATTATGAAACCCCTTCCCTTTGATATGCATGCTAGTAGCGTTTAGAGTTCAGAGTCAGCGCCGAGTTGTGGCACTGCCTAGCGTCACTGTGCTCCCAGCTCCTCACACATGCTAGTGCCAGAGTGCGCCACGCTACCTAAGGCACTACGCTACCGCAGGCACTGCAGCATCTGTTAGAGCGGCGCTGTGCGCATCCTATGCGCTTTCCAGTCCTGAGCTTAGGCTGGTTAGTGGCATCCGCCAGAGCTGCGCTGTACACACATAGTGCGGTAAGCAAATATCAGCTGCGCCCTGTGTCTGATAACAGGGCGCAGCATTCTATAAGTGTCTGTTCAGGCATCGCTGTTGCGGTGCTGAACGCTAGTGGGGCTAGAAGGGCTCTAACCCTGTGTCCTTGGGGCAGAGTCCTGCGTCTTAGCACTAACGCTCTCCTGCCGAGTCCTGTGAGGATAAACAGGCTCTGGCACTTGTTCCAGCAGCTCTGTGAGGTAACAGAGTTCGCTTCTGTATTCACCGGGTCAGCGGTTAACCCGCCGGTGCTAAGTGCTCTGCAATTACTGAGCAGCAGTTTCCCATCTCTGCACGGTGGACCCCGGGTTGCGATCGCACTTCCTTATATTTTATATTTAGTGCAAAACCAACCCTAACAGCAAATGATTTACCAAAGATAAAAATTAAAATACCAAATTGATCTAAAATATTGTGCTAGAGATTGTATGGTATATAGAGTGGCATGTAAAAGTTTAGGCACCCCTGGTCTAAATGACTTAGGCTAGGTTCACATTGCGTTTAGTAGAATCCATTAAACGGATCCGATAAACGGATTAGAGCCAAATTTTGTCTAAATTTGGCTTCGCATTAACGCTTGCGTTAACACATGTGACTGCGTTATGGCATTTTGATGTCAGTTCGTGAAGCATCCGTTTGTCTGCCTTCAGGCACTGTCAATAAAGTTGTTCATTTTTTTTTTGGCTTTTGTCAGCGTCGGGTGTGGGTGGACATTTTGAAAGCATTGAGTGAACTACTGCTGCAATCAAGATGTTTGTGTCTGAGCTTGATGCAGCTGCGACATCGGCAGAGAAGGCGTATTTCCCAAAGGAGATATTGGATCCATGATGTGAATTTTTTCCGGAATACATATGGTGCCTTGCACATCTTGTATGTTCAGCTTCGGGATCATCTCCTTAAATTTCAGCGTTACCTGCGGATGTCCATCAAAACCTTTGATATTCTGCTCTCGCATGTGAAGGATGAGATACATCATCAACGCAGCACTTTCCTGGAAAGTATTTGTGCGGAACAACATTTAGTCGTGACTCTGAGGTAAATTTCCTTTTGTTAACATTGTTCTATTGACAAAGACAGGATGTAATTTATCATTGTGTATGTCTTTTCATTTTCTACATGTAGCCAATTGTCCTAGTCCATTTTAACTTGCCTTTTTTATTGTCCTTAAAAATATGTTCAATATGTCCATAGTGCTAATTTTTTTTTTTTGGAATTGTCGATAGATATCTGGCTATGGGAGAAACTTTTGCATCACTGCATTTTCAGTTTCGGCTGGGGAAATCGACCATTTGCCAACTAGTTTAGGAAACTTGTGATGCCATTTGGAACAGCTTACAACCACAAGTGCTACCAACCCCGAAATGTGGCTATCGATTTCCCAAAATTTTGAGGATGTGGCTAATTTCCCGAATTGCATTGGTCCGTGGACAGGAAGCACATTCGGATTCAGAAACCAGTGCATAGTGGATCCCTGTACTATAACTATAAAAAATACTTTTCCATTGTAATAATGGCCATTGCGAATGCTAGATACCGGTTTATAGCTGTGGATATCGATGCATATGGACGGATGAACAATTCCAGAGTCTTCAAAGAGTTCAACATGGGGAAATGTTTGTGCAGCAACAACTTCAACATACCCTCAGCACGACCACTTCTGGGCACCGAAGGCCCAAGTTTGCCCTATGTTCTAGTTGGGGATGAGGCGTTCCAACTCGGAAGAAATCTCCTAAAGCCTCAAGCCATAGTCTAAACTACACAAGACGCATTTTCAATTATCGCTTGAGCCAAGCAAGACATTATGTGGAATGTACCTTTGGTATTTTGACCTCTAAATGGCGTATCTTACTAACTTGCATGCAACTACAACCTGAAAATGTGGACCGTGTAGTGAAGGCATGCATCTGCCTGCCCAATTTTGTGTTCAGACATGAACCCCTGCTGGTTGACCCCTATGACTGTGAGTCGAACCTCATGAGCATTGATTCGACTAATGTTCAGTCTCCAGTTGAGATAATGCAGATTCGTGATCAATTTGCTAATTATTTCATACATGAAGGTCTTGTTCCATGCAAAACATCCATGTGTCAAAATTTTAAAACCTGTTTATTTATTGGTATATGTGCTATGTGTGTGGCTATTTTTGTATTTTTTTTTTATTTTGCACTTTATGTAACCTTACAAAATTTTAAAAATTAATTAAATCCATACAATCTTATGAAATGTTGAATAATAGCTTACTATTAAAGTTTACTAAAAATTATGGAATGATCTTCCACTCTAAATGTTGGTAGACATTTTTAACATATGCGATCCCATAGGGATGAACAAAAATATATACAAAATTAACTTTGGTTACACAAAAAATTTCAAGGCTATATTGCCAAACTTTGTCATTTTTAAAAAAATTAGTTACAGACTGTGGTATTGCACGGGCATATTGTCTGCCCAACTGTACGCTGGACTGCTACATTGCCTGTGTATTTCCATACCAGGTTCACCCTGGCCTCTGAATTGTGTTTGGTATGACGGCATGTCCATGGTTTTTGGTCTAGAGGAAGTAGGTTCCTGAGGGGCTGAAAATTCCTCGAATAGATCATGAAATCTTTGCCTAAAGAGTAAATTTCTGTGCGGCGGTATCTTTTGGGCTACAGGGACATACAATAAAAACAGGAGCTTCCACGCATTGGCTGCATATACTGATTCCCGTGATTGCAATTCCTTAATTTCCCACCTTATATCTCTGTGTTCACTGCGACACAGATCCTCTAACCGTTGCAGTCCATCGACAATTATGGCATCGACTTCATCTTTGGCAGATGATCTCTTGTGTCCGCACTATGCTTGCAAACGGGCACTGACAACAAGAGCCACAGTACTGCATTGATTGTGGCTCGCTCAGGACTGATACATCTTTAGTGCCCGTCTATTGGCTTGTTTCCTGTCGAGATGGCTCCGATGCCTCAGCCTCTCGAGGCACAGTGGTACTGCATATCGTTCTACCCAAAAAAAGAAAAAAAATTTTTGATAGATTTTAATAAACACTTGTTGCTCTCTCACATTTTAACACCAAAAAAAGTTTACTTACGAGCGCTGGGACAATGTTTTCTATAGAAACATCAATTTCTCGTAATGAACATACGAGGTAACTCGTTTGCTTGCAGATCCACTGGGGGTGTTTTGGCTTTTCCGGTAGTCCCGGACAAATCGATCTCTAATGGATCTCCACCGGGTATGGACTGCATCGGCTACAATCAATAACCAAAATTTTTTTTTATCTTTTACAATCTTAATTAACATTTTAGCAATTGAAGTAGAGAGTAAATTACCAATTTTTTTTTGAGAGGAGGTGGACTTCTCCAGATTCCGAGGGTCCAACTCGCAAATTATCTTCTCTCACAACCTCCGGTTTTTAATAATATCATTGTGCAAGCTGTCCCTTTGATCCCATATGGACGGATTCGCTTCCACTAGTGTTATCAGTGTCTCAGTTTCGATGTCCAAGGGCTCTTCATTAACCTCAATATGCCTTTTTTTTGGAGGGCTGCTTGGACTATGTAAACACAAAATTTTATATTAAAATGTATATGCTGATTTGTTCTTAATACGTTTATCACATCCCCAAAACAACAATATTTTTTGCACACTTTTCATAAATTTTTAACACTTTCAGCTTTTTAAAAATTATATTGCAATGTTTATTCGTTAAGGCTGTGTGCCCACGATGCGATTTTTAAGCGTTTTTGCCTCGATTTTCGGCGCAAAAATGTTTAAAAAACTCGTACAGAACGCACCCCATGCATTCCTATGGCATTCCGCACATGCTGTGCTAATGCTGCGCTTTTTTCCGCAGCGGAATCACATCGCGGAAAAAATCGCAGCATGCTCATTCTTTTTGCGGAATCGCAAAAAATTGCCGTGATTCCGCAACCATAGGAATGCATGAGAACCGCTTACTTCCCGCATGTGGCTATGCCCACCATGTGCAAAGTTAAGCGTCTCATGTGCGGATGGTACCCACGGTGTGGAGGAGAGGAGACTGTCCTCCAGGCCCTGGGTACCATACCCCTGTAAAAAAAATGATAAAAAATAAAAAATCGGGGTATATTTACCTTCCGGCGTCACGCGCAGCCTTCCCGGGCCTCAGCGTTCCCAGTAATGCCTTGCGGCAAGGACCTGTGATGACGTAATCTCGCGTTACTCAAGCGGTCTCGTGAGATCACTATAGCAACGCGAGACCAATGTCATCACAGGTCTCGCAAGGCATCGCTGGGAACGGGAGCGTCGCTGAGGCTGCGTGGGACGTCGGAAGGTAATTATACCACGATTTTTTACTTTTTTTATCATTTTTAACATTCTGTCTTTTACTATTGATGCCGCATAGGCAGCCTCAATAGTAAAAAGCTGGTCACACTTGTCAAATACTATGTTTGACGAGTGTAACCAACCTGTCAATCACTTTCCAAGCGTTGCTTCAAATCGCTTAGAAAGTGCTTGAATTTCGCACGCGAAAATCTCAGCAAAATCGTGATCATAATCGCGGTAAAATCACGAGGAAAAAATGGGCGATTTCTGGGAAGGAGTCCAGTTTTGAGTGTCCGGTTTAAAACGCTACGTGTGCACATAGCCTACAAGTTATGTTTGTTGGGTGTCCTTGTACTGTTTGTTTGGTTAATGTTATGAAATTAATGTAGTTTGTTATAAAGGGTTTTAAACGTTGTTATATTCTGTTGTTTCTTGTATTATGTAGGTTTTGTATGTATAATGATTTGTTGTAACAAAAAATTAAATTTAATTTTGGTTTCTTCAAAATGTACAGTATATTTTGTGTGATAATTACCACTTCAAGGTGAGGTAATGAAACACGGCAAGGCTGTTTTTTTTTTTCTTCTTGAACAACCTACAATGTAGAAATAAAAAAATAGTTTTACGATTCATGTTGCAATTTATGTTAAAAAAAACATAATTTGTGGCATGTACCTTTTTGGCCACTTTGGACTGTTTTTTTGGGGGTGGCCTGGTAGGTTTTGGATCAGAAGATTCCTATTTGCAATAAAAACATGATTACACATGATTCACCTCAATACACTCGAGTGCCACACAACATTTTTGCAGGCTTTTTAAATTGCAAGCCTTACTGATTCCAATGAGAACACGGCAGACACGCTGCTGCAGCTCGATCCCTCACTATCCGACATCTATGTACATACAAAACCATACATTTACTACACATACATCGGACGGCCACTACACACTCAAAGCATGTATATATACATATATCCATATATAATTGTACTTACATTGTCTCAGGTCGCTCACACACAAGACACCCTGTGCAGCTGGCGTTCTAAAGACTGTGTCTGCAGAGTGTATGCTCCAAAATGGCTGAATTCATATTTCCTGTCTCATGACCACATGGAAAAGCGACATTAACGCAATCCAATGCATGGTTTAATTTGGACATTTTGCTTGATTTGCGTCAGGCTGCGTTTGCAATAGACTTCAATGGCAGAATTAACATTTCCGTTACCCGTGCGTTAGCTGGACCAGACCTGAAAACGCTGCAGGCCGCGTTGGAAGTTAAGTCACGAAAAAACAGAATGTTGCAAACGCATGCCAATTTTGACATGCGTTATGATGTGTCATACTAATGAAAGTCTATGGGTGCGTTACAATGTCCATTACATTGCGTTTTAGCTACTTAAAACGTGTCCGTTAGACAGACTGCCATAGCGCAATGTGAGCCCAACCTTATTGTGAACAGTTAAGCAAGTTGGAGATGAAATGAACTCACATTGGTTAGTACCTAGTAGCACCCACTGTTTGCAAGTATCACAGCTTGTAAATGCTTTTTATAGTAAGCAAAGTTTCTTTCAATTCTTGTTTGAGGGAATTTCATCTATTATTCCTTGAAAAATTCTTCCAATTCTGTGAGATTCTTGGGTCGTCTTGCATGCAAAGCTTTTTTGAGGTCTAGCCACAGATTTTCAAAGATGTTCATATCAGGGTCCATGAGGAACATTGTAAAAACCTCCAGCTTGTGTCTTTTGAGGTAGTGTATTGTGGATGTTGACTTGACTTTAGGATAATAATCAATTTTTAGAAGCCATCCTCTTTACAACTTCAGCTGTTTTACAGATGGTGGTTATGTTTACATCAAGAATTTGTTGAAGTTTCATTGAATCCATTCTTCCCTCTACCCATGAAATGTTCCCCATGCCATTGGCTGCAACACAACCCCAAAGCATGATTGATCCAACCCCATGCTTAATGGTTTGTAATATGTTTTCTTCCTTAAATTATGTGCCCTTTTCTCTCCACACATTTCTTTGATCAATGTGGCCAAAGAGTTCTATTTTATCCTCATCGGTCCATAGGACTTGTTTCCAAACTGCAACAGTTCTATGACGACTCCTGGAGTGGACCCTCTGGGTCGTGACACCAACCCTCCCAGGGCGAGCTGACCTAGTGAAGACCACCCCCTATACAGGGAGTGCCAGGGGCAAGCCCCAGGGGGTGAGACACCACGACTGCTGGCACCAGGCGGCCGGCTCACAGGAGACACGAGTGGGTGATTGTGTCTGCAGGAACGTGTAAAGCGTGGACACGGGAACACGTGGTATACAGAGACTTCGTTCGTCCGGGTGTGAGTGAAGCAGGATGCGTGCAAGGAGCACGTCAGAGCACTGAGTCAGGCAGCAGGTGTGCCAGGAGGTGTAACAGAGTACAGGAGCAGGGTGTGTGCCAGAGGGCACAACTGAGCATAAGACAGAGCGCAGGATTGGTACGTGTGCCAGGAGGCACAACAGAGTAAGAGACTGAGTACAGGATCAGAGCATGTGCCAGGAGGCACAGCTGAGTATAAGACAGAGCACGGAATCAGAGTGTGTGCCAGGAGGCACAACTGAGGATGAGACAGAGTACAGGGCAAGAGCATGTGCCAGGAGGCACAACCGAGTATGAGAGAGTATAGGGTCAGAGCATGTGCCAGGAGGCACAACCGAGTACGAGACAGAGCACAGGGTCAGAGCATGTGCCAGGAGGCACAACCGAGTACGAGACAGAGCACAGGGTCAGAGCATGTGCCAGGAGGCACAACCGAGTACGAGACAGAGCACAGGGTCAGAGCATGTGCCAGGAGGCACAACCAAGTACAAAGCAGAGTGCAGATTCAGAGCGTGTGCCAAGAGGCACAACAGAGTGCAAGGCAGGGGACTTGAATACAGCGCACAGCCAGGCAGGGACACGGCAGACCAAGCCAGGAAGCACAACAATAATCAGGCACTTCCCTTAGGGGGAGGTCATCTGATATAGCACATGACTACTACTGGTTCCGGGTCAGGACTTAGCCAGAAAGCACATGACCACTACAGGTTCCGGGTCAGGTCCTCCATTACCATAGAGAGGACCAAGCCCTATACAGCACTGACAGGAGTGCGCAAGCGCAAACGTGACATGTAGGAGGAGACCCGGGGACGAGAGCTGCGCGTGCGCACCCGACGGGACCCCCGGAGTGACTGCGGCTCCGGAAGAGATGACGTCGGGACCGAGGTCCCGCCCCCAGGTGAGCACGGCGTGACAAGTTCATATTTGTGCATGTGTCTCTGAACTGTAGAACAATGTACCCCAACTCTGTAGTCTGCTAAATCTTTCTGCAGGTCTTTTGCCATCAAGCGGAGGTGTAATAATTATAGGGGATAACTCAGGAGACTCTGTGCGTGGAACAAGATGACTACAGGACACAGCTTTATAAGTGGTAAAGTCTATATTAACACACGGTGATACAACAGATGCAGAAAGAAACTCAAGTCCACAACACTTGGAGCAAATATAAGAAGCAGCTTAGCAGTCTATAGGAAACTTCAGAGAAAAATGCAATCAAGCAGAAAGTCTATGAAGCACAGTTATTCTTGAGGATACTTGGCATGAATAAATCCTTGTCAGTCCAGACACAGATAGGTAAGCTTAAAAGGCAATTCAAATCTTATCTTAGCTTGACCAGGGAGGCCTGGAAAATAGTCTCAGGCTCTTGCAGAGCAGCAACAGCTTACATGTCCAGCAAATGCAGATGGAAGTGAAACACGAGCAGCAGAGGAAGAAGAGTTCTGGAAACTGGAGTATGCAGCAGGAACTCAGAGCAGAGCAGCAGGATCACCACACAGGTTCACAGGAGCCGGTATATAGCCAGGGAGCAATCAGAGGTCAGGAGCTGGATGCAAGGCAGAATACTCAAGCACAGACTGAAGGCTGGGGTGGAGTTTTATAGCAGGAGGACACAATGCACATGAGACCAAGGACACCATCTTGGAAAAGGGCAGTAATGCAAAAAGGTAAAAATGTTCAGAGTCCTGACAGGAGGTTTCTGATTTGCCTCTCTAACAATCCTAGGAACAGCTCTCACTGAAATTTTGCTTGGTCCTCCAAACCTTATCTTGACCTCCATTGTTCTTATTAACTTTTATTTCTTAATTACATTTCAAACTAAGGAAATAGTAACTTGAAAATGCTTTGCTATCCTCTTATAGCTTTCTCCTGCTTTGTGGGCCTCCACCACTTTCATTTTCAGAGTGCTAGACAGTTACTTAGAAGAATCTATCACTGCTACTTTTTGGTACAAGGTCAGAGGAGGCTGAGTTTTTACAAGCTGTGAAATTTGCATCACCTGGTCTTTCCTAATGATGATAGTGAACAAGCCACAATCCTAACAGGCTAATTAAGGTTTGAAACCTTGGTCAAAGTTATCTGAGCACACAAATCTCTAATGGTCCTGTTTCACATAGTGATGCTCCAGCGATCCCGACAATGATACGACCTGGTAAGGATCGCTGGTGCGTCGCTACATGGTCGCTAGTAAGCTGTCAAACAGGCAGATCTAATCAACGACGCAGCAACAATATGGCAATCCGTATAATGACCTCGGCGGTTGTTGGGACCTTGTCACACAGCAGCTATTCTGATGACTCACGCCCGCGTCCCTGATTTCTGCTTCGCCAATGAGGTCGCTCGTCGGCGACAAACACAGCGATGCATGCTGGCCAGCGGGACACCAACGATCAAAAAATGGCCCAGGACATTCGAGCATGATCAGCGATATCCAGCGGGGGGGGCGGTCGCCGCTATGTGTCACACGTAGCGAGATCGCTGGCGAGGTCGCTGTTGCGTCACAAAACCTGTGACGTTTCAGTGATCTCGCTAACGACCTCGTTATGTGAGATGGGGTCTTTAGGGTGCCTGTGTTGAATGTATCTTCTGAATCACTGGAAAGCCGGGACAGGCGGCCTCCCACCGATTAACATAATTAAAGGCTTTATGAAAACAAAACAAACTTCTTTATGATAAAGAAATCAATAGATCTAACGGAATAAAGCTCCAGGGAATAAAGAGAAGATATTTCTGATATGTCGGCTGTCCACAGGTTGATAAGTGGTATATTATAAAAGTAGATAACTGTTATGAGTGGCGGAACACACTAAATAAAAAATGTAACTAAAGTGTGTTCGCCGCTCGGGGTCCACCGTGCGGTAGTTGTTAAAACTGCTGCTAGGTGGTGGCAGAGCAATCTGGCGGTAATGTGCATGGGGTTAAATGTCACCCAGGTGCACTAAGGAAACTCTGTTGAACTCACAGAGCTACTATTAACAAAAGAGAAAGTATAATGTCGCTGAACTTGTTAGAGGCACAGGAACCAGCGATGCACACGTGGTAATTGGTCACAGGAGAAGCCCTAGATGGCGGCACTAACTCCATCAAGACCTACCGTAATACTCGTGTGCCTAATGTTGCAATTGCAAGCGCACGTGAAAGCTGCTACCGCAGCACGGCGTAGAGAATACCGCAGAGTAACACCGCAAATAGCGCAGGCGCGATGTTAGACGCTAGCAGGTGTGTTTGTGGAGCAATAGCGCGCTGGCGCTGGTACTGGCTAAACTCAATCCCTCACACATTCGCATTATCAAAGGAATGGGGGTTTCAAATGAGTCATTCACCAGAACATGCATCCATCAACATACACACAGCAGCAAGTATGACTATACTAGCACATGGCAGAACAGCCATGCGCACTTTTTATAGCGAACGGGACCTTCCGGAAGTCTCCTGAACCCTGAGCTGAACCAATGGAATCAGGAGCAGGACCTGAGCACCTAACTCCTGAACTCCAATGGGAGATCGTCCCACAAGCATGCTCAGAGGATGGAATGAAGGACAGCCTCCGGAGAGAGTTGCTGCAAAGCAATCTCCTCTGCAATCTCTTCTGCAGTGGACAGAGAGCAGGAGACTACAGAATGTGAGGGTCTAGATTCCTGCATAGTCAGGGCAGAAATCTGACTCCTAACATTACCCCCCCTCCTAGGGCCCCCCTCCCTGGACCATCCGATCCACCAGCCTATGCCCGACAGTGGCAAAGGCCTCAGACTCGTCCAAAGGCGAGCCTGATGTCCTGGTAGGTGAAACAGAAAACCGGGGCACACGGATGGTATCAGCGGAGGCCAGGTCGCCAGGTTTCAGGAGGGACACCCGGGAGATACTGGGAGCGGGAGTTACAGGGTAATGCCGCCGTGTATCTACGCCCGTCGCCACACTCCGTCTGGGAAGGCTATCCCGAGCACATGAAGTGCATGCCCGAATAAATTTCTTCACGTCCCGAGCCCTGTGCGGCCACCAATACGATCTGGCCAGAGACTTCGTGGTCTGCATATAGCCACGATGGCCGTCCACATTGGACGCATGTGTCCACGCGAGAATCTTGGGCCGCAAGCGAGGAGGGACAAAAGTCTCGCCGACCGACTCACAATCAGACCATTGCGGGGCGCTGTTCTCCTGAGAAGCAGCGTGTAGATGGTGACAACCGCACATGGACTTTTGAGTCGGGCGTGTCTCAAAGATGGTGCAAGACACCTCCATGGGCTCTGGGGGTAGAACCTCCAGCTCGTGCAGCTCTGGAGGCTCGAAAAAATTGGGAGCCGGAGTACCTCTCCGTTTGGAGTGAACACGCTCCATACCGCGCTCCGAAAAACGGAGGTCGATACGGGTGGAGATGGAGATTAACTCCTCCAGACTGGTGGGAATCTCTCTAGTAGAGAGGGCATCCTTTACGTGCTCCGCTAAACCTCTCCAAAAAACAGGGATAAGAGCCTTATCGGACCACTCCAGTTCGGACGCCAGTGTCCGAAAATGGACGGCGTACTGGCTAACCAAGAGGGATCCCTGAGACAAGACAAGCAGCTGCAGAGAGGTGTCCTGTGTGACCCGTGGACCGAGGAAGACTTGCTTGATGGCTGCTAGCAAGTGAGCAGCAGGTCCGAATCTCGGGGTCACCACACTCCCATAAAGGTGTAGCCCATTCCAACGCCTTGCCCGACAGTAGGGAAACAATGAATGCCACCTTGGCCCGTTCCATAGGGAACTGCTCAGCCAGCAGCTCCAGCTGGATTTAGCACTGGCTGATGAAACCCCTACAGGAGGCGCCATCACTAGAAAAGAAAATTTATCGGGCAACGGGAGGCGGGTAACTGTCAGCGCGAGGGAGGACATGGACAAATGACCAACCGCATCTGTGAGTGCCTTTACAGCAGCATCAGTGGACTGCGCAGCAGAGAGAGCCCACACAAGGGTGGTCAAGCGGCCCTCTAGCTGGCGAATGCACTGTAGGAGTTGCTGCTGTTCTGTCATCACTAGCCAGACCCTGGTGCTAGTATAATGTTATGAGTGGCGGAACACACTAAATAAAAAATGTAACTAAAGTGTGTTCGCCGCTCGGAGTCCACCGTGCGGTAGTTGTTAAAACTGCTGCTAGGTGGTGGCAGAGCAATCTGGCGGTAATATGCACGGGGTAAAATGTCACCCAGGTGCACTAAGGAAACTCTGTTGAACTCACAGAGCTACTATTAACAAAAGAGAAAGTATAATGTCGCTGAGCCTGTTAGAGGCACAGGAACCAGCGACGCACACGTGGTAATTGGTCACAGGTGAAGCCCTAGATGGCGGCACTTACTCCATCTAGACCTACCGTAATACTCGTGTGCCTAGCGTTGCAATTGCAAGCGCACGTGAAAGCTGCTACCGCAGCGCGGCGTAGAGAATACCGCAGAGTAACACCGCAAATAGCGCTGGCGCGATGTTAGACGCTAGCAGGTGTGTCCGTGGAGCAATAGCGCGCTGGCTCTGGTACTGGCTAAACTCAATCGCTCACACATTCGTATTCTCAAAGGAATGGGGTTTCAAATGAGTCATTCACCAGAACATGAATCCATCAACATACACACAGCAGCAAGTATGACTATACTAGTGCATGGCGGAACAGCCATGCGCACTTTTTATAGCGAACGGGACCTTCCGGAAGTCTCCAGAACCCTGAGCTGAACCAATGGAATCAGGAGCAGGACCTGAGCACCTGACTCCTGAACTCCAACGGGAGATCGTCCCACGAGCATGCGCAGAGGATGGAATGAAGGACTTAGCCTCCGGAGAGAGTTGCTGCAAAGCAATCTCCTCTGCAATCTCTTCTGCAGTGGACAGAGAGCAGGAGACTACAGAATGTGAGGGTCTAGATTCTTGCATAGTCAGGGCAAAAATCTGACTCCTAACAGATAACAGTCTTATGATTTTGAGAAGCCGCCTAGATAGCTGACATGTGACCACAAGTATGACTGCTAGAACCAGCAAGTGGAGCTGCATGTTATTCTTATTGTTGTGTAGATGACACACCGTTAGTTTGCCAAAAGTTTACTTTGGGATGGACTATCCTGTAAAGAAAAGTGAGATTGTGGAAATCAGCTCCAGAATGATGTGGTCATTAATTCATCAAATAAATCTGAATGATTTCTACATAGAACAATGTAACATTGAGGGTTTTCGGATTTTATTTTAAAAACTAAGCCATCTAGTCTTATAGCCTAATTACCAGTTACGTATTTAACATTGCTAGGTGTGCTCTTTTATAACTCGATGAAATCTAAATATAGGAAATGTAAGTTGCATGATCTGTATCATTTACTGGTTTGTGATTACGCTGTAAGAATTTTGTCTGTTCCTCAGTCTGTTCTGTATGGAATACACACGTCCAGGGTCAGGCAAGCTTTTGTGGTGGAGCTTAAGGAAGATAATATGATACTAATGCTATTATTATTCGATATAAAACTGCTTTTTTTGCCATTATGATTGTTTTTTTAAACATGTTGACTAGTCATTCTCACAATGAGAACCTCAATTTATTTATCTTTTATATTTTTTCATTCAAATCATCTTTCTTTTGAATTGGCTGCACAGTGATGTGGAAAACACGCTTCATCTTCAAGTTGGGCTCTTTCAATGTACTCACCAAGAGTTCTTTTTAATTCCCAGAATTATTTATAATGCTGATGGCTTCCTTCTGTCATCTTGTCTGGTAATACTCGGACAGAAGAAATGAATTCCGAGTGTTCAATCCACTCAGACCAAAAACGGAAGCAGCAGCAGGCAAAATTATAAAAATTTTTCATCTCCATTGTAGAAGACAAGTCAACAAGATTTGCATAGTCTTGCTGCGAGGTAAAGTAAACTATAAACATATGACATTGCTAAAGAAGGAACCGTGTTTTATGCATTTATGTATTTATAAAGAGCTTGATGAAGACTCATAAACAGAGGCATCAACATTAGTAATCTGCTGAATAAATTATGTGAGTGATCCAGCCTGGCAGCAAAAGCATTTAGTGTTTTTGATCAAATATTCAAGATTCTATTTCATCTACGAAAAAAAATCAGCATGGAAATGCAATAAGTAGAAGGGGATTTTCCTATTTGAAGAAAAAGTCCTTACATTAAAAACAAGCACATTATTTGAAAGTGATGGCTGTGCACATTCGGGCAGCTATGGATAAGGTCCATGCGTTTATCTTTGGCTTTTAAATAGAAAGGTCAACATTATATTTTTCAAGGTAAATAATAATAATAATGCAGCACTTATGTGAAACCTACAGCAAGAATGTAAATCGAGACAAAGCTACTAATTTTGGAAGGATAGTTTCAGAAGCAAATATGAGATAAACTTTTGAAAAATCTATTCCTTTGCCAAAGATCTTAATTCCAGTGAAATTCCAGCCTTTCTTTAGATTGAAATGAAATATTTATGCATGTTATGAAAGAACCGTGGCCTACCAGTAATCATTTACCGATATGTACACTGAAAACGCAATCACATAAAAACAGTAACTATTTACTACCCCAAACTGTAAAAAAGCCCTTCTGCACCATCTGTGAGATGTTGATCTCCATGAGTTCATTCATCCTCATTTTTCACAGTCTTCTACTAGGCATTGCTCCTACTGGACAGTTTCCTACTCCACACTGATGAGGGGCAATACCCCGAAACAGCTGTCTGTGGATGGATACCATGTTTTGGCATAGGTGGTTTTCTTCATTGGAGACTGCCCTTCCCGTGGTTGTTCCTTCCCGGGGAAAGACCTGGCTAGTCATTGCTTGCATTGAGAAACATGTGATAGTGTCTCCGCGGCTTGTGTTTTGCATGTTTTTACATATTTCCCATAAGGGATGGGGGCAGTGCTCTAGAATCACTGCATTGAGAAACATGTGATGGTGTCTCCGCAGTGTTGGATGTTGATCTCCATGAGTTCATTCATCTTCATTTTTCACTTTCTTTAGATTGAAATGAAATATTTATGCATGTTATGAAAGAACCGTGGTCTACCAGTAATCATTTACCGATATGTACACTGAAAACGTAATCACATAAAAACAGTAACTATTTACTACCCCAAACTATAAAAAAGCCCTTCTGCACCATCTGGGAGATAAAACATGCAACAATTCCTGATCGGAATGCCAATGACAATGCCATTGCACCATTGTCAAAGTTGAGATGTAGCCAAAATTCTTTTTTTATTCTTCAACATATAAATACCGATAAAGGGAAAAAGATGCTTTGTTTTTTGCCATACAGAACCCATCACAAATCTCTCTTAACCCCTTCATGCCACACATATACACTAGAGTTGAGCGACTTTTGTTTTTTTAGGGTCGCGTTTCGTTTCGTGAAACCCGACTTTTCCAAAAGTCGGGTCGAGCAAGATCGTCCGATTATAGGGAAAAGTCGGGGTCGTCCCGAAACACGAAACCCAATGTAAGTCAATGGGGAATAAAAGTCGACAGTGAGAGGAGGACAGGAAACACACCTACAGTGCCCATTTGAATGCCAAAAGCATCAATTCTTCTTACTTAAGCTTGTCAACCTTAATTAACTTCATAATACAAGTTACGCACTGAAAAATGGGGGTTATTTGGCTAAAGTTGTGGAGGGGGAGGGCTGGCTGCAGGTTTTCATGTGCCCTGGGCGAAAGAGCGCCCCTTTAACACATGCCACAACTCATCATGCTCCGATACGGCAGAGAAATAGCGGTATAGTACAATGAAAAATACTTCACTTTTTACATCTCATGACGAGGCCCATCTATTTCTCCATACAGAATCATTGGTCCCATATAATGTTTGAAACAGTATATGATGAGCTCCACATAATGCTACAGTATATGTTGGTCCCCATGGATGAAGCTCCACTGTCTTAGGGGCCCAAATAATGCTCCAACCATAATGGGCCCCATTTCTAATGCCCTAGTGTATAATGGACCCTGTAAATGCTGCTCCAGTGTCTGATGTCCACCTTTGGAATGTTCCAGTGTATGGTGGGCCCCATCTATCATTCTCCAGAGTATAGTGCTCCCCAAAAATTGCTGTCCCAACATTGAAAACAATCAAATAAGTCTCCTCGCTAGGGAATCCCTGTACTAGTCTAGACTCCTCGTCGTCCCCATCTTCCATCTCACTGCACAGTATTTCAACTTTGCAAGTGCTGTGATCCTGGGCAAGCAGGGGGGGCCCACTCGTTGGCGACGGCACTGGCACAGGGCCCCTGATAGTAGGGTGGTGTGTCTGATGGCGGGTGGGCCGAACCTGCACTTTCATCTGCAGCTTCCTCTTTGTCACTGTGTAAGATGGAACTGTATATGGGAAGGGTAACCTGAGCTTCATCAGGGTCAGATTCAGGCCGGGTAGCGTGCGAGGGTAATGTAGTGGTCTGGGTCAATGTACCAGCAGATTCATCGAGCAGTGGCTGGGCATCAGTGCACTTGTGTCGCCCCCAGGAGTACGGTCGCCACAGTGGCATTACCTTCTTCCTAGGGAGTGTGATGTCATGCTTGGGAGCAACGAAGGATCTCTCTAGCAGGTTAACTGATTGGGCGGTGTTATTCCCACGACTCATGACCCTCCAAACAGCATTCATGAAGGCAAAGTGTTTGTTTTACGTGGGCAGTATGGTTGCAAAGCTGAACCTTAAAGGAATGTCCAGAAGGGCACCACCAGGAGTGGAGCCTACGGTTAAATTTGACTCCACCTGGGAAACCTCAACCATGCCAGCTACAGAACAGATGCACACATTGCAAGCTTAATTCCGTTAACGAACGAGACTCCGTCATGCCCCGCGGTCCGAGTCCGGCTTACTAGAGGGACACGTGAGGCTCTGGCACATGAGATTGGCCAATAACTGGTGTGTCATGCCCTTACATGTCCGTGGCTGCATGTGCGCTACACTGAAAAGGCCAGCGTTTGTCGCTTACAGGTGCAGATAACCCGCTGAACAACGTTAGTGATGGGGATCACTGATTACAATTATTACCCGCGAACAATGATTTCCCAGTAAGTGCAGGTCAACCGCAGTTCCGGAATTAGGCCTAACCGTCATTCCTGAAAAAATGAAAAACTTACGTGTGCAAACCACAGGTGCTGTAGCTTGCTTAAGAGCTCGCCAGCCGTTCTCACGCCCAGTATGGATTACACGTGATTGCTCAAAGGTGAGAAAGGGTACCGTATCCCCGGATAACATGTATGGATAGCGTACACATTCAAAATATATGTCTCAGGAGGCAGGCTCAGATGGTGTTAGGCCCAGTATGGATTGCACGTGATTGCACAAGGGTTAGAAAGGGTACCGTTTCCCCAGATAACATGTATGGATAGCGTACACATTCAAAATATATGTCTCAGGAGGCAGGCTCAGACGGTGTTAGGCCCAGTATGGATTGCACGTGATTGCACAAAGGTTAGAAAGGGTACCGTTTCCCCGGATATCATGTATGGATAGCGTACACATTCAAAATATATGTCTCAGGAGGCAGGCTCAGACGGTGTTAGGCCCAGTATGGATTGCACGTGATTGCACAAAGGTTAGAAAGGGTACCGTATCCCCGGATAACATGTATGGATAGCGTACACATTCAAAATATATGTCTCAGGAGGCAGGCTCAGACGGTGACAGGCCAAGTATGGATTGCACGTGATTGCACAAAGGTTAGAAAGGGTACCGTATCCCCAGATAACATATATGGATAGCGTACACATTCAAAATATATGTCTCAGGAGGCAGGCTCAGACGGTGTTAGGCCCAGTATGGATTGCACGTGATTGCACAAAGGTTAGAAAGGGTACCGTATCCCCGGATAACATGTATGGATAGCGTACACATTCAAAATATATGTCTCAGGAGGCAGGCTCAGACGGTGTTAGGCCCAGTATGGATTGCACGTGATTGCACAAAGGTTAGAAAGGGTACCGTATCCCCAGATAACATGTATGGATAGCGTACACATTCAAAATATATGTCTCAGGAGGCAGGCTCAGACGGTGTTAGGCCCAGTATGGATTGCATGTGATTGCACAAAGGTTAGAAAGGGTACTGTATCCCCGGATAACATGTATGGATAGCGTACACATTCAAAATATATGTCTCAGGAGGCAGGCTCAGACGGTGTTAGGCCCAGTATGGATTGCACGTGATTGCACAAAGGTTAGAAAGGGTACCGTTTCCCCGGATATCATGTATGGATAGCGTACACATTCAAAATATATGTCTCAGGAGGCAGGCTCAAACGGTGTTAGGCCCAGTATGGATTGCACGTGATTGCACAAAGGTTAGAAAGGGTACCGTATCCCCGGATAACATGTATGGATAGCGTACACATTCAAAATATATGTCTCAGGAGGCAGGCTCAGACGGTGTTAGGCCCAGTATGGATTGCTCGTGATTGCACAAAGGTTAGAAAGGGTACCCTATCCCCAGATAACATATATGGATAGCGTACACATTCAAAATATATGTCTCAGGAGGCAGGCTCAGACGGTGTTAGGCCTAGTATGGATTGCACGTGATTGCACAAAGGTTAGAAAGGGTACCTTATCCCCGGATAACATGTATGGATAGCGTACACATTCAAAATATATGTCTCAGGAGGCAGGCTCAGACGGTGTTAGGCCCAGTATGGATTGCACGTGATTGCACAAAGGTTAGAAAGGGTACCGTATCCCTGGATAACATGTATGGATAGCGTACACATTCAAAATATATGTCTCAGGAGGCAGGCTCAGACGGTGTTAGGCCCAGTATGGATTGCACGTGATTGCACAAAGGTTAGAAAGGGTACCGTATCCCCGGATAACATGTATGGATAGCGTACACATTCAAAATATATGTCTCAGGAGGCAGGCTCAGATGGTGTTAGGCCCAGTATGGATTGCACGTGATTGCACAAAGGTTAGAAAGGGCACCGTATCCCCAGATAACATGTATGGATAGCGTACACATTCAAAATATATGTCTCAGGAGGAAGGCTCAGATGGTATTAGGCCCAGTATGGATTGCACGTGATTGCACAAAGGTTAGAAAGGGTACCGTATCCACGTATAACATGTATGGATAGCGTACACATTCAAAATATATGTCTCAGGAGGCAGGCTCAGACGGTGTTAGGCCCAGTATGGATTGCACGTGATTGCACAAAGGTTAGAAATGGTACCTTTTCCCCGGATAACATGTATGGATAGCGTACACGTTCAAAATATGTCTCAGGAGGCAGGCTCAGACGGTGTTAGGCCCAGTATGGATTGCACGTGATTGCACAAAGGTTAGAAAGGGTACCGAATCCCCGGATAACATGTATGGATAGCGTACACATTCAAAATATATGTCTCAGGAGGCAGGCTCAGACGGTGTTAGGCCCAGTATGGATTGCACGTGATTGCACAAAGGTTAGAAAGGGTACCGTATTCCCGGATAACATGTATGGATAGCGTACACATTCAAAATATATGTCTCAGGAGGCAGGCTCAGATGGTGTTAGGCCCAGTATGGATTGCACGTGATTGCACAAAGGTTAGAAAGGGTACCGTATCCCCGGATAACATGTATGGATAGCGTACACATTCAAAATATATGTCTCAGGAGGCAGGCTCAGACGGTGTTAGGCCCAGTATGGATTGCACGTGATTGCACAAAGGTTAGAAAGGGTACCGTATCCCCGGATAACATGTATGGATAGCGTACACTTTCAAAATGTATGTCTCAGGAGGCATGCTCAGACGGTGTTAGGCCCAGTATGGATTGCACGTGATTGCACAAAGGTTAGAAAGGGTACCGTATCCCCAGATAACATGTATGGATAGCGTACACATTCAAAATATATGTCTCAGGAGGCAGGCTCAGACGGTGTTAGGCCCAGTATGGATTGCACGTGATTGCACAAAGGTTAGAAAGGGTACCGTATCCCCGGATAACATGTATGGATAGCGTACACATTCAAAATATATGTCTCAGGAGGCAGGCTCAGACGGTGTTAGGCCCAGTATGGATTGCACGTGATTGCACAAAGGTTAGAAAGGGTACTGTTTCCCCGGATAACATGTATGGATAGCGTACACATTCAAAATATATGTCTCAGGAGGCAGGCTCAGACGGTGTTAGGCCCAGTATGGATTGCACGTGATTGCACAAAGGTTAGAAAGGGTACCGTGTCCCCGGATAACATGTATGGATAGCGTACACATTCAAAATATATGTCTCAGGAGGCAGGCTCAGACGGTGTTAGGCCCAATATGGATTGCACGTGATTGCACAAAGGTTAGAAAGGGTACTGTATCCCCGGATAACATGTATGGATAGAGTACACATTCAAAATATATGTCTCAGGAGGCAGGCTCAGACGGTGTTAGGCCCAGTATGGATTGCACGTGATTGCACAAAGGTTAGAAAGGGTACCGTTTCCCCAGATAATATGTATGGATAGCGTACACATTCAAAATATATGTCTCAGGAGGCAGGCTCAGACGGTGTTAGGCCCAGTATGGATTGCACGTGATTGCAAAAAGGTTAGAAAGGGTACCGTATCCCCGGATAACATGTATGGATAGCGTACACATTCAAAATATATGTCTCAGGAGGCAGGCTCAGACGGTGTTAGGCCCAGTATGGATTGCACGTGATTGCACAAAGGTTAGAAAGGGTACCGAATCCCCAGATAACATGTATGGATAGCGTACACATTCAAAATATATGTCTCAGGAGGCAGGCTCAGACGGTGTTAGGCCCAGTATGGATTGCACGTGATAGCACAAAGGTTAGAAAGGGTACCGTATCCCCGGATAACATGTATGGATAGCGTACACATTCAAAATATATGTCTCAGGAGGCAGGCTCAGACGGTGTTAGGCCCAGTATGGATTGCACGTGATTGCACAAAGGTTAGAAAGGGTACCGTATCCCCGGATAACATGTATGGATAGCGTACACATTCAAAATATATGTCTCAGGAGGCAGGCTCAGACGGTGTTAGGCCCAGTATGGATTGCACGTGATTGCACAAAGGTTAGAAAGGGTACCGTATCCCCGGATAACATGTATGGATAGCGTACACATTCAAAATATATGTCTCAGGAGGCAGGTTCAGACGGTGTTAGGCCCAGTATGGATTGCACGTGATTGCACAAAGGTTAGAAAGGGTACCGTATCCCCAGATAACATGTATGGATAGCGTACACATTCAAAATATATGTCTCAGGAGGCAGGCTCAGACGGTGTTAGGCCCAGTATGGATTGCACGTGATTGCACAAAGGTTAGAAAGGGTACCGTATCCCCGGATAACATGTATGGATAGCGTACACATTCAAAATATATGTCTCAGGAGGCAGGCTCAGACGGTGTTAGGCCCAGTATGGATTGCACGTGATTGCACAAAGGTTAGAAAGGGTACCGTATCCCCAGATAACATGTATGGATAGCGTACACATTCAAAATATATGTCTCAGGAGGCAGGCTCAGACGGTGTTAGGCCCAGTATGGATTGCACGTGATTGCACAAAGGTTAGAAAGGGTACCGTTTCCCCGGATAACATGTATGGATAGCGTACACATTCAAAATATATGTCTATACATCAGGAGGCAGGCTCAGACGGTGTCAGGCAAAGTATGGATTTGACGGCCCAGATTACACAGCGGAGGAGCAGGGAGAGGTAAAGATTGCAAATGCTGGGGTCCTGCCCAAGCAAGGGGGGCCCACTCGTGGGCGTCGGTACTGGCACTGGGCCCCTCATAGTACAGCGGTGTGTCTGACGGCGGGTGTGCACCACCACCGTCAGAGACACTTGATTGCACTATGAGGGACCCTGTGCCAGTGCCCTGCCCAAGAGTCGGCCTACCCACCTGTCCAGGGCAACGGCACTCGCACGGTGTCGTGCGCTAGGTGGTGACCCCGGCCATGGGGGGAGGCAGCACAGTTAGGGAGTTTTAGAAAGTGGCATATGTTGATGTTGGACATTCAGCTGATGCAAAAGGCGAAATAGGTGAAGTCCCAGGAAGAGGTGGACCAAAGCAAGCCATTTTTCTGTCACCCAATGTGTCATCAGGGGAAGGTGGGACAAAATCCTTGGAAACCCATGCATGGTTCATTTTAATGAAGGTTAGGTCATCCACATTTTGGGTTGACAGACGGGTCCTTTTTTCTGTCAGGATTGATCCAGCTGCACTGAAGACTCTTTCCGATAGCACACTTGCAGCTGTGCAAGTGAGCTCCTGTAAGGCATATTGGGCCAATTCAGGCCAGGTGTCCAGTTTAGCGGCCCAATAGTCAAAGGGGAATGACCTGTGTGGGAGAACATCGATATGGGAGGAAAAGTAGTTTGTAACCATAGTTGACAACTGCTGTCTCCTGTCACTTTCCATCAATGCAGTATTACCAGTTGTGTGAGCGGTATTTGAAAAATCAGTCCACAACATTGTCATGAAACCCCTGTCTCCAACGCCCCTTCTGCTGTGTGCACCACGAACACCTCTGCCAAGCTGCCCCCGGCCCGTACGGCTCGTGTGAGAACCATCACCGCTGCTGTGTGCTGGGAATGCCTCAAGCAACCGATTTACCAGAGTTGCTTGTTTATTAGCCAATATTAGGTCAAGGTTGTCCTGTGGCATGATGTTTTGTAATTTGCCTTTATAGCGTGGATCCAGGATGCTGGCCAACCAGTAGTCGTCATCGTTCATCATTTTGGCAATGCGGGGGTCCCTTTTTAGGATCTGCAAGGCATAATCTGACATGTGGGCCAATGTTCCCGGTGTCAATGATGCACTGCGAGTGCTGGTTGGAGGAGCACTTTCTGGCAAATCCACATCCCTCCAGTCACGCACAAACCCTGTATCAGACCTTGCCACGCCAACATTTTCACTTGCCCCACGAGATGCATCCTCCTCCCCTAAGTAATCATCCCCATCATCATACTCCTCCTCCTCTTCTTCCTCCACCTCGTCCAGGAGAGGTCCCTGAGCAGACAATGGCTGAATGTCATCAAGGATTCCCTCCTCCTCTTCCTCCTCATCAACATTGGCTGCAGACGCCTGCTCCTTAAGGTGCGTCAAAGTTTGCATGAGCAGACGCATAAGTGGGATGCTCATGCTTAGGATGGCGTCGTCTGCGCTTACCAGCCGTGTGCATTCCTCAAAACACTGAAGGACTTTACAGAGGTCTTTCAGCTTCGACCACTGCACACCTGTCAACTCCATGTCTGCTCTCAAAGTGCCTGGCCGTGTATCCTCCCACAAATGCATTATGGCCTGCCTCTGCTCACACAGCCGCTCCACCATGTGCAGGGTGGAGTTCCACCTTGTTGCAATGTCGATAATGAGGCGGTGGTTGGGAAGGTGGAGCAATCGCTGCAGCTTCTGCATACGAACAGAGTGTACAGGCGACCGGCGGATGTGCGCGCACAGTCTTCGCACCTTCTGGAGCAGGGCTGTTAACTCCGGATAATTTTTGAGGAAGCACTGCACCACCAGGTTCAAGGTGTGAGCCAAGCAAGGTATGTGGCTGAGTTTTGAAAGGGCTATGGCTGCCACAAAATTACGGCCGTTATCACTAACTACCTTGCCTGCCTCAAGATGTACACTGCCCAGCCATGACTCAGTTTGTCGCTTCAAGTACTCGGCCAGCACCTCGGCGGTGTGTCTGTTGCCCAAACACATCATCTGCAACACAGCCTGCTGACACTTTCCACTAGCTGCTCGATAGGGGGACACATCATGTGCAACAGTGGCAGCTGCAGATGGAGTGCTCGTACGACTGCGCTCTGTGGACGAGCTTTCGCTTCTGGAGGAGGAGGAGGGTCGAACGCCTACAGCCAACTGTTTCCTATACCGTGGGCTAGGCAGCACTGTCCCACCACCGCTGTCCCCTGTGGACCCTGCATCCACCACATTAACCCAGTGCGCAGTGATGGACACGTAACGGCCCTGGACATGCCGACTGGACCATGCATCAGTTGTGAGGTGCACCTTTCCGCTCACTGACTGCTTGAGTGCATGGACAATGCGGTCTTTCACATGATGGTGGAGGGCTGGGATGGCTTTGCGAGAGAAGAAGTGGTGACTGGGTAGGTCATAGCGTGGTACTTCATAAGCCATGAGTTCGCGGAAAGCTGTGCTTTCCACCAACCGAAAGGGCATCATCTCAAACGAGATTAGTTTGGCAATGTGGGCGTTCAAACCCAGTGTACGCGGATGAGAGACAGTACTTTCTTGACCTACTCATAGTGTCTGGGAGGGTGAGCTGGACTTGAGAGCTGCATATGGTGGAAGTAGCGGTGGACAGGGCGGACTGAGAGAGGGTTGATGATGGTGATGGAGTTGGTGTTCTTTCTGATGGCCTAGAATCAGTCTTTCGTTGATATAACAGTGGGATTCCCTGACTGCTGTGGCCTTGCAACGACACCTCAACATTTGCTGCTGTGCTAACCGGTTGGCTTACAGTGGGGGAAACAATGTAGCGTTGCTGACTACCTTCGTTGTGATCAGTTGCACATGTGGCACTTGAGGTTTGGTGTTGTGTCCACGCTTGCAAGTGCATGCTGGTTAAATGTCTAAGCATGCAACTGGTATTCAAATTTTTCAGATTTTTCCCTCGGCTAAAGGTCTTTGCGCACTTCTTACAGATAACCTTGGCCTGATCATGAGGATTTTGTTCAAAAAAGTTCCACACTGCACTCTTCCTACTTTGGCAGACATTTTGCGGCCTAGCACGCTGTGATCTTTTGACCCTCTGGACAAGCTGTCCAGCAACTCTTTTGATGTTTGGAACCTGTCTTTGGAGTGCTCCGGGCCTGCCAGATAACAGCTGTTGCGATGTCGATGTCTGCTGTGGATGCTCCTCATCTGAGCTATTGGAAGCAGCACCCTCTTCCCCCAATGGATGCCAATCTGGGTCAACAACTGGGTCATCCATCACCTCCTCTTCTATGTCATGTGCACCTTCCTCTGTGTCACCGTGTATGGTGGTATAGTGTGCGGGAAGGGGCACCTGAGTCTCATCAGGGTCAGAATCTGGCTCTATACACTGCGAGGACAATGTAGTGCTCTGAGTGAATGTACCAGCAGAATCATCCATCAGCGGCTGTGCATCAGTGCACTCCATGTCAGATTCATCTTGGCCTGGGTAATTCACCATTTGACTTGATAATCCAGGCATGGTATGTGAAAACAGCTCCATGGAGTAATCAGTAGTATGGCCTGCGTCATCCTTCAATCTTGGTTGGGGTGAAGGACACAAGGAAAGGTGTGGTTCATGAACATGAGCCTCCAATGACGACTCAGTGCTTTTACTTTTTACAACTGAAGAAGAGGAGGTGATAGAGCTGGAGGCTGAGTCAGCAATGTAAGACAAAACTTTTTCCTGATGCTCTGGCTTTAAAAGCGGTTTGCCAACTCCTAGAAAACTAAGCGTTCGAGGCCTTATGTAGCCAGACGATGACGCAGGCTCAACACCTCCTGCATTCGGTCCTATTTTGCTCTAGCCACTACCATCAGATCCACCACCAACACCATCATTACCAGCTGCCAACCCCCGCCCAATTCCACGGCCTCTTCCACCAGCCTTCCTCATTTTTGGTAGAAATGTAGACAAAATCCAACAAACTATATAGTAATGTAAAACAAGGTACAAGGTGTCTATAGGACAGGGGAGATTTTGAATTTCTGCAGACACTTGTGGACACTGGACACTTTTGGATTGTGTGAGGAACACTGATATCTGAGCGCTATGTGACATGCTCGATGGCACAGCTGTGACCAAAGTGACTAGAGGATAAGGGAGATTTTGAATCTCTGCACACACTTTTGGACACTGGACACTTTTGGATTGTGTGAGGCCCAATGAATATCTGAGCGCTATGTGACAGGCTCGATGGCACAGCTGTGACAAAAGTGACTAGAGGATAAGGGAGATTTTGAATCTCTGCACACACTTTTGGACACTGGACACTTTTGGATTGTGTGAGGCCCAATGAATATCTGAGCGCTATGTGACAGGCTCGATGGCACAGCTGTGACAAAAGTGACTAGAGGATAAGGGAGATTTTGAATCTCTGCACACACTTTTGGACACTGGACACTTTCGGATTGTGTGAGGCCCAATGAATATCTGAGCGCTATGTGACAGGCTCGATGGCACAGCTGTGACCAAAGTGACTAGAGGATAAGGGAGATTTTGAATCTCTGCACACACTTTTGGACACTGGACACTTTTGGATTGTGTGAGGCCCAATGAATATCTGAGCGCTATGTGACAGGCTCGATGGCACAGCTGTGACCAAAGTGACTAGAGGATAAGGGAGATTTTGAATCTCTGCACACACTTTTGGACACTGGACACTTTTGGATTGTGTGAGGCCCAATGAATATCTGAGCGCTATGTGACAGGCTCGATGGCACAGCTGTGACAAAAGTGACTAGAGGATAAGGGAGATTTTGAATCTCTGCACACACTTTTGGACACTGGACACTTTTGGATTGTGTGAGGCCCAATGAATATCTGAGCCCTATGTGACAGGCTCGATGGCACAGCTGTGACAAAAGTGACTAGAGGATAAGGGAGATTTTGAATCTCTGCACACACTTTTGGACACTGGACACTTTTGGATTGTGTGAGGCCCAATGAATATCTGAGCGCTATGTGACAGGCTCGATGGCACAGCTGTGACAAAAGTGACTAGAGGATAAGGGAGATTTTGAATCTGCACACACTTTTGGACACTGGACACTTTTGGATTGTGTGAGGCCCAATGAATATCTGAGCGCTATGTGACAGGCTCGATGGCACAGCTGTGACAAAAGTGACTAGAGGATAAGGGAGATTTTGAATCTCTGCACACACTTTTGGACACTGGACACTTTTGGATTGTGTAAGGCCCAATGAATATCTGAGCGCTATGTGACAGGCTCGATGGCACAGCTGTGACAAAAGTGACTAGAGGATAAGGGAGATTTTGAATCTCTGCACACACTTTTGGACACTGGACACTTTTGGATTGTGTGAGGCCCAATGAATATCTGAGCGCTATGTGACAGGCTCGATGGCACAGCTGTGACAAAAGTGACTAGAGGATAAGGGAGATTTTGAATCTCTGCACACACTTTTGGACACTGGACACTTTTGGATTGTGTGAGGCCCAATGAATATCTGAGCGCTATGTGACAGGCTCGATGGCACAGCTGTGACCAAAGTGACTAGAGGATAAGGTTGATTTTGAATCTCTGCACACACTTTTGGACACTGGACACTTTTGGATTGTGTGAGGCCCAATGAATATCTGAGCGCTATGTGACAGGCTCGATGGCACAGCTGTGACAAAAGTGACTAGAGGATAAGGGAGATTGGATTGCTTTTAAAAAAGCAGTTTGCAGAGCAGTGGGTAAACAGCAATGCCAGCCTGTCAGGAAGCCTTAAAAGGCAGCCCAACAACCAACACCACTGATACACCACAATATAGCCTCCCCTTGCACTGCACACACAGTGACTGGTGTGTTGTGCAGGCCAAATTGCTAGCAGCAGAAGCAGTTTTTTTTTCTTCTCAGCAGGACAAAAAAAAAAAATTGGGATTGCTTTTAAAAAAGCAGTTTGCGGAGCAGTGGGTAAACAGCAATGCAGGAATGTCAGGAAGCCTTAGAAGGCAGCCCAACAACCAACACCACTGATACACCACTATATAGCCTCCCCTTGCACTGCACACACAGTGACTGGTGTGTTGTGCAGGCCAAATCGCTAGCAGCAGAAGCAGTATTTTTGTCTTCTTCCCTGCCTAACGCTCTCCCTACAGAATCAGCAGCAACCTCTCCCTATACTGAGATCGGCAGAAGTAAGATGGTGGTCAGCGTGCACGCCCTTTTATACCCCCTGTGAGGCCCACCAAAGCAAGCCAATCACTTGCATGCCCTTCTGAAAGATGGTGGTGACCGCTGCCTATGTCATCACGTTGCCCACAGTGTCCGTGGATCCTGATTGGCTGAAAAAGAGCGCAAAACAAACTTTTGAAACGCGACGTTGGCGCGTAAGTCGCCGACCTCGTGGCCGACCTCATCCTAGGGTCGGGTCGGCGACTTTTGAAATTTTTCGACCCGTTTCGCTCAACTCTAATATACACAATTGTATGTCCATTTTAGCTGTTCCTTAGTGCAGATGAGCATACTGTTACATCCTGATAATGATCTGTCACTGTGTTAAACGACATAGTGACATCCCCATGATCACTGCTGTCAGTCACGGCAAGCCAACATGGGGCCATTCAGGGCAGTCTCATGCTACTGATTGCCATGATTGGTCAGTGAACAGTGACTGACCAATCACAGCTGTTTAGAGTGGGTTTTACGGTGTTTACCGACTTTCAAGAAGCTCTTTTCTGTGTGAGAAGAGTCTCACGGAACTGATTATAGAGACCAAGCACCAGCAACCTAACAGAAATCTAAAGACACCTTGCAGTCTGGTTGCTGTCAAGTACGAACTTGATCTTGTGCTGTGTAGTCAGAGATTGTCAGCTGTTCCTATAAGACTGCCTGTGTGCCAGTGAAGCAGTCTGTAAAGAAAACTGAATGTACTGTAGGTACCCACTATTTCTTCCCACAAATGTCCCCCATACATCTCAGCCTGAAACCTGTCCAACACCTGTGAAAAGTGGCATATCTCCCTGACCACTGACTACAATCATAATCACAGTCTATTGGTTCATGAAAAAAAAAATAGTTATAAATACTTATATATGAATAGTTTGTTTATAGCAATTTATAGTTATAGCTAGGCGATTAGTGTTAGGAGTTCCGCTATCTCCTGTCATCATTTGTAGCCTGTACCGTTTGCACTGTCATACTACTATTTTTTGCAAGCCTCTTTTTCATTAAAAATGTTTAAAAGTATTCTTATATAGAAAAAGTTTTGTTAAGTGATACATGTTAACCAGACCCCACATGTGAGCTGTACAGTTTACTCCATCCTACTGGTATCATTTTAGGGAACACGTTTTAGGGTGCGTGCACATGCTGCGGATTCACCTGTGGATTTTTCCACGCGGATTTACAGGTAAAACCACAGGTAAAGTGACCTGCGGTTTTCCCCTGAGGGTGCGTGCACGCGCTGCGGATTCACCTGCGGATTTGCAGGTAAAACCGCAGGTAAAGTGACCTGCGGTTTTCCTGCGGATTTGCCTGCGCTTTTCCTCTGTGGATTGACACCTGGACCTTGGAATAGGTGGCAAACCGTTGCGGAATCTGCAGAAAGAATTGACATGCTGCGGATTTAAAACCGCAGCAAATATGCGCGGAAAAATCCACAGCATGTGCACTGCGGATTTGAAATCCCACTGGCTAACATTGTACTGTTTAATCCGCAGCAGAATCCGCAGCGTGTGCACATACCCTTATTTTGCTAAAAAATGTAAAATTTAAAATGATTAAAAAAATTTAAACAAACTTTATACAGCAAGAGTGACCCTATGGTGTTAATGGCATTTTTCCATTGCTACGTTTGCCTTTGCATGCTCCAACACCAACATTGCTAGAGAGGATGAAATAGAACTTGATCTTCCATCTTCCTCTTTATCTATTGACTATGAAAGGGTTAATAAACTTTCTGCATGCTGTTTTCTAACATTTGGTGGGTGCAGTTTTTAAATTTGGTTAACTTTTGTGAAGTTTCTATTATATGCCCATGAAAAGCACTTTAAATCAGAATTGGTCTCTAAAAAAATCTATTTTTTAAAAACTAATGTTTTCATAAATGAGACATTTGGTATTTTTTTTATTTTTAACTATTTTGTATTATGGCTATTAATGTATCCTTACTCAGTGTAAACTACTGTATTTTGTGGATTATAAGATGTACCAGATTATAAGATGTGCATTAGGTTTTAGAGGAGGAAAATAGAAAAAAATATAGAAAAAATGTGGTCATAACGCACTGTTATGGGTGGGTCTGCTGCTGACATTGGTTTAAGGGTAATGTCCCACAATTCTGTGCTAATGTATATGTGGCCCAATCTTGTCCCATTCAGGTATATATTGCCATCATCCTGGTATGTATGATCTCCATCCTGGTATGCAGAATATAATCCCTTTTCCTAGTATATATGGCCCATATCCTGGTATATATGGTCCCCATCCTGGTATTTAGTATATTGTCCCCATTTTGTTACATATGTACCCCATCCTTGTATACAGTATATGACCTGAATCCTAGTATATATGGTTACTATCCTCATATATATGATTCCCATCCTAGTATCTATAATATAACGCTGTAAGCGTCACTCTGACCGAAGCCTTTATAAACTGCGCAAGCGCGATGCGCCTGCGCAGCCTGGCTTCAGACAGAATGAGGAATCCAGGGGTGAGGAGTTTGTATGGCGCCGGAGATGGCGGTACGCGTACACACTGTATACCGCGATCTCGGGCGCCATACGTACATACTTATCAGACCGGGAGGAGCTTTGATGCGGCGATTTTCTTTGGCCGGTGACCGGGGCAGGAGTGCTGCCAGAATCGCGAATGCGCATGTTTGTACTTCGGCGCCAGACTTCTCCCCCGGCCTCCAGCAGAATGTGACAGCGCTGGAGTACAGGAAAGAAGAGTGAGTATAAATGCTTTTTTGTATGTGTACAGTTTAATAGAGGTGAGGGGGACCATACTTATCAGGATAAGGGGGGTGAGGGGACCATGCATACCAGGATAGGGGGGTGAGGGGACCATGTATACCAGGAAAATGGGGTGAGAGGACCATGCATATCAGGATTGCGGGGTGATGGGACCATGCACACCAGGATAGAGGGGTGAGGGGACCATGCACACCAGGATAGGGGGGTGAGAGGACCATGCATACCAGGATAGGGGGTGAAGGGACCACGCACACCACGAAAGGGGGAGTGAGGGGACCATGCATACCAGGATTGGGGGGTGAGGGGACCATGAATACCAGGATTGGGGGGTGAGGGGACCATGCTTACCAGCAATGGGGGGTGAGGGGAACATCCATACATGAAAGGGGGGTGAGGGGACCATGCATACGATGAAAGGGGAGTGAGGGGACCATGCATACCATGAAAGGAGGGTGAGGGGACCATGCATACCACGAAAGGGGAGTGAGGGGACCATGCATACCAAGAGAGGGGGTGAGGGGACCATGCATGCATACCAGGATTGGGGGGTGAGGGGACCATGCATACCATGAATGGGGGGTGAGGGGACCATGCATACCAAGAGAGGGGGTGAGGGGACCATGCATGCATACCAGGATTGGGGGGTGAGGGGACCATGCATACCATGAAAGGGGAGTGAGGGGACCATGCATACCAAGAAAGGGGGGTGAGGGGACTATGCATACCACGAAAGGAGAGTGAGGGGACCATGCATACCTCGAAAGGGGAGTGAGGGGACAATGCATACCTCGAACGGGGAGTGAGGAGACCATGCATACCATGAAAAGGGGGTGAGGGGACCATGCATACCATGAAAGGAGGGTGAAGGGACCATGCATACCACGAAAGGGGAGTGAGGGGACCATGCATACCAGGATTAGGGGGGTGAGGGGACCATGCATACCAGGATTGGGAGGTGAGGGGACCATGCATACCAGGATTGGGGGATGAGGGGACCATGCACACTATGAAAGTGGGTGAGGGGACCATGCATACCACGAAGGGGGGGTGAGGGGACCATGCATACCACGAAAGGAGGGTTAGGGGACCATGCATACCATGAAAGGGGAGTGAGGAGACCATGCATATCATGAAAGGGGGGTGGGCGGACCATGCATACCAGGATAAGGGAGTGAGGGGACAATGCATACCATGAAAGGGGAGTGAGGGGCCATGCATAACAACAAAGAGGGGGTGAGGGGACCATGCATACCACGAAAGGTGGGTTGGGGACCATGCATACCATGAAAGGGGAGTGAGGAGACCATGCATATCATGAAAGGGGGGTGGGGGACCATGCATACCAGGATAAGGGAGTGAGGGGACCATGCATACCATGAAAGGGGGGGTGAGGGGACCATGTATACCATAAAAGGGGAGTAAGTGGACCATGCATACCACAAAAGGGGGTGAGATGACCATGCATACCATGAAAGGGGGGTGAGGGGACCATGCATACCTCGAAAGGGGAGTGAAGGGACCATGCATACCATGAAAGGGGGGTGAGGGGACCATGCATACCACAAAAGGGGAGTGAGGGGACTATGCATACAACGAAAGGTGGGTGAAGCGACCATACATACCACGAAAGGGGAGTGAGGGGACCATGCATACCATGAAAAGAGGGTGCGGGGACCATGCATACCACAAAAGGGGGGTGAGGGGACCATGCATACCACAAAAGGGGGGTGAGGGGACCATGCATTCCATGAAATGGGAGTGAGGGGACCATGCATACCATGAAAGTGGGGTGAGGGGACCATGCATACCACGAAAGGGGAGTGAGGGGCCATGCATACCACGAAAAGAGGGTGAGGGCACCATCCATACCACGAAAGGGGAGTGAGGGGACCATGCATGTCACAAAAGGGGGGGAGGGGACCATGTATACCAGGATAGGGGGGAGAGGGGACCATGTTTACCAGGATTAGGGGGTGAGGGGACCATGTTTACCAGGATAAGGGGGGTGAGAGGACCATGAATACCAGGATAGGGGGTGAGGGGACCATGCATACCACGAAAGGGTGAGTGAGGGGACCATGCATACCAGGATTGGGGGGTGAGTGGACCATGCATACCAGGACTGGGGGATGAGGGGACCATGCATACCAGGATTGGGGGGTGAGTGGAACATGCATACCACGAAAGGGGGGTGAGGGGACCTTGCATACCACGAAAGGGGATGGAGGGGACCATGCATACCATGAAAGGGGAGTGAGGGGACCATGCATATCATGAAAGAGGGGTGAGGGAATGATGCATACCAGGATTGGGGGGTGAGGGGACCATGTATATAAATGAAAGGTTGATGAGGGGGCCATGCATACCACGAAAAGAGGGTGAGGGCACCATCCATACCACGAAAGGGGAGTGAGGGGACCATGCATGTCACAAAAGGGGGGGAGGGGACCATGTATACCAGGATAGGGGGGAGGGGACCATGTTTACCAGGATTAGGGGGTGAGGGGACCATGTTTACCAGGATAAGGGGGGTGAGAGGACCATGCATACCAGGATAGGGGGTGAGGGGACCATGCATACCACGAAAAGGTGAGTGAGGGGACCATGCATACCAGGATTGGGGGGTGAGTGGACCATGCATACCAGGACTGGGGGATGAGGGGACCATGCATACCAGGATTGGGGGGTGAGTGGAACATGCATACCACGAAAGGGGGGTGAGGGGACCTTGCATACCACGAAAGGGGATGGAGGGGACCATGCATACCATGAAGGGGGAGTGAGGGGACCATGCATATCATGAAAGGGGGGTGAGGGAATGATGCATACCAGGATTGGGGGGTGAGGGGACCATGTAAATAAATGAAAGGTTGATGAGGGGGCCATGCATACCACGAAAAGAGGGTGAGGGCACCATCCATACCACGAAAGGGGAGTGAGGGGACCATGCATGTCACAAAAGGGGGGGAGGGGACCATGTATACCAGGATAGGGGGGAGAGGGGACCATGTTTACCAGGATTAGGGGGTGAAGGGACCATGTTTACCAGGATAAGGGGGGTGAGAGGACCATGCATACCAGGATAGGGGGTGAGGGGACCATGCATACCACGAAAGGGTGAGTGAGGGGACCATGCATACCATGAAAGGGGGGTGAGGGGACCTTGCATACCACGAAAGGGGATGGAGGGGACCATGCATACCATGAAAGGGGAGTGAGGGGACCATGCATATCATGAAAGGGGGGTGAGGGAATGATGCATACCAGGATTGGGGGGTGAGGGGACCATGTATATAAATGAAAGGTTGATGAGGGGACCATGCATGCGACAAAAGGGGAGTGAGGGGACCATGCATATCACAAAAGGGGGTGAGGGGACCATGTATACCAGGATAAGGGGGGGTGAGGGGACCATGCATACTAGGAAAGGGGTATGAGAGGACCATGCATATGAGGATTCGGGGGTGATGGGTCCATGCATACCAGGATAGGGGGTTGAGGGGACCATGCACACCAGGATAGAGGGGTAAGAGGACCATGCATACCACGAAAGGAGGGTGAGGGCACCATGCATACCCCGAAAGGGGAGTGAGGGGACCATGCATATCACAAAAGGGGGGGTAGGGGACCATGTATACCAGGATAGCGGGGTGAGGTGACCATGCATACCAGGATAGGGGGTGAGGGGACCATGCATACAACAAAAGGGGGAGTGAGGGGACCATGCATACCAGGATTGGGGGGTGAGTGGACCATGCATACTAGGACTGGGGGATGAGGGGACCATGCGTACCACGAAAGAGGAGTGAGGGGCCATGCATACTACTAAAGGAGGGTGAGGGCACCATGCATACCACGAAAGGGGAATGAGGGGACCATGCATTTCACAAAAGGGGGGTGAGGGGACCATGTATACCAGGATAAGGGGGGTGAGGGGACCATGCATCCTAGGAAAGGGGAGTGAGGGGACCATGCATATAATGAAAGGGGGTGAGGGGACCATGCATATCACAAAAGGTGGTTGAGGGGACCATGCATACCACAAAAGGAGAGAGAGCGGACAATGCATACCATGAAAGGAGGGTGAGGGGACCATGCATACCACAAAAGGGGGGTGAGGGGACCATGCATACCACAAAAGGGGAGTGAGGTGACCATGCATACCATGGAAGGGGGTGAGGGGGCCATGCATACCACGGAACGGAAATGAGAGGCCATGCATACCACGAAATTAGGGTGAGGGCACCATGCATACCTCGAAAAGGGTGTGAGGGGACCATGCATATCACAAAAGGGGGGTGAGGGGATCATGCATACCACGAAAGGGGAGTGAGGGGACCATGCATACCACGAAAGGGGAGTGAGGGGACCATGCATTACATGAAAGGGGAGTGAGGGAACCATGCATATCATGAAAGGGGGGTGAGGGGACCATGCATACCACAAAAGGGGGGTGAGGTGACCATGCATTTAATGAAAGGGGGGTGAGGGGACCATGCATATCTCAAAAGGAGAGTGAGGAGACCATGCATGCCATGAAAGGGGGGTGAGGGGACCATGCATACCACAAAAGGGGAGTGAGGGGACCATGCATATCATGAAAGGAGAGTGCGGGGACCATGCATTACATGAAAGGGGAGTGAGGGAACCATGCATATCATGAAAGGGGGGTGAGGGGACCATGCATACCACAAAAGGGGGGTGAAGGGACCATGCATACCATGAAAGTGCAGTGAGGGGACCATGCATACCATGAAAGGGGAGTGAGGGGACCATGCATACCACGAAAGGGGAGTGAGGGGATCATGCATACCACGAAAGGTGAGTGAGGGGACCATGCATACCACGAAAGGAGGGTGAGGGGACCATGCATACCACGAAAGGGGAGTGAGGGGACCATGCATTTAATGAAAGGGGGGTGAGGGGACCATGCATACCTCGAAAGGGGAGTGAGGGGACCATGCATACCATGAAAGGGGGTGAGGGGACTTTGCATACCACGAAAGGGAAGAGAGGGGACCATGCATACCATGGAAGGAGGGTGCAAGGACCATGCATACCACGAAAGGGGAGTGAGGGGACCATGCATACCACGAAAGATGGGTGAGGGGACCATGCATACCACAAAAGGGAAGATAGGGTACCATGCATACCATGAAAGGAGGGTGCGAGGACCAAGCATACCACGAAAGGGGAGTGAGGGGACCATGCATATCATGAAAGGGGGGTGAGGGGACCATGCATACCACGAAAGGAAAGTGAGGGGACCATGCATACCACGGAAGGGGAGTGAGGGGACCATGCATACCACAAAAGGGGATAGAGGGGCCATGCAAACCACAAAAGGAGGGTGAGGGCACCATGCATACCACGAAAGGGGAGTGAGGGGACCATGCTTATCACAAAAGGGGGCGAGAGGACCATTCTTACCACAAAAGGGGGGTCAGGGGACCATGCATACCACGAAAAGGAAGTGAGAGGACCATGCGTACCACGAAAGGGGAGTGAGGGGACCATGCGTACCACGAAAGGGGAGTGAGAGGACCATGCATATGACAAAAGAGGGGTGAGGGGACCATGCATACCACGAAAGGAGGGTGAGGGGACCATGCATACCACGAAAGGGGAGTGAGGGGACCATGCATACCATGAAAAGGGGGGAGAGGGGACCATGCATTCCAGGATTGGGGGCTGAGGGGACCATGCATACCAGGATTGGGGGTGAGGGGACCATGCATTCCAGGAAAGGGGGGTGAGGGGACCATGCATACCAGGAAAGAGGGAAGAGGGGGACCATGTATACCAGGATTGGGGGGTGAGGTGTAGCATGTATACCAGGGTAGGGAGGTGAGAGCACCATGCATACCAGGGTAGGGGGTGTGAGGGGAACCTGCAAGCCAGGAATGCCATTCCACACCCACACACATGTAGTTTTGCTATATCAGATTATGTTTTCATTTCATTATATCATTATATGTAATTACTGTGTCAATATGTGTGTATGTTTTTTAGCGTAAATGTATCGTAACAAGAATAACCAGATCTCCAATGTCTGTTTTAATTGAAAAAATGTTAGTCCACAGAAAAATAAACTATCGTATATACTCGAGTATAAGCCGAGGCACCTAATTTTGCTACGAAAAACTGGGTAAGCTCATTGACTCAAGTATAAGCTGGGTATACATTGTCCCCCTCATCTCTATCCTGGTATGCATGGCTCCCCCATCCCTGTCTAAAATGTGCTCAAGAACTCGGCTTATACACTAGTATATACGGTATTTTCTAATTATAACTTATAATATAGCAAATGGCACATTATATGACCCACAGTGTGTAACTCCAGGCATGAAGTTCCCAGTATACTCCTTGTTTCCCCACAACCCTCCTGCTGCTTTTCGGCAGTGTTTTTTTCCTGCAAACTTCAGTTTTGCTAAAATTAATTGATGCAAAAACTAATACACCCCACATCAAAAACTACTACAGCTGGTATTGTGTATGACCTGCATGATTTTTATGGATGGCGCCAAGTCTTCTAGGCATTGATTGACCAAGTTGGCGATAAATTGCAACATCTATCTTTTTTCATTATTCTAGAATGACCTCTTTTAGAGCTTGGATGCTGTATGGAGAGTGATACACAACTTTCAACTCTGGTATAATGAGCGTCGGCTGTAATCGCGCCCCCGACACTGACTGACAGCAGTTCAACATTAAGGCCGGCTGTCAGTTAATGCTGGTGTTGCAGTTACAACTGCGACTTTCTATACACAGAGTGGTGACCGGCACCGTGACTGACACCCGAACGTTATCTACCGGGCGGGATTAAAGCTCTAAAGGCACTGTCACACTTAGCGATGTACCAGCGATCCCGACCAGCGATATGACGCGGTCAGGATCGCTGGTACATCGCTAAGTGGTCGCTAGTGAGCTGCCACACAGGCAGATCTCACTAGCGACATCGCTGGGGACGGGGGTCGCTACTTACCTGTCACACTAGGCGATCCTGCGTCCTCCCGCCCGTGTCCACGCATCACTCGTCTCTCCACAGGAAGCGCCGCAGGAAACTGACGACGAAAAACAGTCCAGGACGTTCTCGCGCGATCAGCAATAACCAGCGGGGGAGCGGGTCGTAGGTAAGTATCAGACACAGCGATATCGCTAGCAAAATTGCTATAATGTCACAAGTTATAGCGATATTGCTAGTGATATCGCTTAGTGTGACTGTACCTTAAGTGTAGGTGCCGGGCAGTTTCAGAACGCTATTAACCTGCAGAATAACCCCTTATCTGCAGGTTAATAGTGTTTTTTCATGTGACACACTCCCTTTAAGCTTTTTTTAAAACATTATTAATGAGATATAATTAGAAAATTTGGGGGCTAATGGGTTTTCAAATGAAATCATAATCTTTGTGATACGTCCTCTTTAAGCAGTAAGATGCAATTCCCTATTATGATATTAAAAACAACTGAACGGTGCAGTGTAACCTTTTAAGATAAAGACTTGACAAAATCTTGGATAAACCCTGATTTTACAGCGCTGCGCTGTGTTTATGTGATAAGGGCTTGCTTGCTGTTTACGTGAAAATAGGAATGTAAAATGTCACTTCACTGAAAGTATCAAATTAGATGGTCATATTAGATACATATCTGATAGATTAGAAAATCACAGCGAACGCCGGTGAAAGAGTTAAGTGGCATCCTTTGCTCGAAATCTCTCTGCTGAGCCTTCTACAGCCGGAAAATACAAGAAAACACAACATGAGCCAAGAACTGAGCAGACCAAATTTATAGTGCAGCAGAACACTGTTAATATGCTAGTGATGTCTGGATCTTCCTGGCTGAGCTATCATCAAGGGACAAGCTGCTATTCTGGCACTATGAGCGCTCTTCAAACTCCGGCGTAGCCTTCATATCAAACTGCCAGGCTGGCACCCCCTGCTTACAGTTTCTCAGAAGGTATTCATCACTGTCCTTATCACTTCCAAACATCTGACACATTGAGAAGGGTATTATCCTTTTTAAAGGTACAGGGCTCTGTGAAAAATATTCTCTTCCCTCTTAGGCGTACAAGCATTTCCTTTGTTGAGAAGAGGAGAGGAACCAGGACACAATGCAATTCTTCGCTTTTCTACACATTACTCTATTGTTAACATTAAAAGCAAAGCACCATGGATCTCTGTCAAGAAGAAATATTATTGTACGCTGTATTGCGCCACCCCTGGCTTATCAGCGTAACATGACTGCGTGATATCTAAAAGCATACAGGGATTGCATGGAGCTGTAGAATACGAGTAATTGATCAGTCAAATACTGCTGTTATTCCTAGTTATCAGAACATGCAGCCATTTATTATCTCCGTATACATCTATATATATTTATAAATCTGAACATTTCCCCATCTGTATGTTTCTCTACATGTATAGTTAATTTCTACCCAGAAATATTTTTTAATTTTAAAAGAGTAATCTCACATTTCCACTGTGAATCTTCAGTGCACCATAGGAAAATTGGTGGTAATATCTGCAGCATAAATTAACGAGCTGCGGATTTTGAATCAGGTCAATTTACGCTGTGAATATTCTCCGCATTTTTGAAAATCTCGTTCACAACACTCCAGAAAGAAAAGTCTGCTGAACTTGCACCTTGTGGGAACGTACCCCAAAGGCTCCTGTGAAATCTGCTGAACTTGCGCCTTGTGGGAACGTACCCCAAAGGCTCCTGTGAAATCTGCTGAACTTGCGCCTTGTGGGAATGCACCCCAAAGGCTCCTGTGAAATCTGCTGAACTTGTGCCTTGTGGGAACGTACCCCAAAGGTTCCTGTGAAATCTGCTGAACTTGTGCCTTCTGGGACGTACCCCAAAGGCTCCTGTGAAATCTGCTGAACTTGTGCCTTGTGGGACGTACCCCAAAGGCTCCTGTGAAATCTGCTGAACTTGCGCCTTGTGGGAACGTACCCCAAAGGCTCCTGTGAAATCTGCTGAACTTGCGCCTTGAGGGAACGTACCCCAAAGGCTCCTGTGAAATCTGCTGAACTTGTGCCTTGTGGGAACGTACCCCAAAGGCTCCTGTGAAATCTGCTGAACTTGCACCTTGCGGGAACGTACCCCAAAGGCTCCTGTGAAATCTGGTGAACTTGTGCCTTGTGGGAATGTACCCCAAAGGCTCCTGTGAAATCTGCTGAACTTGCACCTTGTGGGAACATACCCCAAAGGCTCCTGTGAAATCTGCTGAACTTGCACCTTGTGGGAACGTACCCCAAAGGCTCCTGTGAAATCTGCTGAACTTGCGCCTTGTGGGAACGTACCCCAAAGGTTCCTGTGAAATCTGTTGAATTTGTGCCTTGTGGGAATGTACCCCATAGGCTCCTGTACCAGTACAGGTTTTGTTCAGGCTTTTCAATACTGTTTTAAAATCCAAAATCAGTTGTGGATTATTATCAGAAATATGAATTTGCATTCACAGATTATAAAATTGTGGTTAAATCACTAAGTTGTTGTTTAAGCTGTTTTGTTTCTGAAATTACACCAAAAATATAAATTTTACTTGCGAATGATACCTAAGGTCTCATACAGATGAGCGCATAAATCGGATGTGTGCTGTCTGATTGTTTATTGTTCTTCAATAGGGCTGTTCAGATGATCAATTTTTCTTTCACCCTATCTGTGAGTAAAACTCACATGATGCACTGTTTTCTTCTGATTCTCAGATCACACCCATTCAAGTCTGAGTGTGAAAAAAAAATGGATCCCACACAAAACACCGACTTGCATCCGATTCTTCCAGATACATTTCCATTATAAACCAAGGTAGGGTAATTCTATTCGATCATATCCATTTTTTAATGTAAATATTAGGAAATGGATTGCACATGAATGTAGCACAGACATAGAAATCAGATAGATGGCACGGGATGAAAATTGTCAGAGTTTTCTGAATAAAACTAGGATGACTTTTCATATGCTTGCCTGCAGCGGGGCTAATGGACAGATATTACTTTTCCTTGAATCCACTTGTTATGTTTTTAAAAATATGGCTAAAACACCTGATCTGGACAGCTGAGGGTTTGGATATTTGCACTCATGGGAATTGGTGTGTGATCCTGCCCTTGTATCAGAAAGTCTTTTGCCCAGTCTCTATAAATTTTGATCCCATATTCTGTGAATTGTATGATCTCATGGATCACCCACAATCTGCAGAGACATGCAAGTCTGCAGTTCTCAAATTGATCTTAAAAATGTATTGAAATGATTATTCCCAATAATCATACATTATTGCAGGTTTGCTTGAAAATCCCTATGGCCATTAGCAATAAGCAATAAATGAATCACCTATTAACGATTAGTTTGACAACAATGGTGACTTCCATGTTTGTGTGGTTCTCAGTGGCTGAATAAGACCTCATCCTGAAACCACTGACAGTTCGTTGCAATGACATTTTTCAAGGGCAAGGGTAAATTAAGCATCAAATGAGCTGTCAGTTATTGAAGATGATACGCTGGAAGCAAAACAAACAGGCAAGAGTAAGGATTTGAGCAATTATAATGAAGTTCAAAAATTAATAGGTAAATGACTAAATTAGAGCCTCTCTAAAATGGATAGTCTGGTGTGGTGTCCCCAGTATGTACTGATCTGTGCCTGTCAAAAGTGGTTCAAGCATGGACAAGCAGTAAACCATTTACATTGTCATATTATTATTATTTATTTATATAGCACCATTGAATTTATGGTGCTGTACATGAGAAGGGATAACATACAAAGTACCGATATCACTTACAGTAAACAAACTAACAATCACAGACTGATATAGAGGGGAGAGGACCCTGCCTTTTAGGGCTGACATGCTACAGGATGGTGGGGAAGGAGACAGTAGGTTGGGGGGTTGCAGCAGCTCCAGTGATGGTGAGGCGGTAGCTCCAGTAGTGGTGAGGAGGAAGCGGGGATCGTTGCAGGCTGTAAGCTTTCCTGAAGAGATGGGTTTTCAGGTTCCATCTGAAGGATCCAGTTGTGGTTGATAGTCGGACGTGTTGGGGCATAGGCTACTGAGGTTCACAGAGATATGATAGAGAGTTGTCATAACATAAAATGCAACACAGATTTCTGAATAGAGACTGCCTATTCAAAGACCAGTCCAAGTGTCCATGCCTCTCTGACAAAAGTCCAAACAATGGGCACTTTGGTATCACAAATGAACCCCGGAGTACTAGAAGAAGGTGGTTTCTTAAATTACATTTTCTTTTACATTATATTGACAGGTGTGAGTTACTTATCTGGGGAAGAGATGGCACCAGCATGTACTATGGAAAGTAGGCAAATTAGTGTTTTCAGCTCACATTCTTCTGTTCTGGTAAGGGAATACTCATTTGTCTGTGACTTTGACACATATCTCCTACCTATAAATAGTTGCAGACAAGGTAAACCCATATAATTTTTATTGTTGCACTATGGCCTATACTGCTATACCACTAGTTTCAGTAGTAAAATTGTCTTGATAGGTCCTATTAAAATGTATCAGAGTATTTTGATACAAATTAAATACAGGCATGGGCTTTTATTGGTGAATGTAGAATGTTTTTTTTGTGCGGCTACATCTTCATTTCTGTTGTGAGCCCCATTCCCGTGATGCTGCCTTGTTCCATTCTCTCCAATGATTTGACATATACCACCACTGGGAAGTCTTTACTATATACTGTGTCCCCTAAATGCTGGAAATGTTCTACCAGTCCATTGTAGCAAGTGCCATCTTTTTTGCTATCATTTGCTGGGGCAGTAGTGTGCAAGTAGCTGACGCTAATAAGCTCAACAAACTTATCAAGAAGGTAAGTGCGGCTGTTGGCCTCCATCTTGACTCTTTTGAGGAGGTAGTGGAGGATAGGATTCAAAAGAAGTGTAGTGCTTGTGAGGTAGCACTGTCATTCCAGCAGGAGATCACTCCCTTGGCAGCAAATAAAACACATCTGGCACCGGGTTTTCATAAAGCCATCACATAGTCCATGCAGTTTATTCCTCCATCATAAGCCCACAACAGCTTAGCATCCATTACAGAGCTTCACTCTGGTTATCCTGTACTCACACAGGTTATGCACATGTCCACGGCGCAGGCTCTTCAGCCTCAGCGTTATCTCACCCGTCAGAGTTCCTCATGCGGCTTCACCATCGCACACGTTCATTCCCTCCAGGGAACTCTCAGGCACACATCGCCATTGCTCACAGCCACCTCTCATGCTGTGAGCCAGGAGACAACTCTCCTGGTGGAACCTTCCACTCTGGACCAACCAGGTCCCTGCATTCACCCATGTGACCTACCCTGGCCATCATATATGGTCCGTAGCCACGCCCACCGGGTCACATGGCTATGACCTCATGACAGGTCCTTGACACACTCACAATCCGTTACTATAGTGTACTAAACACACCCCCTGGGTGGGTTTGTAGGTATCTAGGTCCGCCTGTCTCCCTAGTTACCTGGAGACTTCTCCCTGACACAATGACACAGCACCGCAGCAGTATCACTGCTGCTCAACACATGCATCAGTCTCCATCTCAAGGCTACCCACCTTGAGATACATAATGGTCCTTCCATATTCTGCCACTCATCCTCTCTCGGGACATCCACACAGTGCCCCCTAGCGGACACAGTGGTCTTTATACCACATACCTCCTCCTCTGTTCAAACCTGTGGGGTTGAACATACAGCATCACGCCAGGATCTCGAGACCCGGCACTCATTACATCTTGTCCCCTAGGTCGAGAGAACCGTCTCCATCTGTCATACGGCCTCATCTCTGCGTTAGGCCTCCCCCGCCCCCAGCGGTCAGCATATTGGCCTTATTCCTTGGCCCTCCAGTCACAGTGTGTCTGCGTCATCAGACACTGTTTAGTCACCACCCTCCTATAGTCCACTTCGTCACCTGACCCTTCTCCCACTAACCGGCTCTACCGGTTGGTACGGTCATCAGTCTTAATCGGGCCTACTGTCTGGCCTGAGTCTGACCCATTCAGCGTCTCACAGGAACTAATGTCTCTCAGCCTCGCACGGCCCGTCGAACTGCCACTTGCTGACAATCTTTGGCCACCTGCCATGTCACTACTTGGAGGAATGCTTCGGGTCCTTACATCTTGGGTTGAAGGTGGCCGCCACCTGGTGTTCTGTACCTCTTTATTGATTCGCCAACGGTCCCGCCTCAACTGCTCAATCTCTTGCAGGTACCCCACTCGATACTCCACGAGCATCCGAAAGTCTCTCAGGCTCTCCAAGGAGCCAACCACCATGATGGGAATCCTACCCACTTCACTGGATACCTGGTCTTCATCATCAGGAGGGATCCTCACCCTCACCACACCGGAGATATTCACAAGGTCTTGCATTACCTTCCCGGATCTTCCAATGAATCTTCCAATCAGAGCTTTGGGTACCGGAACCACATATTTCCACAAACCCAGACGATCCATAGCCTCCTTCGCTAACTCTAGGCATCGAGCAGCCTTCATATTACTCCGCCTGACCAGCTGTTTGGCGTGGAGACATTGTAAATGCATCTCTTTTAGGACAGCTACTCAGTTTGATGTATCTTCTCTGGCTGATACTATCACCAACTGCCGAGTCTCAGGTGCCCAGTGCACCTTACACGCTTTGACCGCCTCTTTGAAAGCCTCATGCACACCTTCCTCAGCACAGGCGTCTTGCATATCTTCTGGTACATCAATCACGGACTGGAAGGTCGTGGTCTTGCTCTCTTCCTGGACCGAAGGCTCTGGTGTTACCGTGGACACTTCCCTCACTACAGTTGACCCGACCAGGTGACTGTCTTCTTCAGTTCTTAACTCACAAACTTCACATGATTTGATCACTTCATGACCCTTTGCCACGATGGATACTGGCAGTTCTGTCTTATTATCACTCGCGCTCACCCGCGGTAAGTCTTCATCCAACCTCTCCTGCAGAAGACTTTTTACTACTCCTCTGAGTTCCTCCATCTCTTCCTTGAGGTTCTTGTTCACACTTTGCCAGGTGGACAGGTGACCTCTGAGCTCCAAGACTTCTTTCTCGAGCTCCTCGACCATGTGCTCGGCCGTTTGTTTCAGGACTCTTTCTCGCTTGAAATGCTCATCCACCTCTCCTCTGAGGGCCTTATTCAGTCCTTGCCATGTTACCATGTGACCTTTGAGCACAGATACTTCTTTCTCTAGCCCTTCTATTCTGTGCTCCCTTTCTTTCTCAGAGCCACAGTCACCCCCAGCGATTGAGTCACCCCAACCTGCCGAGTCATCCCTCCAGTTACTCACTAACCGTGTGACTACTTCAGCCGTCTTATCCACCATGTCAGCGTCAGTTTTGTCACGAGATGTCCGGTCCATCCGTTGGGCTGATGTACCCCTTTTCCAGGTCACTTCCACCTCTGACCTTTCCACGTCAGGAGCCGTCACCATCTTCATATTGGTTATCCCAACAGTAGGAATGTCTCCACCCTCCTGGCATATATCATCATACCTGACAAAGTCCCGGCCCCACTCCAAGGCATACACTAAGTCTGATGGTATACTGCCACCTTGGCACTCACTGCCTCTGAGCCCCTCAAACATTTTTCTGCCTACCTCATAGTTCACCGTGACCCCATGTTTACAGCAAACCTGGACCATTTTCTTGGTCAGACAGAAAGTGAGAGGAGTTCCTACCAGAGTCACCTGACTCTTTGAGTCCAACCATCCCGAGATCCCTTCCCGGTGTAGCATCATGGTACACACTTGCGGCCAGTCATCACCCGGAAAGAATATCCCACATTTTGGAAATGACATACATGAACACTGCAGTTTCCCAGACATACCCACTGAGCCAACCAGTGCTGCCATTTCTTCAAACTCAGCCCCTTTCTGGACCACCACCCCAATTTGGGTCACCACCCCCCTCTGGGACTCTACCTCTTTTTGGGTTACCACCCCAATTTGGGACTCCACCACCTTTTGGGCTACCACCCCGATTTGGGTCACCGCCCCCTTCTTGGACTCCACCCCCTTTCAGGATCTCCTCATGTCCGCTATACTGGTCTTCTCAGACCACAGTTCACACCACACAGTTTGTGTTTCTTACGATACCAGACAAGTCCTTGCTGGCACCACCACACCTCCTGCTGTCACCGATCACCGACACCACCGGCTGCTGTTCCCACACCGCTGCTGGTGTCCTCTTCGTAACACCGCCGAGTTACCGGAAGCCGCTTGTCTCCTTCGTAACCCCGCCGAGTTACAGGAAGCTGCTTGTCACCTTCTTGACTCCCACTGAGCCACCGCAGGCTGAGTTGAGAAAAGAAAAAAAAACACACCACACAAAACTCACGTGTCCTGACTGTGTGCTATTCAGGATGCTCCTGTCTCCACCTGAGACCGTCCAACACACAGGGCGCACCGGGTGCGATTCTGGGAGCCACCCTCCTCCCAGGGTCTCCCCACACACCGGCCTCACCAGGTCCAGGAGCTTGGCGGGTGGTCTGCAGGACATCTGTCTCTGCCTGAGACTGCCCAACACTCGTGCCTCACCAGGTCCAAGGTCACACCACATGCGCTCCCGGGATCCGACTCTTCTCCCAGTGCTGACCCTCCAGGACCTTTCCTCACTGAACCCTCCAGGTACATCGTCTTCCTCACTGACTGGGCGGTACGGTAAACTGGTTATGTTAGATCAATCACCATTTGCTATCCACTAGTATTTATGTGGGAAACAGATATTATGGCTACAACTCGACGTAGTTTTGGGGTTGATCCACCACTCAAAATTATAATCTACAGTGAGTAAACTAGATAATGATTACTTAATGCATTTCCACCACTAGGGTTGGCATTAGGGGCAGGCAGATCAGGCAGCTGCCTAGGGCTCCCACTTTCCAGGGGCCCCCAGCCAGTGTCATGCCGCAGCATGGTCTCTATGGGGCCCCTTAGTAAGAGGGGCCCGGTGTTGCCTCCCCTGCATCGTGCATTTAACTTATTGGCATCTTAGATGCCTAAATAATTAAAAGCAGTGATGAAGGAGAGAGCGTCACATGACACTCCCTCTCCCATCTCTTCCTCTCTGCCTCTGACTCAGCTGATCAAATGCTGAGATGCTCTGCAGAAGCTTGAGCAGCGGGGAAAACTAGGAGAATGGTAAGTATTGTGTGTGCATATGCATGCATTATAGTGTATATGAATGTGTATGTGTGTGTGGTGTATATATATGCATGCATTATACTATGTGTTTGGCTGCTGCACTATACTGTGTGTTGTGGGGGGGCTGCATTATACTGTGTGCGGGGGGACTGCACTATACTGTGTGTGGGGGCTGCACTATTCTGTGTGGGTGGACTGCACTATACTGTATGTGGAGGGATGCATTATACTGTGTGTGGGGGACTGTACTATACTGTGTGTGTGTGGGGGGGCTGTATTACACTGTGTATGCGGGGGATGAATTATACTGTGTGTATGTGGGGAGGCTGCTTTATACTCTGGGGTCTGCATTATACTCTAAGGGGGCTACATTATACTCTGAGGGGGCTACATTATACTATGTGTGTGTGGGGCTGCATTATACTCAGAGGGCTGCATTATACATCTGGCCACAGCACAATGACAATAGTTTACAACTATCACATGCAACCTGTTGTATATTAATGTCACTTTGCAGCCATATACCTAGATTAGCATATTTAAGATAGACTTAAAAATGGAACATTCTCACGCAGTTATCCATGGAAGATGATCAACAAGCAATCTTGGTTGTCTTTCCTGTTTTGCTGGTGGCTAGCTACCATCAGTGGAACTCCTGACATGTTTTGTGTCTCTCAATCATCAGGGGAGTAGGTAAGCAGGGGTGTCATGGATACTAGGTATGAAATGCCAAAGAATGTCAAGTGTTCTTCTTGATCATTTTTATCACCTATTATGTGGATAAGATGGATAGTTAATGCTAACTTGTGTTCACCAAAGAACCACTTTAACGCAAGCTACATTAATTGTACATCACAGTAGATGTGCAGGAGCCACCTGTATTTTACAGTTAATGCTCCAGTATAATGGATATTCAAAAAACATTTGCACATAGCTGTAGAATGGGCCTGTAGAGTCAATTTGTCCTGACACCTCAGTCTAACCTTGGTAGAGAGAGAATCCCACTGATCATAAGAGCTTACTCTCTACAGGAGAGAGGTCCCCACTGATCATAAGAGGTTACACTCTACAGGAGAGAGAGAGAGGACCCCATTGATCATAAATGCTTACACTCTACAGAGGTGAGATAAAACAACTTTGTTGTACAAACTGTGCTCCTCTGGGAATCACTGATCTTGATAATCCCTATCGTCCCTATAATGCCATAGCTGCAGGGCATTATGGGGAGGCCGTGCAGACACACTAAAAGGCATTTGCTTACTATCTTATGCTTCAGCAGTTTAGGAAATGGTGCAGGGCAAGTTTTATATTTTTAATTTTTTTAAACTGCGAATCAAATCTCAAAGTGTTCAAATTCACACGAAACCACAAATTTGAATAAATTCATCTCAAATTCTGTCCTCTGCAGATCATTCTGATCAGCCATACTGAACACCCAATGAAAGACTTATCCGCACTTCCTGCAGTGCACTTATTTTCACTATTGCTATGGAGGGTCTTTACCTATCAACAGCCAGTGTAAAGCAGATTAGTAGAAATTGGGACTAGCACTTTTTTTAGGGGGTAATTAGTAATTACATTTTGAAATAAAGTGTATTTAGCCCATTGTAGGAAGAAAACAAATATTGAGGCGGTACAGTGACCATGCAGTCCTCATTATGGCACAGCTAAGGTTCTATTTTGCTCCTTTATTCCTTTATTTCTATTTTTATTCTTGAAAGATTGCACTAAGTACCAAGTACCATACCTGTTGTTTACTTGAATTAGGACCTCATTGCTCATGCTGAACACAGCTTCGCCCTTGTGCCCTTTTTCTTATATTTCCTCAGCTCCTTTATCATTACTCTGGCAAAGCTTTCCTTACAAATAAAAGAGTGTAAAGAAGCAAATAAAAGGGGCACTAAATTAGCTGTGATTTGTCAGATGCTTGTTTCCAGGGAGAACCTCATCAGCCGAATAAAACTAACAAACCGCAAGTACAGTGAAGTGTTCTCCTCTCAGTGGACGTATTCAGGATTGTTTAGCAGTCTGAAAGCATTTATTGCATTTGTCACTCACAAACTCCATTTATGAGTGACTATAATGAAGTCCTATGAGCTTAATGCAGCTATGGAATCAGCCTAGCATGAATTAACCGTAACAAATTACATGTGGAGGTTCCTATACTATCGGCACAGCAGGTGCTGTCAGAAGTACATTAGAATAAGGATGCTGCTGCCATCCGAACAGTTTGAGATATAGAATTTTTTTTCTTGGTCTTTCTTTTTCCTTGAAACTTGATATTCAAGATTTATTATTGCATGTGGAAGCACAGAAGCTACATTTGCCATTACCGCTCTTTTGTCCTGGTATATTACAGTTCACTCTTTTATCATTATTGCAATTGCTGATTCACATAGTATGTATAGAAATTCCCTACCAATAGCAACGAGACGAATATAAATACATATACATCATGTAGTACAATATCTGCCTGGTCTACTTACATCCTGCCATGTGCTAGTCTTTGTGTCTTTACCAATTACTTAGATTAGTCTTACAGTATGAAAGCATCATAAGATTGTGGGTCTAAAAGAAGAATTCTGCAACTCTCTCCATTATGACCTACATAATACACATTATAATCATAGCATTCAAGTAACCAGTTGGCCTGTTGTTTTCAATTACACAAAGACATTGCTAAACATAAATTGAAACTGGTTATGTAAAAGCTGTTTACAACAAGTAATTGGTTCCCAGGTCATTACATTTGAAGAAAGAAAAGATCCATTTCGACTGCAGGAAAAATATATTTTCTAGTGCATGGTAAACTTACTATCAAGTAACTAAAGTGAAAAATGCTGCAAATGTAACACAGACACTAGGATGTATTTATCTTTATCGAAAGAAGTAATACAAGGGTAATTCTCCATGTAGTAGAGTTTAAACAGTCCAATCAATCAGATCACCATGTTATAGTGAAGGATGAATTCAATGTAAGGGTGCATTCAAAGATCTATGGTACTCCAATCATCTGGGGCAAGAGTAGTAAGCCAATCTGTCTTTCCAATTCCATATAGAAATCTGCACTACAATTGTTTTAATGCATGTTTGGTTTTAGTTTACTTCTAATGGTGTTGTGCCTGCACACAGGTTTTAACAATTTTCCAACATAGAATGTATTATTATGTACAATTGTGCTCAAAAGTTTACGTACCCCGGCAGAATTTTTGCCTTCTTGGCCTTTTTTCAGAGAATGTGAATGATAACACCAAAACTTTTTCTCCACTCGTGGTTAGTGGTTACGTGAAGCCATTTATTGTCAAACTACTATGTTCTCTCTTTTTAAATCATAATGACAACACAAAACATACAAATGGCCTTGATCAAAAGTTCACATACCCTGGTGATTTTGGCCTGATAACATGCACAGAAGTTGACAAAAATGGGTTTGAATGGCTACTAAAGGTAACATCCTAACCTGTTTCCTTGTAATCAGTGTGTGCATAAAAGCTGAGTGAGTTTCTGGCATCCAGACAGACTCTTGTATCTTTCATCCAGCCAACTGATGTTTCTGGATTGTGAGTCATGGGGAAATCAAAAGAATTGTCAACGGATATATGGGAAAAGGTAGTTCAACTTTATAAAATAGGAAAGGGATACAAAAAGATATCCAAGCAATGGATAATGCCAGTCAGCAGTGTTCAAACTGTGATTAACAAATTGAAAATCAGGGCTCTGTGAAAACTAAAACCACAGTCAGGTAGACCAACAAAAATTTCATCCACATGTGACAGGAAAATTGTTCGGGATGTAAAGAAAAACCCACAAATAACATCAGCTGAAATACTGGACTCTCTGAAAACTAGCGGTGTGGCTGTTTCAAGATGCACTATAAGGAGGCACATAAAGAAATATGGGCTGCATGGTCGAGTCGCCAGAAGAAAGCCATTACTGCGCAAATGCCACAAAGTATCTCGCCTACAATATACAAAACAGTACAGATAAGCCTCAAACGTTCTGCAACATGCTAATTTGGAGTGATGAGATCAAAATTGAACTTTTTGGCCACAACCATAAACATTACATTTGGAGAGAGGTCAACAAGGCCTATGATGAAAGGAACACTATTCCTACTGTAAAGAACAGAGTTGGATCGCTGATGTTTTGGGGATGTGTGAGCAACAAAGGCATAGGAAACTTGGACAAAGGTGGAGGAAAGATGAATGCAGCACATTATTAGCAAATACTGAAGGCAAATTTGCAATCATCAGCCTGAAAGCTGCACATGAAACGTACTTTGACATTCCAATATGACAACGATCCAAAACACAAGGCCAAGTCAACCTATCCTTTGCTACAGCAGAACAAAGCAAAGGTTCTGGAGTGGCCATCTCAGTCTCCTGACCTCAATATCATTGAGCCACTTTGTGGAGATCTCAAAAGCGCAGTTCATGCTAGACAGCCAAGGAATTTACAGGAATTGGAGGCTTTTGCCAAGAGGAGTGGGCAGTGTTACCATTTGAGAAAATGAGGAACCTCATCCACAACTATCACAAAAGACTTCAAGCTGTCATTGATGTTAGGGGGGCAATACACAGTATTAATAAATGGGGTATGTGAACTTTTTATGAGCTTTTTATGAACTTGTTTTATCCAATCATTTGGATGATTTGGGTTGTCATTATGATTTAAAAAGAGAAAACACAGTAGTTTGACAATAAATGGCTTCACCCAACCACTAATCATGAGTGGAGAAAAAGTTTTAGCGCTATCATTCATATTATCTGAAAAAAGGCAAAGAATGCAAAACTTCTGCCGGAGTATGTAAACTTTTGAGCACAACTGTAATTGTGATGTCTGTTTGAGGTACAGGCTCAAAAATGCTATCTCAAACAAGCTTGGCATAAGCCACTCCGACTGGAAGATTCCAGAAAACCCCCAACACTCTTTAACCCCTATACAGAGATTTAGACTTACTTTAGGGTCCAGTGGATTGCTACTTATGGAAGGTGCACAGGAACGGTTGCCAAGCAGGATCAAACCTGTCACATAAAGGAAAAAATCAGGAGCCTAAAAATAGTCAGAAAAGAGAAGCTGAGGAGCAAGGAAATAACAGGCAGGACTGTACCAGAGAAGCACATCTGGCAGCTTCCAGCAGTAAGCTGGAAGCTAAAGTAGGGTGTGACATTCTCCAATTTGTTGGATCTGGGAGCTTTTTTTTTGCCATTTACTTCCCAAAATTCACAAGGACCCCGTTAACCCTCCTGGGTGTCCAATTGTCTTTTGCATAGGAGGCTTTGTGATCCAGTATGCCATTTCATTAATTCCTATCTCAAACCTCTAGTAGTCCTTCAAAGATGAATGCAGCACACCATGGTAACTTCAGTTAAAGTGCAGTTTAATTGCCCATCTGGCGTTGTTTCGGTCCCAAGGATATGGACCTTTTTCAAGTAGTACAATAGTGCAATGTGAATGCTATTTAAAGAAAACAAATTATCCAGGTACTTTACAACAATTAGATAATATATATCATGCAACACATTATTTCATACATTATAAAACATGATAATAAAGTTAATTTATAGTGTAATTGCAAAAGTGCAAATATTTTCCTCTTGGCAAAAATTCCATAACTAAACTCTAATTAATGATCAGCGTCAGCTGTGTTACAATAATGGTAAATATGACTCATCCCATTCATCTTGCAAAAATAGTGCTGAATCCCGGCGTTCTAAACACCGCAGTGCGCAAAAGCGGATGTATAACCCAAAACACAATAAGAACTACCGCTCATGCGCAGTTGTACATTGTGCCTATCAGAGCCATCTTGGATGAAGGAGAAATCCAATGCGCATGCAGACATGCACAGTTGTATATCATATTTATCAATGCCATCTTAAGAAAGGAAAAAATCAAATGCGCATGCGTTCTAATCGTGACCATTTACTGCACACTCAAAAGGGGCGGTCACATAACGCAAATCAATAAAACCAAATAAAAATGTGAATATCATGCTTTATTTTACTGCTTATAGCTATTGGGAAAAATGGTGATGGAGTTCATCCAAAGGAAATAGGAATACCCCCCATAAGCTGGGGTAGGTAACCCGTAAACAAATAGCAAGGGGAGTCATGAACCCCGCCAGAGGTGCAACACTCAACCCCTACCATATATGGACATTACACTCCAATAATACCAACAATTATTCTCCCAACCATAGCACATTCACAATAATACTAAAAAACAAACAAAAAAACAACCAAACAAAGCAAAACTGTGCATTATATTATTTCTTAAAGAGCGTGATCATCATGATATATATTTTTATAGTATATTAATTTTTCATCATGATATATATTTCTTTTTAATAAATGGGGGAGTCATGTATTCCAAAGTTGATCCGCAGTCGCCAAATGATCTAAAAAATAAGAAAAAAATAAAATAAATAAATAATAATACTTCATAACTACAGCAAAGGAGATAAAAAATGAAACCTGTAACAACTAAATGACAACCCACAATGTTTTTACAATCTGATATGTAACTTATAGTCAACATTCAACCCAAAAGATTTCAAAGTATTGAGCTTTTTAATCCATTGTAATTCTCTAACCTTGAGTAACTTGACCCGATCTCTACCTCTTCTCAGAGGAAGAATATGATATATTATCCTGAATCTTAAATCCTTCTCTGAATGCTTAAAATCCAGAAAATGTTTTGATAATGGTAGATCTTGCCTCTTTTTCCTAATGGTATACCTTTGTTGGTTCAATCTAACCTTTAACTCACACGTAATTTCACCTACATAATACACTGCTCAAAAAATAAAGGGAACACTTAAACAACAGAATATAACTCCAAGTAAATCAAACTTCCACTTAGGAAGCAACACTGATTGACAATCAATTTCACATGCTGTTGTGTAAATGTAATAGACAACAGATGGAAATTATTGGCAATTATCAAGACACCCTCAATAAAGGAGTGATTCTGCAGGTGGGGACCACAGACAACATCTCAGTACCAATGCTTTCTGGCTGATGTTTTGGTCACTTTTGAACGTTGGTTGTGCTTTCACACTCATGGTAGCATGAGACGGACACTACAACCCACACAAGTGGCTCAGGTTGTACAGCTCATCCAGGATGGCACATGAATACGAGCTTTGGCAAGAAGGTTTGCTGTGTCTGTCAGCGTAGTGTCCAGAAGCTGGAGGCGCTATCAGGAGACAAGCCAGTAGACCAGGAGATGTGGAGGGGGCCGTAGGAGGGCAACAACCCAGCAGCAGGAATGCTACCTCTGCCTTTGTGTAAGGAGGAACAGGTGGAGCACTGCCAAAGCCCTGCAAAATGATCTCCACTAGGCCACAAATGTGCATGTGTCTGCACAAATGGTTAGAAACCGACTCCATGAGGATGGTCTGAGGGCCCGACATCCACAGATGGGGGTTGTGCTCACAGCCCAACACCGTGCAGGACGCTTGGCATTTGCCACAGAACACCAGGATTGGCAAATTTACCACTGGTGCCGTGTGCTATTCACAGATGAAAGCAGGTTCACACTGAGCACATGTGATAGATGTGACAGAGTCTGGAGATGCCGTGGAGAGCGATCTGCTGCCTGCAACATCCTTCAGCATGACCGGTTTGGCAGTGGGTCAGTAATGGTGTGGGGTGGCATTTCTTTGGAGGGCTTGTAATAGAGCAAGAAAAAGTCAAACCCATAAAAGGGAGCACCTCAATTGCATAAGAAATATATATATACCAAATATATGTGTAATACAAAATTTGAATTTTTATTATTCACCAAAAAATACATACAGAGACAGAACAAAACACATATAGTATAAAAACAATTAAAAATGCATCTGTGTGCAAAGGAGACTCAAGACCAAATGCCACACCTCAGTATAAAGGCAATGGTAAACCACAGCAGGCTCCCATGAAAGGCGCTGAATGAATTAATATAACTTGCTTTAGAAATGTATGCCTACAAATGTACAAGCATGTATCACAAAAACGTATATAAATATAATATGTGCAAAGAAAATTGCATATATAGAGAGTGACAAATGACAAAATTTCTTTAACTGTTTGCTGGAATGGACTACCTCCTCATGGACATTTCTTCAGTACATGCCCCGTCTTTGTTCAAGATTGGGCCTTCTTGCCTTGTTTAAAATATAGGTCTACGTCCATTGTGGATTGCGTTCATTGATTTTTGTAATACTTACATTCTTCCCATGTTAGGATCAATTTTGTTCATGATCTGGCTCCTAGGACCAACTTTATTAACAGTTGATATTTTAACATCTGATCATTATTCAGTTAGATTTCTCTGTGGATTATGGATAAATATATGGTCCTTTTAAATTTTGAAATCAAATATGAGTTGCTCTTTTGGTTCCATTGAACCATCAATCTCCAATGTGATTTGCATTTATAGAGCTTGGAGCTAAAATAGGTCCACATGTGTTGGACATATTATTAACATCCAATGGAATATGCAATGTAATTGTAGCCAGTATATTGCCTTTTTGAATATGTGGCTTTCTAATAGGACTCTCTATCTCCAATATTAAAGCCATGACATGGCCATACTTTGATAGAGTATTGGCCGCAATTTGCGGCTAGTATTTACAAAATACCTGTTAGGATGTGTATCATCATTATCACCAATTTTTTTCTCTATTCTTGAATATGGGTTTTTCCAACAGCATTTGTTAATTCTTTGTATATGGTTACACTCTTGGCATAATATCTGGCTCTTTTTTATGGCTAGTATATACATATACATTTTCCATTTTTTGTTTAATACTTGGGTCCTTTTCAACAGTGTTGTGATTCTTGTTAGCAAAATTTTTTTGTTATAAATGGAAATTTTGAAACTGAACAATCCATTTCCTTGAATCTTTTTGGCATATGCCGTAAATTTGTTGCTCACCTTATTGGCTCTTGATCTCTATTTGGTCCTTCTTTATATTTTGCGTATATTTTGTGCCTGTCTGGTCTCTAGATTCAATATGTGGTTTAACAATTCTCCACATAATAAAGAATTCTGTATTTTTTATGCATTCTTAGGATGACTCCTATTTAAAATTAATATATCTATGTTTGTGTATTCTTATACTATGTGGATCTGTTCTCACCATACCACCTGGTGACAATCACTCATAGACTTATGTTGGCACACATGATTTTAGGTTTACCATACACTCAATTAGGGGTGATATTGTGAATGTCTAATTTTTACCCTAATGTACGTATCTAGGTTATCTCTTTGCCTACATTGTAATCTTTCATATATGGCAAAATTTGCACCTATACTGCACTGTTTGTTTGTGTCCTTAGAGATCCAGATTTTAGGTCGCAATATATTTACATCAAGATGTGGCTTGTGTAATCTCATAAAGCTCTATGGGGATTTTTTAGAGAAAAATCTTTTTGGAAAATTTTTTTCAGAAGGTTTTTTCCCCCAAATTTTTTTTTTGAGGAAATTCTTAAGTTTCTCCCTTGCGCTTGCGCTTATAACATGTGGCATTTAACATTGAACACATGTACTTACTAAACAAAATCTATGTGTGGAGTAATCCCTTTAACACCTTTGCCTGCCTTTGACTGAACAAAATGGTGACCTACATTGTAATCTTTCATATATGGCAAAATTTGCACATATACTGCACTGTTTGTTTGTGTCCTTAGAGGTCCACATTTTAGGCAGTAATATATTTACATCAAGATGTGGCTTATGTGATTTCATAAAGCTCTCTGGGGATTTTTTAGAAAAACAAGTTTTTTCAGGAGGTTTTTCAAAAGATTTTTTCAGGAAATTCTTTTCAAATAATTTTATTGGTTTTCAGTCATTAAACAGGGTAAGGGAAGGAAGGTAGGAAGGGAGGAAAGGGAATGGGAAGTAAAGAACCTTGTACAGGTACTGAAAAAATTTAAAACTAGAGAAACCACAAATAGGCATTAAATAGCATATAGCAAATAACAAAAAAGGAAAAGAAAATCAACAATCCTTATTATGGGGTAACATTCTTGGAAGGAGATACGACATCCCGGTACTACAACGGCCATGTTTAGGCCTCAAAATATAATACCTCTTAATAGTTGTATTTGATATGGAATTTGTTGTTCCAAGTCTTCCATTTTTTTGTATATTTGTGGATGTGATTGTTGTTAATCGCAAATCTGAGTTCTAAATCACTATGTTGGCCTATTTTATCAAGTATGCCCGAAAACTTAGGAACCTCGACTTTCTTCCACCATTGTGCTAACATGGTCTTAGTCACTAAGAGGATGTGGATGATAATTTGTCTAACCGAATCATCAAATTGTTCCATGTCTAATGAAAGAAGTGCTCTTTCAAGCGTAATTGTGAAGTCCTTAGCAATGAGGTTAATGTGCTGTGTGACCTGGAACCAGAGGTTTTTGATCTTTGAACAACCCCAAAATATATGGTAGAGGTTCCCTTGATGTCCACAGCCTCTCCAGCACAAGGAAGATAATTCTGTGCTAAAATGTGATAACCTTGTCGGGGTATAGTACCACCTATTTAACAGTTTAAAATATCCCTCGTGAAGACCCATTGATATGTTGGAATTGTAAGTGAATTTGATGGCATCGTTCCAATTCTTGAGATGGATTTCAGCACCTAAATCGGACTTCCATCTCTTCATGTATATGTTTTTGTGGCTCGTTAGGTCCTTGACGACAGATCTATACAAATTACGCAGACTCCAGAGGTTTTTATTTTTAAGGTTGCACAACAGTGAAGTTAGCATTTCATAATTTAAAGTCTTCCCTTTTATGATTTTCAAAATTCTGTCTTTCAACATGGTGTAAAAGACCAGCTCAGATGATGGTAGATTATATTTAGCCTTGATCTCACTGAATTTCAAGAACTCCACTCCACTAAAAACATCCACCACCTTTTTGATTCCCGATTTCCCCCATACCTCCGGCATCGGGAGATCATCCATCAGTGCAAATGAAGATAGGGGTAGTTTTAAGATTTGCTCTGCTTTTTTGATATTTTTAGTCGGCTTAATGAGTTCCCTCCAGGCTGAGATTATCGACCGAAACATAGGATGCGATGAGTTTGCACTGTGCTTTTGCAGAAGGAAGTAAAAGAAAAGCTTTCGCGTGGAACCTCTATCACTAGCATCTCTCTCCAAGCCATACCAAGCCGGATGTGTCATGTTTTCCATAAACCAGTGCCAGCTCTGTTTAATAAGTGAGGCCTGATAATAAGCGTATATGTTGGGCAGTCCTGCGCCCCCATGTTTTTTATTTTTATAAAGTAAGTCTGCAGATATTCTTGCTTTCTTACCTTTCCAAATAAATAGTCGGATGAGCTCTTGAATTTTATCAATGGATTGGCGTGGAAAGCTAACTGGCAAAGTCCTAAATATGTATAAAATTTTGGGAAGGATAAAGGCTTTGACTGCCAGTATCTTCCCAAAAATGGAAGTCTCAACTGAGCCAAAAAGGATAGATTACCTGTAATAGTCTTTATAATGCTGTCTAAATTGGCCCTAACTGTGGCTTGGATTGATCCTGCTATTCTAATCCCTAGATAGACAATCTCTTTTTCCTCCCAAATGAACTGGGTTTGAGTCTTTATTTCGTTAATTTCGGATTGTTTCATGTTTAGAGTTATAAATTTGGATTTGTGTGGGTTTATCTTAAAATAGGATGCTCTAGAGAATTTTTCTAGTTCATCTGAAAGGGCTTTAATAGAATTTGCGGGATCAAGAAGTGTGAGGAAGAGATCATCTGCGAATGACCCGATTTTACAATTTCGTGATGGCATTTCAAAGCCTTTAATATCACTGTTTAATCTAATTTTTTCGGCTAGGGGCTCTATGGCAAGCACAAATAGAAGGGGAGACAGGGGGCACCCCTGTCTTGTGCCATTAGTAATGTCGAATGAGTCAGAAAGGAGGTTGTTTGCATAGATCCTGGCACTAGGACCCGAGTATATGGCAAAGACTGTGGATAGAAACTTCTCGTCAAAGCCAAATCTAGCGAGAGTTGTTTTTAAATATAGCCAGTTTAGTTTGTCGAACGCCTTCTCGGCGTCCAGTGCCAGAAAAGCAGTTTTGGTTCTCGAATTGATAGCTAAATTTATCAGGTTCAACACCCTTCTAGTCCCATCTGAGGCCTGGCGGCCCTCTGTGAGCCCTATTTGATCATCCACCAACAGACGTGGAAGGATGTTTTTTAGTCGGTTTGCGATGATCTTTGAATAGATTTTAATATCGCTGTTTATGAGCGAGATTGGCCTATAGTTCTGTATCCTCTCGGGGTCTCCCCCCTCCTTTGGAATCATGACAATTGTTGCCTCTAACATCTCCTTTGGGAAGGAACCCCGAGAGGATGCCAGACCAAAGACGGAAGCCAACTGTGGAGCCAGAATTTTTGAAAAGGATTTATAGTATTCCCCAGAGAAGCCATCTGGCCCTGGTGATTTTTGGGACTGCAGTTTCTTGATAACATCAACTATTTCACTCTCTGTAAAAGGGCTATTGACATAATTCAAGTCCAGCTCATCAACTCTTGGTAAATCAATACTCTGTAGAAAAGAATCCACAAAATTTGAGTTAGCCACCGGTGTTTGGGGGTCATCTTTCAGGTTATAAAGATTTTTAAAGAAATCTGCAAACGAGTTGACAATGTCCCTAGGTTGAATTTTGGGATCACCCAAGGGAGATACAATCTTAATTCTCCTTTTTTTGATTCTCTTTTTAATTTCATCATCATAAACTTGGTAGGCTTGTTGAGAGATGTATACGATTTATACCTAGATGCTTTGATGGCTGCATCGTATTCCTGGTAGATTTCAGATCTCAGACTCTGTCTGAGTCTCAAAATCTCAGCCTGGATGGTTTGGGAAGGAACTTTCAAGTTGGTTTGTTTTTTTTCTAGATCATTAATTTAGGCCTGTAGGTTTGTAATTTTTTCCCTATTTATCTTCTTATGTTTAGAGAGGATCTGCATAAGGCATCCCCTCAGGACCGCCTTATGGGCATTCCAGACCGTGAACTGATTTACTTCACCAGATACATTTTCCTTGAAGTAGTTTAAGAGAACGTTTTCTATCTCTTGCTTGTACTCTGGTATATATAACAAGGCTGGGTTAAGTCTCCAGCGGAATGGCTTATCAGAGGGAGGACCCACGAGGAACTCAGCGAGAACCGGGGTATGAGCCGAGATGGTCTTTTGCATGAACTGTATATCTTTAATTTTGGTTAAAGTAAATATATTAGTAAGTAGTAGATCGATTCTAGATGCTGTCTTATGTACATCTGAAAAGTGAGAATACTCACGAGACGATGTGTTCAAGCAACGAAAAGCATCATAAAGCTCATTTTGAATTAACCAGTTTTTCAAAGCTGGAACCTTGTGGCGAACTAATGAGGATGAATCCATGCTACTATCTGGGACAATATTAAAATCGCCTAGTAAGATAAGATCACCTGTTTTGACTTTGTCTATTTTTTTGATTAGCTTGTTCAAGAAACGAATATGTCCCTTGTTAGGTGCGTATACATTCACTATTGTGCATGGCCTTTCATGGAGTAAGCATATGAGTATATGAAACCTGCCCAACGAGTCTGGTATCTCTTTGATGAGCTGAAAAGGAATGGTGCCACCTACCAGTGTAATGACCCCAGCCTTTTTCTTTGTGGACAGTGACTTGTACGTGTGTGGAAAGTTCTTGTGCTGGAAGATCGGGTGTTGATCGGAGGCCAGTTTAACCTCCTGGAGGCATACCAATTCGGCACTGGTTCGGTTGATCTCCTTCCATACCGCATACCTCTTATTTGGACTGTTGAGCCCCTAACATTGTATGATAAGATTTTCATCGTTAGAGTGCAATATCAAAACAGAAAAATGGAAACAAGCAAAACAGTGAAATACAGAAAAAAAAAATTAGGAACTTGAGCGTTCTCCTGGAGGACTCCAAACAAGTTGGTGTCTCACCTTAGTGTGGGGGAAAAAGTGAGAAAAAATTAAGTGGCAAGTTCCCACAGTAACATCAATAAACCGTAAATACGGGTCATAAGATATTCATATTCATGAAAAGGACATTAATAGTATACACCATGGAAATTCGAACATAAGATAAAAATCAGTCCTAATCCCTATCCCTAAATGCTGGGTCATCCATCAGAAATTTAATGAACTTCTGACCCTCGTGTGGAGTGTAGATGGGGTAGTTTTTGTCATTATACCAGACTAATAGCTTGGTAGGGAAACCCCATCTATATGACACTCTGCGCTCTCTAAGTTTAGAGGTCAACTCTCTGAAGGACCTTCTTGCGTCCATTGTCTCTTTGGAGAAGTCTTGGAAAATCTTTAAATCTTTATATGGCTCTGGAGGTGAATCTCTCTCTCTCAGAGATTTTAGAACCTTCTCCTTTGTTTAAAAAAAAATGGACTCTGAGGATAGTGTCCCTAGGCTTTTCCTGTGGGACCCCTTTTGGACGTGGGAGGCGGTGTATACAATCAATATTACTTGTAATACTGTCAATTTTGGCGATAATTTTTTGAATAAATTTTTAGTGTAATCTGAAAGATCTGCCTGGGAGACCGACTCAGGAATACCTCGTATTTTTAAGTTATTTCTCCTGCTTCGGTCCTCCAGATCCGTTAATTTGTTTTTAAGGGAAATAACCTCAGTTTTGAGGAGAGAATTTTCCTTTGAGAGGTAGACTATGTCCTTCTCTGCCTGTACCATCTTTACCTCATATTTCTCAACCTTTTGGCTAAGATTCCTGCAAGTTTCCTGTAGGGCCTTAGCCTGAGTCTCAAACCCTATTTTTAGGGCATCACTGAAGGACTGGAAGAGATCCACCATGAATCCTTCGGTGGCTTGTTTATTGGACCCCTTGTATTCCCCCAGGTTGATGGATGGAGGGGGAACCTCAAATGAAGGAAATGGACCTCCAGTGTCCCTTCTAGGCCTCTGCCTTTCAGGGCTTGTTTTTGGGGTATAGTCAGCTGAGACACTGTCGGAGTTCTCAGAAGAAAGACTCTCTGTGTTTTCCTGATCGTCTGTGCCCTTCCTTTTGTTTGATTTGGAAGTGTCCATTTCTTAAACAATGTTTTTATTAGAATTTTCAAGATAAACAGAAATATAAAAACATACATTCATATAGTGTGGGTCATTTCCATATGGCATTTTGAACATTGTATATCAATACAATACAGTATAATACTACTTTCCTTCATGTATCAAAATAGGGACACTTGGGATGAATGTAAACAAGAAAAAAAAAAAAAAAGTAAAAAAAAAATAAAAGTCAACCAACAGGCAAATGTAGGAACACCGGCAGGCATCTGGAACTATGAAGTTCTTGAGCAAGATATGAATGAGAAAGAGGGTTCAGGATATAAAAACATCTTCTATTTTAGATTTAAGTTCTATCCATTTATTCCATCTATCTCCAAATAGTTTTATTGATAGATTATTGATATAATGAATTTTTTCATATGCGTAATGTTTGTCGACCAACATAATCAATGTAACAACACCAGGTGGTTGCATATTGTTCCAAGCTTTCGCTATTAGATACACAGCAGACATTAGAATATGAGCGACTAAAAATTTTTCTTTTTTAAACTTATAGATTACAATGAGTAACAAGGCTAAAGCTGGGTGTGGGTGGACATGACAGTTACATATAATCGAGATTAATTTAAAGACCTTGAGCCAATATACTTTTAAGATAGGACATCCCCAAAAAACATGAAGCAAGTCAGCTGGTGATCCATATTCGCGCCAGCATAGGCCAGACCCCCCTCCCCCAAAGTGTCTGAGTCTGTTTGGAGTGAGATAGTATCTATGGACCAGCTTATAATGAGTCTCAGGAATATTCATACATTTTGTGGCTTTAGACACTATTTTAAATGATGTTGTCCATTGGGGAATTTGTATTTGTTTCTGTAGAGTGGTTTCCCACTTTTCAAAACATCCCTTATTGGAAAAGGTATATTTATTAGTTAGAATTGTGTATAAGGGTTTTAGAAAACTTTTGTGGCTGGGAGGTGTGTTATTTAAAAAATTATATATAGTATGGTTAATCATGACCACTCCACAGAAATTTCTCTTATAATTATTATACTCCTCTTTGAGCAGGAGATATGTCATGTATTCAGTATTGGGGACTCCATACTTGGTTTTAACCAGTTCAAAAGGTATGACTCTATTGTTATCAAGTAAATCATCAACAAACATGATGGAGAATTTTGTCCAGCTGTCAAACAATGGTCTCAAAGAGATTCTGACAGGCGACAAAAAAGGAATTCTCAACTTTTTAGTCGAGTGAGGGTAGGCATTAAATTTCCTCTTGCACAGATGTGTCCAGCAAATCATAGAAGCTCTAAGTATTGGGTTCTCTATATTTGGAATCTCTTTCTTGTGCAAGAGAAAATAAGATATGTATAGTAGTGGCTCTTTGTTAGGCATCAGATTTCTCTCAATTTCTGGCCAACCCATCCCGGTCTGCCCTGTAAACCACATTTTTGTAAGCTCAGCCATAGTAGCGAAGTAATATGCCTCCAGGTCTGGGAGGGCTAACCCACCATTTTCTTTGGATTTGAGCAGGGTATGTTTCCTCACCCTAGATTTTTGGTTGTTCCATATAAATGTATTCATTTGAGTGGTGAGTTTCTGTATAGACTGCATTGAGAGAGGTAAAGGTACATTTCTATAGGAAAACTATAACTTTGGGAGGCAGAACATTTTATACAGAACTATTCTACCCATCCAAGTGGCTGGGGTCCTTGACAGTTCTCCCAACTTGAGTTCGAGAGACTGCAAAAGACATTCAGTGTTCACCTCACCCATGTGTGTAAGATTACCTGTGAGCCATATTCCGAGATATGGGATCTTTGTACAATCCCAATTAAAGGAGTATCTGTCTCTTAGCTGCTGCTTAACGAGTACTGGAATAAAAAGTGACAAAACATTAGTTTTCTTTATGTTAAGCTTGTAAAATGAAACTGATCCAAACAGGTCTATAATGTCCCAAGTCTGTTTCAGAGAGGCAACAGGGTCTGTCAATGTGAGAATGATGTCATCCGCATATAAATTTATTTTATGCTCTGAATCTCCCAGCCGGACACCCTTTATCTTATCTGAGTCCCTTATCATTTGAGCCAGTGGCTCCAAACTCAGAATGAAAATGATCGGGGAGACGGCTGAGAATAAAAAGCTCGAATTCCCCTTATCATCTCCTCTCCAAAACCCAGCCTTTCAAGCACGGCGAAGGCATAAGCCCAATTGACACGGTCGAAAGCCTTCTCGGCATCTAGGGCTATAAATAGACTCGGAATTTTTTTCTTATTGCATAGATGTAAATGGTGCAAAACGCTTCTAGAGCTGTCAGAGGTTTGTCTATTTTTTACAAAACCCACCTGATCGGGATGTATAAGGCAAGGAATAACATTCTGCAGCCTCTCCGATAATATTTTTGCATAAATTTTAATATCTGCATTTAAAAGGGATATAGGTCTGTAGTTTTCAATTTTTGTGGAGTCTTTGTCCGGCTTAGGAATTACCACTATTGTGGCCCTCAACATGTCTGTACTGCATACTCCTCTTGATTTTATGAAATTTAGAGTATTTGTTAGATATGGGACAAGGTCTTTTTTAAATGTTTTATAATATTCTATTGGGAAACCGTCAGGGCCTGGAGCTTTGTTACTTTTCAAATTATTGATCACAAAAGATACTTCACTCTCTGAGAAGGGTGTGTCAAGGAGTTCCCTCTGATTTGGAGAAAGAGATCCTAGTTTTACATTATCTAGAACATTTTTTATCATCTCCTCTGTAGGAGGAGGACTAGCCCCATTTTCCCCTATGTTGTATAAGTTAGAATAAAACTTCTCAAAGGCCGAAGCTATTTCTTTTGGTTTTTCTAAAGTTAATGAATTCTGGGATATCTTTTTTATTAAGTGCTTCTTATTTATAGGTTTAAATCTGTTGGCCATACTTTTTGATGTTTTATTGTTATTTATATAAAACCCTGCTCTGTTGAACAGAGTCTTTTTCTCATAAATATTTATTAGAAGGTTTCTCAATTCCAGCCTAAGAGAATATAACTCATTGTATTTGGTGAAATTTTTGTCTGCTTTGGCTAGGCCCTCTAATTTTGTGATTTGATCTAACAGTGTTTTTTGTTTACGCTCCCTTTCTTTCTTTTGTCTTGAGGCCATTTGGATCAAGTGCCCTCTGATGACACACTTATGTGCCAGCCATAGAGTCTCAGGTGTGATCTCCTGGGATTTGTTCTCTCTAAAGTAATCCATCAGGGTTTTCCTTAATAAGGAAGTGTCCATTTCCTCCATGAGGAGCTGATTTGGAGGAGGAGTTTTAATGTGTCCCCCCCAAATTTTTCTTTTTTTGAAGTGTTTCAGGTTGTGTTTTAGGAAGTGTTTTGATCAATGGGTTATTGATACCTGATCCCACTTTTGCAGCATTGACAGGTGCAGGGTTATGGGATTGTTTTATATAAGGCGTTTTGGGCTCACCTCTTTTCAAAGGTGACCTAGATTTTGTGGGGCTTAACACATTAGCGATATCTTCATAGGATTTTGAATATGCCCCCAAATTGTGCCTCATCACCCTGTGTGAGCTATTATTAATTCTGCCCCTGCTTGACTGCATCTTAATTTGCCACACAGCCTTCCCTGGCCTCAGATCTATGACCCTTTTAGCTTGATCAATCAGACAAGTTAAGTAAAATGGTCTAAAAACAAGTTTTAGAAAAGGAGTCAACTGAGAAACCCTCAGTAAGAGCGCCAAAAGTCACACAATTCCTCCATAATAATGCAAGCAGTCCACTGTAGCTCTGATCCTTGCTTGAAGAGTGGATAATCCTCTATAATGGTGCACTGCACAGATGAGTATAGTGCACCGGGGCCACCAGCCAGAAACTGCGGTGACAACTGTGTTATAAGTCTGCGCTGCTGGTAAGTGCAGAATTGTCAGCATTCCTTTATTGTGTGGGGAGAGTGAGGGCCCTCCCCGCAATCTATATCCTTCTCCTCAGTACTCTTGGGGATGACTACCTGCTGCGCCGCACAGTTCTGGGGTATAGCTGAGCCTGTAGTACCGGGGGCCACTTGCTGTGTGCTGCGGGGCCTGTGATGTCAGGTTTCTGCAATGCTGACAGTCTGGACACAGCCGGAACTACTTCCCAATGATGTTCTATTGCGGCTGTGATCAGTGTGCAGCGTCCGGTTCTAGTGACCGGATTTCAGTTGTGCCCCACCTCAGCAGTTTTTAGTGGCTCCCCCGGTGCTAGTCGCCTTTGATCCGGTCCTTTATGAGTCTGTATAGCGCTGTTCTTGACCGATTCCGGGGTCTGGTCCTAGAAGTCCGGTGGTATCCCTCCGCCCTTCAGCTCTTTGGCAAAGAAAGAGTCCCCGCTGGTGTCTTTGCTTTCCTCTTCAGCGTGCCACGCTAGAATATGTCAAGGGAAGCTCCTCTGTCCCAGATAACCTCACCCTGATGTTACAGCAGTCAGAATTCAACAGCACTCAGGTGTAATCAGCAGGGATGAACATGCAGGAGTCTGTATCCCTCCACCACAGCCACACTGTTATCCTCCACACACCACAGACAGAAAGCCATGCAGACAGCTGGATTTATGTTGTACTTTACTGGGGGGGTCCAAATAAAGTCCTCAGTACCAATAATGATCCTCCAGATCAATCCTGGCTTCAGTAAAGCCTGAGCTGGCACACCGGTCTCTTCACAGGAGGGCAGATGATTTGGGGTGATGTCCCTCAGCTTCTGCTGCACTGCAGCCATCCAGACTTGTAAAAGCTTATTTTTTCAGTCCTCTTTGGACCAGAGTCCTGCTTTTTGTCTCAAAATGGGCACCCAAACTTCATAAATAAAATAGGGTCCAGCAAGGTTATTTTGGTTAACCCTATGCACGCTTATTTTGTAGCTTTAGAATGTGACTGTGGGAGCTTAGAGCTCTTGCTGCTTACATGCTCAGAGCCCAGGCCACGTATGCTTTATGGCCATGTGAACATGCATTTATATGCTGCATGTGTACCAACTCAAACCAAGCTCAATTTTTGTGTTTTTTCTTTGTATTTTTGCATTCTGTGCAACCTGGGGTGTGGCCTCCCTTTCCTGAGCTGGAAATTGCATTTAAAGGCTTCCTCTGACTGGTGTCCACTGGTTGGGACACGGTCCTTGTCTGCCCTTATTCACACAGACGTCAACTTTGACACATGATAAGGTTATTAATACTAGACAGTGTAGTACCGCCCTGACCGCAGAGTCACCTTGTCGATGGTGGGACGGCTTTTATGCTATGTTTGATCAAATACAGTATTACTAAGAACTCTGTATGATTTAAATGCACTTTTGCTTTTTACTTATTTAATTACAGCAGGGTTTTTTTCATTTTGTCTTTTGTAGGTTTTTTCCACTATTATACGTCTATTTACACCTGAATGCGGCAGAAATCTGCCTCTTCCTATACCTCCACCAAATTCCATTTTACAGACATGACACTGGCTGCAAATTTTGAAGCATCTGCTATTGGTAGCTGATGATGAACGCATGTCATTTACCGAAACCCTTCAAAGAAGCTAAAATATGTTTCAGTATGAAAAACTGAAAACTGTGTAATCAATGTCATCCTCACAAAATGTATTCTACAAAAAAAAAATAGAATGCAGTATAGGTTGGAAGAAAACTGTAACCTGTTCATGTTCTTTGCCAGTCTGCACCTGTTGGGGACCCTCAAAATTTTTGTTACATGCTGCAGTATGTGGAGTTAGAGATGGTAGAGGAGGTAGAGGAGAAATATTATCAGCAGGTGGATGTAAGGGAACACTGATTTTGAACAAGCATGGGATAATGCAGACAGAGTGAAAATTACAATGACTATTCTGTCCAGGAAAATGAACCTCCACTGCAGGATGATGAAAGTCAACTAACAGGACACTTGACCATGCTGCTAAGCATGGCAAGCTGTATTTTGCAATGCTTGTCAGATGACAGGTGTATTACTACAATCAAGCAAAGGAATGACTAGAACTTAGTCAGGCTTTCACCCCCTTGCTTTAAAAGCAAAATAGAGTAATTTTTATTGGGTTCTGAAAGCGAGTCCAGTTTTGCGTATGATCACAAAAAGATGTGCCAATTTTTCAATGAAACTTTTGCCAAGCAGACACCTGCCAACTGCACTGTTCACCAGGAGATCCATCTCTCCTCCTTGCAGACCAAATACTGCCTCCGCCTTTATTAAATGTTCATCCTCTTTTATTATGTAGCAGGTGTGATATTTCAGTTTTTCCTTTTTAATAAATTTGCAAAAATTTCTGCATTTCTGTTTTTTTTCAGTCAAGATGCGGTGCAGAGTGTACATTAATGAGAAAGAAATGAACTTTTTTGAATTTACCAAATGGATGCAATGAAACAGAGTGAAAAATTTAAAGGGGTCAGAATACTTTACGTACCAACTGTATTAAACCAATAGAATTTTTTTTATTTTTATATTGCCTTGCTGACACACTGCAACAGCGGACTACTGAAAGGTATTACCACTGGTAAATTGTGACGTTTGCTTATCTCTGCACGTATTGCACCAGTCGCGCAACTGGTACATAAAAATGGGCTTTTATTTAACCAATAGAACTTTAGGGGGATTTTTTAGATTGCCTTTATGAGACTCGCCAACAGCAGACTCTGGGAAATTACTGGTAAATAGTGATGTTTCCGCAACTCAACAGGTTTTGCGCCAGTCACACAACTGCTAGATAAATATTAGCTATTTAAGCAATAGGCAAGGAATATTATTTAGTAACAAGCTTTTAAAACGGATGTTACTATATGCTGGCACTTAGAAACATTATTTAGCTGTAAAAAAAATGTATATGTTGCTATGCAGGAATATTATGTAGCTCCAAAAAAATGTCTTTTTATATGCTGGTTCTAATTAATATTATTTGCCTCTAAAAAGAGCTGATTTGCAGATTATGGTGGTGGATGAAACTAGTGATGAGTGAGTATACTCGTTGCTCGGGTTTTCCTGAGCATACTCGGGTGTCCTCCGAGTATTTTCAGAGATTTAGTTTCTGTTGAAGCAGCTGAATGATTTGCGGCTGCTGGACAGGCTGCCTGTTTGTTAGAGAATCCCTACATGTATTCAGGCTTCCAAAATACTCGGAGGACACCCGAGCATGCTCGAGAAAACCCAAGCAGTGAGTATACTCACTCATCACTAATTACAACCACTAAATTTCCCACTAAGATCCTTAGTTTGTAATGTACAGTACTAAATGATTGAACCTTTAAAATATAACGTGTTCCACACATTTAACATCATTTTTTTATATTAAACAGGTATTGTATTCTCAAGTTTGGAAGTCGGGGTAGAGAATTTCTGCTGTTTGACTGCTGGGGCCCAACTGATCATGAGAACCAGGACTCGGAAGAGCTGAGGTCAGTCATGCACACTATAACTGACTAAATGGAAGAGACTCCACCATACATGGTTTACTACAATCTTCTTCAGTTGTACAAGGAGTAATGAAACGGCAAGGAAATAACAAGCAGGACTGAATCAGAGAAGGATAATACTATATCTGGCAGCTTCCAGCAGTAAGCTGGAAGCTAAAGTAGGTTGTGGGGATCTCCAGTTGATTGTAGCAGGGAGCTGAAAACTCCAGCTGGACACACACCCATACTACCATACCATACTACAGGTCCCAGTCTCACAAATCTAAGTGGGTGGGCAGGGTCTGTGTTGTCTATAGCTTCTGGCTCCAACATCTCTTCTATCACAAGCGCCGCCTGCCTGTGCCTGGTAACAGAAGCAGATGTCGCAAGAGTATGTACCGTTAAAGATGTGACAGTCATATGTTGAGTCCCTATGTTTGATGTAGGCTCAGGATGGGTGTTGCTTCTAACAGCAGCTGAGCTCCACCTGCAGCTACTAACCACTTAAATGACATTGTCAATCTCTGACAGTAGCATAAAAGCATGCAAACTGGGGTGCATGTCGCTCCAGGTGCCAATTGCTTCCCCCCCTCGTGCCATGAGATGCCGATGGGTAGCTATGGCAGCTGGGGGCCAGCTGAATGCCCGAGTATCTGCCATGATGGTGCTACTATGAAGAAAAGCCTCTAGTTGGCCTTCATAAAAGACGTTGATTTTTACTATATACTGCTATACTGTGGTGTTGCTGTATATAATAAAGCGATCAGACGATCGCAGGTTTATGTCCCATAAATTTATTACAAAATAAAGTAAAATTAGAAAAAATTTAAAAATTAAAATAATGACATCTCAAACTCTCATTTTTTGCATATTATAAATAAATTATTAAAGGAAAATTAAAAGGTAAATAATTTTTGTATTTCAATGTCCATAAAATTCCTATCTAAATACAAAATTAATCAGATCAGTAAACACTGTAAAGAGAAAAAAAATGAATTACCAACAATTAGAAGTTGTCAAAATGTCAGATCTACTCCAAAATGGGATTAGTAAATGAATCACCTAAGGATGCAAATAATCAAGCCTTCAAACAGCTCCACTGAGCAAAAATGAAGATGTTACTGGTTTTGGAAAATGGCTTCACAAGTGAATTTTTTTTCATGAATTTCTGAATTTTCACAGCTGAAATAAAAAAATAAAACTATATAAGTTTGGTATTGCTGTAATCATAAAGACTTGGAGAAACCTGTAGTCAAATCACTTTTACCATACAATGAATGCCAAGAAAATAAAAAAATATGCAAATTTGTGGGGGGTTTTATATATTGGAATTATTTTCCTATTTTTTAGGAGTAATTCACAACGAAAACTTGTCCGTAAAAAAAAAACAAGCCCTCATACAGTTACCACTCATGTATAAGCTAAGTTTTTCAGCCCTTTTTATGTTGAAAATGTCCCCCTCGGCTTATACACAAGTCATTGTGACAGAACATGGCGGGGGAGGGAGCAGCAGAGCAATGTGTCAGAGGAGGCAGGAGTCGGTGGCTGTAACTGTGCCCGCTGCTAAAGAGAAATGAATATTCACTGCACTGGCAATGAATTTTAAGTTCTCTTATAGCGCAGTTACAGCTGCAGCCACCGGCTTCCAGCAGGTGCCAGGCTATCATGGGTGCCCGTTCATTAAGTTAATGAATATTCACCTCTCTCCACTCCCATAGGTCTGGAGAGAGGTGAATATTCATTCCCTTAATGAGAGGAAAGACGTGATCGCCCAGCCGCGGGAGCCGCTGTCACCGGAACAAGATGCTGCTAGGGCGAGCAGGGAAGGTAAGTAGGATGTTTTTTTTTAATGCTTTTCTTATGTGGGCCACGCATACAAGGATAGGCATTAGGAAACTTGCATACAAGGCTAGGGATGAGGAACCATGCAAGCAAGGATAGAGATAAGGAGCCATGCTGACAAGGATGGGAATAAGGAGACATGCAGACAAGGATGGGAATAAGGAGACATGCAGACAAGGATGGGAATAAGGAGACATGCAGTTAAGGATGGGAATAAGGAGACATGCAGATAAGGATGGGAATAAGGAGCCATGCAGATAAGGATGGGAATAAGGAGACATGCAGACAAGGATGGGAATAAGGAGCCGTGCAGACAAGGATGGGAATAAGGAGCCATGCAGACAAGGATGGGAATGAGGAGCCATGCAGACAAGGATGGGAATAAGGAGCCATGCAGACAAGGATGGGAATGAGGAGCCATGCAGACAAGGATGGGAATAAGGAGCCATGCAGACAAGGATGGGAATAAGGAGCCATGCAGACAAGGATGGGAATAAGGAGCCATGCAGACAAGGATGGGAATAAGGAGCCATGCAGACAAGGATGGGAATAAGGAGCCATGCAGACAAGGATGGGAATAAGGAGACATGCAGATAAGGATGGGAATAAGGAGACATGCAGACAAGGATGGGAATAAGGAGACATGCAGACAAGGATGGGAATAAGGAGACATGCAGACAAGGATGGGAATAAGGAGACATGCAGACAAGGATGGGAATAAGGAGCCATGCAGACAAGGATGGGAATAAGGAGCCATGCAGATAAGGATGGGAATAAGGAGACATGCAGACAAGGATGGGAATAAGGAGACATGCAGATAAGGATGGGAATAAGGAGACATGCAGACAAGGATGGGAATAAGGAGCCATGCAGACAAGGATGGGAATAAGGAGCCATGCAGACAAGGATGGGAATAAGGAACCATGCAGACAAGGATGGGAATAAGGAGCCATGCAGACAAGGATGGGAATAAGGAGCCATGCAGACAAGGATGGGGATAAGGAGGCATGCAGACAAGGATGGGAATAAGGAGACATGCATACAAGGATGGGGATGAAGGAGCCATGCAGAGGAGGATGGGAATAAGGAGCCATGCAGACAAGGATGGGAAAAAGGAGCCATGCAGACAAGGATGGGAAAAAAGAGCCATGCAGACAAGAATGGGAAAAACGAGCCATGCAGACAAGGATGGGAATAAGGAGCCATGCAGACAAAGATGGGGATGTGGAACCATGCATACAAAGATAGGGATGAGGAGCCATGCATACAAAGAAGGGGATGTAGAACCATGCATACCAGGATGGGGATGAGGGGGAAAATGCATACCCGACTCATACTCGAGTCAATAAATGTTCCCAGTTTTCCTCGGCTTATACTCGGGTATATGCGGTCTATTGGTAAATAAATCAAATTTATGACTCTTGGAAGAAGGGCAGGATAAAATGAGAATGGAAAATCCCCCATCTGGAAGGGGTTGAAATAGAGATAGTCATGTTGCAGCGCTTTCTTCACGCACACTCTTTTATCAATCTTCTTACAGGCTTGTAAAACACCTTGGATTTGTATGCTTTTTCTTAACAATAGTTTACAAGCAGTTTCAGTGGCCTTTTTCCGTGAATTATTTTTCCTCTCTGCTATGCTATTAATTCGGTGATGCCTCGGCTACAGCCAGTAACATCTGCCTGCTGGGAGGACAGTGAGATTATTCTGCCTTTTCTGTGTCAATGAAGCTTGATTCCTGCTATTGTTATGCATTGGCATCAGTGTAGTTTTTAGAGATAGAAACAGCAAGAAAAAAACATTGTATGAGATGGGCACATTGAATGTCTTAACCTCTTAATTACTTTTTTTTTTTCATTTTTGCCTTTCTACAATGCAGCAGCCTTAATTTTTTTTTGTTTTTTTTTACTGACTTGACTGTATGAGGCCTTGTTTTATGCTGGAGAAATGTTATTGCTTTAATTAATGTTATGGAGGTACATATGGATTACTATGTAAATTACAGTATATGTTATCCATGAGTGTATGGAAAATTATATTTTTGTAGGCTTAGTTTATTTGTTATACTTTTCACATTTCTAACAAAAAAAACACTGTTGAATTCATTCTTTGGGTTAGGCCTTATTCTGACGTCCAATTTCCGCATCTTTGTTAGTCTATGGGGCCATTCACAAATCAGGTTTTTTTTTGCCTTGGACAGAGTTGTCCACCAAAATTTTTGGAGACATGTCAGATTTTGATCAGAGGGTCGGATTAAAATCAGCAATACAAGTCAATGGGTCTGTGAAAAATATTGAACTGCACTCAGATGACATACAAGTGTGGTCCAATTTTCAGGAACTCTCAGAACAGAGAAGGTGTAGATTTTTTTCTTAATTTCACTATGTATGAGAAAATCGGATGACACTCTGAACAGAGTCTGACGTGTAAGGGCTCATTCACAAGTCGGTTTTTCAGATACCGGTGTTATCCATGTTTTTTATGGATAGCACTCATATCTGTCACAGCCTATGGGGTAGTTCACATGTTCAGTTTTTCCTCACACCAATTACTTCACATAAACTCAGAAACTTTTCCAATATTCATGCAAGTGTTGAATCAATGTTGTCAATGCAGGTCTATCGATCTGTGAAAAAAGTGGACAGTTCAGATGCCATCTATGTGCTGCCCATTTTTCATGGCCTGCTTGATATGAGAAGCTGGAGAAACCGCTGACCAAACTCTGATGATAAAAACTGACACTGACCAAACTCTTATGAAACTGATCATGTTGTGTCGCACGAATGGGAACAACCTGTAATGTATATTTCTCTGTGTTTAGTTTTTCCTCCAATCAGCAAAATTCCCTGTTGTTGCTAGGTAGAATTAGACTGTGTGAAAATTGTCCCTATGTCCCTCCTGTAGTTGAGCTCTGTATTAGGTTGCTCCTCCCTTCTTCAGTTTAGCCTACAGCAGCCATTACTCAAGACGCATGTGTACTCCCCTGTAAAGAGTACTCCTTTTTACCTACTGTACATTGTAAACTAATATAAGATTTTGGAAGAAAACAGCATCTTTTCTCCTGGTCTTTCTACAGTTGCATTGCCAGTGGAGTTAAAACTACTGAGGACGCCTGGTGGTGTGAGTGCAAGTTATACAATTATCTACGAAGCTGATAGTTAGAACACTTGGGATTTACAGTCAGCAGGAAGAGTCAGAAGAGATCAAAAACATTGATGAAACTCAGAGTGTTTATTTGCATATGAGAAAAATCACTAATGTCTATAAGGCCTCATTCAGACATCCGTGATGTGACATGGACACAAAAAGAAATGGCTGTCATCTGTGGTTTTCATCCAAGTTTTATCAGTCTATGTGTCAGTTTTTTCTATCAGTTTTTTCATTAGTGTTTCGTGTGAAATAAAAAAAATACAAAGCATCTCCATTTCATTACAGTGATGTCACCCATGTGCTGGCTGTGACTTTCACAGACCCAGACTTGTATGTCTGATTTTCATCCATGACTTGGATTTAAAACAATAAAGTAATAAATAAGCTTGGCACTTAGTATGTGAAAAATAGTTCCTTTTTTATTCTTGGTGCATCCAGACACATATATTTGAACGTTTTCGGTCCCAAGATAGGACCTTCATCAGAATATTCTTGCGACTAGAATATATATATATATGGGCAGCACAGTGGCTCAGTGGTTAGCGTTGCAGCGCTGGAGTCCTGGGTTCGTATCCCACCAAGGACAACATCTGCAAGGAGTTTGTATGTTCTCCCTGTGTTTGCGTGGATTTCCTCCGGGTACTCGGGTTTCCTCCCACACTCCAAAGCCATACCGATAGGGAATTTAGATTGTGAGCCCCATTGGGGACAGTGATGATAATGTGTGCAAACTGTAAAACGCTGCAGAATATGTTAGCGCTATATAAAAATAAAGATTATTATATATGGTAAATAGAAATAGTGGTTATTAAGTGTACTATCCAGAGGTGCCCAGCGTGACTGAGATATTCAATGGAAGTTCCTTCATGCTGTGCTGTCTATTCAGGGAAGACAATCATATTGGTAAGTATACAAAAGGCATGAATAGGGCAGTGTGGAACTGCCATGCGTCAAGATGTGGTAAAAAAAGGATACAGATGTATCTCATCAGTGTATTCTTAGTGCATATAGAGAATGCCAGAAATAAGTAGTTTATAGGTACCTAGAAAAAACATTTCTTGTGGTAATATCCAAATAGAAGTAACAGAGTATCCACAGGAGGACAAAAATGGCAGACTGGATGACATGTAAGAATGAAAGGGATGTCTTAAAGGCATCCGTGGACTGTGAAGTCCAATTGATGAGGAGAGCTGCTCTACACCATGGGGCTGTACTTATGGGACCTCCTTGGGCAGGATAATGTGGAGAGAGAACAGCGCTGTAGTAGTGGGGTAATTTTCCTCCTTTAATGAATGGTAAAGACTCTAACGGTTCTGGGACCTGGTCGAGATCTGGTTTCTCTGAGTCCCCGGTGGCATTGGCCCTCCTCCTCGTCTTCATCGGGATCGGCTCCAATTGTTCCCTAAAAAAGAACTCGTACTGGCAGCATTTGAACCGAATCTGCTGTCGGCTGATCCAGAAGAGCTTTGGGAGGTGTGTCGCCTGGTGAAACGCTGAGTATCCCACCAATGATACACACGGTTTTGGAGATAGTCTTCTGTATCTCTCAGGAATTTGGTCCTTTTTTTCCAACAATGTTCTGTGGATACGTAGAGTCTCCTGGTTCTTTGTTTTTAGCTCTTGAAACTCTGCTTGGGGCATGGTATTGGTTAGTTGGTTCTCAATGGCGCTTATCTGTGAATTTACTGTTGATACTGTGGTAATTTGGTTATTAACACAAGAAATCTTTTTTTTTTTTCATGGGTTGGATAGCCGACTTGAGCACCAACATTCATACTTTTTGAGTGCAGTGTTACTTATATCCATTGGATTTAAAACATACATGTCTCCACGATTTGTTTGGTTGGACACACACTTTACAGAAAAATCTCAGATATGGGTACGTATTATACATTGGGTACAGAAAATTTTCAGACCCCTTTAAATTTTTCACTCTTTGTTTCATTGCAGTCATTTGGTAAATTCAAAAAAATTAATTTTTTTTATCATTAATGTACACTCTGCACCCCATCTTGACTGAAAAAAACAGAAATGTAGACATTTTTGCAAATTTATTGAAAAAGAAAAACTGAAGTATCACATGGTCATAAGTATTCAGACCCTTTGCTCAGTATTAAGTAGAAGCACCCTTTTATTTTAGAACAGCCATAAGTCTTCTTGGGAATGATGCAACAAATCTTTCACACCGAGTTTTGGGGATTCTCTGCCATTCTTCCTTGCACATCCTCTCCATTTCCGTCAGGTTGGATGGGAACGTTGGTGGACAGCCATTTTCAGGTCTCTCCAGAGATGCTCAATTGGGTTTTAGGTCGGGGTTCTGGCTGGGCCAGTCAATAATGGTCCCATAATTGTTCTGAAACCACTCCTTTGTTATTTTAGCTGTGTGCTTCGGGTCATTGTCTTACTGTAAGGTTAACCTTCGGCCAAGTCTGAGGTCCAGAGCACTCTGGAAGAGGTTTTCGTCCAGGATATCTCTGTACTTGGTCACATTCGTGTCTCCTTCAATTGCAACCAGTCTTTCTGTCCCTGCAGCTGAAAAACACCCCCATAGCATAATGCTGCCACCACAGTGTTTCACTGTTGGGATTGTATTGGGCAGGCAAAGAGCAGTGCCTGGTTTTCTCAACACATACCGCTTAGAATTATCACCAAAAATTTCTATCTTCATCTCTTCATCTCATCAGACCAGAGAATCTTATTTCTCATAGTCTGGGAGTCCTTCATGTGTTTTTAGCAAACTCTATGCGGGCTTTTCATATGTCTGGCACTGAGGAGAGTCTTCCATCTGGCCACTCTGCCATAAAGGCCCGACTAGTAGAGGGATGCAGTGATAGTTGACTTTGTGGAACTTTCTCCAATCTCCCTACTGCATCTGTGGCGCTCAGCCACAGTGATCTTGGGTTCTTCTTTAAGTTTCTCATCAAGGCTCTTCTCCCACGATTGCTCAGTTTGGCTGGATGACCAAGTCTAGGAAAACTTCTGGTGGTCCCAAACTTCTTCCATTTAAGGACTATGGAGGCTACTGTGCTCTTAGGAACCTTGAGTACTGCAGAAATTCTTTTGTAACCTTGGCCTGATCTGTGCCTTGCCACAATTCTGTCTCTGAGCTCCTTGGTCAGTTCCTTTGACCTCATGATTCTCATTTGGTCTCACATGCACTGTGATCTGTGAAGTCTTAAGGCCCTGTCACACACGCTAGCGAGATCGCTGACTTTGTGACGCCACAGCGATCTTGCCAGCGAGATCGCTGTGTGTGACGGGGATCAACAACCGGCCCCCCTGCCGAGTATCGCTGATCGTGCTTGATCGGCCTGTTCCATTTTTCGATCGCTAGTCTCCCCCTGGCCAGCACGCATCGCTGTGTGTGGCAACGAGAGACCAGTGATCAGCAACGCTGGACGCTGGTTTCTAATGTAAACATTGGGTATCCAGGAGCTGCACGGCTATACCCGATGTTTACCTTGGAAACCAGCGTGTACGCCGGTTTCCAAGGTAAACAGCTGGTATCCAGGAGCCACGGCTCCTGGATATCCGATGTTTACATTAGAAACCAGCTTGCTCGCTGGTCTTGATCGCTGGAGGTGCTGTCTATGTGACAGCTCACCAGCGATCAGCCTAACAATGTCCCAGCGATCCCATCCATGTCGGATCATTGGTGGGATCGCTGGGACATCACTATGTGTAACGGGGCCGTTATATAGACAGGTGTGTTTACAAATCAAGTCCTATCAGTTTAGTTAATAACAGCTGGACTCTAATGAAGGAGTAGAACCTTCTCAAGGACGATCATAAGGAAATGGACAGCATGTGAATTAAATAAGAGTGTCTGAGCAAAGGGTCTGAATACTTATGACCATGTGATATTTCAGTTTTTCTTTTTAAATAAATTTGCAAAAATTTCTACATTTCCGTTTTTTTTCAGTCAAGATGTGGTGCAGAGTGTACATTAATGACAAAAAATGGACTTTTTTGAATTTATTAAATGGCTGCAATGAATCAAAGACTGAAAAATTTAAAGGGGTCTGAATACTTTCTGTACCCACTGTATCCCTGAAAATCAAGGATAGATCACAGATATAAAAAAATGGATGTCTGAATGAGTCCTTAATTACTTAATTTTCTCTGTGATGCATTTTTTCCTATGCTTAATGACAATTATTTTTTACATGATATTACCCTCAAGAGGTCATTAACCCCTTCGAGACCTTGGGTTTTTCCAATTTTGAGTTTCTGTTTTTTGGTCTCATTCCCAGAGCCATAACTTTTTTATTTTTCAGTCAATATGGCCATGTGAGGGCTTGTTTTTTTTGGGACAAGTATTTTTGAACGACACCATTGGTTTTGCCATATACTGTAGTGTACAGGAAACCAGGAAAAAATTCAAAGTGTAGTGAAATTGCAAGAAAAGCACAATTCCAAAATTCTGTTTTGTTTTTCTCTTTTACCATGTACACTAAATGCTAAAACTGACCTGCCATTATGATTCTCCAGGTCATTATGAGTTTGTAAATAGCAAACATGAATAGGTTATTTTTTTATTTAAATGGTAAAAAAAAAAGTTGCCATTTTCCGAGACCCTTAGCATCTCCATTTTTCGTAATCTGGGGCTGGGTGAGAACTTATTTTTTGTGCGTCGAGCTGACATTTTATTAGTACCACTTTGGTGTGGATGTGATCTTTTGATCACCTGTTATTGCATTTTAAAGCAATGTTGGGCGACCTAATGAACGTAATTCTGATGTTTTAACAGATCTGATTTATTCTTTTTATATATTGATAGATGGGGCGATTCAGAACGCGACACCAAATATATGTTTTTTTTTTCTTTATTATTTTATTTTGAATGGGGCGAATGGGGGGTGATTTGAACTTATATATACTGTATATATTTAATATTTTTAAAGACATTTAATTTTTACTTTTCACTTGTTTCAATAGTCTCCATGGGAGACTAGAAGCTGATCGCTACACAGAGCAGCCACCCACACAAACAGCGCTGCCTTCCTTATTTCTTCTACCACACTTTGTGGCCCGATATAAATTTGTAAGTTTTATAAAGGTCTTTACTGACCAAAACGTCACGTATGATACACAATATCTAAAACACCACTATAATAATGGTCTCATTTTTTACTATTACTCACTTCAGAGTGCCGGATTCTTCTTAGAGCCTCTATATTGCAGATTGGGATCCTATCCGGGCACCTGATCCTGACCGGGAGTGCTGTATTTCCTCTCTGGCAGCGACACATAGTAATGCTCTTCTATACTCTGTACATTAGCTTCTGGCAATCAGATCACTGATGAGAAACATTCTGTGTGTCACTCCATATCTCACAGTAGAAAGCTTGTTCTTACCTTCTCTGGGTGCATGTTTTTTTCCTGCATGTCCTAGCCCAATAATAAGCAGGAGGTGTCTTGTAGTGTAAAAAAAGACATGCTTCCAGTGAAAAATCTCTTGTGATGGCCCCTTTCAAGGGATATTCCTTTCATCAAGAGCCTATACCATTATGTTGTTGGTTTAATAATAATAATAATAATATTAGCAAATACCTCCAATTAGAAAGGTAATATAATTCTTCTGATTCACTATGACACTTTCCCCATGTAGGGCATTGCAGTAGCTTAAGTATCAATAGTTACGACCACTAAAAGCTAACTAACTATCACTGTATGAGTGGTTGTAACCATGGATACCTAAGCTACTACAATTCCTTACACATGGTGTAATCGGCATAGCAAATCAGATGAACTACACTACATTTCTAATTGTAGGTATTTGCTAATATTATTAATATTATTATTATGCCTACTACATATTGGGATAAGAAATTATGAATAGGAATACCCCATTAACTTAAACCTGTAATGGATAATTTTCCTTGAGGTGTCACTACAGTGGAATTGACCACTTATTGCTTGGTTCTTCAAATTGACCACTTACTGCTTGGTTTTTCAAATTAACAACTTATTGCTTGGTTCTTCGAATTGACCACTTACTGCTTGGTTCTTCGAATTGACCACTTACTGCTTGGTTCTTCGAACTGACCATTACTGCTTTGTTCTTCGAATTGATCACTTACTGCTTGGTTCTTCAAATTGAATAACTTACTGCTTGGTTCTTCATATTGACCACTTACTGCTTGTTTCTTTGAATTGACCACTTACTGCTTGGTTCTTCGAATTGACCACTTACTGCTTGGTTCTGCGAATTGACCACTAAGACTAGCTTTACACTAGCGTATGGGGAGCTGCGGATGTCTTTTTGATGGTTTGGCGAGCGCACCAAAATGCAACACATTGCGTTTGCCGCAGGTCGCCGCAACGTCAAAAAGACGCATGCGGAGGCATCTGCATTCATCGGCACAGCCTGCGTACCTAATGCTAAAGACAGGATACGCATGCCGATGGATGCAGAGCTGACCAGAGGAGGTGCGGCCAGGGGTGGAGCCGTCCGCAGCTCCTCCATACGCTAGTGTGAAACTAGCCTTGCTGCTTGGTTCTTCGAATTGACCACTTACTGCTAGGTTCTTAGCTGCATATTACCGCTGAGCACTAGGAGTTACATAGCAGGAGGCAATTTAGCTTGCGACTAGAATGTTTTCTGTGTAAAGTTTTATACATATAGTTTCATTAAAATGTTTTTTTTTGTATGTCAAGTCACTTTGATGGAATGCATAAATAATATGTATTAGGTTGTAATAAAAAGAACATATGCAGGCTTCCTCCTTCAAAGACTGCATTTTGTCAGAAGAATACAAGTTTGAAGGCCCCAGCTTGTTCAATTATTTTTTAGCAGAAGCTTAAAAACAAAGAATACATCCACGCTGATAAAGCCTCAATATCAGCTCTCCTCTCAACCCCATAATGCTCAGATTTATCTGTAGACATAGAACTCTGCTGGCTTGGCTCAGTGGCATTTATAATGTTTGAGAGCTCACTGCTGGTCGTACAGTGATGAACAACAGACATGTGTGATAGAATTTACTCAGCAAGGATCCATCCTGCTGTGTCTGCTTGACTGACATGGAAAATACATCTCTGCTCCTCTCAGCGGGTTTGTATTAAGGGTGTTCATGAACTGCTTTGGCAGCAATCAGTGAGAATTCGCACATCAAGATTTATAACATTCAACCCCCAATTATTTAAACCACTTCACAAGTATTGTCATTAACATATATACTGTCATATGGTTGTTATGGCCGCGTTCAAATCTATATATTTATTGAAATCAACACTTTGGGGAAATTACATTATTTTAGTGCATTATAGGAATGATAAAATAAAGGAATATTATAGCTTTATGATTTAGAAATAAGTGCACTGTTACTATTGATTGTTATTCGTATATACTTTTGTTTTTATTATTATTACATTGACCTGTTCAGAGAAATTATCCTGTAACTGAACGTCCCTATTTATTATTCTATCTTAAGATATATTCTTCTGTTTGATATAAGCAATATTCAATCCATGCACATTATCAGTTAGATCAATTATTCTATTAGCCTCTATTAGTTAGGCCACTTGAATTATATTGATGGTCTGCTTTGATTGATTTTGGAAGTTTTTATGTAAGATTTTTAATTGATGTTCCATTTTTGGAAAAAAACATTCCTGTTATGCCTTCAGTTCATTCATTCCAAATCATCCATATGCAAGTTGGTCAATGCATATCTATTATTTAAAAATTTAACTATCCTTAAATGTTTACCTGGGCAAAATTTGGTGCTGATTAATTTCTGAATATATCATTATAGAGGTCAGAATTCAGTTTTTCTGCTACATAGCTCCAAAGTCCTTACATGAACATAGGTTTAATGTCCTTGATAATCAAATCAAATATACGCTTTTTATGTTGGCCATTTAAGGGGATGTACCACAAAGTACACTTTAATTAATAGATCTTGGAATAATAATAATTTCCACAATTGAATTTGCTAAAAAAAATGTTCCTGTGCTAGGATAATTTTATAGCTGTGCCCCTACTATATACTGTGTAATGGCTGTGTTTGACCATGCAGAGCTGCTCCAGTACACGGTTGGCACATAGCACAACTCTTGGCCAGGTGGAGGGACTGAGCATAAGTCACTTATGATAAGTGAATATACAGACAAAACATAAAGATTCACAGATGTTACTTTATGAGACAACACATGTCACTTTCTGTTTTATCATAGGAGCAAGCATTTCTGCTGTGTATCCAGCCTTCTGAGCTCATCATAAATTACATGACTTATAAGCTCAGTGGCTGCTAGAGCTCCTACATCACTGACTTGACTTATGATTATCTCACAGTACTGGTGTAGAAGCAGAAACACTCACTCCTGTGATAAAACAGGCAGGAAAATGTGTTAACTCAGAATGAAGCTGTTAATAATTCATGTTGTTTTGTCTGTATACTCAGTTATCATTAATGTATGCTTCCACTCAGTATCAGGAGCCATGGTATGTGCCAACAAGCAGCTCTGCATGGTGAGACACAGCCATTACAAAGTACACAGCAGGGGCGCATTTATAAGATAATCTCAGGACAGGAACATTTTTTTAACACATAAAATTATGGAACTTAATATTACTCTAAGATATGTTAATTAAAATGTTCTTTGTTTGTGGGACAATCACTTTAAGAGGTCTTAATACTGAGTGCTGCTTTTTTATGGCACTAACATAAACTGAATAGCATCCCTTCAAGGGCAAAAATGTAGCAGGTGTCAACTGTATCTTATAGCTGGCATCTTTCTGCATCAGTCATATTTGGGTTTAGTACTGATCGTTGCTGTTAGATGTTGCTGTCAATCTTGACAAAAGCATCTAGCTGGTACGGAGCGAAAAGGCTCCATCTTCAACCCTATTGGAACTCTGCAATAGCATCCTGATGCCATTTCACCTGAGGCTAACAGGCAATGTTGGTGTGAAACCAACATGTTTCATGCACTGCAGTACATGTGTATTGCATTGCATGAGATCAGCGTTCAAAGTGTAAAACATATAAAAGGACTAGGTGCAAAATGTGATAAAATAGATCAGTAGATTTTATACAAATTTAAAAAGAAAACAAAAAGCATGAAAAAATTCATGAAAAACTGTTTTGCCACCAAAATGCAGCTTTTGTGCCAAAACAAAGGAGCAAAATATCATACACATTATTGGTATTGCAATGTCCAGGATAGACCAGAAGTATAGTACTCACTTGTTATGTCTCCCATAGAGTGAACAATGTAAAAAAATAATAAAAAAATGCCAAAATTGTAGCCGTTTCAAAATACTGGCACAGAAAAAAAAAGTAATCAAAAATTAATATTTAAAAAAAATTATATTAACGGAAATGCCAACCCATCTGACAAAAAAAAAAGATCTCATATCGCTCTGTAAACAAAACCAAAATTACAGTTCTCGGGAAATGGTGATGCAGGAACAAAATAGCAAAGCATAAAATAACATATATAAATCTGATATTGCTGTAAAAGTTCTGACCCGAAGAACAAAGCTGTCATTACTTTTAGCGCCCAGTGAACAGTTTAAAAAAAGTAAAAACAAGTCTGGACTTATTGAGTTTTCTTCATTCTGCATCCAAAAATTCTGACCAGGACTTTTTTTCAATCGTTGGTCTCCCGCTGGCCAGCACGCATCGCTGCGTGTGGCAGGCGGGAGACCAGCGATCAGCGAGCTGGCGCTGATAACTAAGGTACACATCGGGTTTCTAAGCGGTGCGCATTGCTTAGAAACCTGATGTGTACCTTAGTTACCAGCGTGCTGGTGCAGGGAGCTGGTAACCAAGGTACACATCGGGTTTATAAGTGCCGCGCACCACTTAGAAACCCGATGTGTACCTTGGTTACCAGCTCCCTGCACCAGCGCGCTGGTAACTAAGGTACATAATGGGTAACTAAGCGACGTGCGTCGCTTGCTACCCGCATGTCGCTGGTGCTGATCGCTGGTGAAGCTGCCTGTTTAGCAGCTCACCAGCGATCATGTAGCGACACACCAGCGATCCTGACAAGGTCATATCATTGTCGGGATCGCTGGTGCGTCGCTATGTATGACGGGGCCCTTAGTTCTGGTGCGGTCCATCTTTTAGGCATCTTTTCAGCACACAACAATTGTGGTTGACTATAGTTGTACCCATGCATAAAAAGACATCAATAAAACAGAGTCCAAAGTGACTCTCCAACCTCATTTTATCTAAATTGTGTTTTTTTGAGGATTTAGACGAAAAGTCTGAAATAAGTGCTCAATCTGATCCTAGCCATAAAAGTGATCACAAAATGTTGTGTACCCCAAATTGGTACCAATAAAAACTTCAACTAATCCAGCAAAAAACAATGCCCCCTCAGGTCTGTCATCTTTGAAAAGAAGTATAGGTTTCTCTTGCTAGTAACACAGAAACACTGAAAAAGGCGCCCAAAATCCAATGAAATCTGCTATCCTAAATTTAAATGGCCCCCTCCCTGCTGAACTTCATAGTGTGCCTAAACTAAAGTTATAGACCACATGTCTGGCATTACTTTAATGGAAATAGCCCACTTTACAGTTTACAGGGTGCGTGTTTCCAAAAGCAATTTGCACCCTTTAAAATCCACCGCATGCTTTTTTTCTGCATAAAACCTGTAGGGCCAAAATAGTCACTAAACCCATAGTTGAATTTATCCAAGGGTCTAGTTACCAAAATGGCCTCACTTTTGAGGTTTTTATGCTGTTCATACGCTGACAAATAGTGCTGCAAATAATACCGACAAACTATTCCAACAAAATTTCCATCCCAAAAGTGAAACAGTGCTCCTTCCTTCTGAGCCCTGCTGTGTGGTGAAACAGTAGTACATTTGGGATAAACAACAAATGTTGGGTCCATTTTCTCTTATATTACCCCTTTTGAAAATGAAAAAAAAATCAGTTACAATAACATTGCAGTGGTAAAAATGGGCTGTAAAAAAATACCATTAAAATCTTATATTAGCTGCAAATTTTTCATTTTCAAAAGCAGTAATGTGATAAGATGGAAGTCACAACTTGTTATGCAATTTCTCCCAAATGCAGTAACACCCCATATGTGTTTTTACACTACCATTTTAGTGCAGGCTGAGGATTGAAAAGGGAGGATATGAATTTTTGAATGCAGATTTTGTTTGAATAGATTAGTGAAGCCCCCAGGAAGCAAGAACAGAAAAAATCCTCCAAATGTGAACCTATTTTGGAAATTACACCGCCTAAGATATTCTTCTAGGGATATAGTGAGTATTTTTATCACACAGGTTCCACATACAATTTTATACAATTAGAGAAAACATACACTCTTCTTTGAGGCACTTGTGGATTCAAAATACTCACTATAACCCTGGAAGAATTCCTTGGGTAAAGTAGTTTCCAAAATGGGCTAATTTGTGTTAATTTTGCTGTCCTGGCACCTCAGGAGCTTAGCAAATGGGGCACACAATCTATTCAAACAAATTCTGCATTGCCAAAGGTAATTGGTGGTCTTTCCCTTCCGAGCCCTGCCGTGTTCCTAAATAATGGTTTGCAAGCACATAAAGGTTATTATCGTGTTGGGTAGAGATTGCACAACAAATTTTGGGGGACATTTTCTACAAATGCCCCTTGTGAGAAGTAAAATTTGATGCTAAATTAACATTTTTGCGAGAATAAAAACCATTTTCGTTTTCATGGCCCAATCTTACAAAATTCTAGGAGGATAGTGAATATTTTGAACCCACAGGTGGGTTAAAATGCTCACTGCAACCCTAAGTAAATTGTTTGCATGCTTTAAGTTCCAAAAAAGGGGTTATTTGTAGTTTGTGAGAGGTTTCTGATATTTTGACACCTCAGATGCTCAGTAAATGCAATATGAAGTCCACCATTTTTTCCACCGAAGTTTGCATTCCAAAAATCAAAAAGTTTTATTTCCTTTTCAAGCCCTGCTGTGTTCCCAAACATTAGTCTCTAACCTATTTTCAGGCATGACAGTGTTTGGGAGAAATTATTAATTGTTAAGTTCACTTTCTCATTTTACTCTTTGTGAAAATGACAAAAAAGCCCATAATTTTTTGTTTTCCATATACTGTCATAAAGTTTTGTGAAGCATCAAAAGATGACATGTCACAGACAAATTGCAAAAAAATTTTTTGTGTCCCCTATGTTAATGGATTTTATTGTAATTCCTTATGACCCCTTAGGGCTCATGCATGCAGCTGTATTATAACTCCTTTTTGAATACAATAATTCTAATAGAAAAATGAGCTGAAACAGAGCGGTCATATAGAATGTCACTAATGTAGCTTCAAATTGTATCGCTATATGCCTCTGATTTCATATTCCAAATAATTTTGACTAGAAATGGACAAATGCATGGTATTCTTCTCTGCATGTGAAGAGGGAAGAAGAGGGAAGAGCTTTGTGGAAATAGTTTAGGGAATATCCTTTGCTGTTCCAGCATAACTGCTCCTCAGTGCACAAAGTGAGGTCCACAAAGACATGCACAGGGCCTTAAATCTTATGGTCAGGTTATCGGACATTCCTAATGTACTTTTCTCCAACATGTTGAATCCTTTTTTTGCAACCTTCATGCATGTTGTATACTGATCAATATGTGGATAGTTTATATGTTTGGTCTGCTTTTATAGCACATGTTTTTAAGTCTCTCACATATGTTTATAATTACCCTGATGGGAGTGGGATGTATATAAGGTTCCATGTTTGGAAAGCAGATTAGATTCTGGACCGTGAAGAAGGCGGGTTCTACCGCTGAAACGCGTAGTCCTATCTGCACGACTTTCCTGCGTTATTGCTGTTTTGAACTGCTTGGACCATTGCATTTTAATGGATTTATGAATAAAAAGAAAAAATTTTTTAACAGCATCCTGTATTGCTCACGTTATTGCTGGACTTTGCTTTGTCGTTGTTCATATATATATATATATATATATGTAAAGTTCTGTATATTTATATTAACCCTTTGCCCTTTTCTGTATGCCCAGCGCTCCACTTGACCGCATTTTTTCCTTCATGTTTTCAATGCATGACACTTTACTGGTGTCAATTAAGAATGCTCCACTGCAGATAATCATCAAGTATGTTTAAAATTTAGAGTTGTATAAATCAATACAGGCCCCAAGTCTTCAAAGTGTTTACATCAGAATTCTGACACATATTGCTTTGAAAAGTGAAAAAACAAATGTGCGATGCTGAGTTGTAACAAAATGTAGTGACTTTTGCCATATTTACATCAGTTTAGGCAAGCTACACCAAAATGGGTGGGACAGGGGCATGATGACATTGCTCATGTAATTTCATAATAAACTGTGGCATTTCATGCATCAGAAATATTACTCCAGTTCCTGACTGGAGTAAGATTTCTGGTGAGGTGCACGTCTCTTGTCAGACGCTTTTGATTCATTCTTGTTCACAACAGTCTTGATGAATTGTGGCCAAAGTGATTTGAAATATACATTAAGAAAAGTATTCAAGCCTTTGTAGATTAAAATACACAACAGAGTATTGGAAGGAGGACATTCACTGTACCAGTAAGTGCACACGGTCTATGTGCAAAGGAAAAGCAACATTGCAGGTAGTGATATGTCACTTAGTCGGCTGCTTGTTGTAGTTTGATAAAAATCGCTATATTGTAAACAGATTATTTCTAGAGGTAGTAAACCTGCTGCTGTGTAGTTTATCATATTCATGAACTCTGTATAATGCCACCCTTACCACTGATTGGCAGATTTCTGGCTATGCACAGTGCACAAATAAAACTACCAATCAGGGGTGTGGGCGGGGTTATACAGAGCTCAGTATTAGAGAACTGCTAGATCTGCAGCAGATAAAACAGTGAAACAGTGACTCCAGCAAGAAGTGAAATGAGACTGCTGAAATCAGGGTCTTTACCCCTACATCAAGCTAGATAGCATAGCAAAAACCTGGTGACTTATTTTCTGTAAGTTATACCTCTAAGCATCATCTAAATATAATAGATTTTCAACTTTGCATCAGTCTTTCATATGCTCCAAAAGTCAATAATTTATTTGTATTCTGTATTTATGAATTTTTTTGTGAGCCAAGTTGTGCAGAGGTATCCTATACCGCTATAATACCTGTGGACTTGTTTACTATCCACATAGTTGACATACTCCTGTCGTATTAGCTTGTTAGAGCTTATATTATTCTGTCTCGGTGCACCAAAGTAATTAGTGCCTTAGTATCATTCTCAAGGACTTATGTGCATTAATTTGTGCTTGTTGATTTGAAAATCTTGATCTTTTCAGAATTCTATTACCACATTCATATGCCCTGATAATATCGGGTCTCTTCTCGAAGTGAAGTTGAATGTGTGGTTGGGAATATAAAATATCTTTCTGCTCTCACTTACAAATCACACACACATTGTCAATGTCACTTCAGGAGACTGTATAATTAGAAATGTTTCCTCTGTTGATTGTTTCTTTCCTTAACCTTTAATTAATTAAAAAAGTTTTATACCTCTAGTTTAATAAGGCTAGCGGAAAATGAACCCGTGTCACGCTCACTGCATTGAGACAGGAATGTAACTGATGGCTTAATGTGGACTTCCTACTTTAGACGTCAAGAACCATACTGTTTTATATGTGTACTAGATGGAGGCCCAATGCTATCGAATCGGGAGGTCGGTGATGTCCCGATGGGGGCAGGCTTGGCCGCACTGAGAATCTGTCGTCCCCAAGCACTCACCCATCTATCCACTTTCTCTTTCTTTCCACCATGTGCTGAGTTATCCTGTCTGTGCTCTCTCCTGTCATCTGTCTCTGTGTCTCAATCTATATTTAATGTATGTATGTGATTTCTACCTATGTGTCTATGTATCATCGATGTATGTTATCTGGACCTATCATCTATCAATGTATGTGACATGTATCTAGCATCTACCTATGTATCTCATATCTATGTAGCTACTGTATTTATCGATCAATATCTGATGGATCACACCCTGAGGTGGAGATATGGTGAACAGCCATCCCACCCATCTCTTTAGCTGTTCACAAAAGACCCAGCCCTGTTAAGGTTAATTTAAGTCTCTCAGCACCTGTGACACTGGAGCATTAAATCTGGGTTTATATTAACAAGTTTTACAAACTGGATTACATATATATCCCCAGTGATCACCTTACAATATGAAATATTTATGTATATATCACACAATCTATATCTCCTAGCTATCATCAATCTATGTGCATCTATCTATCTATCTATCTATCTATCTTTCTACAGTTGTGGCCAAAAGTATTGACACCCCTGCAATTCTGTCAGATAATACTCAGTTTCTTCCTGAAAATGATTGGAAACACAAATTCTTTGGTATTATTATCTTCATTTAATTTGTCTTAAATGAAAAAACACAAAAGAGAATGAAGCAAAAAGCAAAACATTGATCATTTCACATAAAACTCCAAAAATGGGCCAGACAAAAGTATTGGCACCCTCAGCCTAATACTTGGTTGCACAACCTTTAGCCAAAATAACTGCGACCAACCGCTTCCGGTAACCATCAATGAGTTTCTTACAATGCTCTGCTGGAATTTTAGACCATTCTTCAATGGCAAACTGCTCCAGGTCCCTGATATTTGAAGGGTGCCTTCTCCAAACTACCATTTTTAGATCTCTCCACAGGTGTTCTATGGGATTCAGGTCTGGACTCATTGCTGGCCACCTTAGAAGTCTCCAGTGCTTTCTCTCAAACCATTTTCTAGTGCTTTTTGAAGTGTGTTTTGGGTCATTGTCCTGCTGGAAGACCCATGACCTCTGAGGGAGACCAAGCTTTCTCACACTGGACCCTACATTATGCTGCAAAATTTGTTGGTAGTCTTCTGACTTCATAATGCCATGCACACGGTCAAGCAGTCCAGTGCCAGAGGCAGCAAAGCAACCCCAAAACATCAGGGAACCTCCGCCATGTTTGACTGTAGGGACCGTGTTCTTTTCTTTGAATGCCTCTTTTTTTCTCCTGTAAAATCTATGTTGATGCCTTTGCCCAAAAAGCTTTACTTTTGTCTCATCTGACCAGAGAACATTCTTCCAAAACGTTTTAGGCTTTTTCAGGTAACTTTTGGCAAACTCCAGCCTGGCTTTTTTATGTCTCGGGGTAAGAAGTGGGGTCTTCCTGGGTCTCCTACCATACAGTCCCATTTCATTCAGACGCCGACGGATAGTACGGGTTGACACTGTTGTACCCTCGGACTGCAGGGCAGCTTGAACTTGTTTGGATGTTAGTCGAGGTTCTTTATCCAACATCCGCACAATCTTGCGTTGAAATCTCTTGTCAATTTTTCTTTTCCGTCCACATCTAGGGAGGTTAGCCACAGTGCCATGGGCTTTAAACTTCTTGATGACACTGCGCACGGTAGACACAGGAACATTCTGGTCTTTGGAGATGGACTTGTAGCCTTGAGATTGCTCATGCTTCCTCACAATTTGGTTTCTCAAGTCCTCAGACAGTTCTTTGGTCTTCTTTCTTTTCTCCATGCTCAATGTGGTACACACAAGGACACAGGACAGAGGTTGAGTCAACTTTAATCCATGTCAACTGGCTGCAAGTGTGATTTAGTTATTGCCAACACCTGTTAGGTGCCACAGGTAAGTTACAGGTGCTGTTAATTACACAAATTAGAGAAGCATCACATGATTTTTCGAACAATGCCAATACTTTTGTCCACCCTCTTTTTTATGCTTGGTGTGGAATTATATCCAATTTGGCTTTAGGACAATTCTTTTGGTGTTTTTTCATTGAAGACAAATTAAATAAAGATAATAATACCAAAGAATTTGTGTTTGCAATCATTTTCAGGAAGAAACTGAGTATTATCTGACAGAATTGCAGGGGTGTCAATACTTTTGGCCACAACTGTATATCTATCTATCTATCTATCTATCTACGTGATATTATTTATATTGTAAATATCTATAAATTTATAATACTATGTATGTATATCTATGAGATATTTATCTGTTATCTACCTCTAAATCATATATATATTAATCATATTATAAATTAAATAGATTAATTTAAAACATTTTTATAAACAACAGTTCATGTAAAAATTGTATCACTATTACCTAACAACTTTTCTTGAAGCGGTGTATTAATAACTTTCACTTTGACATGGGAGCATTGCTTCACTCTGGAGAAAGCAGCATTTAGCTGCCCATGTGCAAAGCCTGGTTCAGGTAAATGAATACCCACTCGATGGAGGGTCTGTCCTTGGGACTTGTTAATAGTCATGGCGAATGCAGGTTTGACTGGAAACTGTCGTCTTCTTAATTTAAAGGGTAACCCAGTCTCGGAAGGACATACATCTATGCGTGGAATAAATACAATGTTCCCTTCAGCTGATCTAGTAATCACTTTAGCCTGTATGATGTTGGGGTGTAAGGCAGTGACAATCTGCTGAGTTCCATTGCGCTGACCTTTGTTGGTATTGAGGTTTCACAGTAGCATGACAATGGGGCCCATTTTAAGGTGGAATCGATGTGGTGGCATTCCCAATGGCGTCAGTTAATTTAAACAATTCATCTGGGTATTGTTCATGTTCATTAGCTTCATCAGCATCCACAGAATCGTCGCTTGTATATAAAATGCACTTGCCACTTATTCTATCCATTATTTGAGAGTTGAGAAGGTGTACATCCTCATTTTTTGGACAGAGTATTGCATGTGATGCTGCAGTGTTAACACTTTCTTTGTCATTGACATTTATGGTAATGTTTTGTCCAAAGATGTTGGTCACTAAACAGCCAGTGGACAGCATGTCAGGAGGAATTTCTATGACATCATCTCCAAAGTTGTGTTCATTTGACAGTTCACCGTTTAAGCAAACAACTGCTGTATTCAGGATCCCTGGACCGCATGTTATTCAATAGCGGCAGTCTTGTAAAGTTTTTCCATTGTTTTGAATATTTAACACAGCAATCTACAATTTATGTTCTTGTGGCATTAGCAAGTACAGGAAGGCATTGTCTGAAGTCTCCTCCAAGAACAAAAACTTTACCTCCAAAGGCTACTTGATTTTTGTCAGCAACATGTGTTGTCATGACATCACGTAGAAGTCTATCGATGACATTCAAGCATGGTTTTGTGCCATTGTGCACTCATCAATGATAAAAAGTTTTGTATGTTGTAATTTTTTGGCAGTGTTGGTATCACTTTTAATCCAAGAAACAGAAGCTTCATTGATAGGAATTGGTATGCCGTAAAGAGAGTGCATTGTTCGTCCTCCTCGTAGCAAGTTAGCCGCTATTCCTGTTGTGATTGCAGGTGAGACAACGTCTCCTTGACCTCGTACATAATGCATGATTAGATGGTATAGATAGGTTTTTCCACTGCCACCAGGGCCATCAATAAAGAAGCACTTAGGTGTTAATGTGGTGTTTTGTAAAGCTTGAACTGTGGCCTCATAGGCAAAACGTTGCTCCTGATTCAGAGTGCAGCCCTTGTTAACTCATTTTCCTTATTGTACTAATCTTGAGGTTAACTTTTTTGTTTGCTGGCTGTGGTAAATTGAAATCACCAAAAGACTTCCCATGGATTAGCAGCACATGTTGCACATCTTTCATATCGAACCCTTCACAACTGATGCAATCTTCTGTGTTATTGTGGTATCTATGACAGTAGTCTTTTAAAAAATGTTCCTTAAGCTGATTCAACAACTCTAGGGGATTAGTAGGTGGGCCGAAAACACAGATGTAAGCAAACATGTCCTGAAGTTGTGTAGGTATGTTCAGAATGGTGGCATCTATTGGAGTATTTTTCCAGACAGTGTCATCTATTAACAATCCTAGTGCTAATGCAGCATCTTTAAATGTTTGATGTGTAACCCTATTTATGGATTTAATGCTGTCAAAACTTGTTGCGCCTTTTACATGCAATAGTAACAAATGTAAATAATATCGTTCTTGGTCTTTCACACTAACTGTATACATTCTTCCATTTACTTTAACGATTTGTTGCTTTCTGGGTTCCCATGTGCCTTGTTTCCAAACATAGTGCTCAGGAATTTCTCAGTAGTAATATTGATGTGCATTTAGGTTGATCTTATTAAGGTTGAAGTACGCCATTAGTGTGTAATTGTTATGGAGCTTTTGTTGAATGTTGTCAATGGGATCGCCTTCACGAAAATATAGTGGCTGAGAGTTAAGGCCCTTTTACATTTAGCGATGCACCAGCGATCCGACCAGCGATCCGACCCGGTCAGGATTGCTGGTGCATCGCTAAATGATCGCTAGTGAGCTTTCATACAGAAAGATCTCACAGCGATGCAGCAGCGACGCAGCGGACGATACTCACCTTTCACACACAGCGATCCTAACGTCCTCCCACCCGCCTCCACGCGTCGCTCGTTGTCACAGCAGGAAGTCTCAGCAGGAAGTGCCCGACGAGAAATGGAGCCGGACATTCTCGCACGATCAGCGATGGACAGCGGGGGAGCCGGTCGTTGGTAAGTATCACACATAGCGATATCGCTAGCAATATCGCTATAACGTCACAAAACCAGTGACGTTTTAACGATATTGCTAGCGATATTGCTTAGTGTAAAACCCCCTTTAGGAAGGTGTACTGCTAGGCAAATGATGGTATGAGATTGTTTATGCATTGGGTAAGCAAATATTCTCCATGCAGCTTCTGGTGCACTGACGTATCTCGAATTGACAAATCAGTTTGTTTCATCATGTTTCATGTCTCTTTGAGCTATTTCAATATTAGCTTTGTCGTGTCCTTTGTATACATTTTTAAACAAATATTTAACAATTTGGAAAGAGGCACAAATATCCACATTAATGTGGCAGTTGTATTTTTTGAGAAAATATGGGTTGCATGGAACAACCCATGAATTATCAATTGTTTTTGAATGATGGTTGTAGGTTCTCCCAATGTTTCTCCGATAACTTGGATAGCCGTCCTTTTGCTTGACAGTATATTCTTGATACATGCACGTATGTATGTCTCAGGTAAATGTTTCATTATGAAACCCCTACCCTTAGTACTCATGTGTTGTGTAGCCTAGCCTGTTAAGCACCCAGGCTGAGGTGCAGGTAGGAGGCAGAGTCAGAGACTAGCATCATTGCCAACTGGTGGCTTTGTCTGTACGCCATGGTGCTCGTGCTCGGCACTCCAAGTTAGCCAGCGCCTATTAGTGGCATCCGCAGGTGCGACGCCGCATGCTTAGTAGGTCTAGAGGAACTTTGACCCAGTGTCCTTGGGCCTGAGTTCTGTGACAGTTTACTGAGCACTCCATTTGCCAAGCTCTGTGAGCTTAAACAGGCTCCGGCATTTATGTTCTGCGGCAGTTCGGCTCTGTGAGGTAACAGAGCTCGCCCTGTACACACCGGGTGACTTTAACCCGTATGTGTTCTTCCTTTATACCGCCATATAGCATCTGCAATTACCAGACAGCAGTTAACCATCTCTGCAAGGTGGACCCCAGACTGCAAACGCACCTTATTACCATCTTTTTATTATTTGGTGCATTCCGCCAGCCCTAACACATTATCTTTTAGTACCCAATTTTTTTATTTTCCCAAGGTTAACAGGAGAAATTGGACACGAAAAGTTGTTGTCCAATTTGTCGTGAGTACGCTGATATCCCATATGTTGGAGGAAACTACTGTATGGGCACACGTCATGGCTCAGAAGGGAAGTATTGACGTTTTAGAAGGCAGACTTTGATGGAATGGTTTGCAGGTGTCAAGTTGCCTTTGGAGAGCCCCTGATGTGCCTAAACTGTGGAAACCCCCCACAAGTAACCCCATTTTGGAAACTAGACCCCCCAAGGAACTTATCTAGATGTGTGGTGAGCAATTTGAACCCCAATTGCTTCACAGAAGTTTATAACGTACAGCCATAAAAATAAAAAATCATATTTTTTTCCACAAAAATGATATTTTTGTCCCCAATTTTTTATTTTCCCAAGGGTAACAGGAGATATTGAAACCCAAAAGTTGTTGTGCAATTTGTCTTGAATAGGCTGATACCCCATATGTGGGGGTAAACCACTGTTTGGGCACATGGCAGAGCTTGGAAGGGAAGGAGCACCATTTGACTTTCTCAACGCAGAATTGGCTGGAATTGAGATCAGACGCCATGCTGCGTTTGGAGAGCACCTGATGTGCCTAAACAGTGGAAACCCCCCAATTGTAACTCCAACCCTAGCCCCAACACACCCCTAACCCTAATCTCGGCCCTAACTCTAGCCCTAATCCTAACCCTAACCCTAGCTCTAACCCTAACCCTAGCCCTAACTCTAATGGGAAAATGGAAATAAATACTTTTTTATTATTTTTCCCTAACTAAGGTGGTGATAAAGGGGGTTTGATTTACTATTTTTAGCGGGTTTTTATGTTTAGCAGCTGTCATACGCTAAAAGACGCTTTTTATTGTAAAAATAGTTTTTGCATCAACACATTTTGAGAGCTATAATTTTTCCATATTTTGATCCACTGAGTCATGTGAGGTCTTATTTTTTGTGAGACAAGTTGGTGTTTTTATTGGTACCATTTTCAGGCACGTGACATTTTTTGATCGCTTTTTATTCCGACGTTTGGGACGCAGAATGAACAAAAACTAGCATTTCATGAATTTCTTTTGGGGGGTGCGTTTACACCATTCTGCGTGTGGTAAAATTGATAAAGCAATTTTATTCTTCAGGTCAGTACAATTACAGCGATACCTCATTTATTTTTTTTAATGTTTTGGCGCTTTTATGCAATGAAAACAATTTTATATAAAAAATAATTATTTTTGCATCGCTTTATTCTGCTAGCTTTAATTTTTTTATTTTTTCTCTGATGATGCTGTGTCATGGCTCATTTTTTGCGGGACAAGATGACGTTTTCAGCGGTACCATGGTTATTTATATCCGTCTTTTTGATCGTGCGCTATTTTTGCTTTGTTTTTTATTTTAATTATTTTAAGGGGTTCACTAAAAGGGTTAACTAGTAGGAAAATTTTATAGGGCAAGTCGTTGCGGACGCGGCGATACTAAATATGTGTACTTTTATTTTTTTTATTTCCAAAAAATTAATTTTCTAAGGAATTTTTTTTTTTAAATTTTTTAATTAGGGATTTTTTATAAATTATTTTTACACCTCTTTTTTCTACTTTATTTTATTGTTCCGGGGGGGGGGATATCACTGTAATGTGTCAGATTGCTGATCTGACACTTAGAACAGCGCTGTTTCAGATCAGCGATCTGACAGGCGCTGCACAGGCTTCCTCCATGCCTGCTCTCTTTGATCTGTTCTTGTTGTTTAATGTCGCGTAGCATTTGATAGGCAGCAGTGAATGGATTGCTAGCTTGCAGTTGCTCAGCAATAATGTTCATCAATATAGGATGACATTTTTCATTTTTTTTTATTTTGAGTCTTAGTTCATTTGAAGTATCGGCGGTATCCAGTATATAAAGTTGAGCAAATTTTGATTGGTCTTCCTCTGTTGGATGTAGTGTGCCTGTTCGATGATAGATCTGTCCATGTATGTAAAAACAGTATGGGCCATATCCAGGTGGTGGTGAAATACTTGCTCCCATGAAGGCAAAAGCAAAAGAGCTGTTGATACCACGAATATTGTCCATGAAATTTTTGCTGAATTCACTTTCTCCTGTCATCAACTTTTTGAATTATTCTGGATATTGGAGTATAGGTAGATGTACTTCCCCCTTCTGACAGCACTGCGTAAATTTTCCATCAGAAGTCTCAGCTCCAAAATTCAAAGATTGGCATAAATGGTTCATGGGACCTCACCTGTGCTCGTGAATTGTGTTCTCATCGTGGGTTACATTTTTTGCTTGTAGTTGAAGTTCATGTCTTTCTTTTTCTATATGGCTTGTGGTGGATGTTGATTTGTCTCTGGTGTTGTAGTCGCACTTCTCTATGGTTTTGTGTTTCAGTTTGTCACTGTAGACGGTGTGCTTCTGCATTTTATGACTGTGTCCTTGCTGTGGCGAATGGACATTGTTCCTGACATAGCTTGCATTGGGATAATGCATAGTTAGTTAACCCCACACATCTTGTAGTTGTAGACTCAGCGGTGAGGTGTGCTGGTTGTGATGGGTCATCTTGTGAGCATGGTATTGTTGTTGAGACAGCAGATTTTTTTGCTGTCGGTGCCCAATGGCATCTTGTGATAATCTAATGACTTTTGCATCAGGGGACTCATGTGCTTGACGCCTACTCTTATATGCATTGTTTTTGTCCCAGCGATGCTATTTTTCTTCAGGAGTCTCATTTACGCGTTGTCGTCCTTTGCGTTGGGCGTTTGCTGCTTTCCTTTCATTGTCATTGGTGTACTTTTTAGGAGGAGCCATGTTGGCGTGTTGAAACCTAAATTAGCCCTGGTGATTTAGATGTGTGCTTGTGTTGGTTGGTGAGTCCGTGACACACTATTACTTGTATTTTTCATTACACTGACATGGTATTATTTGAAGTTTTTGATGTCCGTGAAACGCTCTAACGTGCATTATTGACATGTTGTAACTAGTGTTGAGCGACTTTTGTTTTTTTAGGGTCAAGTTTCGTTTCCTGAAACCCGACTTTTCCAAAAGTCAGGTCGAGCAAAATCGACCGACTATAGGGAAAAGTCGGGGTCGTCCCTAAACACGAAACCCAATGTAAGTCATTGGAGAATTAAAGTCGGCAGTGAGAGGAGGACAGGAAACACACCAACAGTGCCCATTTGAATGCCAAAAGCATAAATTCTTGTTACTGAAGCTTGTCAACCTTAATTAACTTCATAATACTAGTTACGCACTGAAAAATGGGGGTTATTTGGCTACAGTTGTGGGGGGGGGGAGGGCTGGCTCCAGGTTTTCGTGGGCCCAGGGCCAAAGAGCTCCCCTTTAACACATACCACAACTCATGATGCTCCGATACGGCAGAGAAATAGCAGTATAGTACAATGAAAAATACTTCACTTCTTACATCTCATGACTGATATCCATTTTAAATTCTCCAATACCTCCAAAAACGGACAGTATATAACTCCATACAGTATTATGGCCAGCGCTTAGTGCGCTATACAGAGTAATGAGGCCCATATATTTCTCCATACGGAATCATTATTCCCATATAATGTTTCAAACCGTATATGATGAGCGCCACATAATGCTACAGTATATGTTGGTCCCAATGGATGAAGCTCCACTGTCTTATGGGCCCAAATAATGCTCCATATATAATGGGCCCCATTTCTACTGCTCTAGTGTATAATGGGCCCTGTAAATGCTGCTCCAGTGTCTGATGTCCACCTTTGGAATGCTCCAGTGTATGGTGGGCCCGATATATCATTCACCAGAGTATAGTGCTCCCCAAATATTGCTGTCCCAACATTGAAAACAATTACATATGTCTCCTTGCTAGGGAATCCCTGCACTACTCTGAACTCCTTGTCGTCCCCATCTTCCATCTCACTGCACTTGGCTGTTTAGTCCCTCCCACCGGCAGAGACACTTTTGCATACTATGTGGTGCCCTGTGCCAGTGCCATCGCCCATGAGTATGCCCCCCCACCTGCTCAAGGAACCTGCACTTTCATCTGCACCTTCCTCTTTGTCACCGTGTAAGGTGGTATAGTATGCGGGAAGGGGAACCTGAGTTTCCTCTGGGTCAGATTCTGGCTGTGTAGAGTGCAAGGGGAATGTAGTGGTCTGGGTCAATGTACCAGCAGCATCATCCAGCAGTGGCTGGGCCTCAGTGCACTTTTGGCGTCCCCCAGAGTACGGTCGCCACTGTGGCATTGCCTTCCTCCTAGGGAGTGTGTTGTCAAGCTTGGGAGCAACGAAGGATCTCTCTAGCAGTGAAACCAACACACAACATATTTCCCACTCCAGACCAGCAGGGAGACCTCTGAACCTGACTGCTGAGGAGCTGCTCTCTGTGGTCGGGAGGAGGTAAGTTAGGGCACTCTGTGCAGGGAAGGGGAACTGTGTGGACGTGAGAAGAGAAGCTGGAGGATGAGCAGAGTTAAGGCTCACGCCTAGCTGGAGCGCATGGTCCGGATTCCGGTCTCCGAGTTTGTAGGGACACTGACGTTCCTGCAGCAGAAACCGGGGGAAGTAGCATCTGTAAATGCTCTGTACCCAACTAAGGCTCAGAGGCCCCAGCATCGACGTGTGCGAGGCAGAAGGAAAAGGCTACAGCTGTCTGCCATACAAGTAAAGTCTGAGGAACATCTGTTAGACAGGAGGCGCTTCAGTGAACCACGGTCCTGTGAGTGCTTCCCCCACAAGCGCTAGAAAGGAGACGTTCAGGAAGGTACATGTTGGCGGAGTGTTGGAAGGGAGCTTTCCATTCTGGTCCCGGAGGTTGGCAGAGGTCCTGACCCGGAGGACACAGCACAGAGGCAGGCATCTGTGTAACCTGCAGACTGTGAGTAAAGCTTTGGAACTGCACGCTCTGGTGTCCTACAGTTATTCCAGCACCGCTACATCTGGGTACCACCACCTACACCGCCTGTGCCTTTCCCCCATCACTACACCTACACTTCCCTGGGACTCCAGCTCCACCTGTGGGGAGCTTCACCATGTTTGCTGCAAAACACCATCAGTCCCAGAGGATCTGCATGCAGCGTCGGCCTAACATCTATGTTGCCGAACAACACAGGTGGCGTCAAACTATCTATATAAACTCTTTACCATTATACCACGCCATTTACATGGGTGCCCAGGGCCACCGTCCAGGTCACCGCTGCTGTGACACATCCAACTGACACCGCCCTGGGAGGGCGACCCATATGCCGACTGCTGATCGGGCGGCGTTATTCCCACGAACCTCCTAACAGCGTCCCTGAAGGCAAAGTTTTTGGTTTCCGGGGGCAGTATAATTGCAAAGCTGAACCTTAAAGGAATGTCCAAAAGGGCACCACCAGGAGTGGAGCCTGTGGCTTAATTGGACTGCATCCGGGAAACCACTACCATACAAGCTACAGAAAAGATGGACAGATTGCAAGCTTTGTCGATTCTGTGTGTGGTGTGGTATGTCCGTTTATAGTTGTGCTAGCGATTTCTCAGCTTTATTCCGTTAACGACCGAGACTCCGGCATGGCCCCGCGGTACGCATCAAGCTTACTAGAGGGATACGCGAGGCTGTGGCACGTGAGATCGAGCAATAACAGGTCTAGCATTCCAGTACATGTCCAGGGCTGCATACACGCTACACTGAAAGGACCAGCTTTTGTCGCTTACAGGTGCAGATAACCTGCTGAACTCCGTTAGTGATGGGGATCTGGGATTCAGATTATTCCCCGCGAATGATGATTTCCCAGTAAGTTCAGGTCAACCGCAATTCCGGAGTTAGGCCTAACCGTCATTCCTGAAAAAATTACGTGTCCAAACCACAGGTGCTGTAGCTTGCTTAACAGCTCGGCAGCCGTTCTCAGGCCCAGTATGGATTCAACAACATTGTAGAAAGTTGATAAAGGGTACAGTTTCACCGGATAACACGTATATATGTAGCCTAGTTTACACATTAAAAATATATGTCTATAGATCAGGAGGCAGACTCAGATGTTCTCAGGCCCAGTATGGATTTGACCAGATTGTACAAAGTTGAGAAAGGGTACTTTATCACTGGATAGCAGGTATATATAGCATAGTTTAAACATGTAAAATCTCCGTGTTCTCAGTATGGATTACACACAATCTAAAAAGTGGAAAAAAGGAAATGCATTTGAGGCGTACACAACTATATACTTTTGGTGCTATTTTTAAATCTTCATATATATTTCTGTCTCAGTAATACAGTCCAGCCTCTCCGCAATAGGAAATGAGATGCATACAATTAGTGACATAAAGGCTATTGATTGCAGAAATCTAGGAATTATTATTTACGGGAAAAACTTCCATCACAATTCTCATAGACGATGCTGACCCTCAATTAATTTGTGTGTTGAGAAAGTGAAAAGATTTTTTTGTGAATAAAGTCTTGCTGTATCGCACTTCCGTTGATTTCTTCACTGTTACTCATCTCAATCCAATTTTTATCACAGGGAGCGATGTAAACATGGTGCTCACTGGCTATCATGATCTGTCACGTAACTTTGGAGTGCAAAAGACAGAAGCCACAGGCCGTAGGCGATTCTATTTGATTGGCATGAGAGGGCACATTTTGAAATGTGCGCCGGAATGTCACACGTTTGTGAGTAGGAAAACTGTGAAAGCTGATGATAAACCACCACTGCATGTAATTGTGAGTAGTGTTGAGCATTCCGATACCGCAAGTATCGGGTATCGGCCGATATTAGCGGTATCGGAATTCCGATACTGACTTCCTATACTTTTGTCATATCGGATACCGGAATCGGAAGTTCCCATCTTGCTATGAGCCTGCTTGCTTTGATTAAGCCAATGGGAATCCTCCGAAGTGTGGGCACATCCTGTTAGGCATGTAGGCATGTTAACTATTGGCATGGCTGTGATTGGCTGCCGAAATGATGTCATGATGCACTATAAAAGCCACCGCAGCCGCCATTTCTGGTTCACTCTGCTGTGAATTCAGTTAGGGACAGGCTGCTGTAGAAGACTGTGAGGGACAGTTAGAAATAGCGATTCCACCAAACATCTAGTGCTTTACCCAGGCTACATAAACCACCACTGTAGCCTTCTTTGCCCTAGCAGCAGTGTTCACAGCTGTCTGCAAGGGCTGTGTGAGTGCAGCTCACACTGTGGAGTGGGTCCTGCAGCCACGTCAGGTTGTAAGCTGCCCAGCGTGCCTCACTGCTGCCTCATACATCTTTTAATTTTTGAGCTGCATTTTTTACATAATTTCAATCTAGTGTGCTTCCATCCGTATCCATATACGTTGGTTGCAAACACTAGTAGTAGACAGCGGAGCCTTTCTGCAGCCTTTCAGTGCTAGTGTCCACTTTGCTGCACTGTTCACGGCTGTCTGAGAGGTCTCTGACTGTGTGTGAGTGCAGCTCACGCTGAGTAGTATGTCCTGCAGCTACGTCTGGTTGTAGGACGCTCAGCGTGCGTCAGTGCCTCACACATATTTTTATTTGAGTGCACCTCATTTTTTCTTCTATTAGTGTGCATCCATCCGTCTCCATCTACGGTGGTTGCAAACACTATATAGGAGTACACAGCGGAGCCTTTCTGCAGCCTGTCAGTGCCAGTGCCCACTTAGCTGCACTGTTCACGGCTGTCTGAGAGGTCTCTTGACTGTGTGTGAGTGCAGCTCACGCTGAGTAGAGTGTCCTGCAGCTACGTCTGGTTGTAGGACGCTCAACGTGCGTCACTGCCTCACACATATTTGTCTTTGAGTGCAGCTCATTTTTTCTTCTCCTATTAGTGTGCATCCATCCGTATCCATCAACATTGGTTGGTTGCAAACACTATATAGGAGTAGATAGAGGAGCCTTTTTTTCTGGCTTGTGCCCTGCCGGCGCAGCCAGATTAGTATTACCCAATTTTTCTGGAGCCTCATCTTTTGCATTGTAGGTTACCTGCCTGCATTGTAGGTTACCTGCCTGCATTGTAATAGCTCCAAAAAGTTGGTGATACTATCAGTTTCAATTCTTTGTTCACATACTTTGAGTTTGTTTCCAACAAAGAAACCACAAAAAAAGTTCACCAAACACTACATTTGGAACTTGTGTAGGCCACATCAGCTCCTATTAAAGTGTAGTCCACACACACACTTCATAAAATTAGTGTTTCTTGTACCTGTAACCAGCTGTTCAGGAATAAGCACACTAAGGCCCCCTTTGTACTTTTCTGCCTATCTTAAGCAGTCTGGCAAGATGAAGAAGGCAGGGAGTAAGGCGCGTGGGCGTGGGCGTGGAGTTTCAGCAGGGAGAGGACGTGGGGATTCTGCAGGGAGAGGACGTGGGGATTCTGCAGGTAGAGGACGTGGGGATTCTGGGCCTGCTGCGGGCACCAGTGGATCAGCATCCCCCAGTTTTAGCAGGCAACAGTCCTTTATGCGCAGCTTTGTAGGACCTCAACGTACCCCACTGCTGCGGGAGGAACAAATTGAAGCCGTTGTCGGATGGATGGCAGCTAACGCATCGACTTCAATTACTTCCACAGCCTCTCAGGACCAGAGCACCGAAGAGCAACCATCTGTCTCTTCACCACCTGCCAAAGTGCCCAGGCAGTCAGAGAGACATGGACAGGAGCCATCACAGTCTCTACTTCTGTTCTCGGAATCTGTTGGCTTGGAAAGAGGGGGCCAGCCAAGCAGCATTCCTGAATGTGAAGAAGAGGGAGTATGCAGTGATGCGCAACTTCTTTGTCCCTCTGAATCTGAAGAGGCGAGTGGGCCAGTGCCTATGGTCAGCACACCTCAGTACACATCAGATGATGACGAGACTCAGTTGCCACTTTCTGGTGCGTACGGTGCTGGCGAGACAACCCCGGAGAAGCAGCTGTTTGAAGAGGGGAGGGAAGATGATGAGGTCCTTGACCCATCATGGCATGAGGAACAGGAAGGTGGTGGGAGCAGCTCGGAGGAAGAGATTCCCCTACCGGCCAAAACATGAGGCAGAGGGAGGGGGAAGACTTGGTTGCCTGTACCCTCCACTTCGGCACCCGTTAGGAGCATTCCTCATTCCAAAGGCAAAACGGGCGCTCCCAAGACTTGCAGTGCGTGGTCCTTTTTTGACACAGTTGCAGATGACATTTGCTTTGTCAAATGCAAGCTGTCATCAGAAAGTCAAAAGAGGGAGAAATGTCAGCAACCTCAATACCACAAATATGTGGAAACATGTGCGCACCAAACATGTGCGCACCTGAAGACGTAGGCCAACGTACAGCACCACCTACCACCTCTTCAGTTCGTGTTGGGGCCTCTTCCTCCAGCTCACACACTGCTGGTTCGGCTTCCTCACAGGATCGCCAAGGAAGAACCTCTGCCACTGTTGTCCGGAGACCCTGTCAGATTCCACCCATAGCAGCACGTTCCCATCCATGACAGCCATCGGTAGCACAGGCATGGGATAAAAGGCGCCCTTACTCGGCAAACCATCCCCGAGCACAGTCTCTGAATGCTGGCATTGCCAAACTTCTGGCAGTTGAAATGCTGTCATTCAGGCTGGTGGACACTGACACCTTCCGGGACTTAATGGCATTAGCAGTCCCCCAATACAACGTGCCCAGCCGCTTTTATTTCAGCAGGCGAGCCGTCCCTGCCCTGCAGAAACATGTTGAGGGCAAAATAAAACATGCGCTACTAAACGCCGTTAGTAGCAAGGTCCACCTGACCACCGATGCGTGGACCAGTAACCATGGACAGGGACGATACCTTTCCCTCACTGCCCACTGGGTCAATGTTGTGGAGCCGGGTACAGATCTGGAGAGTGGCGCTGTACGTGTTCTTCCAACGCCACGGATTGCAGGACTCCAGTCTGTACACATAGACTCCTCCTCCTACTCAAGTTCCTCAGAAACAGCAGAGGAGGAGCCTGTTACGACCGATATGAGCACAGCCGTGGCCAAACATCAACAGGCTGTACTCAAATTAATTTCTTTGGGGAATCGAAGCCACACAGCGCAGGAGCTCTGGAATGCTATCAAGCAGGAGAGCGATGTGTGGTTTGGGCCAGCGAATCTCCAGCCGGGCTTGGTAGTGTGTGACAATGGCCGAAATCTGGTGGCAGCTCTTGGCCTAGGCAACCTCACACACATCCCATGTCTGGCACATGTGCTTAACTTGGTCGTGCAGAGCTTTCTGAGGGACTATCCGGATCTTGATGCACTGTTGCACAAGGTCCGCATAGAGTGCGCTCACTTGCGGCGTTCCAGCACGGCAAGATCGCGCCTCGCTGCTCTGCAGCGACGATTTGGCCTTCCGGAACATCGCATCATATGTGACCTACCCACCCGGTGGAATTCAACGTTACATATGTTGGAGCGGTTGTGTGAGCAGCAGGCAGCAGTCATGGAGTACCAGCTGCATCTGGCGCAAACAAGTCGCACTGTGCGCCGTTCATACTTCAGCACCATTGAGTGGGCCTCTATGAAGGACATCTGCCTCGTTTTGCGTTCCTTCGATGAATCCACGCGGATGGCGAGTGCAGATGATGCACTAGTCAGCATGACTGTCCCCCTTATCTGCCTGCTTCAACAAACACTGCAAGCACTAAGGGATGAGGTTTCGGAAGAGGTGGAGGATGAGGAGTCCCAAATGCCATCTGCTTCTGGACAGTCTGCGCTACGTGTTTCCTCACAAAGGCCTAGGCAGGGGACACTTTGTGAGGAGGATGAGGAGGAGTCGATGGAGGAGGAAGACATCTCTCCAGAGGAGGGAGGTACACAAACCTCTACTCAGTATGTACAGCGAGGGTGGGGTGATGCAGAGCAGGCCGAGGTCACGCCTCAAACAGGGGACAGCGGTTCTTTGGCAGTTGGGAGTCTGCAGCACATGGTTGATTTCATGCTGCAGTGCCTGAGAAACGACCGCCGCATCGCCCACATTCTCATCTCGGCTGATTATTGGGTGTACACCCTCCTAGATCCTCGCTACCGGGACAGCGTACAAAGGCTCATACCAACGTTGAACCGGGAGCGTAAACTGCGGGAGTACGAAGAGTCACTGGTGCAGTCCATAATGTTTTCCATTCCACTCGACAGCATTGTTGCTAGTGCTTTACAAAGCAGCTCTGTGTGTCGAGGCAGTGGAGGAAACGCTGCACAAAGAGGGAGCAGAGGCAGCGCCGCAGCACAAGGCAAGACCACTATGGCCCAAATGTGGCAAAGTTTTGTGTGTCCACCACAATTGTCTACACCATCAGCGACGCCTCGAGTCAGCAGGAGGCAACGCTTCCGTCAGATGGTGTCAGACTACATGTCTTGCCCTGTCACTGTACTCCCAGATGGCTCTTCCCCCTTCAAGTTTTGGGTCTCTAAGCTGGATACATGGCCAGAGCTTAGCCAGTATGCATTGGAGGTGCTGGCTTGCCCTGCTGCCAGTGTACTATCGGAACGCGTCTTTAGTGCCGCAGGTGGTATACTAACAGACCGTCGCACGCGACTATCTTCCGATAATGTTGACCAGCTGACTTTTCTGAAAATGAACAAGGCCTGGATCTCCAAAGACTTTGCCATTCCTCTTACAGACTAAATTAGTGGTTGGCAACTGTATCCAGGTCTGCTGGTGTGTTCATTTTTCTACCACCTGAACTATAATCCCTGTGCTTCAACACAGCCAGTTGTCGCTCAGATGTGTCGTCTGCACAGAGAAACACACTAGCTCCTGTGTTAGTGGGGTTCAGTAATGCCAGCTGATCCCCTGCTGTGTGGATGGCAAAGTCACCAGCTCCATCAACATTCAAACCACTACTGATTTTTAACCGTGCCCAACTTAGGTCTCTGGCTCCACTGTCTCTAATATTTCCCCTGGCCTCCAACCCCGCCATCTACATCTCTGAAGTGGCGTCAGCACAATCTACACTTGTTCCTGTGTTCCTGTGGCTCAGTCCCATCAGTTTATCCCCTGATGTGTGTCCGGCAAGGTCTCCTGCTCTGTCCACATTCCCATAACCAGTAGTGGGAATGAGGACAGAGCTGGCGAACTTGCCGGACAAACATCAGGGGATCAACTGACGGGACTGAGCACCAGTAACACAGGAACAAGTGTAGATTGTGCTGACACCACTTCGGAGATGTAGCTGGCGGGGTTGGAGGCCAGGTAAATAGTAAAGACAGTGGAGCATGGTTACAATCAGTAGTAGTCAACAACCTCCATAAAAACCGCTGCCCATTGGCCTCTGCATGCGGCATGCGTAATCCTGGGCTCCAACAGCGTCAGTTGGTGTTCAGAAGTGTCGTCTCCACAGAGCCAAACACATTCGTTCAAGTGTTAGTGGGGTTCAGCACTGCCAGCTGTTCCCCTGCTGTGGAGATGGCAAGTCTCCTGCTGCCTACACCTGCCAAAATCCAGTAGGCCCCAGCCTGCTCCTCGCCTAATCCTGGGCTCCAACAGCGTCAATTGGTGTTCAGAAGTGTCGTCTCCACAGAGCCAAACATATTCGTTCAAATGTTAGTGGGGTTCAGCACTGCCAGCTGTTCCCCTGCTGTGGAGATGGCAAGTCTCCTGCTGCCTACACCTGCCAAAATCCAGTAGGCCCCAGCCTGCTCCACGCCTGATCCTGGGCTCCAACAGCGTCAGTTGGTGTTCAGAAGTGTCGTCTCCACAGAGCTAAACACATTCGTTCAAGTGTTAGTGGGGTTCAGCACTGCCAGCTGTTCCCCTGCTGTGGAGATGGCAAGTCTCCTGCTGCCTTCACCTGCCAAAAGCAACAGGCCCCAGCCTGCTCCTCTCCTAATCCTGGGCTCCAACAGCGTCAGTTGGTGTTCAGAAGTGTCGTCTCCACAGAGCCAAACACATTCGTTCAAGTGTTAGTGGGGTTCAGCACTGCCAGCTGTTCCCCTGCTGTGGAGATGGCAAGTCTCCTGCTGCCTACACCTGCCAAAATCCAGTAGGCCCCAGCCTGCTCCACGCCTGATCCTGGGCTCCAACAGTGTCAGTTGGTGTTCAGAAGTGTCGTCTCCACAGAGCTAAACACATTCGTTCAAGTGTTAGTGGGGTTCAGCACTGCCAGCTGTTCCCCTGCTGTGGAGATGGCAAGTCTCCTGCTGCCTTCACCTGCCAAAAGCAACAGGCCCCAGCCTGCTCCTCGCCTAATCCTGGGCTCCAACAGCGTCAGTTGGTGTTCAGAAGTGTCGTCTCCACAGAGCCAAACACATTCGTTCAAGTGTTAGTGGGGTTCAGCACTGCCAGCTGTTCCCCTGCTGTGGAGATGGCAAGTCTCCTGCTGCCTACACCTGCCAAAATCCAGTAGGCCCCAGCCTTCTCCTCGCCTAATCCTGGGCTCCAACAGCGTCAGTTGGTGTTCAGAAGTGTCGTCTCCACAGAGCTAAACACATTCGTTCAAGTGTTAGTGGGGTTCAGCACTGCCAGCTGTTCCCCTGCTGTGGAGATGGCAGTCTCTCCTGCTGTCTCCGCATTCCAAAGACAGTAGGCCTCTGCCTACACCCTCCTATTTCCTGGGCTTCAACACAGCCAGTTGTAGCTCGGAAGTGCCGTCCACACGGAAAGAGACACTTGCTGCCGTGTCTCAGTGGGGTTCAGTAACGTCAGCTGTTCCCCTGCTGTGTGGATGGCAGTCTCTCCTGCTGTCTCTGCATTCCAAAGACAGTAGGCCTCAGCCTACACCCAGATTTTGCCTGGGCTTCAACACAGCCAGTTGTAGCTCGGAAGTGCCGTCCACACTGAGAGAGACACTTGCTGCCGTGTCTCAGTGGGGTTCAGTAACGTCAGCTGTTCCCCTGCTGTGTGGATGGCAGTCTATCCTGCTGTCTCTGCATTCCAAAGACAGTAGGCCTCAGCCTACACCCAGATTTTGCCTGGGCTTCAACACAGCCAGTTGTAGCTCGGAAGTGCCGTCCACACGGAAAGAGACACTTGCTGCCGTGTCTCAGTGGGGTTCAGTAACGTCTGCTGTTCCCCCTGCCATGTGGATGGCAGTCTCTCCTGCTGTCTCTGCATTCCAAAGACAGTAGGCCTCTGCCTACACCCTCCTATTTCCTGGGCTTCAACACAGCCAGTTGTAGCTCGGAAGTGCCGTCCACACGGAAAGAGACACTTGCTCCCGTGTCTCAGTGGGGTTCAGTAACGTCAGCTGTTCCCCTGCTGTGTGGATGGCAGTCTATCCTGCTGTCTCTGCATTCCAAAGACAGTAGGCCTCAGCCTACACCCAGATTTTGCCTGGGCTTCAACACAGCCAGTTGTAGCTCGGAAGTGCCGTCCACACGGAAAGAGACACTTGCTGCCGTGTCTCAGTGGGGTTCAGTAACGTCAGCTGTTCCCCTGCTGTGTGGATGGCAGTCTATCCTGCTGTCTCTGCATTCCAAAGACAGTAGGCCTCAGCCTACACCCAGATTTTGCCTGGGCTTCAACACAGCCAGTTGTAGCTCGGAAGTGCCGTCCACACGGAAAGAGACACTTGCTGCCGTGTCTCAGTGGGGTTCAGTAACGCCAGCTGTTCCCCTGCTGTGTGGATGGCAGTCTCTCCTGCTGTCTCCGCATTCCAAAGACAGTAGGCCTCTGCCTACACCCTCCTATTTCCTGGGCTTCAACACAGCCAGTTGTAGCTCGGAAGTGCCGTCCACACGGAAAGAGACACTTGCTCCTGTGTCTCAGTGGGGTTCAGTAACGCCAGCTGTTCCCCTGCTGTGTGGATGGCAGTCTCTCCTGCTGTCTCCGCATTCCAAAGACAGTAGGCCTCTGCCTACACCCTCCTATTTCCTGGGCTTCAACACAGCCAGTTGTAGCTCGGAAGTGCCATCCACACGGAAAGAGACACTTGCTCCCGTGTCTCAGTGGGGTTCAGTAACGCTAGCTGATCCCCTGCTGTGTGGATGGCAAAGTCTCCTGCTGCCTACACAGTCCTACTACTACTGATTTTTAACTAGTTATGGGAATGTGGACAGAGCAGGCGACATTGCCGGACACACATCAGGGGATTAACTGACCGGACTGAACACCTGTAACACAGGAACAAGTGTGGATTGTGCAGACGCCACTTCGGAGCTGTAACTGGCGGGGTTGGAGGACAGGGGAAATACGAAAATCAGTGAAGCCACAGGCCTAAGTGGAGCTTGGTTAAAATTAGTAGAAGTCTACAACCGATCTTAAAATTTCTTCAATGCAGCCTCAGCCTGCTCCGTGCTTGTCCCTGGGCTTCAACACAGCCAGTTGTTGCTCGGAAGTGCCGTCGTTTACTCTTCACAGAGTAAAACACTAGCTCCTGTGTTTGTGGGGTTCAGTAACGTCAGCTGTTCCCCTGCTGTTTTGATGGCAATCTGTCCTGCTGCCTCCCAATTGACAGCACATCAGGCCTCAGCTTGCTAAGTGCTTGTCCCTGGGCTCCAACATCGCCAGTTGCTGCTCATAACTGACTTTGGCACGGGTACTCCCTCCTGCCCAGCTTGGTTCCAGCCCTGCCTGCTGTTTCCGGGAAGTGTCAATGTCAGTTTGCCACCCCAAGTTGCCATGTCGTGTTGCGGTTGGGTTAGCCGAGGCTAGGGTGCCAGCAGTTTAGGTGCTTCCTATGTGGACTGCGGGTTCTGGTAAGAAAGGCTTGTTCCGTAGTGCCAGTAGGACAAGCACCCCCTGTAGGACTGTGTGATTCGGTAACTGCGGCCAGCTTGCGGCATGCCAACTTTGCTTTTCAGGGGTAACTTCAGCTGCCCCTCCGGGTTCCAGCACCGTCAGCTGGTTCTCGGCAGAGCCTTTGGCCTAGGTGCCTCCATCTCGGTATCCGAGTTCCGGCAACGTCTGCTGGTCCTTGGTAGTGCTTTGTAGCACAGGTACCTCCTGCTTAGTAACCGGGTTCCAGCACCATCAGCTGGTCCTCGGTTGTGCCATTGGCTCTTATTCCTTCTGCTGCCCCTCCGGGTGCCAGCACTGTCAGCTGGTCCTCGCTATTTCCATTTGCTCTTGCAGCTTATGCTACCCATCCGGGTTCCAGCACCGTCAGCTGGTTCTCGGCAGAGCCTTTGGCCTAGGTGCCTCCATCTCGGTATCCAAGTTCCGGCAACGTCTGCTGGTCCTTGGTAGTGCTTTGTAGCACAGGTACCTCCTGCTTAGTAACCGTGTTCCAGCACCGTCAGCTGGTCCTCGGTTGTGCCATTGGCTCTTATTCCTTCTGCTGCCCCTCCGGGTGCCAGCACTGTCAGCTGGTCCTCGCTATTTCCATTTGCTCTTGCAGCTTATGCTACCCATCCGGGTTCCAGCACCGTCAGCTGGTTCTCGGCAGAGCCTTTGGCCTAGGTGCCTCCATCTCGGTATCCGAGTTCCGGCAACGTCTGCTGGTCCTTGGTAGTGCTTTGTAGCACAGGTACCTCCTGCTTAGTAACCGGGTTCCAGCACCGTCAGCTGGTCCTCGGTAGTGCCATTGGCTCTTGTTCCTTCTGCTGCCCCTCCGGGTGCCAGTACCCTCAGCTGGTTCAAGAGGACAAAGAACAGGAAGACAACCACCAAGATGCAGAACAACAAGAGAGAGAAGACAAAGAAGCATAAAAAAACAAAGCAGAAGAACATTAAGCATAAGACTAATACTCTGAGCAAATGATATTATCTTATTTATAAGCAGAAGAAGACTAAGCAGTGTATGGGGGTGAGTCCGTTCCTCCTCGTGATGCCCCTGGAAAAGGCCTGCTGCTGTAGGCCAAACTGAACGCGGACAAATCCTGTTGTAAATCTTTTGTGACAGGCAGAACGGAAGGTGTAAACTTCTAACTTTTCTAGATAACAACTACAGGAATGCCTGACACAAATAAGAATATGATGAAGAAGAATAGGAAGAAGATGAAGAAGTTGAATATGTAGAATAATAATTGTTGAATAAGAAGAATATGAAGAATGTAAGAAAAGGAAGAAGAAGAAGAATGTAAAAAAAGGAAGTAGAAGAATTTAAAAAAAGGAAGAAGAAGAAGAATGTAAAAAAAGGAATATGAAGAAGAATGTAAAAAAAGGAAGTAGAAGAATGTAAAAAAAGGAAGAAGAAGAAGAAGAATGTAAAAAAAGGAATAATAATAATAAGAAGAAGGTAAAAAAAGGAAGAAGAATAAGAAAGAAGAAGAAAGAAGAAGAAGACATACATGTCTGGCAAAATATAAATGAGGCTAACATAGTCAATATCTTTGTAACTCCTAACGTCTTTAAAAAAAAAAGTTTAATTCCTGCTATTCCATTTGATTGGGCTAAACCTCTATGGCTTTAATGTCTCCTCCACCTCCCACAATACATTCTACATTATTCTTAGTTGTTTTTCTTCATGTAGAATTAACCTACAAGGAAAGAAAGGTTTTTTTTTAATTCCGATATTTTGGCCCCATTGACTTGCATTGGTTCCCGGTATCAGAATCAGCGATACCGATACTTTTTTTTAAGATCGGCCGATCCATTCCGATCCGATATTTTCAAGTATCGGCTGGTATCGCTCAACTCTAATTGTGAGTCGACGTCCATAAGAAATGGAAGCCACTGATGATCTGGAGCTAGAGCCCGGCCAGCAGGACAGGGCATAGCTACATCTTAACCATCATCTTTCAGTTCAATCAATTTGTAGTGGCAGTCCCAGTGAAGGATTTGACAGCCCAGACTACACAGCGGAGGAGCAGGGAGAGGTAAACATTGCAAATGCTGGGACCCTGCCCAAGCAAGGTGGGCATACTCGTGGGCGTCGGTACTGGCACTGGGCCCCTCATAGTACGGCGGTGTGTCTGACGGCGGGTGTGCACCACCACTGTCAGAGACACTTGATTGCACTATGAGGGACCCTATGCCAGTGCCCGCGCCCAAGAGTCGGCCTACCCACCTGTCCAGGGCAACGGCGCTCGCACAGTTTTGTGCGCTAGGTGGTGACCCCGGCCATGGGGGTGGGCCACCCACTTAGGGAGGTTTACAAAGTGGCATATGTAGATGTGGGTCATTCAGCTGCTGCAAAAGGCGAAATAGGTCAAGTTCGCGGAATAAGAGGAGGACCAAAGCAAGCCATCTTTCTGGCAACCTATGTGTCATCAAGGGAAGGTGGGACAAAATCCTTGGAAACCCATGCATGGTTCATTTTAATGAAGGTTAGATCATCCACATTTTGGGTTGACAGACGGGTCCTTTTTTCTGTCAGGATTGATCCAGCTGCACTGAAGACTCTTTCCGATAGCACACTTGCAGCTGGGCAAGCGAGCTCCTGTAAGGCATATTGTGCCAATTCAGGCCAGATGTCCAGTTTAGCAGCCCAATAGTCAAAGGGGAATGACCTGTGTGGGAGAACATCGATATGGGAGGAAAAGTAGTTGTTAACCATAGTTGACAACTGCTGTCTCCTGTCACTTTCCATCGATGCAGTATTACCAGTTGTGTGAGAGGTCTGTGAAAAATCAGTCCACAACATTGTCATGAAACCCCTGTCTCCAACGTCACTTCTGCTGTGTGCACCACGAACACCTCTGCCAAGCTGCCCCCGGCCCGTACGGCTCGTGTGAGAACCATCACCGCTGCTGTGTGATGGGAATGCCTCAACCAACCGGTTAAACAGAGTTGCTTGTTTAGTAGCCAATATTAGGTCAATGTTCTCCTGTGGAATGATGTTTTGTAATTTGCCTTTATAGCGTGGATCCAGGATGCTGGCCAACCAGAAGTCGTCATCGTTCATCATTTTGGCAATGCGTGGGTCCCTTTTTAGGATCTGCAAGGCATAATCTGACATGTGGGCCAATGTTCCCGGTGTCAATGATGCACTGCGAGTGCTGGGTGGAGGAGTACTTTCTGGCAAATCCACATCCCTCCAGTCACGCACAAACCCTGTACCAGACCTTGCCACGCCAACATTTTCATTTGCCCCACGAGATGCATCCTCCTCCCCTAAGTAATCATCCCCATCATCATCCTCCTCCTTCTCTTCTTCCTCCACCTCGTCCAGGAGAGGTCCCTGAGCAGACAATGGCTGAATGTCATCAAGGATTCCCTCCACCTCTTCCTCCTCATCAACATTGGCTGCAGACGCCTGCTCCTTAAGGTGCGTCAAAGTTTGCATGAGCAGACGCATAAGTGGGATGCTCATGCTTAGGATGGCGTCGTCTGCGCTTACCAGCCGTGTGCATTCCTCAAAACACTGAAGGACTTTACAGAGGTCTTTCAGCTTCGACCACTGCACACCTGTCAACTCCATGTCTGCTCTCAAAGTGCCTGGCCATGTATCCTCCCACAAATGCATTATGGCCTGCCTCTGCTTGCACAGCCGCTCAACCATGTGCAGGGTGGAGTTCCATCTTGTTGCAATGTCGATAATGAGGCGGTGGTTGGGAAGGTGGAGCAATCGCTGCAGCTTCTGCATACGAATGGAGTGTACAGGCGACCGGCGAATGTGCACGCACAGTCTTCGCACCTTCTGGAGCAAGGCTGTTAACTCTGGATAATTATTGAGGAAGCACTGCACCACCAGGTTCAAGGTGTGAGCCAAGCAAGGTATGTGGCTGAGTTTTGAAAGGGCTATGGCTGCCACAAAATTACGGCCATTATCACTAACTACCTTGCCTGCCTCAAGATGTATACTGCCCAGCCATGACTCAGTTTGTCGCTGAAAGTACTCGGCCAGCACCTCCGCGGTGTGTCTGTCGCCCAAACACATCATCTGCAACACAGCCTGCTGACGCTTTCCACTAGCTGCTCGATAGGGGTACACCTCGTGTGCAACAGTGGCTGCTGCAGATGGAGTGCTCGTACGACTGCGCTCTGTGGATGAGCTTTCGCTTCTGGAGGAGGAGGAGGGTCGAATGCCTACAGCCAACTGTTTCCTATACCGTGGGCTAGGCAGCACTGTCCCACCACCGCTGTCCCCTGTGGACCCTGCATCCACCACATTAACCCAGTGCGCAGTGATGGACACATAATGGCCCTGGCCATGCCGACTGGACCATGCATCAGTTGTGAGGTGCACCTTTCCACTCACTGACTGCTTGAGTGCATGAACAATGCGGTCTTTCACATGATGGTGGAGGGCTGGGATGGCTTTGTGAGAGAAGAAGTGGCGACTGGGTAGGTCATAGCGTGGTACTGCATAGGCCATGAGTTCGCGGAAAGCTGCGCTTTCCACCAAATGATAGGGCTTCATCTCTAACGAGATTAGTTTGGCAATGTGGGCGTTCAAACCCAGTGTACGCGGATGAGAGACTGAGTATTTTATTGACCTACTCATAGTGTCTGGGAAGGTGAGCTGGACTTGAGAGCTGCATATGGTGGAAGTAGCGGTGGACAGGGCGGACTGAGAGAGGATTGATGATGGTGATGGAGTTGGTGTTCTTTCTGATGGCCTAGATTCAGTCTTTCATTGATATAACAGTGGGATTCCCTGACTGCTGTGGCCTTGCAACGACACCTCAACAATTGCTGCTGTGCTAACCGGTTGGCTTACAGTGGGGGAAACAATGTAGCGTTGCTGACTACCTTCTTTGTGATCAGTTGCACATGTGGTACTTGAGGTTTGGTGTTGTGTCCACGCTTGCAAGTGCATGCTGGTTAAATGTCTGAGCATGCAACTGGTATTCAAATTTTTCAGATTTTTCCCTCGGCTAAAGGTCTTTGCGCACTTCTTACAGATAACCTTGGCCTGATCATGAGGATTTTGTTCAAAAAAGTGCCACACTGCACTCTTCCTACTTTGGCAGACATTTTGCGGCCTAGCACGCTGTGCTGTTTTGACCGTCTGGACAAGCTGTCCAGCAACTCTTTTGATTTTTGGAACCTGTCTTTGGAGTGCTCCGGGCCTGCCAGATAACAGCTGTTGCGATGTCGATGTCTGCTGTGGATGCTCCTCCTCCTCATCTGAGCTATTGGAAGCAGCACCCTCTTCCCCCAATGGATGCCAATCTGGGTCAACAACTGGGTCATCCATCACCTCCTCTTCAATGTCATGTGCACCTTCCTCTGTGTCACCGTGTATGGTGGTATAGTGTGCGGGAAGGGGCACCTGAGTCTCATCAGGGTCAGAATCTGGCTCTGTACACTGCGAGGACAATGTAGTGCTCTGAGTGAATGTACCAGCAGAATCATCCATCAGCGGCTGTGCATCAGTGCACTCCATGTCAGATTCATCTTGGCCTGGGTAATTCACTATTTCACTTGATAATCCAGGCATGGTATGTGAAAACAGCTCCATGGAGTAATCAGTAGTATGGCCTGCGTCATCCTTCAATCTTGGTTGGGGTGAAGGACACAAGGAAAGGTGTGGTTCATGAACATGAGCCTCCAATGACGACTCAGTGCTTTTATTTTTTACAACTTCAGAAGAGGAGGCGATAGAGCTGGAGGCTGAGTCAGCAATGTAAGACAAAACTTTTTCCTGAAGCTCTGGCTTTAAAAGCGATTTGCCAACTCCTAGAAAATTACGCCTTCAAGGTCTTGTGGAGCCAGACGATGATGCAGGCTCAACACCTCCTGCATTCGGTCCTATTTTGCCACTACCATCAGATCCACCACCAACACCATCATTACCAGCTGCCAACCCCCGCCCAATTCCACGGCCTCTTCCACCAGCCTTCCTCATTTTTGGTAGAAATGTAGACAAAATCCAACAAACTATATAGTAATGTAAAACAAGGTACAAGGTGTCTATAGGACAGGGGAGATTTTGAATTTCTGCACACACTTGTGGACACTGGACACTTTTGGATTGTTTAAGGCCCACTGAATATCACAGCGCTATGTCACAGGCTCGATGTCGCAGGTGTGAAAAATGTCACTAGAGGATAACGGAGATTTTGAATTTCTGCACACACTTGTGGACACTGGACACTTTTGGATTGTGTGAGGCCCACTGAATATCACAGCGCTATGTCACAGGCTCGATGTCGGAGGTGTGAAAAATGTCACTAGAGGATAACGGAGATTTTGAATTTCTGCACACACTTGTGGACACTGGACACTTTTGGATTGTGTGAGGCCCACTGAATATCACAGCGCTATGTCACAGGCTCGATGTCGCAGGTGTGAAAAATGTCACTAGAGGATAACGGAGATTTTGAATTTATGCACACACTTGTGGGCACTAGACACTTTTGGATTGTGTGAGGCCCACTGAATATCACAGCGCTATGTCACAGGCTCGATGTCACAGCAGGTGTGAAAAATGTCACTAGAGGATAACGGAGATTTTGAATTTCTGCACACACTTGTGGACACTGGACACTTTTGGATTGTGTGAGGCCCAGTGAATATCACAGCGCTATGTCACAGGCAGAAATTGGCTAGTGTATGACAAACTACAAGGTGTATATAGAATTGGGCAGAATAGGAATCTCCCTAGAGTGTAGGTCTGTAAGAAAGGAACAAGTCCTCGACTTATCCTTACAGAGCAACACACAGATAGCTTCACTGTGGCCGTGATAACAGCCATTACACGGTACTGAGAGAGGAGCGTGCACGTACACGGCTGTCCGGGGTATGTAAAATTGTCAAGCTCTGTGTTTTTTAAGTATACAGACTGACACACACTGTCTCTCTATAGTTTTGAATGTGATCAAACAGCAAATATATTTAACTGTTTGAAAACTAGACAAAACTAGAAGGTGCAGGTCTGTAAGAACGTAACATGTCCTCGACTTATCCTTACAGAGCGACACACAGATAGCTTCACTGTAGCCGTGATAACAGCCGTTACACGGTACTGAGAGAGGAGCGTGCACGTACATGGCTGTCTGGTGTATGTAAAATTGTCAAGCTCTGTGTTTTTTAAGTATACGGACTGACACACACTATCTCTCTATAGTTTTGAATGTGATCAAACAGCAAATATATTTAACTGTTTGAAAGCTAGACAAAACTAGAAGGTGCAGGTCTGTAAGAACGGAACATGTCCTCGATTTATCCTTACAGATTGACACACAGATAGCTTCACTGTGGCTGTGATAACAGCTGCTACACGGTACTGTGTGAGGAGTGTGCACCGCTGTATGGTGTGAAAAAATGCACGCTCAGTACTTCACCAGGACAAAAAAAAAATTGGGATTGCTTTTAAAAAAGCAGTTTGCAGAGCAGTGGGTAAACAGCAATGCAGCTATCAGGAAGCCTTAGAAGGCAGCCTAACAACCAACACCGCTGATCCAGCAAAATATAGCCTCCACTTGCACTGCACACACAGTGACTGGTGTGTTGTACAGGCAAAATTGCTAGCAGCAGAAGCCGTTTTTGGTGTCTTCTTCCCTGCCTAACGCTCTCCCTACAAAATCATCATCAGCAGCAGCTCTCCCTATTCTGAGATCAGCATGAGTAACATGGCGGTCGGCGTGCACGCCCTTTTATACCCCCTGTGATGCCCACCAAAGCAAGCCAATCACTTGCATGCCCTTCTGAAAGATGGTGGTGACCCCTGCCTATGTCATCACGTTGCCCACAGTGTCCGTGGATCCTGATTGGCTGAAAAAGAGCGCAAAACAAACTTTTGAAACGCGACTTTGGCGCTTAAGTCACCGACCTCGTGACCGACCTCATCCTAGGGTCGGGTTTCGTTTCATGAAACCCGACTTTGCCAAAAGTTGGTGACTTTTGAAATTTTTCGACCCGTTTCGCTCAACTCTAGTTGTAACGTGTCTTTTTTAGGTTCAGCGACACGCTGTAACGTGTCTTTTTTAGGTCCAGCGGCACACTGCAACGTTTATTTTTTAGGTCCAGTGACACGCTGCAATGTGTATTTTTTAGGTACTGCGACATGCTGTAACGTGTATTTTTTTCAGTCCAGCGACACACTGTAACGTGCATTTTGTAGGTACAGTGACACGCTTTAACCTTTTTTTTGATGTGCAGTGACACTCCTTATTGTAAGAATTTCTTTTGTAATTCTACTTTTGTGTGATGTAGTTGATTGTAAACTTCCACCGATTCAGAGGATGCTGGCAGGCGCGTCACAGCATAACATGCTGTGACGCAGTTCATAAATAAACAGAGCAATTGGGTTCGTGCATGCGCAGTCAATATGCCCGTCCACTACAAAGATGGCAGTTTAATATACTGTGCCTGTGCAGTGAATCATGTTACTTCTGCTGCCTGGTAGGGAGGGTGCCCTGGCGGTCGGGATCCCAGCGGCGGTCGGGATCCCAGCCGCGGTCGGGATCCCAGTCGCTATCGGGATCCCAGCAGTGGCCTGGATCACAGCGACAGCCTGGATCCCAGCGGTGGGGAGGGGTTCTTGCGGCGTGGAGTCCTTGCGGCATGGGGTCCTGGTGGTGGAGTCCCAGCAGAGGGGGATCTGGCGGTGACCCGCTGGTGGTACTGTACAAGGGGCTGGTCCCACCAGCAGGTGCCATATTGGAAGGGAAGTGTGTGTGTTCTGCCTGCCCACCCATCTCCAGGCAGTCACAACCGTTAGGAAAGATGGTTTGCGGTCTGTGCTGGAGATGAGGTGCGGCGGCGTCACCAGAGGGCGCCTGCACCCCATCTCCAGCACAGGCCTGCAAGCCGCGGTCTTTCCTGCTGGCTGTGACTGCATGGAGGTGGGTGGCCAGGCAGTGGCAGGATCTGGCGTGTGTAGTCAGGCGGTGGCGGGTCGTGGCGGCGGGTCCTTTCTCATGACCCTCACATTCTCAAAATTTTGGGTGACTGTCATTACTGGTTGGTGACACTTCTAGACCCACGCTACAAAGAGAACTTTCTATCTCTTATTCTCGAGGCGGACAGGTCTGCTAAAATGGGACAATACCAGAAGGTCCATGCTGCTGAGTTATTAAAAAAATTCCCATCTGAAAATGTTGATGGCAAAGGTCACAGTTCGTTGGACAACACGAGTACAGACAAGAGAGACACAACTCCAATCCAGAAGAGGCAGGGGAACACTGGCAAAGTTCTGGGAGAGTTATCCCAGACCCTCCCATCGCAGAGGCCCTGAGGCACGGAGTACTCTCACAAGAAGAGCAAAGTTTGGGAAGATGCTGAGGGAGTACCTTGCTGACTGTACCAACATCTTCTGTGATTCCTCTGTGCCTTAAAATTTTTGGGTATCCAAGCTGGACACATGGCATGAACTGGCTCTCTATGCCTTGGAGGTCTTGGTCTGCCCTGCCGCTAGCATCTTGTCAGAGCTGGCTTTTAGAACCACTGTTGGAATTATAATTGATAAGCACATCCACCTGTCAACTGAAAATACGGAATCTTATAAAAATGAACAAGCACTGGACTGGGCCAGACTTCTCAGGATGTACAGTACCTGATAATATCTTCTCCCTCTCACAAATTAATTATGATGCTATCAAGGACTTCTAATGAATGGAGGGGGACACAGGATATGGACTAAGGCTATGTGCACACATTCAGGATTTGCAGGAAGAAATTCTGCGGCATATTTTAAATGTTTTGGCAGGAAGAACGCTGTGTAAAATACATTTATTCTTTTGCAACGTTTTTGACATGCTTTTGTTGCATATTTTCTCTACTCATTAGTGTGGGTGAAATTTGCTGCAAGAATTGATATAATGGAGATTTTAATCTGCTGCAAATCTGCAAGGAAAATAAGCAAGATGTGCATGAGATTACAGAGCTCTCATTCATTTTGCTTGTAATGTAAAACCTTGCTTGTTTTCCATGTGCACATAGTGTGAAGGGTTGACTCATTCAGCTGCTTCCAAAGGCAGACACAGGAACACTTCTTGTAAATCACCTGCTCTTTCATTGTGGAAATCATAAACCATAGGAAGGTTCAGCAAAGTAGACAGTCTTCCTGACATAATGCCAAAACAAAAAGCTAAGGTGTAGACGAAGTCCATATGTCTGAGAGATTCGTCCGCATAGACCACCATGTGTCTTCAGCTCCACCTGGAGTCACCGTTTGGAGTGTTTCCTCTCCAAACCACAAAACCCAGACTGCATCTGAAGTCCAGCTTTTTGAACTCAGACCATGTGACTCCTCACCCACGTGACTGATCAAATGGCTGTGACATCACACAGGTCCTGTCAGCACATCACTGTGCCAGCTCTGCAGGTGGAAATAAGGTGGACATCTTCCCACCTACTCTATAGCTGTCCACATAAATCCAGCCCCTGTATGCAACTTGAAACTAACCCTCACAACACGTAGTGTGCTGAAGGAAAATACTCTGGTTTCACATCACTGACGCCATTATGCGCAATGACACATATCTCCCCTCCATTACTTTAACAGTGACTATGCAACATTAGCCTTAAAGTTAATTGAGGAGAGTCACAGAGATTGAATAATTTACATTATTGGGCTGCAGAGATTATAGTTATTGGGGGTACAGTGCTGCTTATCACTTTATATTTTTAATGGTGGGATACATATCTGTATTCAGGGGGAGACATGTATGTATGCAATGTATGTGTATACATATATTATATCTTTGTATTCTAATATGTCAGTGTGATTTTACTGTATAGCCGCATATGAATTACCGGCTTTTCTTCTATCTATCTATCTATCTAATATAAATACATATATATGTGTTTGTGTCACTGACATGTATATATCTATGTATTCTATCTATTCTTTTCTGAGCTGTCAGTGTGATTTTACTGAATAGCCGCATATAAATTGCCGGCTTTTTAAAGGACACCGGTGCGTATATTTTCTTGCACCCATTGACTTGTATTGGCGAGTCTCATCCTTGAATCGCAACAAATCGCAGCATGCTGCAATTTTTTTTCTCAGTCCGATTTCGGCTGAGAAAAAAAAAATCGCAAATGAGATGTCAACTATTGAATAATTTTGATTTTTTTTATCGGATTGCACTCGTCCGTATTTCTCGCCAGTGAGTAGGAGCCCTTAGAGATGAAAGCTGAAAACTGTTAACCACACTCAGGTCTGCTGTCCTCTGGCACATGTAATGACTCGCAGTGAGGGCAACAGACTGTTACTATGTCTCACTTTGAGCCTATTCTAAGCTATTGTTGGAGCATATTCTTCTTTATCCAGTGATTTGCTGTTGATGTATGAATGGTCAGTGTCAGAAAGTGTAAGAAGCACACGCCCCAGTGAAATCTCTTTGGTAATGCCCACTTTGACTTAACTCCTTCAAGACATTCCTGCAATTCGCCATATTTATAAGGTGATCGCGCAGGATCATGCTGAGCTATACTGCGATTGAGTTCGGATGTCAGCTCTATGCGAGCAATGACACCCTGCAGCGCCACCCATGATTGTTGCTAGCACTGATCGCAGTTGTTTAACCCCTGTGATGCTGCTGTCAATAGTGACAGCAACATTGCGGGGCATAGCAGAGGGAGTGAGATCCCTTTATGCTCTCATTGGCATAACACAATGCAATCGTGTTGTGTCGATGGTTTCCATGGTCACCCCGAGTCCCAAGATTGCTGCAGGGTCCCCCAGGAATGGTGGCCTGTCAGCTCATGTTGAAAGCATGATCTGAAATGCCTCCTCTGTGCATCTGAGATGCTGCTCTAATGCTCTGCAGTATACATTATATCATTATACAGTTGATGTCCCACAATATATAAAAATTAAAAAAAGTTAATAAAAATTGTAAAAATATTTTTTTAAAAAAATCACAAAATAAAGAACATTAAAAATTAATCCACTAAATACATTTATGTAAAAAATGAAATAATTAAATAAAAAGTACACATATATGGTATCTGTTGGAAAAATAAAAAGTTATAGCACTCAGAATAAAGCAATGCAAAAATAATTATTTTTTCGATAAAATAGTTTTTACTAGAGATGAGCGACTTTGCCTTTTTTCGGGTCGAGTCGGGTTTCACGAAACCCGACTTTCGCAAAAGTCGGGTTGAGCGAAATTGGCCGATTATTGTGAAAAGTCGAAGTCTGACTGAAACACGAAACCCAATGTAAGTCAATGGGGAAGAAAAGTCGGCAGTGAGTGGAGGACAGGAAACACACCTAGAGTGCCCATTTTAATGCCAAAAACATCAATTCTTATTCCTTAAGCTTGTCAACCTTAATTGCTCCAAAAACAGACAGTATATTCCTCCATACAGTATTATGGCCACCGCATAGTGCGCCATACAGAGTAATGAGGCCCATTTATTTGTCCATACAGAATCATTGGTCCCATATAATGTTCAATACAGTATATGATGAGCTCCACATAATGCTACAGTATATGTTGTTCATCATGGATGAAGCTCCAGTGTCTTATGGGCCCAAATAATGCTCCATATATAATGGGCCCCATTTCTAATGCTCCAGTGTATAATGGGCCCTGTAAATGCTGCTCCAGTGACTGATGTCCACCTTTGGAATGCTCCAGTGTATGGTGGGCCCCAGATATCTTTCTCCAGAGTATCAAGCTCCCCAAAAATTGCTCCCAACCTTTAAAACAATTAAATAAGTCTCCTCGCTAAGCAATCCCTGGACTCTGGACTCCTCGTCATCCCCATCTTCCATCTCTCTGCACTTGGACTGTTTAGGCAGAGGGCGTACAGATGTGATGTCATCACGCTCTTTGACCAGAATGTCACTGTCAGGAAAAGTGCTTGGTTTCCGGGGGCAGTATGGTTGCAAAGCTGAACCTTAAAGGAATGTCCAGAAGGGCACCACCATGCCATCCACAAAAAAGCTGCACAGATTGCACGCTTAATTCCATTAACGAATGACACTCAGGCATGCCCCCGCGGTCCGCGTCCAGCTTACTAGAGGGACACGCGAGGCTCTGGCACGCAAGTTCGGCTAATAACAGGTCTGTCATGCCCTTACATGTCCGGGGCTGCACGCGTGCTACAATGAAAGGACCAGCGTGTATCGCTTACAGGTACGGATAACACGCTGAACCCCGTTTGTGATTGGGGTCTGGGATTACAATTCTTCCCCGCGAACAAGCATTTCCCAGTAAGTGCAGGTCAACCGTAATTCCGGAATTAGGCCTAAACGGCATTCCAGAAAGAATGTGAAAAAATTAAGTGTCCAAACCACAGGTGCTGTAGCTTGCTTATCAGCTGGGCTCCTCTGCTGAGTAGCACACAGTTCTTACATAGACAGGCGGCATAGCTTGGTTCATGGGTGGCCAACTCTGCTGAGTAGCATACACAGTTACTATGCCCAAAGTATTAAGTGGTGTAAATGCAACTGGTTCTTTCATAAACAGGCGGCATAGCTCGGTTCACGGGTGGGCTCCTCTTCTGAGTAGCAGACACAGTTACTAGGCCCAAAAGGATTTTCAGGACAATATGCGGTAAAAAATTATTAAAAACACAAACGGTGTAGCTCCTTCACAGGTGTACTACACTGCTGGCTACCAGACACCACTACTATGCCCTAAAACTGTCTATTATCATTGAAAACCATTATTAATGTGAAAAAAAGATAAGCTTTTGTTTAACGAAACGTTCTCGAAGGGAAACTCGAACAGCCGAATTTTAATCAAAGCATTGTAGTTCGACGATCGGATCTAACACCGCCAAAAACAGCTAGAATTTGAACTTGGCCAACAGTTCCACTCAAACACCACTCATCTGTAATCAGGAGGCAGATCAGACGGTCTCAGGCACAGTATGGATTCGACAAGATTGCAGAAAGTTGAGAACGGTTACAGTATCACCTGATAACAGGTATATATAGCATAGTTTAAACATTTAAAATCTCCGTGTTTATTTCCGGAGTCCGATAAAGACACTCACAGCCTCAGTATGAATTAGACAACAATCTAAGAAGTAGAAAAAAGGAAATGTTTTTGAAGTGTACACCAGTATACACTGTTGGGGTATTTTTAAATCTTCATATATATTTCTGTCTCAGTAAGACAGTCCAGACTCTCCGCAAGAGGAAACGAGATGGATAAAAGTACAGACAAAGTCGAGTGATTGCAGAAATTTAGGAATTACTAATCACTGGAAAAAATCCCGGGAGAATTTTCAGAGGCGATGCTGACCCTCAATTACTTTGTGTGTGGAGACAGCGAAAACAGTTCTTTGTGAAGAAAGGGTTGCTGTATCGCAGTACCGTTGATCCCATCACAGTTACTCATCTCCATCAAATTTTGATCACAGGGAGAGATGTAGACATGGTCATCACTGCCTATCATGATCTGTCAGGTTACTTTGGAGTGAAAAAGACAGAAGCCACAGGCTGTAGGCGATTCTATTGGATTGGCATGAGAGGGCACATTTAAAAATGTGGGCAGGAATGTCACACGTCTGTGAGTAGGAAAACTGTGAAAGCTGATGATAAACCACCACTGCATCTCAATGTGAGTCGATGTCCATAAGAAATGGAAGCCATTGATCATCTGAAGCTAGAGCCCGGCCAGCAGGACAGGGCATAGCTACGTCTTAACCATCATCTATCAGTTCACCAAATTTGTAGTGGCAGTCCCAGGGAAGGATTTGACAGCCCAGACTACACAGCGGAGGAGCAGGGAGAGGTAAATATTGCAAATGCTGGGGCCCTGCCCAAGCAAAGGGGGCCTACTCATGGGCATCAGTGCTAGCACTGGGCCCCTCATAGTACGCCGGTGTGTCTGACGGAGGGTGTGCACCCCAACCATCAGAGACACTTGATTGCACTATGAGGGACCCTGTGCCAGTGCCGGCGCCCAAGAGTCGGCCCACCCACCTGTCCAGGGCAATGGCACTCGCACGGTTGCGCGAGCTAGGTGGTGACCCCGGCCATGGAGGGGGGGAGGCAGCCCAGTTAGGGAGGTTTAAAAAATGGCATATGTTGATGTTGGACATTCAGCAGCTGCAAATGGAGGAATTGGAGAAGTCCGAGGAAGAGTGTCTCCAACGCCACTTCTGATGTGTGCACCACGAACACCTCTTCCATGTTGCCCCCTACGGCTCGTTGGAGAACCATCACCGCTGCTGTGTGCTGGGAATACCTCAAACAAATGGTTTACCAGAGTTGCTTGTTTGTTAGCCAATATTAGGTCAAGGTTCTCCTGTGGCATGATGTTTTGGAATTTGCCTTTATAGCATGGATCCAGGATGCTGGCCAACCAGTAGTCGTCATCGTTCATCATTTTGGCAATGCGAGGGTCCCTTTTTAGGATCTGCAAGGCATAATCTGACATGTGGGCCAATGTTCCAGATGTCAATGATGCACTGCGACTGCTGGGTGCAGGAGCACTTTCTGGCAAATCCACATCCCGCCAGTCATGCACAAACCCTGTACCTGACCTTGCCACCCCAACATTTTCTCTTGCCCCACGAGAAGCATCCTCCTCCCCTAAATAATCATCCCCATCATCATCCTCCTCTTCCTCTTCTTCCTCCACCTCGTCCAGGAGAGGTCCCAAAGCAGACAATGGCTGACTGTCATCAAGGCTTCCCTCCACCTCTTCCTCATCCTCCTCGGCTGCAGAGGTCTGCTCCTTAATGTGCGTCAAAGTTTGCATGAGCAGATGGGAAGTGGGATGCTCATGCTCATGATGGCGTCATCTGCGCTAACCAGTTGTGTGCATTCCTCAAAACACTGAAGGACTTTACAGAGGTCTTTCGGCTTCGACCACTGCACACCCGACAACTCCATGTCTGCTCTCAAAATGCCTGGCCGTGTATCCTCCCACAAATGCATTACAGCCTGCCTCTGTTCCCACAGCCTCTCAACCATGTGCAGGGTGGAGTTCCACCTTGTTGCAACGTCGATAATTAGGTGGTGCTTGGGAAGTTGGAGCAATCGCTGCAGCTTCTGCATACGACTGGAGTGTACGGGCGACCGGCGGATGTGCGAGCACAGTCTTCGGACCTTCTGGAGCAGGCCTGTTAACTCCGGATAATTATTGAGGAAGCACTGCACCACCAGGTTCAAGGTGGATGGATGGAGTGCTCGTGCGACTGCGCTCTGTGGACGAGCTTTCGCTTCTGGAGGAGGAGGAGGGTCGAACACCTACACCCAACTGTTTCCTATACTGTGGGCTAGGCAGCACTGCCGCTGTCCCCTGTGGACCCTGCATCCACCACATTAAACCCAGTGCGCTGTGATGGACACGTAACGGCCCTGGCCATGCCTACTGGACCATGCATCTGTTGTGAGGTGCACCTTTCCACTCACTGATTGCTTGAGTGCATGGATAATGCGGTCTTTCACATGAAGGTGGAGGGCTGGGATGGCTTTGCGAGAAAGAAGTGCCGACTGGGTAGGTCATAGCATGGTACTGCATAGGCCACGAGTTCGCAGAAAGCTTCGCTTTCAACCAACCGATAGGGCATCATCTCTAACGAGATTAGTTTGGCAATGTGGGCGTTCAAACGCAGTGTACGTGGATGAGAGGATGAGTACTTTCTTGTCCTACTCATAGTCTCTGGTAGGGGGTAGGGTGTGCTGGACTTGAGAGTGCATATGGTGGAACTAGCGGTGGACATGGCAGACTGAGAGAGGGTTGATGAGTGTGATGGAGTTGGTTTACTTTCTGATGGCCTAGATTCAGTCTTTCGTAGCAATAACATTGTGATTCCCTGACTGCTTTGGCCTTGCGACGACACCTCTACATTTGCTACTGGTGGTGTGCTAACGGGTGGGCTTACAGTGGGGGAAATGATGTAGCTCTGCTGACTACCTTCATTGGGAGCAGTTGCACATGTGTTACGTGAGGTTTAGTAGTCCGTCCACACTTGCAAGTGCATGGTGGTTAAATGTCTAAGCATGCAACGTATTCAAATTTCTCAGATTTTTCCCTCGGCTAAAGGTCTTTGCGCACTTCTTACAGATAACCTTTGCCTGATCATTAGGATTTTGTTCAAAAAAGTGCCACACTTCACTCTTCCTACTATGGAAGACATTTTGCGGCCTTGCACGCTGTGCTAATTTGACCGTCTGGCCTAGCTGTCCTGCAACTCTTTTGGTTTTTGTAACCTGTTTTTGGACTGCTCTGGGCCTGCCAGATAACAGCTGTTGCGATGTCGATGCCTGCTGCAGATGCTCCTCCGTCTCTTCTGAGCTATTGGCAGCGGCACCCTCTTCCCCCAATGGATGCCAATCTGGGTCATCAACTGGGTCATCCATCACCTCCTCTTCAATGTCATGTGCACCATGTAAGGTGGTATAGTATGCGGGAAGGGCTACCTGAGTTTCATCAGGGTCAGATTCTTGCTCAGTACACTGCGAGGACAATGAAGTGCTCTGAGTGAATGTACCAGCAGATAAATCTAGCAGTGGCTGTGCATCAGTGCACTCCATGTCAGATTCTTCTTGGACTGGGTAATTCACGATTTGACTTGATAACCCAGGCATGGTATGTGAAAAGAGCTCTATGGAGTAATCTGTAGTGTGGCCTGCCGCATCCTTTACTTTTGGTAGGGTGAAGGATACAAGGAAAGGTGTGGTTCCTGACCACGAGCCTCCAATGACGATTCAGTGCTTTTATTTTTTGAAAGTTCAGAAGAGGAGGCGATAGAGCTGGAGGCTGTGTCAGCAATGTAAGCCAAAACTTGTTCCTGAAGCTCTGGCTTTAAAAGCGGTTTACCTACTCCCAGAAAAGGGAGTCTTCGAGGCCTTGTGGAGCCAGACGACGCAGGCTCAACACCTCCTGCATTAGGTGCTATTGTGCTTTTGCCACTACCAGCAGATCCACCACCACCAACAACATCATTACCAGCTGGCAACCCCCGCTGACTTCCACGGCCTCTTCCAACACACTTCCTCATTTTTGGAAAAATGTACCCAAAATACCACCAGCAATATGGTACTGTAAAACAAGGTACAAGGTGTATATAGTATTGGGGAGAATTTGAATCTCCCTACAGACTTGAGGACACTGAACTATTATCTCAGGCGCAGTGTAGATTACACCTCAATATAACAGGTTGAAATTGGATGGTGAATAAAATGTCTATATAGGACTGGGGAGAATTTGAATCTCCCTACAGACTTGAGGACACTGAACTATTAGCTCAGGCCCAGTGTAGATTACACCTCAGTATAACAGGCTGAAATTGGATGGTGTATAAAATGTCTGTATAGGACTGGGGAGAATTTGAACCTCCCTACAGATTTTAGCAAGCTGACAATGATGCTCTCAGTCCCAAGTATGGCAGCAGGCAGCCTAATAAGCAGGACTGCTGCACACAAAAGTGTGGAAAATGAACGCTTGGTAACTGGGCAAAAAAGAGGATGAAAAGTATTTTTGCTTTTAAAAAAGTAGTTTGCACAGCAGTGTGAAAACAGCAATGCAGCTATCAGGGAGCCTTATAAGGCCTCTTTCACACATCAGGTTTTCGCCGTCAGGCGCGATCCGGCGCTTTTGACAAAAACCGGATCCGGCGAAATGCAATGCCGGATCCGGTTTCCCCCCCATTGACTTGCATTTGCGCCGGATCGCGCCGGATGGCCATGCGTTTCATCCGGTTTTCGCCGGATCCGGCAATGTGTCGCAATCCGGCGTCTGGAAAAAACGGCTACTGTAACGTTTTTTGTCTCCGGTGAAAAAGCCGGACGCGCCGGATCTGGCGCGTCTGGCTTTTTCACACAATGAAAGCCTATGAGTGCCGCAATGAGCCGGATCCGGCTTTTTGGGTCTGAGCATGCTCAGTAGCTCTGCCCACAAGACACATATATAAAAGCATGACAGTGGGACCCTCAGCCACACCCAACATGCCACCCAAGACAGCAGCCAGGCGCAGGAGAAGGCAGGAGACCACTGCAGCAGCACCATCAGCACCACCACCACCCCAAATGGAGCAGCATGCTGAACAACAGGAGGGGAGTCCAGCAGCAGATGAGATGGTAATTATCAAATCCCCCATTCCTCCAAACTAGGGCCATGGAATATCAAGATATTCATTGGCCCTTTGTTTCTCTTTATTCAACAGCCGCCCAAGAGATGCAGCAGCAGCAACAGTGGCAGTACTGGCAGCACTGGCAGCAGCAGTAACACCACCCACAGGCATGGAGTGTGGCCAGCAGGAAGACAGCACATCATCTTCTGGGAGCCCTCCCTCGCATCGTCAGCGTTTGACGGTAAGTTTTTATTTCCAAAATCCATCATCTCTGTAATATATGTCTATTCATTGCCTTTTATTTCAAAACAGGAATCACAAGATGAAGAGGAGCTCCCAGAAGAAGAAGGAAGGGGTGGACAGACACTTGGAGTGGGCTCACAATTGGTAAGTTTTTTGCATCAAACGCAGAAACACAACATCACACTACACACAACACATAGAAAACAATGTTCTGCAGACCACACACAGCAAACAAATGCCTACATCCAAAGACATAACATTTTTTGTTTTCTTCTCTAGTCTTCCCAATCTGGTGCTCGGCCAAGAGGTCCTTGCAGTGCCTCCCAGGGTCTTCGGCGACAGCAACGCGGCGGTCACCAGCGTGTAAGTATAAATATTTTTGCTTTATTTTTTTGCACTTTTTATTTCATTTCTTTTGTGGAGGCTAATTATGTTATTTTTGTCTTTTTCTTTAACAGCCTTCACAGCGTGCTCCCGACTCTGACGGTGAGGATGGAGGGATTGATGTGGACTACCTCATCGATCTCGTCAGAGAAAGGGAGCCGCTATGGAATATGGCTGACCGCCGCCATGCTGACCTGATCGTTACCCGACGACTCTGAGAGGAAATCTGTTCGCTCCTTGTGGACCGCTGGGAGGACCTCGATGCTCGGGCCCAGATTAAAGAGCGTAAGTATATACAGTACCGGTTGCTTGATGTAAACCAGTGTTTCCCGAACTCCAGTCCTCGTGGTCCCCACGGATCATGTGTTCAGGATTTACATTTACTATGGAAATCCTGAAAACATGACCCCTGGGGACCATGAGGACTGAAGTTTGGGAAACACTGATGTTGTATACTAACCACTCCTTTCTCGTTTCAGGGGACAGAATTGTGAAGCGGTGGCGGTCTGTGAGGGATCGTTTCAAGAAGGAGTTCAATAAAGAGATGCGGGCCCCGAGTGGATCTGGAGGACGCAGGAGCAAGTACAAGTACGCACAAGCCCTGTCGTTCCTCCGGGAAACAATGGTCAACAGAAGGTAAATATTACACAGCACATGTGAAAAAAAAATGTTTCTATGTAACTTTTTTTTTTCAGTCAGGGCCATACCATGTCACTATTTTAATTGTTTTTTTTTCTCTTTATTCCACAGCATGGTGAGCAGCACTCGGGAGCCTGCACGATTGGACCCTTCTGAGGCGATCCCTGAGGAGACCGGCACCGAGGGACTCTTCGACCGCCCCGGTACATCTGCACCTTCCCAGCCTTCCCACACATTCGACCCATCTGTCCCATCCACCAGCACAGGAGCATCGTGGCCGCCTACATTACATGAAGCTGCTGGTGAGGAGATCGCTTTCCCTTTACCCCACCCTTCTGCCCCTGCCACCTCTAGTACACCTGCGGGTACTGGGCGGCAGCGGCAGAGGGGTCAGGAAAAGACTTATGCACCAGAGTTCTTGCATCTGAATGCATCTTTCCAGAACTGTCTAAAAGTCTTGTCAGAGCAAATCTCCGCAGGCTTTCAGCAGATCAACTCCAGCATTCTGGAGGTGAAGACACTTCTGCAAACCATGCATTCAGAAGCAAGATCTTCGCCAAACCACACCTTTTTCAGGTCTGTTGTGGAGCGCATGGAAACGCTCTCTCCTACCCAGCAGATGCATGTAATGCATTCATGCCACGGTGCTCTCCAGCACGTTACCTCCCAACCTCCTCCTCCCACCACAGTAGTTCCTCCACCTGCACCCCCTCCAGCCACTTTCCATCCTCCCCCTCCTATTACATACCATCCACCTCCCCAGCACCAGCCACCTCCCCAGTACCAGCCACCTCCCCAGTACCAGCAACCTCCCCAGTACCAGCAACCTCCCCAGTACCAGCAACCTCCCCAGTACCAGCAACCTCCCCACTTCCAGCAACCTCCCCACTTCCAGCAACCTCCCCACTTCCAGCAACCTGCCCCGTACCAAACTCCTTCCCCCTACCAAACTCCTTCCCCATACAACTTGCCATCAACATCATCTGCTCCTACAGTCCCTGCCCAACCCTCCACCGCCCACCACCTCTTCTGCCTCCCACATGTCCACCCATTCTGTAGCTTTTTCCACACCTTCACCTCTAACTGTTCCTTCCCCACCATGATCCCAGCCCTCTCTCCACACTCCCAGTGTCGAAGTGTCCCGCAGCCCCTCCAGCAGTATTTCCACCCCACACTACACAGATTTGTAATGGGTTTTTTAATAAAAATGCCTATTGTTTTTAAAACCTTTATTAAAAAAGTTTTTTGCACATTAAAAACATTTTACAAAAAAAAAATATTTTAAATAAAAGTTAAATTATCGTTTCACAATGGTTGTCTGTCATTTCTTTCTGCGGCGAACTATGTTTAAAAAAAAGGTTAAATACAGGGTATTTCAAAGGTAAAAAGGTATTCAAAACCAGGTATATAACTGTGGGTACATTTTACCTTTTTGTCACAGTTGTGTTCCTGGTTGTGTTTGAAGCAAAGTATTTCACCTAAAAAGTTGTGTTTATTGTTGGTGATTTCCTAACAATGTACACAACTTTTGTTACAAGGTGAAATACTTTGCATAAAACACAACCAGGTACACACCTGTGGCCTAAAGGTAAAAATAGTAAGACCATGACAAGATAGCCAACTTTGGTTGGCAAAGGTATATACTGTTGGTACAGAAGGTACACAAGTTTGGTTAAGGGCACAAATCTTTCACACTCTGTCATCCTGCCAGTGTACTCTGCCTTGAGGTGACATAAAGTATAGTGCAAAATTGTCCCTCATTACTGAAACCGTCACAGAACTTCTAGTGGTAATGTCATGGTAATCTTGCAAGGTGGTTTCTTCAGAGGTGTCCTCAATGGAAATGGGTTCCTTGCAGATAACAAAATTGTGGAGTACCACGCAAGCTTTGATCACCTCGTCCACAGTTTCTCTCTTGAGGTTGATCGCAGTCAATAGGACCCGCCATTTGGCTGTCAGAATACCAAAGGTACATTCAACCATTCTTCTTGCTCTTGTGAGGCGGTAATTAAAAACGCGTTTTGTTCTTGTCAATCCTCTGCTAGAGTACGGTTTCAAAAGGTGTTCTGACTGCTGGAAGGCTTCATCCCCTACACAGACAAATGGCATAGGTGGACCCAATGTTTGTGGCATCGGTCTAGGGGGTGGGAACTGGAAGGTGTTTCCATACAGTTTACGCCCCATGGCAGACAGTTTGAAAACTTGAGAGTCATTGGAGCGGCCATAGGCCCCAATATCAACAGCAATAAATTTGTATTCCGCGTCAGCGATGGCCATGAGGACAATGGAAAAAAATTTCTTGTAATTGAAATATTCCGATCCCGATCCGGCTGGCTTTACAATGCGGATATGTTTCCCGTCCACAGCGCCCAAGCAGTTCGGAAACTGACATATCTGTTGAAACTTTTCTGAAATTTCAATCCACCTCTCTGTTGTGGGCTCGGGTAAAAACTCTTCAGCTAAGGAGTCCCACAGTGCATGGCATGTGTACTTCACTATTCCAGATATGGTGGAAATCCCGAGTCTGTACTGGAAATGCAGTGACGAAAGGGATTCTCCAGTTGCAAGAAATCTGTGGGGAATTAAAAACAATCAATTAGTTTAAAATCACAGCATTACATACCAAAACTCAGCTATAACACTTGGAGATACAAACTACCACCAACAAGATTGCAGTGAAAGTGTGCTCTGATGCGAGCATATCCAATAAATGTGGCTTACCTTAAAGTCACCATCAGACGCTCTGCGGGTGAAACAGAGAAGCGGCAATAGGTGTCTGCTTTTCTTATGAGGTGTGCAATGCGCTCCACCAAGTAATCAAAATTCTCCATTTTCATCCGAACATACTGTATCCAAAAAATTTATCCGGGTTTCGTCTAAGGTCCATGCAGAGTGTAGAATAGACCCCACGCGTCATTCTCTTGGCTGTGATGGGGTGGATCCACAAATGTCGTCTACGATGCCTGATGCGCTGCTGTCTCGCTCTCTCCTTCTCCAGAACAATCACCCTCAAACGATTCGCCTCCGCTGTAAAATCCGCCAAATTCTTCAAAATATTTCCAATCACAACATCCATCTTCGCCAGTAACTTGCTCTTCTCTCCAACCTGCACTTTCTCCTCTACAACCTGTCAAAGAAGGGCTGTTTGAACACGCTATATATAGTTTTTCAGTAGCCAATCCCGTTCGGAAGGCCACAAGGGTCAATTTTAAAAACCGGATCCGGCGTAATCCGTCAAAAAACGGAACAAAAACCGGATTAACCGGATGAGACGGATCCGGTTTTGTCTGTCAAGAACAAGACGGATCCGGCAGAAAAACGGATCCGTCACATCCGGTTTTACAAAATATTTGCCGGATCCGGCGCGACGCCGAATCGCGCCTGACGCCGAAAACCTGATGTGTGAAAGTAGCCTAAGGCAGCCTAATAACCAACAGAGCTGATGCACCAAAATATAGCCTCCACTTGCACTGCACACAAACTGGTGTGTTGAACAGGCAAAATCGCTAGCAGCAGAAGCAATTTTTTGTATCTTCTTCCCTGCCTAATGCTCTCCCTACAGAATCAGCGGCAGCTCTCCCTATTCTGAGATCAGCAGAAGTAAGATGGCGGTCGGCGTGCACGCCCTTTTACAGCCCCTGTGACGCCACACAAAGCAAGCCAATCACTTGCATGTCCTTCTCAAAGATGGTGATGACCGCTGCCTATGTCATCGCGTTGCCCACAGTGTGCGTCCTCCATCATTGGCTGAAAAAGGGCGTTGGAAGCATCTTTTGAAACGCGACTTTGGCGCTCTGGTCACCGACCTCATGGCCGACCTCACGCTATGGTCGGGTTTCGTTTCATGAAACCCGACTTTTGCGAAAGTCAGCGACTTTTGAAATTGACCGACCCGTTTCGCTCAACTCTAGTTTTTACTGAATAAAAGCACCAAAACTTTAAAAAAAACAGTATAAATGATGTATCACTGTAATCGTACTGACCTAAAGAATAAAGCTTCCTTATCAATTTTACTACACACGAAACAGTATAAACAACCCCCCAAAAATAATTCCTGAATTGCTTTTTTTTTAATTAATTTTGCCTCCCAAAAATCAGAATAGAAAGCAATCAAAAAATGTCATGTGCTAAAAAATGTTACCTATGAAAACATCAACTTGCCCTGCAAAAATTAGCCCTCACATGACTGTCAGCAAAAATTATAGCTATGAAAATATGGCAATGCAAATACTAGTTGCTGCAATAAAAAGCATCTTTTAGTGTGTGATAGAAGCCAAACATAAAAAATGATATAAACCTGGTATTGCTCAAATCACACCGAATAAAGTCTTTTAATCACTTATACCGCATGAGGAACTGTGTAAAAAAACCAATTCTTAACCTGCTGTTGATTTATTTATTCTGCCTCCCAAAGATCACAATAAGGCTCGGCTCATATTTATCCTGCATTCTACGCTGAGCGCTCACACCCGGGTGTCCATGTAAATCTCTGAAATACATGATTCAGACTTAACATCCGGTAGAAGATTCCCTATAATGAGGCAGATGGAGTCACTGTGGATGATGTTTGGCTTCCTATGATCTGACAGTGTCCGTCTTTTTAGGCATGCATAATAGCGCAGTCAACAACAGTTTTGTGCACCTCTGAAAAGAAGGACATGACTGAACAGAGGCCAAACAGAATCCAGATTAACTCTGCTTCTTTGTAGTGAATGGATCCCTTGGGGGAATTAAGTTGAATTACATCCCTTGGATAATTAAATATAAACCTTGATGTAAGTGATCAGCGTAGAGCACAGGATAAGGTCAGCATCACTCTAGCAATGAATATGGACGAGTGTAATGTGATAAAACATCGCATAGCACTCCTACCAGTATTCATTTTTGGGGCAGCTCCCATCACCGGTTTTTCTCGGCCGTATTCCACTTTACTGGTAGTACAAAGCCTCTGGAAAAGTGCTTTGGCTCCTCACTCCCCATAAGAAATTCAGCAAATGTTGCCTTCCGAAGTACAAATGCCACTCTCCCTTTTGGGTTCCGTGTGCCTAAATCACATTTAGTGTCAACATGTTTGACATTTCTGTAACAGTGATTGCCCACCTAATTATGGGTTGTTGTCTCCAGAAGCATGAGCTGGGTACTACCATGTACTAGTAACTACAACATACTGGGGACTGCAATATACGGCCACCACCATTTCAGTTTGCAATTTTTACTCAACAACATCCACTGCTGCTTGTTTTTGGAAAACACCCATGGAGTCAAAATTGTTACTACATCTGTAGATAAATTCCCAAAGGGAATTATATGCAAATTGCCTCTTCAGAAAGAAAGAGGACTTTTACTCTACAGCGCCACTTATTGGTAGTAGCGATCCTACAAGTCACAATCATCCCTTTAACCAGTCTTGTAATATGACTTAGGATAAAAGCCAAATCAGAATCTCAATCACGGTGTTTCGAGCTATTGGCTCTCGTCAGTGCAAAGTATGAGATCTGATTTGGCTAGGTGAGAGGCTCTGGACAGAGGTCTAAGAGGTAAGGTTTCTCCTTGCGGAGAGTGACATGCCAACTCTGGCTTGTCAAGGTAAGGAGGCTTATTCGCCGTGCAATGCTCCTCCCAAACACCAATGGTGCCATATTTACCCAATTTCCAGTGTGAAAATTTAAAATCTCGAGCTAAAACAAAATTTTTGGGAAATTCTACAACAAATTTTGCTGTCCAGTTTTACAGCTACCCTTTTGAAAATAAAAAATTGCCGTTAAAAGCATTTTTGTGGCGAAAATGTGTTTGTTTTTTATTTTCGCTGCTCAACGTCAAAATCTTTTATGAAGAATATAGGTGTTCAAGTTACTCACCACATATCTAGATAAGTTCCTTGAGGGGTTGACTTTTTAAAATGGGGTCACTACCTCTCTTTAGGCACATCAGGGGCTCTTCAAACTAATGATTCCAGTCAATTTTGCATTCAAATAGACAAATGGTGCTCCTACCATTCAGAGCCCTACCGTACGCACGAATAGTAGTATTCCTCCATACTTTGGGTATCAACATATTCTGGAGAAATTGCACAAGTCATTCTATGCTGCATTTCTCCTGTTGCACTTGTGAAAATAAAAAAATGACTAAAAAAAATTTTTGTTAGAAAAATGGGATTTTTTTTTATTTCTAATGCTCAATGTTCTTAATTTCTGAGAAACACCTGGGGGTTCATAGTAATCAACACATATCTAGATAAGCTCCCTGAGCGCCACTTGTGGGGGGTCTCCACTGTTTAGACACATTAGGGGCTGTCTACACACGACATGGCGTCATCTATTGATTCCAGCAAATTTTGCATTCAAAAAGTCAAATGGCACGCCTTCTCTTCTGAGCCCTGCTGTGCCCCAAAGCAGTAGTTTTCACACACATATGGGGTAATGACATACTCAAGAAAAATTACAAAACAAAATGTGTGATGCAATTTCTACTGTTACCTTTGTGAAAATGCAAAATTAGGGGCGAAAAAACATTTTTTTTGGTGAAAAATTAGATTTTTTTATTTTCACGGCTCAATGTTTTTACATTTTCATAGATCAACATTATAAATTTCTGTGATGCACCTGTGAGTATAAGGTACTCACCACACATCTAGATAAGTTCCCTTAGGGGTCTAATTTCCAAAATGATGTCAATTGTGAGCAGTTTCTGCTATTTATACTCATAAGGGCTCTCCAAATGCAACATGGGATCTGCTAATTATTCCAGCAAATTTTGCATTCAAAAGTCAAATGGCACTCCTTCCCTTCTAAGCCCTGCTGTGCCCCAAAACAATAGTTTTCACCTAAATATAGGGGATGATCGTACTCAGGAAAAAGTGCAAACCAAATTGTGCCTTGCAATTTCTACTGTTGCCTCTGTGAAAATACAAAATTAGAGGCTAAAAAGCATTTTTTTTGTGGAAAAATTAGATTTATTTATTTTCATGTCTCAACAATTTTTCATTTTTACAGATCAACATTATAAAATTCTGTAAAGCACCTGTGGGAAGAAGGTGCTCACCACACCTAGATAAGTTCCCCGAGGGGTCATTTGTGAGCAGTTTTGGCTATTTAGGCCCATAAGGGCTCTCCAAACATGACATGGCATCCGCTAATTATTCCAGCAAATTTTACTCTCAAAAAGTCAAATGGTGCTCCTTCCCTTCCGAGCTCTGCCGTGTACCCAAACACTGGTTTAAATTAAAATTTTTGTGAAAAAGTGAAATAGTCATGTGGGAAATGTTACTTATTAACTATTTTGTGTGACATAACTCTCTTGTTTAAGGGCTGTGAGGTAGAGCTGTCATTTACTTGGGGAATTCTCGCTTGGCAGCGAATAAAACACAACCGGCACGGGTTTTCCATCAAACATAGCAGTCCATGCAGTTTATTGTGCAAGTATAAACCGATAGAAGCAATCAACAAAACTTCACATAAACAGCAGAGCGTCCGTTATAGCTTCCCTCTGTAAACCCAGTGTTCACACAGGTTGCTCAATGTCCAGCATACAGGCTCTCTTATACTCATTTATCTCACCCACGTCAGGGTCTCCACATTGTTCCGTCACTCATGCTGCAGACGTCCATATCCCTCCAGGGAACTTTCAGGCTCTGGCAGCCATTACACACAGCCACACACAGGCTGTTAGCCAGGAGACAATCCTGCGCACGAGACCATCCGCTCTGGACCAACCAGGTCCCTGCATTCACTACATGTGACCTACCCTGGCCACATTATGTGGTCTATAGTCACGCACACTGGGTCACGTGACTATGACCTCATCACAGGTCCTTCACACACTCCCATAGCCTTTTACTACAGGCGTTTTCAGACACACCCCTTGGTGGGTTTGTAGGTAACCAGAGCCACCCATCTCTCTAGTTACCGGGAGACTTCTCCCTCTCATATTAAATCAGCATCTCAGCAAAGACCTTGCTGATCACACACACATAAGTCTCCATCTCAAAGCCACCCACTTTGAGATACCTAACGGCCATTCAATATTCTGCCATTCATCCTTTTTCCTGGAACCTCCACACAGCGCCCCCTAGCGGACACAGTGGTTACTACACCACAGGGCATAAAAATGAAAAGTTTTAAAATTGAAAAATTTTCCAAATATTTGCGAAATTTCCAAAATTTTCACAAATAAATGCAAGTCATATCGAAAGAAATTTGACCTCTATCATGAAGTACAATATGTCACAAGAAAACCGTCTCAGAATCAGTGGGGTTCGTGGAAGCGCTCCAGAAATGTAACCACATAAAGTGACAGTGATTAGAGTTGAAAAATTTGGCCTGGTCAGGAAAGTGAAAACTGGCATTGGGTGAAGGGGTTAAAAAACAAAACTGTTTAGAAGCCAAGTATTTTGATTGCTAATATCTCCACAATGGAGAGGCAAAATAATAATAGTAATTAAATAAAAATCATTTCTTAGGCTTTTGCACAGGTCTGTATTTGTATGTGTATAACATAGCACAACAATGTACAAAATTATGTTTTTAATTCTGTATTAATGTCCACTCACATTGAAAATGTTGTTTAATAGTGCACAATTATCTAGTGTCACTGCTGGTTAGTAATATATTTCATGTCTATTTTTTTAAGAAAACACTTATGGAGGTCACATAGCGCTGAGAGAGACATATAGTACGCATCTATCTTGATCTCCTAAGACTTTCTTAAAGGCTATTCCCTCCTTCTAGAAACAGCTGGCTTCATCAGCATATTCATAAGCCCATCTGTTGCCCTTATTACATAGAGCTGCCAAGGAGACATTCATTGGGGTTTCTTCATTTTGCATTTTTTTTTCTCTGCTATTAGCAGAGCTTGTTTCTGGATGTGTAGGTGAAGAGAGACTTTTTGCAAGCCCTGATACTTAAGATCTTCTATTATCAGTATCTTCACTATTTATGCTAATTCTTGATGTGCCCAACCTGTGTACTCATAATGGCTTCATTTGTATTCATGGGCATTGGAAAGTTTAAGTATAAAGTCAGTGTCCCAAGTCAGTTGTAACCCTAAGCTGTTAGTATTTTAGCCTAGCATGCTGCAAAGATGAATATAACTGCTATTACCAAATATGCATGTAGAATGAATAGGCAACACATTGAATTGTATATCCCAACTTATGTTCTGCTGTTATTGATAAGCCTATAGTGCACATTGTGGTCGCTGTTCACAGATGTTGACATTTTCTCAAAAGTAGCAAAATAATTTATTTGCCAAAGGAAATATATTATATTACTAGCTGAAGAGCCCGGCGTTGCCTGGGCATAGTAACCAACTGTGGTTAGTTATAACAAATTATAATGATTATATTGCACATAAAAACAGTGCATATAATGCTATCCTGTGTGATACTGACTGCTGCGCCATGTATCCTATAACTCTGCCCTTCATCTGGCCAAACAATCCTACTTCACCCCCCGCATCACCTCACTAGCCAACAACCCAAGACTACTTTTTGAAACCTTAAACTCCCTCTTGAAACCTAAAGTACAGGCCCCCATCACAAACCTCAGCGGTGAGGATCTGGCCACTTATTTCCTAGAAAAAATCAACCACATCCATCAGGATATCTCAGCCCAATCTCCTCAGTGCCTGGATCCCCTTCCCTGCCGCACCTCAAGCTCACTAGATATCTTTGAACCTGTTTCAGAAGAAGAAGTTTCCAAGCTCCTCGCTTCGGCTCGGCCTACAACCTGCAACAGTGACCCCATTCCTTCACAGCTCCTGCAGTCTCTCTCACCAGTGGTCACCACTCACCTGACTAAAATATTTAACCTCTCTCTTTCTTCAGGTATACTCCCTCCTCATTTAAACATGCTAACTACAGACCTGTCTCTAACCTTTCCTTCATCTCTAAACTCCTGGAACGCTTGGTCCACTCCCGTCTAATCCGCTATCTCTTGGATAACTCTCTTCTCAACCCCTTACAATCTGGTTTCCGCTCTTTACACTCCACTGAAACTGCCCTCACTAAAGTCTCTAATGATCTAATAACAGCTAAATCGAAAGGTCATTGCTCCCTGCTGATTCTCCTGGATCTCTCTGCCGCATTTGACACTGTGGATCACCAGCTCCTCCTCACTATGCTCTGCTCTATAGGCCTCAAGGATACAGCCCTCTCCTGGTTCTCCTCCTACCTTTCTGACCGCTCCTTCACCGCATCTTTTGCCAGCTCCTCTTCCTCTCCTCGTCCCCTTACTATCGGGGTCTCGCAGGGCTCAGTCCTAGGCCCCTCCTCTTCTCTCTATACACTCCCCCTATTGGACAAACAATCAGCAGATTTGGGTTCCAGTATCATCTCTATGCTGATGACACACAATTATACACTTCTTCCCCTGATATCACCCCTACCCTAATTCAAAATACCAAGGATTGTCTATCTGCTGTCTCTAACATCATGTCCTCCCTCTATCTGAAACTAAATCTCTCCAAAACTGAACCTCTTGTGTTTCTCCCCTCTACTAACCTCACTCTACCTAACATCGAAATAACCCTGGAGGGTTCAACCATAGCTCCCAAGCAGCATGCCCGCTGTCTTGGGGTCATATTCGACACTGAACTTTCCTTTACTCCCTATATCCGATCACTCACTCACTCACGTCACCTGCATCTTAAAAACATCTCCAGAATCCGACCTTTTCTCACCTTTGAAACTTCTAAGACTCTTACTGTCACTCTTATTCATTCTCGCCTGGACTACTGCAACTCTCTTCTGATCGGTCTCCATCTTACCAAACTTTCTCCTCTCCAATCCATCTTGAATGCGGCAGCCAGGGTCATATTTCTGTCCAGCCGCTTCACCGATGCCTCCATCTTGTGCCAGTCATTACACTGGCTACCTGTTCGCTACAGGGTCCAGTATAAACTCATCTCTCTCACCCACAAAGCTCTCCATTGTTCTGCACCGCCTTATATCTCCTCTCTCATCTCTGTCTATTGCCCTACATGTGCCCTCCGTTCTACAAATGACCTAAGACTAACATCCCCCGTAATCCGAACCTCGCACCTCCGTCTCCAAGACTTCTCTCTTGCTGCTCCAGCTCTCTGGAATGCACTTCCCCAGATGATCAGACTGATACCTAGCCCTGATCTATTCAAGTGTGCTTTGAAAACCAATCTCTTCAAACAAGCCTACCACATCAACTACTCAGTAAACTAACTTTGAATCTGCACCCTACTATTCATCTGTCTCCACACCCTCCATGCACACGATAACTGCACTTGATACTTGACTATTGCACTTAAACACACGGGCTGATGACCGGATCACGCAGCTTTATATGAAAATCCCTATTTATTATAATTGCCAGACCTGAAATAACAAGCACTTCTCACCGACTGTGTCCCCCCATTTCCTTGTAGATTGTAAGCTTGTGAGCAGGGACCTCACTCCTAATGGCACTGTTTAAATTGTCTTAACTTGTATTGAATTTATTGTCTGTACATGTTCCCGCTTAATTGTAAAGTGCTGCGGAATATATTGGTGCTATATAAATAAAAATTATTTTTATTAATTATTATTATTATTCTGTGTGATACTGTCTGCTGAGCCGTGTATCTAATCCTATCCTATGTGATACTGCCTGCTGAGCCGTGTATCTAATACTATCCTGTGTGATAGAGTTGAGCGAAACGGGTCGAAAAAATTCAAAAGTCACCGACTTTTGGCAAAGTCGGGTTTCATGAAACGAAACCCGACCCTAGGATGAGGTCGGCCACGAGGTCGGCGACTTACGCGCCAAAGTCGCGTTTCAAAAGTTTGTTTTGCGCTCTTTTTCAGCCAATCAGGATCCACGGACACTGTGGGCAACGTGATGACATAGGCACGGGTCACCACCATCTTTCAGAATGGCATGCAAGTGATTGGCTTGCTTTGGTGGGCGTCACAGGGGCTATAAAAGGGCGTGCACGCCGACCGCCATCTTACTTCTGCCGATCTTAGTATAGGGAGAGGTTGCTGCTGATTCTGTAGGGAGAGCGTTAGGCAGGGAAGAAGACAAAAAAACTGCTTCTGCTGCTAGCGATTTGGCCTGCACAACACACCAGTCACTGTGTGTGCAGTGCAAGGGGAGGCTATATAGTGGTGTATCAGTGGTGTTGGTTGTTGGGCTGCCTTTTAACGCTTCCTGACAGGCTGGCATTGCTGTTTACCCACTGCTCCGCAAACTGCTTTTTTAAAAGCAATCCCAATTTTTTTTTTTTGTACTGCTGAGAAGAAAAAAAAACTGCTTCTGCTGCTAGCAATTTGGCCTGCACAACACACCAGTCACTGTGTGTGCAGTGCAAGGGGAGGCTATATAGTGGTGTATCAGTGGTGTTGGTTGTTGGGCTGCCTTCTAAGGCTTCCTGACAGGCTGGCATTGCTGTTTACCCACTGCTCTGCAAACTGCTTTTTTAAAAGCAATCCAATCTCCCTTATCCTCTAGTCACTTTTGTCACAGCAGTGCCATCGAGCCTGTCACATAGCGCTCAGATATTCATTGGGCCTCACACAATCCAAAAGTGTCCAGTGTCCAAAAGTGTGTGCAGAGATTCAAAATCTCCCTTATCCTCTAGTCACTTTTGTCACAGCTGTGCCATCGAGCCTGTCACATAGCGCTCAGATATCAGTGGGCCTCACACAATCCAAAAGTGTCCACTGTCCACAAGTGTGTGCAGAAATTCAAAATCTCCCTTATCCTCTAGTCACTTTTGTCACAGCTGTGCCATCGAGCCTGTCACATAGCGCTCAGATATCAGTGGGCCTCACACAATCCAAAAGTGTCCACTGTCCACAAGTGTGTGCAGAAATTCAAAATCTCCCTTATCCTCTAGTCACTTTTGTCACAGCTGTGCCATCGAGCCTGTCACATAGCGCTCAGATATCAGTGGGCCTCACACAATCCAAAAGTGTCCACTGTCCACAAGTGTGTGCAGAAATTCAAAATCTCCCTTATCCTCTAGTCACTTTTGTCACAGCTGTGCCATCGAGCCTGTCACATAGCGCTCAGATATCAGTGGGCCTCACACAATCCAAAAGTGTCCACTGTCCACAAGTGTGTGCAGAAATTCAAAATCTCCCTTATCCTCTAGTCACTTTTGTCACAGCAGTGCCATCGAGCCTATCACATAGCGCTCAGATATCAGTGGGCCTCACACAATCCAAAAGTGTCCACTGTCCACAAGTGTGTGCAGAAATTCAAAATCTCCCTTATCCTCTAGTCACTTTTGTCACAGCTGTGCCATCGAGCCTGTCACATAGCGCTCAGATATCAGTGGGCCTCACACAATCCAAAAGTGTCCACTGTCCACAAGTGTGTGCAGAAATTCAAAATCTCCCTTATCCTCTAGTCACTTTTGTCACAGCAGTGCCATCGAGCCTGTCACATAGCGCTCAGATATCAGTGGGCCTCACACAATCCAAAAGTGTCCAGTGTCCAAAAGTGTGTGCAGATATTCAAAATCTCCCTTATCCTCTAGTCACTTTTGTCACAGCAGTGCCATCGAGCCTGTCACATAGCGCTCAGATATCAGTGGGCCTCACACAATCCAAAAGTGTCCAGTGTCCAAAAGTGTGTGCAGATATTCAAAATCTCCCCTATCCTCTAGTCACTTTTGTCACAGCAATGCCATTGAGCCTGTCACATAGCGCTCAGATATCAGTGGGCCTCACACAATCCAAAAGTGTCCACTGTCCACAAGTGTGTGCAGAAATTCAAAATCTCCCTTACCCTCTAGTCACTTTTGTCACAGCTGTGCCATCGAGCCTGTCACATAGAGCTCAGATATCAGTGGGCCTCACACAATCCAAAAGTGTGCACTGTCCACAAGTGTGTGCAGAAATTCAAAATCTCCCTTATCCTCTAGTCACTTTTGTCACAGCAGTGCCATCGAGCCTGTCACATAGCGCTCAGATATCAGTGGGCCTCACACAATCCAAAAGTGTCCAGTGTCCAAAAGTGTGTGCAGATATTCAAAATCTCCCTTATCCTCTAGTCACTTTTGTCACAGCAGTGCCATCGAGCCTGTCACATAGCGCTCAGATATCAGTGGGCCTCACACAATCCAAAAGTGTCCAGTGTCCAAAAGTGTGTGCAGATATTCAAAATCTCCCTTATCCTCTAGTCACTTTTGTCACAGCAGTGCCATCGAGCCTGTCACACAGCGCTCAGATATCAGTGGGCCTCACACCATCCAAAAGTGTCCACTGTGAACAAGTGTGTGCAGAAATTCAAAATCTCCCCTGTCCTATAGACACCTTGTACCTTGTTTTACATTACTATATAGTTTGTTGGATTTTGTCTACATTTCTACCAAAAATGAGGAAGGCTGGTGGAAGAGGCCGTGGAATTGGGCGGGGGTTGGCAGCTGGTAATGATGGTGTTGGTGGTGGATCTGATGGTAGTGGCAAGAGCAAAATAGGACCGAATGCAGGAGGTGCTGACTCTGCGTCATCGTCTGGCTACATAAGGCCTCGAACGCTTAGTTTTCTAGGAGTTGGCAAACCGCTTTTAAAGCCAGAGCATCAGGAAAAAGTTTTGTCTTACATTGCTGACTCAGCCTCCAGCTCTATCGCCTCCTCTTCTGAAGTTGTGAAAAGTAAAAGCACTGAGTCATCATTGGAGGCTCATGTTCATGAACCACACCTTTCCTTGTGTCCTTCACCCCAACCAAGATTGAAGGATGACGCAGGCCATACTACTGATTACTCCATGGAGCTGTTTTCACATACCATGCCTGGATTATCAAGTGAAATGGAGAATTACCCAGGCCAAGATGAATCTGACATGGAGTGCACTGATGCACAGCCGCTGATGGATGATTCTGCTGGTACATTCACTCAGAGCACTACATTGTCCTCGCAGTGTACAGAGCCAGATTCTGACCCTGATGAGACTCAGGTGCCCCTTCCCGCACACTATACCACCATACACGGTGACACAGAGGAAGGTGCACATGACATAGAAGAGGAGGTGATGGATGACCCAGTTGTTGACCCAGATTGGCATCCATTGGGGGAAGAGGGTGCTGCTTCCAAAAGCTCAGATGAGGAGCATCCAAAGCAGACATCGACATCGCAACAGCTGTTATCTGGCAGGCCCGGAGCACTCCAAAGACAGGTTCCAAACATCAAAAGAGTTGCTGGACAGCTTGTCCAGAGGGTCAAAAGATCACAGCGTGCTAGGCCGCAAAATGTCTGCCAAAGTAGGAAGAGTGCAGTGTGGCACTTTTTTGAACAAAATCCTCATGATCAGGCCAAGGTTATCTGTAAGAAGTGCGCAAAGACCTTTAGCCGAGGGAAAAATCTGAAAAATTTGAATACCAGTTGCATGCTTAGACATTTAACCAGCATGCACTTGCAAGCGTGGACACAACACCAAACCTCAAGTGCCACATGTGCAACTGATCACAACGAAGGTAGTCAGCAACGCTACATTGTTTCCCCTACTGTAAGCCCACCGGTTAGCACAGCAGCAAATGTTGAGGTGTCGTTGCAAGACCACAGCAGTCAGGGAGTCCCACTGTTATATCAACGAAAGACTGATTCTAGGCCATCAGAAAGAACACCAACTCCATCACCATCATCAACCCTCTCTCAGTCCGCCCTGTCCACCGCTACTTCCACCATATGCAGCTCTCAAGTCCAGCTCACCCTCCCAGACACTATGAGTAGGTCAAGAAAGTACTCAGTCTCTCATCCGCGTACACTGGGTTTGAACGCCCACATTGCCAAACTAATCTCGTTTGAGATGATGCCCTTTCGGTTGGTGGAAAGCACAGCTTTCCGCGAACTCATGGCCTATGCAGTACCACGCTATGACCTACCCAGTCGCCACTTCTTCTCTCGCAAAGCCATCCCAGCCCTCCACCATCATGTGAAAGACCGCATTGTCCATGCACTCAAGCAGTCAGTGAGCGGAAAGGTGCACCTCACAACTGATGCATGGTCCAGTCGGCATGGCCAGGGCCGTTACGTGTCCATCACTGCGCACTGGGTTAATGTGGTGGATGCAGGGTCCACAGGGGACAGCGGTGGTGGGACAGTGCTGCCTAGCCCACGGTATAGGAAACAGTTGGCTGTAGGCGTTCGACCCTCCTCCTCCTCCACCTCCTCCAGAAGCGAAAGCTCGTCCACAGAGCGCAGTCGTACGAGCACTCCATCTGCAGCTGCCACTGTTGCACATGATGTGTCCCCCTATCGAGCAGCTAGTGGAAAGCGTCAGCAGGCTGTGTTGCAGATGATGTGTTTGGGCGACAGACACACCGCCGAGGTGCTGGCCGAGTACTTGAAGCGACAAACTGAGTCATGGCTGGGCAGTGTACATCTTGAGGCAGGCAAGGTAGTTAGTGATAACGACCGTAATTTTGTGGCAGCCATAGCCCTTTCAAAACTCAGCCACATACCTTGCTTGGCTCACACCTTGAACCTGGTGGTGCAGTGCTTCCTCAAAAATTATCCGGAGTTAACAGCCCTGCTCCAGAAGGTGCGAAGACTGTGCGCGCACATCCGCCGGTCGCCTGTACACTCCGTTCGTATGCAGAAGCTGCAGCGATTGCTCCACCTTCCCAACCACCGCCTCATTATCGACATTGCAACAAGGTGGAACTCCACCCTGCACATGGTGGAGCGGCTGTGCGAGCAGAGGCAGGCCATAATGCATTTGTGGGAGGATACACGGCCAGGCACTTTGAGAGCAGACATGGAGTTGACAGGTGTGCAGTGGTCGAAGCTGAAAGACCTTTGTAAAGTCCTTCAGTGTTTTGAGGAATGCACACGGCTGGTAAGCGCAGACGACGCCATCCTAAGCATGAGCATCCCACTTATGCGTCTGCTCATGCAAACTTTGACGCACCTTAAGGAGCAGGCGTCTGCAGCCAATGTTGATGAGGAGGAAGAGGAGGAGGGAATCCTTGATGACATTCAGCCATTGTCTGCTCAGGGACGTCTCCTGGACGAGGTGGAGGAAGAAGAGGAGGAGGAGGAGGATGATGGGGATGATTACTTAGGGGAGGAGGATGCATCTCGTGGGGCAAGTGAAAATGTTGGTGTGGCAAGGTCTGGTACAGGGTTTGTGCGTGACTGGAGGGATGTGGATTTGCCAGAAAGTGCTCCTCCACCCAGCACTCGCAGTGCATCATTGACACCGGGAACATTGGCCCACATGTCAGATTATGCCTTGCGGATCCTAAAAAGGGACCCCCGCATTGCCAAAATGATGAACGATGACGACTACTGTTTGGCCAGCATCCTGGATCCACGCTATAAAGGCAAATTACAAAACATCATGCCACAGGAGAACCTTGGCCTAATATTGGCTAATAAACAAGCAACTCTGGTAAATCGGTTGCTTGAGGCATTCCCAGCACACAGCAGCGGTGATGGTTCTCACACGAGCCGTACGGGCCGGGGGCAGCTTGGCAGAGGTGTTCGTGGTGCACACAGCAGAAGTGGCGTTGGAGACAGGGGTTTCATGACAATGTTGTGGACTGATTTTTCAAATACCGCTCACACAACTGGTAATACTGCATCGATGGAAAGTGACAGGAGACAGCAGTTGTCAACTATGGTTACAAACTACTTTTCCTCCCATATCGATGTTCTCCCACACAGGTCATTCCCCTTTGACTATTGGGCCGCTAAACTGGACACCTGGCCTGAATTGGCACAATATGCCTTACAGGAGCTCGCTTGCCCAGCTGCAAGTGTGCTATCGGAAAGAGTCTTCAGTGCAGCTGGATCAATCCTGACAGAAAAAAGGACCCGTCTGTCAACCCAAAATGTGGATGATCTAACCTTCATTAAAATGAACCACGCATGGGTTTCCAAGGATTTTGTCCCACCTTCCCTTGATGACACATAGGGTGACAGAAAAATGGCTTGCTTTTGTCCACCTCTTCCTGGTACTTCACCTATTTCGCCTTTTGCATCAGCTGAATGTCCAACATCAACATATGCCACTTTCTAAAACTCCCTAACTGTGCTGCCTCCCCCCCCATGGCCGGGGTCACCACCTACCGCATGACACCGTGCGAGTGCCGTTGCCCTGGACAGGTGGGTAGGCCGACTCTTGGGCGCGGGCACTGGCACAGGGTCCCTCATGGTGCAATCAAGTGTCTCTGACGGTGGTGGTGCACACCCGCCGTCAGACACACCGCTGTACTATGAGGGGCCCAGTGCCAGTACCGACGCCCACGAGTGGGCCCCCCTTGCTTGGGCAGGGCCCCAGCATTTGCAATCTTTACCTCTCCCTGCTCCTCCGCTGTGTAATCTGGGCCGTCAAATCCATACTGTGCCTGACACCATCTGAGCCTGCCTCCTGAGTCATATATTTTGAATGTGTACGCTATCCATACATGTTATCCAGGGATACGGTACTCTTTCTAACCTTTGTGCAATCACGTGCAATCCATACTGGGCCTAACACCGTCTGAGCCTGCCTCATGCTGTATAGACATATATTTTGAATGTGTACGCTATCCATACATGTTATCCAGGGATACGGTACCCTTTCTAACCTTTGTGCAATCACCTGCAATCCATACTGGGCCTAACACCGTCTGAGCCTGCCTCCTGAGACATATATTTTGAATGTGTACGCTATCCATACATGTTATCCAGGGATACGGTACCCTTTCTAACCTTTGTGCAATCACGTGCAATCCATACTGGGCCTAACACCGTCTGAGCCTGCCTCATGCTGTATAGACATATATTTTGAATGTGTACGCTATCCATACATGTTATCTGGGGATACGGTACCCTTTCTAACCTTTGTGCAATCACGTGCAATCCATACTGGGCCTAACACCGTCTGAGCCTGCCTCCTGAGACATATATTTTGAATGTGTACGCTATCCATACATGTTATCCAGGGATACGGTACCCTTTATAACCTTTGTGCAATCACGTGCAATCCATACTGGGCCTAACACCGTCTGAGCCTGCCTCATGCTGTATATACATATATTTTGAATGTGTATGCTATCCATACATGTTATCCAGGGATACGGTACCCTTTCTAACCTTTGTGCAATCACGTGCAATCCATACTGGGCCTAACACCGTCTGAGCCTGCCTCATGCTGTATAGACATATATTTTGAATGTGTACGCTATCCATACATGTTATCCAGGGATACGGTACCCTTTCTAACCTTTGTGCAATCACGTGCAATCCATACTGGGCCTAACACCGTCTGAGCCTGCCTCATGCTGTATAGACATATATTTTGAATGTGTACGCTATCCATACATGTTATCCGGGGATACGTTACCCTTTCTAACCTTTGTGCAATCACGTGTAATCCATACTGGGCCTAACACCGTCTGAGCCTGCCTCCTGAGACATATATTTTGAATGTGTACGCTATCCATACATGTTATCTGGGGATACGGTACCCTTTCTCACCTTTGTGCAATCACGTGTAATCCATACTGGGCGTGAGAACGGCTGGCGAGCTGTTAAGCAAGCTACAGCACCTGTCCAGACAAGTACAGGGATTCCCTAGCGAGGAGACTTATTTGATTGTTTTCAATGTTGGGACAGCAATTTTTGGGGAGCACTATACTCTGGAGAATGATAGATGGGGCCCACCATACACTGGAACATTCCAAAGGTGGACATCAGACACTGGAGCAGCATTTACAGGGCCCATTATACACTAGAGCATTAGAAATGGGGCCCATTATGTTTGGAGCATTATTTGGGCCCATAAGACAGTGGAGCTTCATCCATGGGGACCAACATATACTGTAGCATTATGTGGAGCTCATCATATACTGTTTCAAACATTATATGGGACCAATGATTCTGTATGGAGAAATAGATGGGCCTCGTCATGAGATGTAAAAAGTGAGGTATTTTTCATTGTACTATACCGCTATTTCTCTGCCGTATCGGAGCATGATGAGTTGTGGTATGTGTTAAAGGGGCGCTCTTTCGCCCAGGGCACATGAAATCCTGGAGCCAGCCCTCCCCCCCCACAATTTGTAGCCAAATAACCCCCATTTTTCAGTGCGTAACTTCTATTATGAAGTTAATTAAGGTTGACAAGCTTAAGAAAGAAGAATTGATGCTTTTGGCATTCAAATGGGCACTGTAGGTGTGTTTCCTGTCCTCCTCTCACTGCCGACTTTTATTCCCCATTGACTTACATTGGGTTTCGTGTTTCGGGACGACCCCGACTTTTCCCTATAATCGGACGATCTTGCTCGACCCGACTTTTGGAAAAGTCGGGTTTCACGAAACGAAACGCGACCCTAAAAAACCAAAAGTCGCTCAACTCTACTGTGTGATACTGACTGCTGAGCTGTGTATCTAATCTTATCCTGTGTGATACAGTCTGCTCAGCTGTATATCTAACCCTATCCTGTGTGATACTGACTGCTGAGCCATGTGTCTAATCCTCTCCTGTGTGATACTGCCTGCTGAGTCATGTATCTATTCCTATCCTGTGTGATACTGACTGCTGAGCTGTGTATCTAATCCTATCCTGTGTGATACTGACTGCTGAGCTGTGTATCTAATCCTATCCTGTGTGATACAGTCTGCTCAGCTGTGTATCTAATCCTATCCTGTGTGATACTGATTGCTGAGCCATGTATGTAATACTATTCTGTGTTACTGACTGCTGAGCCATGTATGTAATACTATTCTGTGTTACTGACTGCTGAGCTGTGTATCTAATCCTATCCTGTGTGATACTGACTTCTGAGCTGTATATCTAATCCTATCCTGTGTGATACTGACTGCTGAGCCGTGTATCTAATCCTATCCTGTGTGATACTGACTGCTGAGCCTTGTATCAAATCCTATCCTGTGTGATACTGACTGCTGAGCCATATGTCTAATCCTCTCCTGTGTGATACTGACTGCTGAGCCGTGTATCTAATCCTATCCTGTGTGATACTGGACTCGCCCTGCAGTCTGTGTCAGAGGGTGGTCTGTGTTGGCACAGTAATAAATTGTGTTATTTCCAGCTTTACAGAAGGACGATAACACCATAGAAATGATAAGAATAATAGGCCTCAGTTACCACAACTGTCTACAAAGAAAACTGTTGCTGACAGAAACCAATCACAGCTCAATTTTCATCTTTTAAACAGCTCTGGGACAGCGTGGTGAGTTTTGAGTGGCGACTTTTGTGTTTCGACTTTTATGTGGTGAGGTTGGTGTATGTGTGGTGAAATGTGTGCTGAGGGTGGTATACTGTATGTGTTGAAGTACGTGGTAGTGTGTGGCGCATTTTGTGTGTTGATATCCCCGTGTGTGGTGAGTATCCCATGTCAGGGCCCTACCTTAGCAACTGTACGGTATATAGAATCATAGAATCATAGAATCGTAGAGTTGGAAGGGACCTCCTGGGCCATCTGGTCCAACCCCCTGCTCAAAGCAGGATTCGCTAAATCATCCCAGTCAGATGTCTGTCCAGCCTCTGTTTGAAGACTTCCATTGAAGGAGAACTCACCACTTCTCGTGGCAGCTTGTTCCACTTATTGATCACTCTAACTGTCAAAAAGTTTTTTCTAATATCTAATCTGTGTCTCCTCCCATTCAGTTTCATCCCATTGCTTCTAGTCTTTCCTTGGGCAAATGAGAATAAAGTTGATCCTTCTACAATGTGACAGCCCTTTAGATATTTGTAGACAGCTATTAAGTCTCCTCTCAGTCTTCTCTTTTGCAAACTAAACATTCCCAAATCCTGCAACCTTTCCTCATAAGACAGGGTTTGCAGACCGGTCACCATTCTGGTCGCTCTTTTCTGAACTTGCTCCAGTTTGTTGATGTCTTTTTTAAAATGTGGTGCCCAAAACTGGACACAATATTCCAGATGAGGTCTGACCAAAGAGGAGTAGAGGGAAATAATGACTTCACGTGATCTAGACTGTATGCTTCTGTTAATACATCCTAGAATTGCATTTGCCTTTTTTGCTGCTGTATCACACTGTTGACTCATATTCAGTCTGTGATCTATTAGTATACCCAAGTCTTTTTCACATGTGCTGTCACTTAGCCCTATTCCTCCCATTCTATATATGCTTTTTTCATTTTTATTGCCCAGATGTAGTACTTTGCATTTCTCCCTGTTAAAAACCATTCTGTTAGTTGCTGCCCACTTCTCCAGTTTATTTAAATCTTTTTGAATCCTCTCTCTCTCTTCTCTAGTATTAGCTATCCCTCCTAGCTTTGTGTCATCAGAAAATTTAATCAGTTTACCCTCAATTCCTTCATCTAAATCATTGATAAAGATGTTGAACAATACAGGGCCCAGGACAGAGCCCTGTGGTACCCCACTTGAGACATTCCTCCAACTGGATGTGCAGCCATTTACGACCACTCTTTGGGTCCGATCACTAAGCCAGTTATGAATCCACCTAACAGTTGCCTTGTCCATTCCATACTTAGTCATTTTTTCAATAAGGATTGTATGAGAGACTTTGTCAAATGCTTTGCTGAAGTCAAGATATACTATATCTACAGCATTTCCTTGATCCACCCAATCAGTGATACCGTCATAGAAGGAAATTAAGTTAGTCTGACATGACTAATTAGTTACAAACCCATGCTGACTCTGTTTAATCACTTCATTCTTATCCAGGTATTGACATACATGTTGTTTAATAATTTGTTCAAAGATCTTTCCTGGTATAGAAGTCAGACTCACCGGCCTATAGTTGCCTGGGTCCACCTTCTTCCCCTTTTTGAAGATAGGAACAACATTTGCTCTTCTCCAGTCTTCTGGCACTTCTCCTGTTCTCCAAGAATTTTCAAAGATTATGGAGAGGGGTTCAAAAATTTCTTCTGCTATCTCCTTCAGTACTCTGGGGTGTAATTCATCTGGACCTGGAGACTTGAATTCATTTAGGTTAGCTAAGTGTTTCCTCACTATCTTTCTGTTTATAGATATCCTGGATTCTTCTATTCCCTTAATAGGACAGTGAATAACAGTTGATGTTACATTACCTTTCTGAGAAAAAACAGATGCAAAATAGGAATTTAAAAGTTCAGCCTTCTCGACATCCTGTCTTACCATTTCATCATTTTCATCCTGTAAAAATCCTATAGTATCTTTGACTTTTCTTTTACTTTTGACATATCCCCAAAATCCTTTATTATTGCTTTTGACATCTCTTGCAAGCCTCAATTCATTTTCAGCTTTAGATAATCTGATTTGTGCCCTGCAGGTTCTGCAGACAGCATTATATTCTTCTTTAGATATGCCTCCCTCTTTCCATTTTATAAACATTTTTTTCTTCCTTTTTAGCATGTGCTTAAGTTCTGTGTTCATCCATCCTGGTTTCCTTAAATGCTTCCTATTCTTCCCTCTTTTCGGAATTGTTAACAACTGTGCTTTGAGAATTTCATTTTTGAAGATTTCCCATCCTTCCTGGACATTTTTGTCTTTAAGGATATCCAGCCATTGGATCCCTCCAATTCTCTTTCTGAATCCCTTAAAATCTGCCTTTCTGAAATCTAACCTTGACGTCTGAGTCTTCACAAGTCTTCCGCCTCTAGTTATCCAAAATTCTAAAATAGCATGGTCGCTACCTCCTAGGGTCCCAGCCACTTTTACCTCCTCAACCATTTCCTCCCTGTTTATAAGGATTAGATCCAAGGTTGCAGTTCCCCTTGTTTTCTCTCCTACCTTTTGGAAGATAAAGTTGTCAGCAAGAGAGGATAAGAATTTCCTTGACCTGTTAGTTTTGCCTGAGAGAGATTCCCAACAAATGTCTGGATAGTTGAAATCTCCCATGACAACTATGTCATATTTTTTGGAGAACTTGGCCATTTGATGCATAAAGAGTTCATCCATATCTTCAGCTTGCACAGGCGGCCTGTAGTAAATGCCTACAATGGTGTCCTTTCCATTGTTCTGTCCTTGTATTCTTACCCAAACAGTTTTCACAGAACTCCCAGTCTCTGATGCTTCAATCTCTGTGCAGATATACGCGTTTCTAACATACAATGCGACACCTCCTCCTCGTTTATCAAGTCTGTTTCTTGCAAATAAGTTGTATCCTTCTAGTCTTGTATTCCAATCATGTGTATTGTCCCACCAAGTTTCAGTGATTCCAATGACATCATATTTCTTTTCCTGTGTTAGTAGTTCCAATTCTCCTTGTTTGTTGCCTATGCTTTGTGCATTAGTATAGAAACATTTTAGTTTGTGATTGGTTTTTTCTTTCTCCAATATTTTTATTAATTAGATTCTTTCGTCTTTGTTCTTCCTTTCCACTTCTAATAGCAGAGTTCTCAATAGCATTTGTAAGGTATATGGCTTTTTCTGGTCTTTTGCTTCCCTTCCCATGTTGTTCTAGTTTAAAGCTCTCCTTACAAGTGTAGCAAGGCGACTTCCAAATACATGCTTTCCAGTCTTCGTAAGGTGCACCCCATCTCTAGCAAGTAGTCCATCGTATAAGTAGTTCACTCCGTGATCCAGAAATCCAAATCGTTGCTGACGGCACCATCGACGTAGCCAGTTGTTCACCTGCAGAATCTTATTCCACCTCCTCGTTCCATGGCCATCCACTGGGAGGATGGAAGAGAAGACCACCTGCACTCCCAATTCTTTCACTTTCTTGCCTAAGTCTTCAAAGTCTCTGCAGATGGTTTCCAGGTCGTTTCTTGCGGTGTCATTTGTCCCCACATGTAGTAGCAGGAATGGGTAGTCATCTGTAGGTCTGAAGAGTCCTGATATCCTGTCAGACACATCGCTCTCATTCTTTAAGTCCCCCTTGTTCACATCTGGCAGCTGTCAATTTGCCTCCAACACTTTTCCTTTCACTTTTTCCCCATTATGTAGATAGGGGCAAAATTGTTTGGTGAATTGGAACGCGCAGGGTTAAAATTTCACCTCACAATATAGCCTGTGACGCTCTCGGGGTCCAGACGTGTGACTGTGCTAAATTTTGTGGCTGTAGCTGCGACGGTGCGGATTCCAATCCCGGACATACACACATACATACATACACACACACATTGAGCTTTATATATTAGATATTATTCTCTTAGTATTAAATATTACATTGATGTTCAATTAAAGATTTGTGCTACAAGTAAATTTGATAGGCACATACTCCAAGTACCTTCATTTATTTCCTTATTTATATAATTGCATGTCCTATTATTGAGATAATATCCCCCAGTAGAATACTGCCTTAATGTGGTACCATACTGTAACAACAGTATAAACCCCCTGATAAAATGTGAGGTATTCCTCGTATAAAAATATCATACCAAGACGAATCATTTCAGAAAATTTTCCAGCTTGAATATCACCCATAATCTGTATAACTCCACTGAAAGCAACTCAGATCATTTTGAGGTTAAAGTACAAATTAAAAACCTAAAATTATGTGGTTGTATAAGTGTGAGCACTCTCTATTAATTGGGAATGTGTTTGTGTTCAGAATAAGCCAATCATGTTTAAATTCGTGTTAAGGTACGTGCACACGCTGCGGATTGCAGTGCGGATTTGGCCGCGCGGATTTTGTAAAATCCGCAGGTAAATCTACTGGTCAAAAGACCTGCGGTTTTACCTGCAGATTGCTCTGCGGTTTTGCCCTGCAGTTTTTCATCTCCACAATGGAGGAGATGGCAAACTGCAGCGGAATCCGCAGAAAGAATTGACATGTCAATTCTTTCTGCGGTTTCAAAACGGCAGAAAAACCGCGCGGAAAAATCCGCACCGTCTGCACTGCGGTTTTTTATTCCCATAGGGAATAATGGTACTGTACACTGCAGCAAAAACTGCTGCAGACCCGCAGCGGCCATATCCACTGCGGACCTGCAGCAGAATCCGCAGCGTGTGCGCACACCCTTAAACTTAAATAGTAGTCAGTGCGCAACTGACATAATTTTACAGGGATTCTGATTAAACTGTATTAATATCGTGCAACACTGTGAGGAAGTCAACCAGAAGTGGCTTAAATTTCGCAAAATGGTGGCAACCTACAAAATGGTGTGCCTCAAAAATGTATGAAAAGAAAAGAAGAAAATCAGTTCAGGAGGCTTCCAAGAGGCCTACAGCAACAGTAAAGAAGTTGCAAGAATTTCTGTCAAGTACTGGTTGTGTACTGCTTGACAGTAATCTTCTTTATTATTCCTATATATGGCTTATAAGGTAGAGTGGCAAAAAGGAAGTTTTTTCTTACAAGGAAAACATTCAAATACAGCTCTGTTTTACCAATACCCACATCATGTCTGCCAAAAGCACATGGGAGAGAGAATGTGTTGTGGTCTGATGAGACCAGTGTTGATCTCTTTGGCCATAATTAAAAAAATATATTTAGTGCAAAGCCAATGCTGTGCATCATGAAAGGTACAGCATACCCACAGTGGAGCATGGTTGGAGGCAGCATTATGCTTTGCAGCTTTTTTTTCTGCAGCTTGAACTGGAGCTTCCGTCATGATGGAGGGAATTATGAACATTTCCAAGTGTCAGTCAATGTTGCAACAAAACCTTCAGGGCTTTGCCAAAAAAGTTGAAGATGAAGAAGATTTTTTCCTTTCAGCATGTCAATGACCCTAAGGAAAAAAATGGCTTGGCTAAAGAAGATCATAGTTTTATAATGGCCAAGCTGGAGATTAGACCTGAATCTCATTAACAATCTCTGGGTGAAATGAAAAGGGCACTGTACACAGGAGAAGCCCTCACAATCTTTCAGATTTGGAGCACTACTATAAGGAAGATTGGAAAAAGATTGCCAGTTCTAGGTGTTGATGATGCTTGTAGACTCCTACCCAAAAAGACTGAATGCTGTCATAAATTAAAATGGTACTTCAAGTAAGTATTAGTTTACCTTTTTACTTTACTGTTTCCACCTGAATGAATTTCAGTTTATTTTTCAAATTGTACATTGTGTATTATAGGTGACATTAAAGGCGTAAAAGGTTCAGAAATAATTCTTCAATTTTTTTACACGGCAAAAACCTGGCATTTTAATGGGTGGGTAGACTTTTTATATCCGCTGAATATATGCATGTAGCCTAAGGCTACTTTCACACATCAGGTTTTCGGCGTCAGGCGCGATCCGGCGTCGTGCCGGAACGCCGGATCCGGCAAATGTTTAGTAAAACCGGATGTGACGGATCCGGTTTTCTGCCGGATCCGTCTTTTTCTTGACAGACAAAACCGGATCCGTCTCATCCGGTTCATCCATTTTTCTATCCGTTTTTCGACGGATTACGCCGGATCCGGTTTTTAAAATTGACCCTTGTGGCCTTCCGAACGGGATTGGCTACTGGAAAACTATATATAGAGTGTTCCTACAGCCCTTCTTTGACAGGTTGTCGAGGAGAAAGTGCAGGTTGGAGAAAAGAGCAAGTACTGGCGAAGATGGATGTTGTCATTGGAAATATTTTGAAGAATTTGGCGGATTTTATAGCGGAGGCGAATCGTTTGAGGGTGATTGTTCTGGAGAAGGAGAGAGCGAGACAGCAGCGCATCAGGCATCGTAGACGACGTTTGTGGATCCACCCCATCACAGCCAAGAGAATGACGCATGGGGTCTATTCTACACTCTGCATGGACCTTCGACGAAACCCGGATACATTTTTTGGATATGTTAGGATGAAAATGGAGAATTTTGATTACTTGGTGGAGAGCATTGCACACCTCATAAGAAAAGCGGACACCTATTGCCGCTTCTCTGTTTCACCCGCAGAGCGTCTGATGGTGACTTTAAGGTAAGCCACATTTATTGGATGTGATCGCATCAGAGCACACTTTCACTGCAATCTTGTTGGTGGTAGTTTGTATCTCCAAGTGTTATAGCTCAGTTTTGGTATGTAATGCTGTGATTTAAAACTAATTTATTGTTTTTTAATTCCCCACAGATTTCTTGCAACTGGAGAATCCCTTTCGTCACTGCATTTCCAGTACAGACTCGGGATTTCCACCATATCTGGAATTGTGAAGTACACATGCCGTGCACTGTGGGACTCCTTAGCTGAAGAGTTTTTACCAGAGCCCACAACAGAGAGGTGGATTGAAATTGCTGACAAGTTTCAACAGATATGTCAGTTTCCCAACTGCTTGGGCGCTGTGGACGGGAAACATATCCGCATTGTAAAGCCAGCTGGATCGGGATCGGAATATTTCAATTACAAGAAATATTTTTCAATTGTCCTCATGGCCATCGCTGACGCGGAATACAAATTTATTGCGGTTGATATTGGGGCCTATGGCCGCTCCAATGACTCTCAAGTTTTCAAACTGTCTGCCATGGGGCGTAAACTGTATGGAAACACCTTCCAGTTCCCACCACCTAGACCGCTGCCGCAAACATCTGGTCCACCTATGCCATTTGTCTGTGTAGGGGATGAAGCCTTCCAGCTGTCAGAACACCTTTTGAAACCGTACTCTAGCAGAGGATTGACAAGACCAAAACGCATTTTTAATTACCGCCTCACAAGAGCAAGAAGAATGGTTGAATGTACCTTTGGTATTCTGACAGCCAAATGGCGGGTCCTATTGACTGCGATCAACCTCAAGACAGAAACTGTGGACGAGGTGATCAAAGCGTGCGTGGTACTCCACAATTTTGTTATCTGCAAGGAACCCATTTCCATTGAGGACACCTCTGAAGAAACCACCTTGCAAGATTACCATGACATTACCACTAGAAGTTCTGTGACGGTTTCAGTAATGAGGGACAATTTTGCACTATACTTTATGTCACCTCAAGGCAGAGTACACTGGCAGGATGACAGAGTGTGAAAGATTTGTGCCCTAACCAAACTTGTGTACCTTCTGTACCAACAGTATATACCTTTGCCAACCAAAGTTGGCTATCTTGTCATGGTCTCTATTTTTAGCGTTAGGCCACAGGTGTGTACCTGGTTGTGTTTTATGCAAAGTATTTCACCTTTTAACAAAAGTTGTGTACATTGTTAGGAAATCACCAACAATAAACACAACTTTTTAGGTGAAATACTTTGCTTCAAACACAACCAGGAACACAACTGTGGCAAAAAGCTAAAATTTACCCACAGTTATATACCTAGTTTTGAATACCATTTCACCTTTTAAATACTCTGTATTTAACCTTTTTCGCCGCAGAAAGAAATGACAGACAACCAGTGTAAAATAATTTAACTTTTATTGAAAAATGTTTTTTTTAGTAAACTTTTTTAAAATTTTAATAAACTTGTTTAATAAAGCTTTGAAACCATAAAACTGGTCATTTTTATTTAAATACACACATTATAAATCTGTGTAGTGTGTGGTGGAAATACTGCTGGAGGGGCTGCGGGACACTTCGACACTGGGAGTGTGGAGAGAGGACTGGGATCGTGGTGGGGAAGGAACAGTTAGAGGTGAAGGTGTGGAAAAAACTACAGAATGGGTGGACATGTGGGAAGCAGAAGAGGTGGTGGGTGGTGGAGTGGAGGGTTGGGCAGGGACTGTAGGAGCAGATGATGTTGATGGCAAGTTGTATGGGGAAGGAGTTTGGTACGGGGCAGGTTGCTGGAAGTGGGGAGATGTCTGGTACGGGGCAGGTTGCTGGAAGTGGGGAGATGTCTGGTACGGGGCAGGTTGCTGGAAGTGGGGAGATGTCTGGTACTGGGGAGGTTGCTGGTACTGGGGAGTTTGCAGGTACTGGGGAGGTTGCTGGTACTGGGGAGGTTGCTGGTACTGGGGAGGTTGCTGGTGCTGGGGAGGTTGCTGGTACTGGGGAGGTTGCTGGTGCTGGGGAGGTTGCTGGTGCTGGGGAGGTGGATGGTATGTAATAGGAGGGGGAGGATGGAAAGTGGCTGGAGGGGGTGTAGATGTAATAGGAGGGGGAGGATGGAAAGTGGCTGGAGGGGGTGTAGATGTAATAGGAGGGGGAGGATGGAAAGTGGCTGGAGGGGGTGCAGGTGGAGGAACTACTGTGGTGGGAGGAGGAGGTTGGGAGGTAACTTGCTGGAGAGCAGCGTGGCATGAATGCATTACATGCATCTGCTGGGCAGGAGAGAGCGTTTCCATGCGCTCCACAACAGACCTGAAAAAGGTGTGGTTTGGCGAAGATCTTACTTCTGAATGCATGGTTTGCAGAAGTGTCTTCACCTCCAGAATGCTGGAGTTGATCTGCTGATAGCCTGCGGAGATTTGCTCTGACAAGACTTTTAGACAGTTCTGGAAAGATGCATTCAGATGCAAGAACTCTGGCGCATAAGTCTTTTCCTGACCCCTCTGCCGCTGCCGCCCAGTACCCGCAGGTGTACTAGAGGTGGCAGGGGCAGAAGGGTGGGGTAAAGGGAAAGCGATCTCCTCACCAGCAGCTTCATGTAATGTAGGCAGCCACGATGCTCCTGTGCTGGTGGATGGGACAGATGGGTCGAATGTGTGGGAAGGCTGGGAAGGTGCAGATGTACCGGGGCGGTCGAAGTGTCCCTCGGTGCCGGTCTCCTCAGGGATCGCCTCAGAAGGGTCCAATCATGCAGGCTCCCGAGTGCTGCTCACCGTGCTGTGGAATAAAGAGAAAAAAAAACAATTAAAATAGTGACATGGTATGGCCCTGGCTGAAAAAAAAAAGTTACATCTAAACATTTTTTTGTCACATGTGGTGTGTAATATTTACCTTCTGGTGAGCATTGTCTCCCGGAGGAACGACAGGGCTCGTGCATACTTGTACTTGCTCCTGCGTCCTCCAGATCCACTCGGGGCCCGCATCTCTTTATTGAACTCCTTCTTGAAACGATCCCTCACAGACCGCCACCGCTTCACAATTCTCTCCCCTGAAACAAGAAAGGACAAAGTGGTTAGTATACAACATCAGTGTTTCCCAAACTCCAGTCCTCATGGTCCCCAGGGGTCATGTTTTCAGGATTTCCAAAGTAAATAGAAATCCTGAACACATGATCCGTGGGGACCACGAGGACTGAAGTTCGGGAAACACTGGTTTAAATCAAGCAACCGGTACTGTATATACTTACACTCTTTAATCTGGGCCCGAGCTTCGAGGTCCTCCCAGCGGTCCACAAGGAGCGAACAGATTTCCTCTCAGAGTCGTCGGGTAACGATCAGGTCAGCGTGGCGGCGGTCAGCCATATTCCAGAGCGGCTCCCTTTCTCTGACGAGATCGATGAGGCGGTCCACATCAATCCCTCCATCCTCACCGTCAGAGTCGGGAGCACGCTGTGAAGGCTGTTAAAGAAAAAGACAAAAATAACATAATTAGCCTCCACAAAAGAAATGAAATAAAAAGTGCAAAAAAAACAAAGCAAAAATATTTATACTTACACGCTGGTGACCGCCGCGTTGCTGTCGCCGACGACCCTGGGAGGCACTGCGAGGACCTCTTGGCCGAGCACCAGATTGGGAAGACTAGAGAAGAAAACAAAAAATGTTATGTCTTTGGATGTAGGCATTTGTTTGCTGTGTGTGGTCTGCAGAACATTGTTTTCTATGTGTTGTGTGTAGTGTGATGTTGTGTTTCTGCGTTTGATGCAAAAAACTTACCAATTGTGAGCCCACTCCAAGTGTCTGTCCACCCCTTCCTTCTTCTTCTGGGAGCTCCTCTTCATCTTGTGATTCCTGTTTTGAAATAAAAGGCAATGAATACACATATATTACAGAGATGATGGATTTTGGAAATAAAAACTTACCGTCAAACGCTGACGATGCGAGGGAGGGCTCCCAGAAGATGTGCTGTCTTCCTCATGGCCAGACTCCATGGCTGTGGGTGGTGTTTCTGCTGCTGCCATTGCTGCTGCTGCTGCTGCATCTATTGGGCGGCTGTTGAATAAAGAGAAACAAAGGGCCAATGAATATCTTGATATTCCATAGCCCTAGTTTGGAGGAATGGGGGATTTGATAATTACCGTCTCTCATCTGCTGCTGGACTCCCCTCCCGTTGTTCAGCATGCTGCTCCATTTGGGGTGGTGCTGATGGTGCTGCTGCTGCAGATGTCTGCTGCCTTCTCCTGCTCCTGGTTCTTGGCTTGGGTGGCATGTTGGGTGTGGCTGAGGGTCCCATTGTCTTGCTTTTATATATGTCCTGTGGGCAGAGCTACTGAGCATGCTCAGACCAAAGAAACCGGATCCGGCCGCCGGATCCGGCTGTCGCCGGATCAGGCGCATTGCGGCGCTCATAGGCTTTCATTGTATGAAAAAGCCGGACACGCCGGATCCGGCGTGTCCGGCTTTTTCGCTGGAGACAAAAAACGTTACAGTAGCCGTTTTTTCCAGACGCCGGATCGCGTCACATTGCCGGATCCGGCGAAAATCGGATGAAACGCATGGCCATCCGGCTCGATCCGGCTCTAATGCAAGTCAATGGGGGGGAAACCGGATCCGGCATTGCATTTCGCCGGATCCGGTTTTAGTCAAAAGCGCCGGATCGCGCCTGACGCCGAAAACCTGATGTGTGAAAGAGGCCTTAGGTTACCAGTAGGGATGGGCAAACCTGTGGATGTTCTGGTCAGTCAGGTGCGGCCAAACTTTATAAAAAATTTCAGTTAGAGTGCTAGAAGGGTTCCAGAACTTGATCCCGAACCCGGATCCCATTCTAAATGGGATTCCCGAGAATCTGGCAGTTACCAAGCTGTCATCTATGTGACAGCATGGGAAACACTGATTCTGACCAGTGATAACTAGTGTTGAGCGATACCATCCGATACCCTAAAATATCAGATCGGATGGTATCGGCCCGATACGAAAAAAGTATCGGGTATCGCCGATTCCGATACCGGAAGTCCCATTCAAGTCTACGGGACTTCCGGTATCAGAATAAGAAAAACCCTTTTCTGTCCTTGTACAGCCTCTCGGGGGTGTGTATAGACTGCCGGGGGGCTGTACCGGCCTGCCGGGGGGCTGTGCCGACTGTCCGGGGGTCTGTGCAGACTGCCGGGGGTCTGTACCGGCCTGCCGGTGGTCTGTGCCAACTGTCCGGGGGTCTGTGCAGGCTGCAGGGGTCTGTGCCGACTGCCCGGGGGTCTGTGCGGACTGCCCGGGGGTCTGTACCGGCCTGCCGGGGGGCTGTGCCGGCCTGCCGGTGGTCTGTTCCGACTGTCCGGGGGTCTGTGCAGGCTGCGGGGGTCTGTTCAGGCATCGTCCGATGGGACTACAAGTCCCAGCGGGTGATGCCTGCTACAATGACAGTGTGTCAATACACATTAGCCAATGATGGGACAGTAGTAGTCCCATCATCCGGCTAATGTGTTGAATGTAAAAAAAAAAAAACATACTACATACATACTACATGCTACATACATACTACATACATACTACATACATGCAACATACATACTACATACATGCTACATACATACTACATACATGCTACATACATGCTACATATATGCAGCATACATACTACATACATACTACATGCTACATACATACTACATATATGCTACATACATGCTACATACATACTACATACATGCAACATACATACTACATGCATGCTACATACATACTACATACATGCTACATGCTACATACAAACTACATACATGCAAGATACATACTACATGCATACTACATGCTACATACATGCAACATACATACTACATACATGTTACATGCTACATACATGCTACATACATGTAACATACATATTACATACATACTACATACATGCTACATACATGCTACATACATGCAACATACATACTACATACATGCTGCATACATACTACATACATGCTACATACATGCAACATACATACTACATGCATGCAACATACATGCAACATACATACATACAACATATATACTACATGCATGCAACATGCATACTACATATATACCACATATATACTACATGCATACTACATATATACCACATGCATGCAACGTACATATATACTACATATATACTATATGCATGCAACATACATATATACTACATATATACTACATGCAACATACATACTACATATATACTACATGCATGCAACATACATACTACATATATACCACATATATACTACATTCATACTACATATATACCACATGCATGCATACTACATATATACCACATATATACGACATGCATGCAGCGTACATATATACTACATGCAACATACATACTACATATATACTACATATATACTGCTTGCATGCAACATGCATACTACATATATACTACATGCATGCAACATACATACAACATATATACTACATGCATGCAACATGCATACTACATATATACTACATGCATGCAACATACATACTACATATATACCACATGCATGCAACATACATATATACTATATAGATACTACATGCAACATGCATACTACATATATACCACATATATACTACATGCATGCAACATACATATATGCAACATATATACTACATGCATGCAACATGCATACTACATATATACCACATATACACTACATGCATGCAACATACATATATACAACATATATACTACATGCATGCAACATACATACTACATATATACCACATATATACTACATGCATACTACATATATACCACATGCATGCAACATACATATATACTACATATATACTACATGAATGCAACATACATATATACAACATATATACTACATGCATGCAACATACATATATACAACATATATACTACATGCAGGCAACATACATATATACTACATGCATGCAACATACATACTACATATATACCACATATATACTACATGCATACCACATGTATACCACATGCATGCAACATACATATATATTACATTCATACTACATATATACTACATGCATGCAACATACATACTACATATATACCACATATATACTACATGCATACTACATATATACCACATGCATGCAACATACATATATACTACATATATACTACATGAATGCAACATACATATATACAACATATATACTACATGCATGCAACATACATATATACAACATATATACTACATGCATGCAACATACATATATACTACATGCATGCAACATACATGCTACATATATACCACATATATACTACATGCATACCACATGTATACCACATGCATGCAACATACATATATACTACATGCATACTACATATATACTACATGCATGCAACATACATACTACATATATACCACATATATACTACATGCATACTACATATATACCACATGCATGCAACATACATATATACAACATATATACTACATGCATACTACATGCTACATACATACTACAAACATGCTACATACATGCAACATACATGCTACATACATACTACATACATGCTACATACATGCATCATACATACTACATACATGCAACATACATACTACATACATGCAACATACATACATACAACATATATACTACATGCATGCAACATGCATACTACATATATACCACATATAAACTACATATATACCACATGCATGCAACGTACATATATACTACATATAAACTACATGCATGCAACATACATATATACTACATGCAACATACATACTACATATATACTACATGCATGCAACATACATACTACGTACAGTCATATGTTAAAGTTTGGGCACCCTTATTAATGTTTACCTTTTTTCTTTATAACAATTTTTGTTTTTACAACAGCTATTTCAGTTTCATATATCTAATAACTGATGAACTCAGTTATATTTCTGGATTCAAATGAGGTTTATTGTACTAACAGAAAATGTGCAATCTGATTTTAACAAAATTTGACCGGTGCAAAAGTATGGGCACCTCAACATAAAAGTGACATTAATATTTTGTAGATCCTCCTTTTGCAAAAATAACAGCCTCTAGTCGCTTCCTGTAGCTATTAATGAGTTCCTGAATCCTGGATGAAGGTATCTGTGACCATTCCTGTTTACAAAACAATTCCAGTTCAGTTAAGTTTGATGGTTGCCGAGCATGGACAGCCCGCTTCTAATCATCCCACAGATGTTCAATGATATTCAGGTCTGGGGACTGGGATGGCCATTCCAGAACATTGTAATTGTTCCTTTGCATGAATGCCTGAGTAGATTTGGAGCTGTGTTTTGGATCATTGTCTTGCTGAAATATCCATCCCCTGCGTAACTTCAACTTCGTCACTGATTCTTGCACATTATTGTCAAGAATCGCTGATACTGAGTTGAATCTATGCAACCCTCAACTTTAACAAGTATCCCGATGCCGGCATTGGCCACACAGCCCCAAAGCAGGATGAAACCTCCACCGAATTTTACTGTGGGTTACAAGTGTTTTTCATGGAATGCTGTGTTTTTTAGCCTCCATGCATAACGCCTTTTTGTATGACCAAACAACTCAATCTTTGTTTCATCAGTCCACAGGACCTTCTTCCAAAATGTAACTGGCTTGTCCAAATGTGCTTTTGCATACCTCAGGCGACTCTGTTTGTGGCGTGCTTGCAGAAACGGCTTCTTTCGCATCCCTCTCCCATACAGCTTCTCCTTGTGCAAAGTGCGCTGTATTGTTGACCGATGCACAGTGACACCATCTGCAGCAAGATGATGCTGCAGGTCTTTGGAGGTGGTCTGTGGATTGTCCTTGACTGTTCTCACCATTCTTCTTCTTTGCCTTTCTGATATTTTTCTTGGCCTGCCACTTCTGGGCTTAACAAGAACTGTACCTGTGTTCTTTCATTTCCTTACTATGTTCCTCACAGTGGAAACTGACAGGTTAAATCTCTGAGAGAAACTTTTTGTATCCTTCCCCTGAAAAGCTATCTTGAATAATCTTTGTTTTCAGATCATTTGAGTTGTTTTGAGGAGCCCATGATGCCACTCTTCATAGGAGAATCATATAGGAGAACTACTTGCAAGTGGCCACCTTAAATACCTTTTCTCATGATTTGATGCACCTGGCTATGAAGTTCAAAGCTCAATGAGGTTACAAAACCAATTTAGTGCTTCAGGAAGTCAGTAAAAAGTAGTTAGGAGTGTTCAAATCAAGAAAATGATAAGGGTGCCCATACTTTAGCACCGGTCAAATTTTGTTTAAATGCAGATTGCACATTTTCTGCTAGTAAAATAAACCTAATTTGAATCCAGAAATATAACTGAGTTCATCAGTTATTAGATATATGAAACTGAAATAGCTGTTGCAAAAACCAAAATTGTTATAAAGAGAAAAGGTTAACATTAATAGGGGTGCCCAAGCTTTAACATATGACTGTATATACCACATATATACTACATGCATACTACATATATACCACATGCATGCAACATACATATATACTACATATATACTACATGCATGCAACAAGCATACTACATATATACCACATATATACTACATGCATGCAACATACATATATACAACATATATACTACATGCATGCAACATGCATACTACATATATACTACATATATACTACATGCATGCAACATACATATACTACATGCATGCAACATGCATACTACATATATACTACATGCATGCAACATACATATATACTACATGCATGCAACATGCATACTACATATATACCACATATATACTACATGCATGCAACATACATATATACTACATATATACTACATGCAAAATGCATACTACATATATACCACATATATACTACATGCATGCAACATACATATATACAACATATATACTACATGCATGCAACATACATACTACATATATACCACATATATACTACATGCATACTACATATATACCACATGCATGCAACATACATATATACTACATGTATACTACATATATACTACATATATACTACATGAATGTAACATACATATATACAACATATATACTACATGCATGCAGCATACATACATTCTACATGCATGCAACATACATACTACATACATACCACATATATACTACATGCATTTTACATATATACCACATGCATGCAACACACATATATACTACATATACAGTATACTACATGTATACTACATATATACTACATATATACTACATGCATGCAACATACATACTACATATATACCACATATACAGTCATGGCCAAAAGTATTGACACCCCTGCAATTCTGTCAGATAATATTCAGTTTCTTCCTGAAAATGATTGCAAACACAAATTCTTTGGTATTATTATCTTCATTTAATTTGTCTTAAATGAAAAAACACAAAAGAGAATGAAGCAAAAAGCAAAACATTGATCATTTCACACAAAACTCCAAAAATGGGCCGGACAAAAGTATTGGCACCCTCAGCCTAATACTTGGTTGCACAACCTTTAGCCAAAATAACTGCGACCAACCGCTTCCGGTAACCATCAATGAGTTTCTTACAATGCTCTGCTGGAATTTTAGACCATTCTTCTTTGGCAAACTACTCCAGGTCCCTCATATTTGAAGGGTGCCTTCTCCAAACTGCCATTTTTAGATCTCTCCACAGGTGTTCTATGGGATTCAGGTCTGGACTCATTGCTGGCCACCTTAGATGTCTCCAGTGCTTTCTCTCAAACCATTTTTTAGTGCTTTTTGAAGTGTGTTTTGGGTCATTGTCCTGCTGGAAGACCCATGACCTCTGAGGGAGACCCAGCTTTCTCACACTGGGCCCTACATTATGCTGCAAAATTTGTTGGTAGTCTTCAGACTTCATAATTCCATGCACACGGTCAAGCAGTCCAGTGCCAGAGGCAGCAAAGCAACCCCAAAACATCAGGGAACCTCCGCCATGTTTGACTGTAGGGACCGTGTACTTTTCTTTGAATGCCTCTTTTTTCTCCTGTAAACTCTATGTTGATGCTTTTGCCCTAAAAGCTCTACTTTTGTCTCATCTGACCAGAGAACATTCTTCCAAAATGTTTTAGGCTTTTTCAGGTAAGTTTTGGCAAACTCCAGCCTGGCTTTTTTATGTCTCGTGGTAAGAAGTGGAGTCTTCCTGGGTCTCCTACCATACAGTCCCTTTTCATTCAGACGCCGACGGATTGTACGGGTTGTCACCATTGTACCCTCGGACTGCAGGGCAGCTTGAACTTGTTTGGATGTTAGTGGAGGTTCTTTATCCAACATCCGCACAATCTTGCGTTGAAATCTCTTGTCAATTTTTCTTTTCCGGCCACATCTAGGGAGGTTAGCCACAGTGCCATGGGCTTTAAACTTCTTCATGACACTGTGCACGGTAGACACAGGAACATTCAGGTCTTTGGAGATGGACTTGTAGCCTTGAGATTGCTCATGCTTCCTCACAATTTGGTTTCTCAAGTCCTCAGACAGTTCTTTGGTCTTCTTTCTTTTCCCAATGCTCAATGTGGTACACACAAGGACACAAGACAGAGGTTGAGTCAACTTTAATCCATGTTAACTGGCTGCAAGTGTGATTTAGTTATTGCCAACACCTGTTAGGTGCCACAGGTAAGTTACAGGTGCTGTTAATTACATAAATTAGAGAAGCATCACATGATTTTTCAAACAGTGCCAATACTTTTGTCCACCCTCTTTGTTATGTTTGGTGTGGAATTATATCCAATTTGGCTTTAGGACAATTCTTTTTGTGTTTTTTTATATTTAAGACAATTTAAATGAAGATAATAATACCAAAGAATTTGTGTTTGCAATCATTTTCAGGAAGAAACTGAGTATTATCTGACAGAATTGCAGGGGTGTCAATACTTTTGGCCATGACTGTATACTACTTGCATACTACATATATACCACATGCATGCAACATACATATATACAACATACAGTCGGGCAAAAAAGTATTTAGTCAGTCAGCAATAGCGCAAGTTCCACCACTTAAAAAGATGAGAGGCGTCTGTAATTTACATCATAGGTAGACCTCAACTATGGGAGACAAACTGAGAAAAAAAAATCCAGAAAATCACATTGTCTGTTTTTTTTTCATTTTATTTGCATATTATGGTGGAAAATAAGTATTTGGTCAGAAACAAGCAATCAAGATTTCTGGCTCTCACAGACCTGTAACTTCTTCTTTAAGAGTCTCCTCTTTCCTCCACTCATTACCTGCAGTAATGGCACCTGTTTAAACTTGTTATCAGTATAAAAAGACACCTGTGCACATCCTCAAACAGTCTGACTCCAAACTCCACTATGGTGAAGACCAAAGAGCTGTCAAAGGACACCAGAAACAAAATTGTAGCCCTGCACCAGGCTGGGAAGACTGAATCTGCAATAGCCAACCAGCTTGGAGTGAATAAATCAACTGTGGGAGCAATAATTAGAAAATGGATGACATACAAGACCACTGATAATCTCCCTCAATCTGGTGCTCCACACAAAATCCCACCCCGTGGGGTCAGAATGATCACAAGAACGGTGAGCAAAAATCCCAGAACCATGCGGGGGGACCTAGTGAATGAACTGCAGAGAGCTGGGACCAATGTAACAAGGCCTACCATAAGTAACACACTACGCCACCATGGACTCAGATCCTGCAGTGCCAGACGTGTCCCACTGCTTAAGCCTGTACATGTCCGGGCCCGTCTGAAGTTTGCTAGAGAGCATTTGGATGATCCAGAGGTGTTTTGGGAGAATGTCCTATGGTCTGATGAAACCAAACTGGAACTGTTTGGTAGAAACACAACTTGTCGTGTTTGGAGGAAAAAGAATACTGAGTTGCATCCATCAAACACCATACCTACTGTAAAGCATGGTGGTGGAAACATCATGCTTTGGGGCTGTTTCTCTGCAAAGGGGCCAGGACGACTGATCCGGGTACATGAAAGAATGAATGGGGCCATGTATCGTGAGATTTTGAGTGCAAACCTCCTTCCATCAGCAAGGGCATTGATGATGAAACGTGGCTGGGTCTTTCAACATGACAATGATCCAAAGCACACCGCCAGGGCAACGAAGGAGTGGCTTCGTAAGAAGCATTTCAAGGTCCTGGAGTGGCCTAGCCAGTCTCCAGATCTCAACCCTATAGAAAACCTTTGGAGGGAGTTGAAAGTCCGTGTTGCCAAGCGAAAAGCCAAAAACATCACTGCTCTAGAGGAGATCTGCATGGAGGAATGGGCCAACATACCAACAACAGTGTGTGGCAACCTTGTGAAGACTTACAGAAAACGTTTGACCTCTGTCATTGCCAACAAAGGATATATCACAAAGTATTGAGATGAAATTTTGTTTCTGACCAAATACTTATTTTCCACCATAATATGCAAATAAAATGAAAAAAAAACAGACAATGTGATTTTCTGGATTTTTTTTTCTCAGTTTGTCTCCCATAGTTGAGGTCTACCTATGATGTAAATTACAGACGCCTCTCATCTTTTTAAGTGGTGGAACTTGCACTATTGCTGACTGACTAAATACTTTTTTGCCCAACTGTATATACTACATGCATGCAACATGCATACTACATATACTACATTCATACTACATATATACTACATATATACTACATGCATGCAACATACATATATACTACATGCATGCAACATGCATACTACATATATACCACATATATACTACATGCATGCAACATACAAATAAAAACTACATATATACTGCATGCATGCAACATGCATACTACATATATACTACATGTATACCACATGCATGCAACATACATATATACTACATGCAACATGCATACTACATATATACCACATATATATTACATGCATGCAACATACATATATACAACATATATACTACATGCATGCAACATACATACTACATATATACCACATATATACTACATGTATACTACATATATACCACATGCATGCAACATACATACTGTATATACTACATATATACTACATGAATGCAACATACATATATACAACATATATACTACATGCATGCAGCATACATACATTCTACATGCATGCAACATACATACTACATACATACCATGTATATACTACATGCATTTTACATATATACCACATGCATGCAACATACATATATACTACATATATACTACATGTATACTACAAATATACTACATATATACTACATGCATGCAACATACATACTACATACAGTATATACCACATATATGCTACATGCATACTACATATATACCACATGCATGCAACATACATATATACAACATATATACTACATGCATGCAACATACATATATACAACATATATACTACATGCATGCAACATGCATACTACATATGTACTACATGCATGCAACATGCATACTACATATATACTACATATATACTACATGCATGCAACATACATACATACATACTACATACATACCACATACATACTACATACATACTACATGCATGCAACATACATATATACTACATACAATACATTCATACAATACATACATATAGACATACCGTACATATAACATAGAGTACATACTCACCATCACTTGTCACTTTGATCCCCGAAGCCATTGTCATCTATGGAATAAATATTAAAATAACAAAGCACCAATATACTTACCCCTGATCCGCAGAAGTCCACGAGTGTCCCACAATGATCTTGTGTGGAGAACAGCAGCATCAGCTGATGCTACCGTTCTCTACGGGCTCCAGGAATCAAATGAAGGGAGGTAGGTATCCTTCCGCACTGTATTCCTCCGCCACTGTAAAAAAAAGTCCCTAGTCTCACTTTATGGCATTGCTGTGTGAGAAATTTCCCACACAGCTTTTGCCATAAAGTGAGACTAGGGACTTTTTTTTTACTGTGGCGGAGGAATACAGTGCGGAAGGATACCTACCTCCCTTCATTGGATTCCTGGAGCCCATAGAGAACGGTAGCATCAGCTGATGCTGCTCTTCTCCACACAAGATCGTCGTGGGACACTCGTCGACTTCTGTGGATCAGGGGTAAGTATATTGGTGGTTTGTTATTTTAATATTTATTCCATAGATGACAATGGCTTCGGGGAACAAAGTGACAAGTGATGGTGAGTATGTACTCTATGCTATATGTACTGTATGTCTATATGTATGTATTGTATGAATGTATTGTATGTAGTATATATGTATGTTGCATGCATGTAGTATATATGTAGTATATAAGTAGTATGCATGTGGCATGCATGTGGTATATATGTAGTATGTATGTTGCATGCATGTAGTATATATGTAGTATGTATGTAGTATGCATGCTGCATGCATGTGGTATATATGTAGTATGTATGTTGCATGTAGTATATATGTAGTACATATGTATGTTGCATGCATGTAGTTTATATGTGGTATATATGTAGTATGCATGTTGCATGTAGTATATGTGTAGTATATATGTATGTTGCATGCATGTGGCATATATGTAGTATGCATGTAGTATATATGTAGTATGTATGTTGCATGCATGTAGTATATATGTAGTATGTATGTAATATGTATGTTGCATGCATGTGGTATATATGTAGTATGCATGTAGTATATATGTGGTATATATGTAGTATGCATGTTGCATGCATGTAGTATATATGTAGTATGTATGTTGCATGCATGCGGTATATATGTAGTATGCATGTAGTATATGTGGTGTATATGTAGTATGCATGTTGCATGCATGTAGTATATATGTAGTATATATGTTGCATGCATGTGGTGTATATGGTGCATGCATGTAGTATATATGTAGTATGTATGTTGCATGCATGTGGTATAAATGTAGTATATATGTGGTATATTTGTAGTATGCATGTTGCATGCATGTAGTATATATGTAGTATGTATGTTGCATGCATGTGGTATATATGTAGTATGCATGTAGTACATATGTGGTATTTATATGTGGCATATATATATATGTGGTATATATGTGGTATATATGTAGTATGCATGTTGCATGCATGTAGTATATATGTAGTATGCATGTTGCATGCATGTTGTATATATGTAGTATATATGTAGTATACATGTTGCATGCATGTGGTATATATGTTGCATGCATGTAGTATATATGTAGTATGTATGTTGCATGCATGTGGTATATATGTAGTATGCATGTAGTATATATGTGGTATATATGTAGTATGCATGTTGCATGCATGTAGTATATATGTAGTATGTATGTTGCATGCATGTTGTATATATGTAGTATGCATGTAGTATATATGTGGTATATATGTAGTATGCATGTTGCATGCATTTAGTATATATGTAGTATGTATGTTGCATGTAGTATATATGTAGTATATATGTATGTTGCATGCAAGTGGTATATATGTATTATGCATGTAGTTTGTATGTGGTATATATGTAGTATATATGTAGTATGTATGTTGCATGTAGTATATATGTATGTTGCATGCATGTAGTATACATGTGGTATATATGTAGTATGCATGTTGCATGCATGTAGTATATATGCTGTATATACGTATGTTGCATGCATGTGGTATATATGTAGTATGCATGTAGTGTATATGTAGTATGTATGTAGTATGTATGTATGTTGCATGCATGTAGTATATATGTAGTATGTATGTTGCATGTAGTATATATGTATGTTGCATGCATGTAGTATATATGTAGTATATATGTAGTATGTATGTTGCATGTAGTATATATGTTGTATATATGTATGTTGCATGCATGTGGTATATATGTAGCATGCATGTAGTATATATGTAGTATGAATGTTGCATGCATGTGGTATATATCTAGTATGTATGTTGCATGCATGCAGTATATATAGTATGCATGTAGTATACATGTATGTTGCATGCATGTAGTATATATGTGGTATATATGTAGTATGCATGTTGCATGCATGTAGTATATATGTTGTGTGTAAGTTGCATGCATGTAGTATATATGTGGTATATATGAAGTATGCATGTTGCATGCATGTAGTATATATGTATGTTGCATGCATGTAGTATGTATGTAGTATGTATGTTGCATGCATCTAGTATATATGTAGTATGCATGTTGCATGTAGTATATATGTATGTTGCATGCATGTAGTATATATGTATGTTGCATGCATGTGGTATATATGTGGTATGTATGTTGCATGCATGTAGTATATATGTTGTATATATTTATGTTGCATGCATGTAGTATATATGTGATATATATATATATATATATGTAGTATGCATGTTGCATGCATGTGGTATATATGTAGTATGCATGTTGCATGCATGTAGTATATATGTTGTATATATTTATGTTGCATGCATGTAGTATATATGTGATATATATATATATATATATATATATATATATGTAGTATGCATGTTGCATGCATGTGGTATATATGTAGTATGCATGTTGCATGTATGTAGCATGTATTTAGTATGTATGTAGCATGTATGTAGGATGTATGTAGCATGTATGCAGCATGTATGTAGTATGTATGTAGCATGTAGCATGTATGTAGTATGTATGTAGCATGTAGTATGTATGTAGTATGTTTTTTTTTACATTCAACACATTAGCTGGATGATGGGACTACTACTGTCCCATCATTAGCTAATGTGTCAATCACTGTCATTGTAGCAGGCATCGCACAATGCCTGCACTGACCCCCGCAGCCTGCACAGACCCCCGGACAGTCAGCATAGACCACCTGCAGGCCGGCACAGACCCCCGGCAGGCCTGTACAGACCAACTGCAGTCCGCACAAACCCCCGGGCAGTCGGCACAGACCCCCGGCAGGCCGGTACAGACCCCCGGGCAGGCCGGTACAGACCCCCAGGCAGTCGGCATAGACCACCCGGAAGGCCCGAACTGACGGCGCATCATGATGCGCACAGACCGCGCATCATGATGACGTCATTTCGGCAGCCAATCAGAGCCACAACAGTGGCTCATTGCATTATGGGAACTTCCGATTCCGATATCCGATATTGAAAAAATATCGGTACTCGGTATCGGAATTCCGATACAGCGAATATCGGCCGATACCCGATATTTGCAGTATCGGAATGCTCAACACTAGTGATAACCTTACTGAAGTCACCACCGGTCACAGCAGCAGCATCACCACCGGTCACAGAGGACAACATGTGAGCCAGCAGCTGTGATCGGTGGTGAAAAGGTTACCTCTGGTCAGACATTCGCTGATGACTACTACTCTCATCATCGCACATCTGATCTCGCTGAAAGCAGTGAGAGCTGGTGACACTGATGAGAGTATTCACCAGTGGGTTCCTGTGCATAGTAATAAAGATGTTAGTGCGATATATAATCATTGCAGTGAGTGTGTAGCTTATTGTACATATATTTAGCTAATAATTAAATAAAATTAAAAAAGTGGTGCTGGGTGCCCCTTATTTTTATTAACCAGCTGTGGGAAAGTAGACAGCTGGGGGCTGGTCTTAATAGTCTGGGAAGGGAGCAATAAACATGGATCTTCCCGGGCTGTTAATACCACTGCAGAGCTGTCTGCAAAGCCAATAATGGTTATTAAATATGGGGGATGGATAAGAAAAAGTCTTGGGGTCCCCCTTATTCTTAATACCCAGCAAAGGCAAAACAGACAGCTGCAGTCTGATATTAATAGACTGGGAAGGGTCCATGGATATGGACTCCCATCCAGACTAATAACACAAGCCCTCATCTGTCCCAGAAATGACACATTAGATGGGCCAAATCTGGCTCTTAGACTCGTCTCTTCCTACTTGCCCTGATGGGTTGGCAAGCAGGGTAATGGTTTTGGGGTTGATGTCAGCTGAATAATTTCTGCTAATATCAAGCCCAGGAGTTAGTAATGGAGAGGTATCTATTAGAAATCCCCATTACTAAGGTAACAGTGAAAAGTAGTAAACACACACAAACAAACAGAGAAAAGTCTTTTAATTGTACAAAACACCCCGTGACCCTCTTTTACCCATTTATTACCTTTAAAAAAAACAAATAATCGCAAAAGGTCCATTGTAAACTCATCCCACGATGATACCCAACTCCATTTGAATGGTATGTTGAGCAGTGAAATGAGTAATGCGACTGCTCAGCACGCCAACTGGAACACACTGACAGTAACGTGATGATTGACCATTGAGATGGTTAAAACCTGTTCAAGTATTGTAGGACAAAGGGAGCTTACCACCTTAATCACTTAATCATGCTATCCAAACCATGAACAATATCAATTATAGTCCAGGTGCATGATTTCATCCAGGCATATTTTCCTCTAAAATGTTCTTGCATATGAGAGGAAGCTTGAAGATCTAGCCAATGAGAGACCATAGCCAAGGATGACACTAGTGCACCATTAAGTGATTAACAGGTCTCTCTCTTGCTATGGAATCTTATAACTATATTTTCTATAAGTGTTTCAGAAAAACATATCTGAGTGTAATTGTGCTTTGGGAAGCATGAATAATGTGACAAGTTCCCTGTAATATAATATATATATTTTTTTAAATGATCGAGCCTCATTTTTAAAATCTGACAGTCGTCACTTTATGAGGAATTAACTCTGGAACACTTCAACGCTTATTGTGAAATGTAATTCATGTTAGTGGTAAATTTTGATCGATATTTGTGTTTAGTTATGAAAATATAGAAAATTTTACAAAAAAATTTGAAAATGTTGATATTTTCAAACTTTGAATTTCTATACCCTTAAATGAGATAGTTATACCACATGGGTTAAAACATTTTATTTTTCCAACAAACTTTACAAAACCTATTTTCTTAGGGACCACAGAACATTTGAAGAGACTTTGAGGGGCTATATGACAGAAAATACCCCAAGTTAACACTAAATCCCTCTATATCCCCAAACCCACATTCAAAAAGTATATTAACCCTTTAGTTGCATCATATGAATTAAAACAATGTGAAAAAAATGAAATTTTTATATTTTTCCCACAAAATTTTAGCAATAGCTCCAAACTTTTCATTTTCACAAAGGTAGCAGAAGAAAATGGACCATTCAATTTGTTTAATTTTTCCTGAGTACACTGATATTCCATATGTGGTGGAAAACTACTACGTGGGTTTATGGTGGCAGGGTTTGGAAGGGAAGGAGCACTATTTTAGTTTTTGAGTGTTAAATTGGATGGAATAGATAACGGATGCCATGTTGCATTTGCAAAGATCCTCATGTGTCTAAACAGTGTTAACCTCCACAAGTGATCCCATTTTGAAAACAACACTCCTCAATGGATTTATCTAGAGGTGTGGTGAACAACTTGTTCCCACAGGTGCTTCTCGGAATTTTATAATGTTGATCTGTGAAAATGGAACAATGCACTTCTGCTATAAAAATATTGCTTTAGCCCAAAATGTTTTATTTTCACAAGGGTAACAGGAAAAAATGGAACACATAAATTGTGCAATTTCTTACAAGTACAAGGACACCCAATATGTGATCAGAAACTCTTGTTTGGGCACACAGCAGGACTTGGAATGGAAGCAGTGCTATTTCATTTTTGGAGGGCAAAATTTCCATGTTACATTTAAAGAGCTGAGAAGGTTCTAAAACAGCAGATACGGAAGTATCACATTAAAGCTTGGTTTTTGCCTTTATCCTAAGTCATGTGACAAGGCTTGCTAAAGGGTTGATATTGACTTTTAGAATTGCTACTTCCTACAGGTGGCACTAGAGTTCTAGTCCTCTTCCTCTATGAAGAGATAATTTGCATACTATATGGTCACTGTATGGTGGTAATATCAGTGTTGGTCTTTGTGGAGATTTTTCTACAGTTACAGCAGGGTCATCTGCTGTGATTGTCCTATACCCATGATTATAGTGTGCCACCGTAGATGGAATCAGGGGTTAGGGGCCCCTCAGATGTTTCGCCTTCCCCCTGAGCTAAACCTCTACCTATACCTCTGATTAGTTGACTTAGAAAGGTTAAGGAACACTGATGTAGAGTTACTCTGTGTGATGTTGCAGGGACAAAACAATATTTTGGATTCTCTAAGCTTGCTTTTCCAAACTGTGGAGCATTTAATAGAGTCCATTGGTCTTTGATGTTCTCCTTTGTGCTCATGCCATATACAGTTTCTAACTCAGTCTTTTATTCTGTAGAAAGACAGAAGCAGGAACAAAAACAAGATATTTCAACCCGAGGATATGTGTTTATTTAATGCAGGTAGCTGTGCTTTACAGCACATAAAGGTCATGTAAGGCTGGTTTCACACTTGCGTTTTTTTGCGCTGTTTTTTAGCACAAAAAACGCATGCGTTTTTTTCCCCATACTTTAACATGGTGCACATAGGTGCGCATACACATGCGTTTGTACGCGTTTGTATGCGCATGTGTTTTTTTGTAGTGTGCGCTCTGGTGCACAAAATGCATCCTGTTGCATTTTTTGTGCATCAGACTTGCCCCCCAAAAACGCATGCGCACGTAATGCGTTTTTTTTTTTACAGCAAAACACCCATTATAGTCTATGGGTGCGCATGTGTGCGCATTGTAATGCGCACGTATGCGCAAAAACCGCATGCGTTTTAAAAAACGCACCAAAACCCGCAAAAAAAGCACACAAACGCATGATGCGTTTTTTTCATGCGTTTGTGTGCGCAAAAAACGCGCAGCAAAAAAACGCAAGTGTGAAAGTAGCCTAAGCTAACATAAAAGCTAGTGATTTTGGTGGTTAGCAATGAAAGCGAAAAACATGTAAAGCAACATCTGCTGAACTAAATCAAAGAAGTATTTCACATACTGGAGGGAATAGCACAACATGCTACAAGATACATCAAGCTAAAGAAAACTTTGCTCACTACATTACACTCGTTAATTTTGTTACAGCTTGTGGGTGTAGCTGCCATTTCAATGCTACAATCATTATTCTGAATAGAGAACATCATTCCTTCTTTAGCCCAGGGTTGGGGAACTGCAATGACCTTTTCTCTAGCCCGGACAGATTCCACTGGACTGCAGTGGTCGGACTGGCAGCTGCATTTTGATGGCTGATGGCCCTTTAATTAATTCTTTCTTACTCTGCGAGCATAATCACTTATCATTCACAATTGAACTCTATGGGGAGCAAAGAAAGATTACATTGTGACACTAGTCAGTGCCAGCATCAGGATACACTACTACATTAGGACTCCTACTTTGTAGGAGTTAGCGCATGGTGCACTCCTTTCCCATGAAAGAAGACAGAAGCATCAGATTCTGTTATGACGTATATGCCGCAGCTTCATGTCTCCTGCGATGTAAATGCCACAGCTCCATATCTCCTGTGATCAATATACCACAGACCCATGTGCCCTGTGATGTATATACCACAGCCCCATGTCTTCTGTGATGTATATACCATCTCGGTGTCTCCTATGTCTACTGTGATGTATAGCAGTCTCAGTGTCTCCTATGTTATGTATACCTCAGATCTCGCACTGCTTGAGTTCTATAAATGTAACGTGAGCATTGATGGACTTGCCACTGCGAGGAGACATGCAGTGTAATATACACCTGTGTTCAGTACAAATTACTGCTTTAACTTCCTTACAAAACCTATTGAAAAGACTCACCTGCACTGCAGACCAACACAAATCAGGAAAACCAGTTGCGAGTACCAAGAACATCCATACCACCTAATATCACAGTCGCATTAAAGAGATGCAGTTCCAGTCATCACATTAGGGGTGAGTTAATTAAATATTTGACCCAATATAGCAGGGTAATTTTCAAGTTGATAATTTTGTGTGTCCCCCAAATGATGGTAAAAATATCCAAATGATCCTTTGCAGAGAAAATGCTCTGATCAGAAGAGGTGCCTCCTGATTCTGGTAGGTTGTTGGAAGTTTGGAGGGCTCTGTTCTGGCTGCTACAGAGTACTGATGGGGCAACTGGACTCCATGATAAATTCCATGAGAAATACACTGCTCAAAAAAATAAAGGGAACACTAAAATACCACATCCTAGGTATCACTAAATGAATTATTGTAGTTGGAAATCTTTATTTATTACATAGTGGAATGCGTTGAGAATAGTGTTGAGCATTCCGATACCGCAAGTATTGGGTATCGGCCGATATTAGCTGTATCGGAATTCTGATACTTAGTTCCGATACTTTTTTCATATCGAATACCGGAATCGGAAGTTCCCATAATGCTAGGAGCCCGCTCGATTTGATTCAGCCAATGGGGATCCTCAGAAGTGTGGGCACATCCTGTTAGGCATGTAGGCATGTTAACTACTGGCATGGCTGTGATTGGCTGCTGAAATGATGTCGTGATGCACTATAAAAAGCACTGCAGCCGCCATTTCTGGTCACTCTGCTGTGAATTCAGTTAGGGACAGGCTGCTGTTGAAGACTGTGAGGGACAGTTAGAAATAGCGATTCCACAAAACATATAGTGCTTAACCCAGGCTACATAAACCACCACTGTAGCTTGCTTTTCCCTAGCAGTGCTGTTTTCACAGCTGTCTGCAAGGGCTGTGTGAGTGCAGACCCACGCTGTGTAGTGTGTCCTGCAGGCACGTCTGCTTGTAGGCCGCCCAGCGTGTGTCTCTGCCTCATACACATTTTTCTTTTATTGCTGCTTTTTTTTTCTCCTGTATAGTGTGCTTCCATACGTATCCATATACGTTGGTTGCAAACACTAAAGGAGTGGACAGCGGAGCCTTTCAGCAGCCTTTCAGTGCTATAGCCCATTTCTCTGCACTGTTTTTGGCTGTCTGATAGGTCTCTCTGTGTGTGAGTGCAGCTCACGTTGCAGTGTGTTCTACAGCCACCGCTAGCTGTAGTCCGCTCAGCGTGCGTCACTGCCTCATACATAGTCCTTTTTTTGCAGCTAATTTAGCCAGATTTTTGCTCCTATATTAGTGTGCTTCCAACCGCATCCATTGTCATTGGTTGGTTGCAAACACTATATAGGATTAGATAGAGGAGCCTTTTTGCTGGCTTGTGCCCTTCAGGGCCAGCCAGGCTAGTATCACCCTATTTTTTGGAGCCTCATCAATTGCATTGTAGGTTAGCTTCCTGCATTGTAATCGCTCCAAAAAGTTTGTGATACTATAGCTTTCAAACTTTGGTCACATCCTTTCCTTTCCCCCCCCCAAAAAAAAAAGGAAATAAAGTTCACCAAACACTCCACTTTACAGTTGTCTAGGCCACATTAGATCATATTAAAGTGTAGTACACACACTCTTAGCCAAATTAGTGTTTCTTATACTGGTTAGCAGGTGTTCAGGAATAAGAACACTAAGCCACCCCTTTTTTACTTTTCTGCCTATCTTTATCAGTCTACCAAGATGAAGAAGGCAGGGAGTAAGGCACGTGGTCGTGGCCGTGGAGTTTCAGCAGGGAGAGGATGGGGGGATTCAGCAGGGAGAGGACGTGGGGATTCGGTGTCTGCTGCGGCCACCAGTGACCCGGCATCCCCCACTTTTACCAGGCAACAGTCCTTCATGCGCAGCTTTGTAGGACCTCGCCGTACCCCACTGCTGCGTGATGAACAAATTGAAGCCATTGTCGTATGGATGGCAGCTAACGCATCCACTTCAATGACTTCCGCATCCTCCCAAGGCCAGAGCACTGAAGAGCAACCATCTGTCTCTTCACCACCTGCCAAATTGCCCAGGCAGTCTGAGAGCCCTGGACAGGAGCCATCTCAATCTTTACTTCTGTTCTCAGAATCTGTTGGCTTGGAAAGAGGTGGCCAGCCAAGCAGCATTCTAGAGCGTGAAGAAGAGGGAGTATGCAGTGATGCGCAACTGCTTTGTCCCTCTGAATCTGAAGAGGCGGGTGGGCCAGTGCCTATTGTCAGCACACCTCAGTGCTCATCTGATGATGATGAGACTCAGTTGCCAATTTCTGGTGCGTACGGTGCTGGCGAGACAACCCAGGACCAGCCAGTGCTTGAAGAGGGGAGTGGAGATGATGAGGTCCTTGACCCATCATGGCGTCAGCCACAGGAAGGTGGTGGGAGCAGCTCTGAGGAAGAGATTCCCCGAACGGCCAAAAGAGGAGGGAGAGGGCGGGGGCAGACTTGGTTGCCTGTAGCCTCCACTTTGGCACCCGTGAGGAGCAATCCTCTTCCAAAACACAAAACGAGCGCTCCCAGGACTTGCAGTGCGTGGTCTTTTTTTGACACAGTTGCAGATGACATTTGCTTTGTCAAATGCAAGCTGTGTCATCAGAAAGTGAAACGAGGGAAAAATGTAACCAACCTCAATACCACAAATATGTGGAAACATGTGCGTACCAAGCACGAGGTGGAGTTACACAGACACACTGAAGATGTAGGCCAACCTTCAGCAGCACCTACCACCTCTTCAGCTCGTGTTGGGGCCTCTTCCTCCAGCTCACACACAGCTGGTTCGGCTTCCTCACTGGAACGCCATGGAAGAACCACTGCCACTGTTGTCCAGAGACCCAGTGAAATTCCACCCACTGAACCACGTTCGCAGTCATCAGCACACTCCCAGGCCACTCACCAGCAATCGGTAGCACAGGCATGGGAGAAAAAGCGGCCATACTCGGCAAACCATCCCCGATCACTGGCTCTGAATGCCGGCATTGCCAAATTACTGGCCCTTCACATGCTGTCATTCAGGCTGGTGGAGACTGACACCTTCCGGAACTTTATGTCATTAGCAGTTCCACAATACAATGTGCCCAGCCGCTTTTATTTCAGCAGGCAAGCTGTCCCTGCCTTGCAAAAGCTTGTGGAGGGAAAAATTAAAAATGCGCTACTAAATGCCGTCAGTAGCAAGGTCCACCTGACCACCGATGCGTGGACCAGTAGCCATGGACAGGGACGATACCTTTCCCTCACTGCCCATTGGGTCAATGTTGTGGAGCCGGGTACAGATCTGGAGAGTGGCTCTGTACGTATTCTGCCAACTCCAAGGATTGCAGGAATGCAGTCTGTACATATTGAGTCCTCCTCCTACTCTAGTTCCTCGGAATCAGCACTGCGTGAGCCTGTTAGGCCAGATATGAGCACAGGTGTGGCCAAACGTCAACAGGCCATCCTTAAATTAATTTCTTTGGGGAATCGGAGCCACACAGCACAGGAGCTCTGGAATGCCATCAAGCAGGAGAGCGATGTGTGGTTTGTGCCAGCGAATCTCCAGCCAGGTTTGGTAGTGAGTGACAATGGCCGAAATGTAGTGGCAGCTCTGGGCCTAGGCAACCTCACTCACATACCATGTCTGGCACACGTGCTCAATTTGGTCGTGCAGAGCTTTCTGAGGAACTATCCGGATCTTGATGCACTGCTGCACAAGGTTCGCCTAGAGTGTGCTCACTTGCGGCGTTCCAGCATGGCAAGATCGCGCATTGCATCTCTGCAACGCTGATTCCGCCTGGCAGAACATCGCATCATATGTGACCTCCCCACCAGGTGGAATTCAACGTTACATATGTTGGAGCGGTTGTGTGAGCAGCAGGCAGCAGTAATGGAGTACCAGCTGCATCAGTCGCAAACAAGTGGCACTGTGCGCCGGACACACTTCACCACCACTGAGTGGGCCACTATGAGGGACATCTGCCAAGTTTTGCGTGCCTTCGATGACTCCACGCGGATGGCCAGTGCAGATGATGCACTAATCAGCATGACTGTCCCCCTCATCTGTCTGCTTCAAAAAACCTTACAAGCACTAAGTGAGGAGGTTTTTGAAGAGGTCGAGGATGAGCAGTCAGAAATGCCATCTGCTTCTGGCAAGTCTGCGCAAAGTGCTTCCACACAAAGGCCCAGGCAGGGGACACTTAGTGAGGAGGATGACGAGGAGTCAATGGAGGAGGAGGAACACATCTCTCCAGATGAGGGAGGTACACAAGGCTCTAGTAGTCAGTGTGTACAGCGAGGGTGGGGTGATGCTGAGCAGGCAGAGATGCTGCCTCAAGCTGGGGACAGCGTTTCCGGTCCAGTTGGCAGTCTGCAGCACATGGTTTATTTCATGCTGTAACAACCCTGCTGGCATCACTACATGGCCTCCCATCCCCCCGCACACCAACTTACTTTCTCCTTCAAACCATGCTGTGAAATCTGTCTGTTGCCAGCCCTGAGCTCCATGTGCTATGCCTCTTGTTTTCCTGCTTGCTCTCCATGTTTCCTGACTGTGTGTATAGGGGGGCGGCGCCTGAACTCTCTGGTTCTTATGCAGTCTGGGTGCACCTGGGTAATCTGTCCCTGACCAACCACCTGGAGCCCTTGACTATTTAGTTTCGCCACTCCCACTGAAACATTGCCTGAGCAATGTCTATACTCAGTTAGTATTCCGCTGCTGAGGAAGCCAGGCCCTGTTCTGTCTGTCTCCTTCTTTGGAGGATTACTTTAGTCTTGCTTTGTACCCTGTCTGCCTGCCGGGAGGCTGAATATCCTGCCCCTTGAGTCTTGTTCCCTGTACCTTGTCCATACTCTGTCTGCCTGCCAGGAGGCTGAATATCCTGGTCCTTGTGTCTTTGTCCCTGTGCCTCTGTCTGAACTCAGTCTTACCTCTGTCTGTCAGTCTCCTTGTTTGTGGTTCCTTCCCTGCCGTGTCTTTCCTTGTGTCCTCTTTATCTGTGCATCTGCACGCTCGCAGCTCTGTCTGCACGGCTCCCTAGCCGCTCTGTCTGCACGGCTCCCTAGCCGCTCTGTCTGCACAGCTCCCTAGCCGCTCTGTCTGCACGGCTCCCTAGCCGCTCTGTCTGCACGGCTCCCTAGCCGCTCTGTCTGCACGGTTCCCTAGCCGCTCTGTCTGCACGTCTCCCTAGCCGCTCTGCCTGCTCCGCACTCTTGCGGCCCTGCCTGCTCCGCACTCTTGCGGCTCTGCCTGCTCCGCACTCTTGCGGCTCTGCCTCCTCCGCACTCTTGCGGCTCTGCCTGCTCCGCACTCTTGCGGCTCTGCCTCCTCCGCACTCCTGTGGCTCTGCCTGCTCCGCACTCCTGCGGCTCTGTCTACCTGCACCTCCTGTGTGAACAGGCCCAAACCTGTTCCTTCATATTCCATTCCTTCCTGCCTAGATCCATACCTGTACCTCCTGTGTGAACAGGTCCAGATCCTGTTCCAGCATACACCACTCCCTCCTGCCTACACCTGCTGTGTGAACAGGTCCCTACCTGCTCCTTTTCATACCACGCCAATCTGTCCTGTGTCTCCAAGCCGTGCCCGCCTGTCCTGTGTCTCCAAGCCGTGCCCGCCTGTCCTGTGTCTCCAAGCCGTGCCCGCCTGTCCTGTGTCTCCAAGCCGTGCCCGCCTGCCCTGTGTCTCAGCCGTGCCTGTCGTATCCACCTGCCTGCCTGTCTATAGCCTCTGTCAAGGTGTCCTGTTCCCGAGTGGGATCAGCAGCCACAGCCAGACACCACCCTGGAGTGGCACCCGGCAGCTACCTGCCGCACAAGCCTAACCTCACCATCAGAGGCTCCAGTGAAGACCAAGGAAGCTGCCGTAGTTACGCCCCTTCCAGGGTAGTCTGGTTTGTGGCACAGTGGGGCCACAACCCCCCGGCTCGCGCCATTCAGCCAAGGCGCGAGCGTGACAGTTTGCTCAGGCCATGGTCCCCGCTGAGTCCCATGTCCTTTCGCCCTCGGAGCAAGATGAACTTTTTTGCCAGTATGGGCAACCAAATAAATTTACCCGGTCTGAAGCCCAATCCTTCACTGCTCCACCCACCATTGTGGTCTCCAATAGACTGTTTGCTCAACTAGAGGCTGGCATACCTAAAGTTGTACCTCCCTCGGACCCGCCAAGATATGATGGGAACCCCAAGCACTGTCGTGCCTTTATGGAGCAGTGCCTACGCTATTTTCAATGGCATGCTCCCTACTTCGCCAGCGATCGGGTAAAGGTAGGATTACTAATGTCCTACCTAACAGGAGATGCGTTGCAGTGGCTCAGCCCCCTTTGGGAAGCAGGGGATCCCATCACCTCGAGCTTACCGGCCATCCTGGTGGCCTTCTGCAAAGCCTTTGACAAGCCTGGTACAGTGTCTCCTTAAAAGTCTTCTCCTCCTAGCTTCCAGGAACGGATCGGACGAAAGAGACCTGTGGCCAATTCATCTTCTCCGTCTGTGACCGTCCATGACCCATCTGTTCCTCAGCCTGCCAAAGCAGCCCCCCATGCAAGATCCAAGAGGTCTAAGAAAAAGGGGCTGGCTAGGTTGTCGCCAGAGGCCAGTCCTGAGAAGGAACATCCTGATGGTCTCAGCCCTGTGAAGCCAAAGCTCCAGAACCTTGGGCCAGTAGGAGAGACTGCCCTTGGTGAGAGTACCTCCTCGCTACTAAAGTCTGTGACTGTTCCGGTGCCTTGTGGGAGTTTCGGCCGTGCAGATGTATGCAAGCTACAAGCCAGACGAAGTCTGTGCATGGTTCCTGCTCCACCGCTCCAGAATCCATGCAGGGGGTTTGGTGATGGCCGAGCCCTACTTGTGAACAGTCCAGCATTGAGGGGTCAACTACAGCTCCTAATCGGAGCATTATACACAGAGACATTTGTCTTCCACCTGCTGACCAACTTGCCCACCGGTCGTTTTGAGCCGGGCACTCTATTGCCCCTTCCGGTCCAAAGACCCAGCATGGTGCTGTATTTGGATCTGCCTAGCCAACAGAGGTGTCTAGTTCCATTACTGCAAGGTCAGTCTTCTGTATCGTCTCCTTCTCCACCTGATCTGCCGGCTATCAAGCCATGGTGTACTGACGTCACTGAAGAAAAGAAAACAGTGGCGCCCTCTCCGTACACCTCCGGTGACCATACCAGTGACCAGTCCTCAGGAACATCCCTGACACTTGATAGTCTTCCCTAGGATAATGGGCTGAAGATTGATCCTGAGTGGATGCCCTCGGCTCCTCTATGGTCTGTGGGTGAAGGTCCCAGGATTAAGCAGTACTCGTTCGCCTACTTGAAAGAAGTGGTCCAGTCTGTTCCGGGTAACAGGCGGAGGTGGCTCCCCGTATGTATGCCTCCAACTTCCATGTGGCAGGTGGATGAAGAGGTGAGAAAAGTGGCCTATGCATCTCTGTTTTTTACCCGTCTGGAGGAGGAGTTCCAATTTTCTTGGGATATCGGGCTGAAGTTGGACTCGGTAAAGGTCTCTTCGGTTTCCAGCTGGCCGGCTGATGTAGGGGTCAAGTCTGAGGCTTCCAGATCTCTGCTTTCTTCCACTCTGGAGGAAGAGATCCAAGTCCTTATACCCTCGGTGTTGGAGGCTGTTGGGCACCAAGAAACTTGGCACTCGGTGATTCCGGATGGCACACCTACTTCGTCTCACCAGAAGGATGCCCTGTCAGCCTGGACTGTATGTGGTTCCATACTCCTTCTTCAGGTCATTCTGGCAGGCTTGAGGAAGAGGGGCCGTAAAGGGGGGGTACTGTAACAACCCTGCTGGCATCACTACATGGCCTCCCATCCCCCGCACACCAACTTACTTTCTCCTTCAAACCATGCTGTGAAATCTGTCTGTTGCCAGCCCTGAGCTCCATGTGCTATGCCTCTTGTTTTCCTGCTTGCTCTCCATGTTTCCTGACTGTGTGTATAGGGGGGCGGCGCCTGAACTCTCTGGTTCTTATGCAGTCTGGGTGCACCTGGGTAATCTGTCCCTGACCAACCACCTGGAGCCCTTGACTATTTAGTTTCGCCACTCCCACTGAAACATTGCCTGAGCAATGTCTATACTCAGTTAGTATTCCGCTGCTGAGGAAGCCAGGCCCTGTTCTTTCTGTCTCCTTCTTTGGAGGATTACATTAGTCTTGATTTGTACCCTGTCTGCCTGCCGGGAGGCTGAATATCCTGCCCCTTGAGTCTTGTTCCCTGTACCTTGTCCATACTCTGTCTGCCTGCCAGGAGGCTGAATATCCTGGTCCTTGTGTCTTTGTCCCTGTGCCTCTGTCTGAACTCAGTCTTACCTCTGTCTGTCAGTCTCCTTGTTTGTGGTTCCTTCCCTGCCGTGTCTTTCCTTGTGTCCTCTTTATCTGTGCATCTGCACGCTCGCAGCTCTGTCTGCACGGCTCCCTAGCCGCTCTGTCTGCACGGCTCCCTAGCCGCTCTGTCTGCACGGCTCCCTAGCCGCTCTGTCTGCACGGCTCCCTAGCCGCTCTGTCTGCACGGTTCCCTAGCCGCTCTGTCTGCACGGCTCCCTAGCCACTCTGCCTGCTCCGCACTCTTGCGGCTCTGCCTGCTCCGCACTCTTGCGGCTCTGCCTGCTCCGCACTCTTGCGGCTCTGCCTGCTCCGCACTCTTGCGGCTCTGCCTGCTCCGCACTCCTGCGGCTCTGTCTACCTGCACCTCCTGTGTGAACAGGCCCAAACCTGTTCCTTCATATTCCATTCCTTCCTGCCTAGATCCATACCTGTACCTCCTGTGTGAACAGGTCCAGATCCTGTTCCAGCATACACCACTCCCTCCTGCCTACACCTGCTGTGTGAACAGGTCCCTACCTGCTCCTTTTCATACCACGCCAATCTGTCCTGTGTCTCCAAGCCGTGCCCGCCTGTCCTGTGTCTCCAAGCCGTGCCCGCCTGTCCTGTGTCTCCAAGCCGTGCCCGCCTGTCCTGTGTCTCCAAGCCGTGCCCGCCTGTCCTGTGTCTCCAAGCCGTGCCCGCCTGCCCTGTGTCTCAGCCGTGCCTGTCGTATCCACCTGCCTGCCTGTCTATAGCCTCTGTCAAGGTGTCCTGTTCCCGAGTGGGATCAGCAGCCACAGCCAGACACCACCCTGGAGTGGCACCCGGCAGCTACCTGCCGCACAAGCCTGACCTCACCATCAGAGGCTCCAGTGAAGACCAAGGAAGCTGCCGTAGTTACGCCCCTTCTAGGGTAGTCTGGTTTGTGGCACAGTGGGGCCACAACCCCCCGGCTCGCGCCATTCAGCCAAGGCGCGAGCGTGACAGTTTGCTCAGGCCATGGTCCCCGCTGAGTCCCATGTCCTTTCGCCCTCGGAGCAAGATGAACTTTTTTGCCAGTATGGGCAACCAAATAAATTTACCCGGTCTGAAGCCCAATCCTTCACTGCTCCACCCACCATTGTGGTCTCCAATAGACTGTTTGCTCAACTAGAGGCTGGCATACCTAAAGTTGAACCTCCCTCGGACCCGCCAAGATATGATGGGAACCCCAAGCACTGTCGTGCCTTTATGGAGCAGTGCCTACGCTATTTTCAATGGCATGCTCCCTACTTCGCCAGCGATCGGGTAAAGGTAGGATTACTAATGTCCTACCTAACAGGAGATGCGTTGCAGTGGCTCAGCCCCCTTTGGGAAGCAGGGGATCCCATCACCTCGAGCTTACCGGCCTTCCTGGTGGCCTTCTGCAAAGCCTTTGACAAGCCTGGTACAGTGTCTCCTGAAAAGTCTTCTCCTCCTAGCTTCCAGGAACGGATCGGACGAAAGAGACCTGTGGCCAATTCATCTTCTCCGTCTGTGACCGTCCATGACCCATCTGTTCCTCAGCCTGCCAAAGCAGCCCCCCATGCAAGATCCAAGAGGTCTAAGAAAAAGGGGCTGGCTAGGTTGTCGCCAGAGGCCAGTCCTGAGAAGGAACATCCTGATGGTCTCAGCCCTGTGAAGCCAAAGCTCCAGAACCTTGGGCCAGTAGGAGAGACTGCCCTTGGTGAGAGTACCTCCTCGCTACTAAAGTCTGTGACTGTTCCGGTGCCTTGTGGGAGTTTCGGCCGTGCAGATGTATGCAAGCTACAAGCCAGACGAAGTCTGTGCATGGTTCCTGCTCCACCGCTCCAGAATCCATGCAGGGGGTTTGGTGATGGCCGAGCCCTACTTGTGAACAGTCCAGCATTGAGGGGTCAACTACAGCTCCTAATCGGAGCATTATACACAGAGACATTTGTCTTCCACCTGCTGACCAACTTGCCCACCGGTCGTTTTGAGCCGGGCACTCTATTGCCCCTTCCGGTCCAAAGACCCAGCATGGTGCTGTATTTGGATCTGCCTAGCCAACAGAGGTGTCTAGTTCCATTACTGCAAGGTCAGTCTTCTGTATCGTCTCCTTCTCCACCTGATCTGCCGGCTATCAAGCCATGGTGTACTGACATCACTGAAGAAAAGAAAACAGTGGCGCCCTCTCCGTACACCTCCGGTGACCATACCAGTGACCAGTCCTCAGGAACATCCCTGACACTTGATAGTCTTCCCTAGGATAATGGGCTGAAGATTGATCCTGAGTGGATGCCCTCGGCTCCTCTATGGTCTGTGGGTGAAGGTCCCAGGATTAAGCAGTACTCGTTCGCCTACTTGAAAGAAGTGGTCCAGTCTGTTCCGGGTAACAGGCGGAGGTGGCTCCCCGTATGTATGCCTCCAACTTCCATGTGGCAGGTGGATGAAGAGGTGAGAACAGTGGCCTATGCATCTCTGTTTTTTACCCGTCTGGAGGAGGAGTTCCAATTTTCTTGGGATATCGGGCTGAAGTTGGACTCGGTAAAGGTCTCTTCGGTTTCCAGCTGGCCGGCTGATGTAGGGGTCAAGTCTGAGGCTTCCAGATCCCTGCTTTCTTCCACTCTGGAGGAAGAGATCCAAGTCCTTATACCCTCGGTGTTGGAGGCTGTTGGGCACCAAGAAACTTGGCACTCGGTGATTCCGGATGGCACACCTACTTCGTCTCACCAGAAGGATGCCCTGTCAGCCTGGACTGTATGTGGTTCCATACTCCTTCTTCAGGTCATTCTGGCAGGCTTGAGGAAGAGGGGCCGTAAAGGGGGGGTACTGTAACAACCCTGCTGGCATCACTACATGGCCTCCCATCCCCCGCACACCAACTTACTTTCTCCTTCAAACCATGCTGTGAAATCTGTCTGTTGCCAGCCCTGAGCTCTATGTGCTATGCCTCTTGTTTTCCTGCTTGCTCTCCATGTTTCCTGACTGTGTGTATAGGGGGGCGGCGCCTGAACTCTCTGGTTCTTATGCAGTCTGGGTGCACCTGGGTAATCTGTCGCTGACCAACCACCTGGAGCCCTTGACTATTTAGTTTCGCCACTCCCACTGAAACATTGCCTGAGCAATGTCTATACTCAGTTAGTATTCCGCTGCTGAGGAAGCCAGGCCCTGTTCTGTCTGTCTCCTTCTTTGGAGGATTACTTTAGTCTTGCTTTGTACCCTGTCTGCCTGCCGGGAGGCTGAATATCCTGCCCCTTGAGTCTTGTTCCCTGTACCTTGTCCATACTCTGTCTGCCTGCCAGGAGGCTGAATATCCTGGTCCTTGTGTCTTTGTCCCTGTGCCTCTGTCTGAACTCAGTCTTACCTCTGTCTGTCAGTCTCCTTGTTTGTGGTTCCTTCCCTGCCGTGTCTTTCCTTGTGTCCTCTTTATCTGTGCATCTGCACGCTCGCAGCTCTGTCTGCACGGCTCCCTAGCCGCTCTGTCTGCACGGCTCCCTAGCCGCTCTGTCTGCACGGCTCCCTAGCCGCTCTGTCTGCACGGCTCCCTAGCCGCTCTGTCTGCACGGCTCCCTAGCCGCTCTGTCTGCACGGCTCCCTAGCCGCTCTGTCTGCACGGTTCCCTAGCCGCTCTGTCTGCACGGCTCCCTAGCCACTCTGCCTGCTCCGCACTCTTGCGGCCCTGCCTGCTCCGCACTCTTGCGGCCCTGCCTGCTCCGCACTCTTGCGGCCCTGCCTGCTCCGCACTCTTGCGGCCCTGCCTGCTCCGCACTCTTGCGGCCCTGCCTGCTCCGCACTCTTGTGGCTCTGCCTGCTCCGCACTCTTGCGGCTCTGCCTGCTCCGCACTCTTGTGGCTCTGCCTGCTCCGCACTCCTGTGGCTCTGCCTGCTCCACACTCCTGCGGCTCTGTCTACCTGCACCTCCTGTGTGAACAGGCCCAAACCTGTTCCTTCATATTCCATTCCTTCCTGCCTAGATCCATACCTGTACCTCCTGTGTGAACAGGTCCAGATCCTGTTCCAGCATACACCACTCCCTCCTGCCTACATCTGCTGTGTGAACAGGTCCCTAACTGCTCCTTTTCATACCACGCCAATCTGTCCTGTGTCTCCAAGCCGTGCCCGCGTGTCCTGTGTCTCCAAGCCGTGCCCGCGTGTCCTGTGTCTCCAAGCCGTGCCCGCCTGTCCTGTGTCTCCAAGCCATGCCCGCCTGCCCTGTGTCTCAGCCGTGCCTGTCGTATCCACCTGCCTGCCTGTCTATAGCCTCTGTCAAGGTGTCCTGTTCATGAGTGGGATCAGCAGCCACAGCCAGACACCACCCTGGAGTGGCACCCGTCAGCTACCTGCCGCACAAGCCTGACCTCACCATCAGAGGCTCCAGTGAAGACCAAGGAAGCTGCCGTAGTTACGCCCCTTCCAGGGTAGTCTGGTTTGTGGCACAGTGGGGCCACAACCCCCCGGCTCACGCCATTCAGCCAAGGCGCGAGCGTGACACATGCTGCAGTGCTTGTTAAATGACCGCCGCATCGCCAACATTCTCCACACGGCTGATTATTGGGTGTACACCCTCCTAGATCCTCGCTACCGGGACAACTTACAAAGCCTCATACCACAGTTGAACCGGGAGCGAAAAATGCGGGAGTACCAAGAAACACTTGTGCAGGCCATCATGTTCTCCATTCCCCCCACAAGTGTTGCTGGTAGTGCTTTTCAAAGCAGCCATGTGGGTAGAGGCAGTGGAGGAAGCTCTGCACAAAGAGGTAGCAGAGGCAGTGCCGCAGGACAAGGCAAGGCCAGTATGGCCCAAATGTGGAAAAGTTTTGTGGGACCGCCACAAACGGCTACACCATCACAGACGGCTCGTCAGCAGGAGGCAATGTTTCCGTCAGATGGTGACAGACTACTTGTCGTGCCCTGTTAGTGTTCTCCCAGACGGCTCTTCCCTGTTCAAGTATTGGGTCTCTAAGCTGGATACATGGCCAGAGCTTAGCCAGTATGCATTGGAGGTGCTGGCTTGCCCTGCTGCCAGTGTATTATCGGAACGTGTCTTTAGTGCTGCAGGTGGTGTGGTAACAGACCGTCGCACGTGACTATCCGCCGATAATGTTGACCGGCTTACTTTTGTGAAAATGAACAAGGCCTGGATCTCACCTGAATTTGCCAGTCCTCTTCCAGAATAAATAATTGGCTGGCAACAGGATCCAGGTCTCCTGTTGTGTTCATGTTTCTATGACCTGAACTTTATTTCCTGGGCTACAGCAACGCCCGTTGTTGCTCAGAAGTGCTGTCCGCACAGACAAAACACTCGCTCATGTGTAAGTGGGGTTCGGTAACGTCAGCTGATCCCCTGCTGTGTGTATGGCAAAGTGTCCTGCTCCCTCCACAGTCAAACAACCTCAGATTTACACCTGGCTGCAAGTAGGCCTTGGCCTACTACCTGATTTTCCCTGGGCTCCGACACCGCCAGTTGGTGCTCAGAAGTGCTGTCCGCACAGACAAAACACTCGCTCATGTGTAAGTGGGGTTCGGTAACGTCAGCTGATCCCCTGCTGTGTGTACGGCAAACTCTCCTGCTGCCTACAACTTCTGACTACCTCTGATTTAATATGTTCTCTGATTTGCCCTCTGTCTCGACTCTGTTTTGAGTATTTCCTCTGGCCTACAACACCACCTGTTTCTGCTCTCAAGTGCCGTCTGCACAATCCACACTTGTTCCTGTGGTACCTGGGTCCTGTAACATCTGCTCATCTCCAGAGTTGAGCACGGCAATGTCTCCTGCTTTGTCTACATTCCCACTACTTGTAGTGGAAATGTGGACAGAGCAGGAGACATTGCCTGACTCACCTCTAGGGAGAAGCTGCTGTTACAGAACCCCAGTAACACAGGAACAAGTGTGGGTTGTGCAGACGGCATTCCAGAGCAGCAACTGGCGTGGTTGGAAGCCAGAGGAAATACTCGAAACAGAGTGAAGACAGAGGCCTAATTGGAGTACGTTGACAGTTAGTAGTAGTCTAGAAACAATCGCAAACTGCCACCAAGTAGGCCTCGGCCTATTACCTGATTTTCCCTGGGCTCCGACACCGCCAGTTGGTGCTCAGAAGTGCTGTCCGCACAGACAAAACACTCGCTCATGTGTAAGTGGGGTTCGGTAACGTCAGCTGATCCCCTGCTGTGTGTATGGCAAAGTGTCCTGCTCCCTCCACAGTCAAACTACCTCAGATTTACACCTGGCTCCAAGTAGGCCTCGGCCTACTACCTGATTTTCCCTGGGCTCCGACACCGCCAGTTGGTGCTCAGAAGTGCTGTCCGCACAGACAAAACACTCGCTCATGTGTAAGTGGGGTTCGGTAACGTCAGCTGATCCCCTGCTGTGTGTACGGCAAACTCTCCTGCTGCCTACAACTTCTGACTACCTCTGATTTAATATGTTCTCTGATTTGCCCTCTGTCTCCACTCTGTTTTGAGTATTTCCTCCGGCCTACAACACCGCCTCTTTCTTCTCTCAAGTGCCGTCTGCACAATCCACACTTGTTCCTGTGGTACCTGGGTCCTGTAACATCTGCTCATCTCCAGAGTTGAGCACGGCAATGTCTCCTGCTTTGTCTACATTCCCACTACTTGTAGTGGAAATGTGGACAGAGCAGGAGACATTGCCTGACTCACCTCTAGGGAGAAGCTGCTGTTACAGAACCCCAGTAACACAGGAACAAGTGTGGGTTGTGCAGACGGCATTTCAGAGCAGCAACTGGCGTGGTTGGAAGCCAGAGGAAATACTCAAAAACAGAGTGAAGACAGAGGCCTAATTGGAGTACGTTGACAGTTAGTAGTAGTCTAGAAACAATCGCAAACTGCCACCAAGTAGGCCTCGGCCTACTACCTGATTTTCCCTGGGCTCCGACACCGCCAGTTGGTGCTCAGAAGTGCTGTCCGCACAGACAAAACACTCGCTCATGTGTAAGTGGGGTTCGGTAACGTCAGCTGATCCCCTGCTGTGTGTATGGCAAAGTGTCCTGCTCCCTCCACAGTCAAACAACCTCAGATTTACACCTGGCTCCAAGTAGGCCTCGGCCTACTACCTGATTTTCCCTGGGCTCCGACACCGCCAGTTGGTGCTCAGAAGTGCTGTCCGCACAGACAAAACACTCGCTCATGTGTAAGTGGGGTTCGGTAACGTCAGCTGATCCCCTGCTGTGTGTATGGCAAAGTGTCCTGCTCCCTCCACAGTCAAACAAACTCAGATTTACACCTGGCACCAAGTAGGCCTCGGCCTACTACCTGATTTTCCCTGGGCTCTGACACCGCCAGTTGGTGCTCGGAAGTGCTGTCCACACAGAAAAACACACTCGTTCATGTGAAAGTGGGGGTCAGTAATGTCAGCTGATCCCCTGCTGTGTGGAGGGCAAACTGCTGCTGCCTCCAAATTCAAACAACGTCTTATCTTAAACTGCCTCCAAGTAGGCCTCAGCCTACAAAATGACTATCCCTGGGCTCCAACATCGTCAGTTGTTGCTCGGAAGTGCTGTCCACACAGAAAAGCACACTCGTTCATGTGAAAGTGGGGTTCAGTAACGTCGGCTGATCCCCTGCTGTGTGGAGGGCAAAGTGTCCTGCTCCCTCCAAAGTCAAAATACCTCAGCTTTACACCTGGCTCCTAGTAGGGCTCGGCCTGCTCCATGATTGTCCCTGGGCTCCAACACCGCCAGTTGGTGCTCGGAAGTGCTGTCCACACAGAAAAACACTCGTTCATGTGAAAGTGGGGTTCGGTAACGTCAGCTGATCCCCTGCTGTGTGGAGGGCAAACTGCTGCTGCCTCCAAATTGTAACTACTTCAGATTTAAACATTCTCTGATTTGGCCTCTGTCTCCACTCTGTCTCTAGTATTTCCCCTGACCTCCAACACCGCCAGTTCCTGCTCACAGTTGCCATCCATGCATTCCACACTTGTTCCTGTGTTCCTGGTGTTCTGTAACGTGAGCTGATCCCCCAATGTGTGTCCGGCACTGTCTCCTGCGCTGTCCACCTTCCCACTGCAAGTGGTGGGAATGTGGACAGAGCAGGAGACATTGGCAGACAAACATCAGGGGATCTGCTGACATTACGGAACACCAGTAACACAGGAACACGTGTGGATTGGGCAGACAGCTACTGTACGCATAAACTGGCGGTGTTGGTGGTCACGTGAAATCCTGGAAACAGAGTGGAGACAGATGCCTAATTGGAGCACGTTGACAGTCTGTTGTAGCCTACAAACAATCTAAAACTGCCATCAAGTAGGCCTCGGCCTGCACCCTGGTTCTCCCTGGGCTCCAACAACGCTAGTTGGTGCTCGGAAGTGCTGTCCACACAGAAAAACACACTCGTTCATGTGAAAGTGGGGTTCGGTAACGTCAGCTGATCCCCTGCTGTGTGGAGGGCAAAGTGTCCTGCTCCCTCCAAAGTCAAAATACCTCAGCTTTATACCTGGCTCCTAGTAGGCCTCGGCCTGCACCATGATTGTCCCTGGGTTCCAACAACGCTAGTTGGTGCTCGGAAGTGCTGTCCACACAGAAAAACACACTCGTTCATGTGAAAGTGGGGGTCGGTAACGTCGGCTGATCCCCTGCTGTGTGGAGGGCAAAGTGTCCTGCTCCCTCCAAAGTCAAAATATCTCAGCTTTACACCTGGCTCCTAATAGGCCACGGCCTGCAACATGATTGTCCCTGGGCTCCAACAACGCCAGTTGGTGCTCGGAAGTACTGTCCACACAGAAAAACACACTCGTTCATGTGAAAGTGGGGTTCGGTAACGTCAGCTGATCCCCTGCTGTGTGGAGGGCAAACTGCTGCTGCCTCCAAATTGTAACTACTTCAGATTTAAACATTCTCTGATTTGGCCTCTGTCTCCACTCTGTCTCTAGTATTTCCCCTGACCTCCAACACCGCCAGTTCCTGCTCACAGTTGCCGTCCACGCATTCCACACGTGTTCCTGTGTTACTGGGGTTCTGTAACGTCAGCAGATCCCCCAATATGTGTCCGCCACTGTCTCCTGCGCTGTCCACCTTCCCACTGCAAGCGGTGGGAAAGTGGACAGAGCAGGAGACAGTGGCAGACACACATCAGGGGATCTGCTGACATTACAGAATCCCAGTAACACAGGAACACGTGTGGATTGGGCAGATGGCTGCTGTACGCGTAAACTGGCGGTGTTGGTGGTCACGTGAAATCCTGGAAACAGAGTGGATACAGATGCCTAATTGGAGCACGTTGACAGTCTGTTGTAGCCTACAAACAATCTAAAACTACCACCAAGTAGGCCTCGGCCTACACCATGATTGTCCCTGGGCTCCAACAACGCCAGTTGGTGCTCGGCAGTGTCTTTGGCACGGGGACTCCCTGTTGACCAGCCTGGTTCCAGCACGCCTGCTATTTCCGGGTAGTGTCAAGGTCACTATGCCACCAATCCGTTGTCCTGTCGTCTTGCGGCCGGGTTAGCCGACTCTACGGTGCCTGCAGTTTAGGTGACTCCTATGTGGGCTGCGGGAACTGGCACTGAAGGCTGGATCCGTAGTGCCAATGGGACATGGACCCCCTGTAGGACTGTGGGTTTCGGTAACTGCGGCCGGCTTGCGGCCTGGCTACTTTGCTTTGAATGGGTACCTTCTGCTACCCACCCGGGTTCCAGCACTGTCTGCTGGTTCTCGCCAGAGCCTTTGGCCCAGGTGCCTCCATCTCGGTATCCGAGGTCCAGCACCGTCAGCTGGTCCTTGGTAGTGCTTTCTAGCACAGGTACCTCCTGCCTAGTAACCGTGGTCCAGCACCGTCAGCTGTTCCTCGGTAGTGCCATTGGCTCTTGTAGCTTTTGCTACCCATCTGGGTTCCAGCACCATCAGCTGGTTCTCGGCAGTGTCTTTGGCACGGGTACTCCCTGTTGCCCAGCCTGTTTTCAGCACGCCTGCTGTTTCCGGGTAGTGTCAAGGTCACTATGCCACCAATCCGTTGTCCTGTCGTCTTGCGGCTGGGTTAGCCGACTCTACGGTACCTGCAGTTTAGGTGACTCCTATGTGGGCTGCGGGAACTGGCACTGAAGGCTGGATCCGTAGTGCCAATGGGACATGGACCCCCTGTAGGACTGTGGGTTTCAGTAACTGTGGCCGGCTTGCGGCCTGGCTACTTTGCTTTGAATGGGTACCTTCTGCTACCCACCCGGGTTCCAGCACTGTCTGCTGGTTCTCGCCACAGCCTTTGGCCTAGGTGCCTCCATCTCGGTATCCGAGGTCCAGCACCGTCAGCTGGTACTTGGTAGTGCTTTTTAGCACAGGTACCTTCTGCTTAGTAACCGTGGTCCAGCACCGTCAGTTGGTCCTCGGTAGTGCCATTGGCTCTTGTTCCTTCTGCTACCCATCCGGGTGCCAGCACTGTCTGCTGGTTCTCGCCACAGCCTTTGGCCTAGGTGCCTCCATCTCGGTATCCGAGGTCCAGCACCGTCAGCTGGTCCTTGGTAGTGCTTTTTAGCACAGGTACCTTCTGCTTAGTAACTGTGGTCCAGCACCGTCAGTTGGTCCTCAGAAGTGCCATTGGCTCTTGTTCCTTCTGCTACCCTCCGGGTGCCAGCACTGTCTGCTGGTTCTCGCCACAGCCTTTGGCCAAGGTGCCTCCATCTCGGTATCTGAGGTCCAGCACCGTCAGCTGGTACTTGGTAGTGCTTTTTAGCACAGGTACCTTCTGCTTAGTAACCGTGGTCCAGCACCGTCAGTTGGTCCTCGGTAGTGCCATTGGCTCTTGTTTCTTCTGCTACCCATCCGGGTGCCAGCACTGTCTGCTGGTTCTCGCCAGTTTCTCAGCCTTCTTGTACCTTCTGCTACATTTCCAAGATCAAGCTTTTTGAAATTGTCTTTGGTAATCCTTATTGATCTCCATGACGACGACCCTGATGACGACGACCCTGAAGACCACACCAAAGAAGACCAGAAATATGACCCTAAATAATAAGACCAAGAGGACAAAGAACATGAAGACAACCACCAAGATACAGAACAAAAGACAGAAGAACAAGAAGCAGAAGAAGCAAAAGCAGAAGAACAGAAAGCAGAAGAACATTAAGCATAAGACTAAAAATCAGCATAGAAGAAATCAAAATTATAAGCAGAAGAAGACTAAGCAGTAAATGGGGGTGAGTCCGTTCCTCCTCGTGGTGCCCCTGGAAAATGCCTGCTGCTGCAGGCCAAACTGAACGCGGACAAATCCTGTTGTGAATCTTTAGTGACAGGCAGAACGTAAGGTGTAATCTTATAACTTTTATAGATAAGTACTACAGGAATGCCTGTCACCATAAGAAAATGAAGACAAAGAAGAATAGGAAGAAGATGAAGAAATAGCATATTAAAATTGATAATAGCTGAATAAGAAGAATATGAAGAATGGAAAAAAAAATTAATGGGAAGAAGATGAAGAAGAAGAAGATGAATAAGGTGAAGAAAAAGTTGATGAAAAAAATGCTACTGCTGCGGATCATGAAGGAGAAAGTGTGGGAGAAGTACAAAAGAACGTGAAGAGCATGGAAGATGTGAAACATACATATCTGACAAAATATAAAAAGGTTAACATAGTCAATATCTTTTTAACTCCGAACGTACTGAAAAAAAAAATTGGAATTAATGCTATGCCATGTGATTTGAATAAACCACTATGCTTTTAATGTCTCCTCCACCTCCCACAATACATTCTACATGATTCTTATTTGTTTTCATTTATGTAGAATTAGCCAACAAGGAAATAAAGGGCTTTTTTTAATTCCGATACCGGAAGTCCCATTGACTTGAATGGGACTTCCGGTATCGGAATCGGCGATACCCGATATTTTTTCGTATCGGGCGATACCATCCGATACGATATATTTGAGTATCAAACGGTATCGCTCAACACTAGTTGAGAACAATAAAACATAAAAAAGATTAATGTAAATCAAAATTAATAACACATGGAGGTCTAGATTTGGAATGATGCTCAAAATCAAAGTGGAAAATCGAATTACAGGTTGATCCAACTTCAGTCGAAATCCCTTAAGACAAGGAAATGATGCTCAGTAGGGTGTGTGGCCTCCAGGTGCCTGTATGCCCTCCCTACAACTTCTGGGCATGCACCTGATGAGGTGGCGGATGTTCTGCTGAGGGATCTCCTCCCAGACCTGGATGTTTTCATCAATCAACTCCTTTACAGTCTGTGATGAAATGTGGTGCTGGTGGATCGATTGAGACATGATTTCCAAAATGTGCTCGATTGGATTCAGTTCTGGGAAATGAGAAGGCCAATCCATAGCATCCATGCTTTCATCATGCAAGAACTGCTGACACACTTCAGCCATGTGCGGCCTAGTCATGCATCAAAAGGAACCCAGGGTCCAGTCACCTGCATATGGTCTCACAATGGGTCTGAAGATCTCATCCTGGTTCCTAATGGCTGTCAGGGTACCTCTGTCAAGCACATGGAGGGCTGTGTGGCCCTCTAAAGAAATGCCTCCCCACAACATAACTGAACCACTGCCAAAATGGTCATGCTATTTGATGTTGCAGGCAGTAGAACATTCTCCATGTCTGTCACATGTGCCTAGTGTGAATCTGCGCTCATGCGTGAAGAGCTCAAGGTGCCAATGTCAAATCTGCCAATCTTGGTGTTCTCTGGCAAATGTCAGTCATGCTGTACATTGGTATGAAGGTCCACTTGTGGTCGTCGGATCCTCATACCACCCTCATGGAGTCCGTTTCTGACAGTTTGAGCAGACATTTGTTAATGGCCTGCTAGAGATTATTTGCAGGGCTCTGGCACTGCTCCTCCTTTTCTTCCTTGCACAAAGGAGGAGGTAGCGGTCCTGCTGCTGGGCTATTGCCCTGCTATGACCCTGTCTACGTCTCCTGATGTACTGGCCTGTCTCCGGGTACCTGCTCATGCTCTGGAATCTGCTGACACCAGTTAACCTTCTTGCCACAGCTCACATTGATATACAATCCTGGATGAGCTGCACTACCTGATCAACTTCTGTGGGTAGTAAACACAGGTTCATGCTACTGTACCTCTAGGGGTGAGAGCAATGTCAAAATGTAAAAGTGACCAAAACAACAGCCAAAAAGGATAAGAACAGAGAAATGGTCTGTGGTCACCACCTGCAGAACCACTCCTTTACAGGGGTTGCCTTGTTAATTGCCTATATTTTCTACATGTTGTCTGTTCCATTTGCATGACAGCAGGAAAAATTGATTGAGAATTAGTGTTGCTTCACAACTGGACAGATTCATTTCACAGAAGTGTGATTGACTTTGATTTACATTGTGTTAAGTGTTCCCTTTATGTATTGAGCTGTGTTCATACAAGATCCAACTCTTTAACTTTATCATACTATACATTATGGGAAAAATAAAAATATGTCTTAAGTTAACTTTACTAAAAATGAAGTAAAGAAAATACTTGAAGCTGATTTCCGTTTATGTTATTTCAATTTTCGGTAAAATGTCTGATTATAATGCTAGAGTGTCAAAACTTTTTCAGCTTTCCATATGTACCTTTTCATATCACAGCAGGAAACATGTCATTATTTTTCATAATCTGCTAAATTTCAGATATAGATCTGAAGTACTCCTTTCCAACACTCCGCCAACATATGTGCCTTTTCTGAACGCCTCCTCTTATAGCGCCTATGAAATAAGTACTCCTAGTACTGAGTTACACTAGAGTTCCTCCTGTCAGATGTTCCTATGAACTCTATTTGTACAGCAGACAGCTGTAGCCTGCTTCGGGGACTCCTTGCTACTAAGTCCCGGCTCACTAATATATTGCTGTTGTGCCCCCAAGTCTTGAGTGGGAATTAAGTGGTCACTACTTCTATTCCTCCAGTGTCTGCTGCAGGACCATTAGTATCCGTACAACCTCGGGGACCAGACCCCAGCCTTGCGCTTAGAACTTGAAAAGGGTTCTCCTCTAACCCTGGTCCTTCTTCTCTTATTCTCCTCACGTTCCGTGCTAATCCTTCTTCCCAAAGGAGAATCAAGCTTCCTTTCTCTGTCTCTTTCCTGTGCCAGCAGACCCAGATCACTGTGGCCTGCTGCAGCACTTCCTTCTTCCATCTCTCTCCCGGGGATCTTCTCTTTCTCACTCTCTGTCCTTCTACATCCTCACTCATTGACTGAATGAAAGATTGACTGACTGACTCAACTCTTCCCGCAAACTCCACCCACCTCCCAGCACGTTTTGTGTTCCAAGCAGGGAGCAACCAAGGGGTGCTATGCTACACTCCAAGCAGGGAGCTGCCGAAAGTGCTTTGCTACACTACTTTGTGGTGTGGGGTGCAGGTGTTGGAGCATGGTCAGGAGTCTCCACCTTACCTGGATGGTGGGGTACCACACCTCAGGAGGAGGTGCAGTACCTCTGTGGCGATTGAACCCTCAGGGGTGCCACACCCCCCCCGTTAAACACAGCACGTCCGCGGGCTGCAAGAAAGCAAAAGTTGACAAATACAGGAACATACAAAATTTTTATAATGCAAAACAAACAGTTCTAATCTAATCTCATTATGAGAGGCACTGTCTCTTGAATGTTGCAGAGCACGTTAACATACTACCTATAATTTAAAGTGCTATTTCAAGATTTATCACCAACACATTTCTTCATCACTTCTTCTTTCACATTTTCTACTTTCTTTTATTAACCCTAAGTGACAACCGTGGATACCTGGTTCGCCACCTGTATTTTTCAAATCTTCATCTTTATTCACATCTCTTTATTAAAACATTCTATAAACTAGATTCTTTATAAAAGCTATTCTCTATTAATACTGTCATAAGACACACTATAAAATACTTCACAATAATTCTTGTAAGCGCTGGACACTGCTCCCAGCCGGGATCTCTTGCAGTGTTCTTAGGATGGAGCCATGCTCCACGATGAGGTACAGTTGTGTCCAAAAGTATTGACATCCCTGCAATTTTGTCAGATAATACTCAGTTTCTTCCTGAAAATTATTGCAAACACAAATTCTTTGTTATTAGTATCCTCATTTAATTTGTCTTAAATGAAAAAACACAAAAAGAATTGTCCTAAAGCCAAATTGGATAATTCCACACCAAACATAAAAAAGAGGGTGGACAAAAATATTGTCACTGTTCGAAAAATCATGTGATGCTTCTCTAATTTGTGTAATTAACAGCACCTGTAACTTACCTTTGGCACCTAACAGGTGTTGGCAATAACTAAATCACACTTGCAGCGAGTTGACATGGATTAAAGTTGACTCAACCTCTGTCCTGTGTCCTTGTGTGTACTACATTGAGCATGGAGAAAAGAAAGAAGACCAAAGAACTGTCTGAGGACTTGAGAAACCAAATTGTGAGGAAGCATGAGCAATCTCAAGGCTACAAGTCCATCTCCAAAGACCTGAATGTTCCTGTGTCTACCGTGCACAGTGTCATCAAGAAGTTTAAAGCCCATGGCACTGTGGCTAACCTCCCTAAATGTGGATGGAAAAGAAAAATTGACAAGAGATTTCAACACAAGATTGTGCGGATGTTGGATAAAGAACCTCGACTAACATCCAAACAAGTTCAAGCTGCCCTGCAGGCCGAGGGTACAACAGTGTCAACCCGAACTATCCGTCGGCGTCTGAATGAAATGGGACTGTATGGTAGGAGACCCAAGAAGACCCCACTTCTTACCCCGAGACATAAAAAAGCCAGGCTGGAGTTTGCCAAAAATTACCTGAAAAAGCCTAAATCATTTTGGAAGAATGTTCTCTGGTCAGATGAGACAAAAGTAGAGCTTTTTGGGCAAAGGCATCAACATAGAGTTTACAGTAGAAAAAAAGAGGCATTCAAAGAAAAAAACACGGTCCCTACCGTCAAACATGGTGGAGGTTCCCTGATGTTTTGGGGTAGCTTTGCTGCCTCTGGCACTCGACTGCTTGACTGTGTGCATGGCATTATGAAGTCTGAAGACTACCAACAAATTTTGCAGCATAATGTAGGGCCCAGTGTGAGAAAGCTGGGTCTCCCTCAGAGGTCATGGGTCTTCCAGCAGGACAATGACCCAAAACACACTTCAAAAAGCACTAGAAAATGGTTTGAGAGAAAGCACTTGAGACTTCTAAGGTGGCCAGGAATGAGTCCAGACCTGAATCCCATAGAACACCTGTGGAGAGATCTAAAAATGGCAGTTTGGAGAAGGCACCCTTCTAATATCAGGGACTTGGAGCAGTTTGCCAAAGAAGAATGGTCTAAAATTCCAGCAGAGCATTGTAAGAAACTCATTGATGGTTACTGGAAGCGGTTGGTCGCAGTTATTTTGGCAAAAGGTTGTGCAACCAAGTATTAGGCTGAGGGTGCCAATTCTTTTGTCTGCCCATTTTTGGAGTTTTGTGTGAAATGATCAATGTTTTGCTTTTTGCTTCATTCTCTTTTGTGTTTTTTTCATTTAAGACAAATTAAATGAAGATAATAATACCAAAGAATTTGTGATTGCAATCATTTTCAGGAAGAAACTGAGTATTATCTGACAAAATTGCAGGGGTGTCAATACTTTTGGCCACAACAGTAGTTCTTATTTATAAAAGAGGCTATATAAAACCAAGAAAGGGCACCTAAGGAGGTGCAAACTATTTACATACAGTTCTTGATCATTCAGTGTCCATGATCTCCACAGTTCAATAAGGAAAACGCTGCCAATAAAACTGGGCAACAAAACTGGAAAAACATGATGAATAAACAAAAAAAACTTTAAAGCACAACGGTGCAAATATCCTCCTGGGTAACAAAGTTAGTTAGTTATCTTTAATGTTAGTGGTCCCCTCCTGGGGTGCTGGAAGCCGCTGACTTGGGCTGTTTCCAGGGAAGACCTTCTGGACATCCTCTTCCTGCGTGTGGGTTCACATAGGACGAGGTATTGGCAGTTGGGTGGATTGCTGCCTGTGGTACAGCGGGTGCAACTTCCTGTACCATAAGGTGGCTGACAGGGGTTGATGTAGCCTGTCTGACCTTGGCTGGTGTGATCACTACTGTTGGAGGTATTCCTGCCAGTGGGACATAGGCCTTCTCTTTCTTATAGGCCGCAATAAAATCCTCAGGGATTCGGCGTATATTCATGGCGCACCAGCCACGCAACCCCTCATGCTGGGTAAAAGTGACGTACTCCCCCGGTTGCAAGTCTCTGGCAGGATGCCCCTTCCGGAGGTGTGACTCCACATCCCTCCTGCTGAAGAATAGGTCACTGATCCGCTTGGGGTCTGCGATGAAACCGAACCCCCGCTCATGATTTACATTGAGGACCTGTCCCCATCCAGCTGAGGCCCGGGGACCGTAATGATCAGCGCGGACCTTTTTCTTCCTGTCCAGAACAGGGCCCTACACAGCCAGCCTCCGCTGTTCCCGCTCTCTCTGTTCGGCTGCCAGCTGGCGGAGGGCCTGCTGACAAAAGGACTCCTTCTCCTCTTCCTCCTCCCGGGACCTGCTTTTACCCACCGAGGACAAGGGTACTACCGCTAGGGGTTCAGGTGTTTCCCCCCAGGGGTCAGAGTCCCGGTCCCAGACAAGGTCCAGCATGACCTGTCCGGACGCTGCAGCAGCTACACACCCCGAGGCCTTCCCAGGTGCAGGGACAGCGGACATACCTGGGGCCTGCTGGCGATGCTCCGGTGCAGGGTTAGAGCGGTAATCAATGGCAGGAACATCCACCGGAAAAGTCCAATTAAGTGTCGGAGGTGGCGGTGGAGCAGATCGCGGCTCCGGGTCCACAGGGGTCTCCGGTGGGACCTGCGCAACCATGCTAGGTCCAGGCGGGAGCACAGCTTCTTCCTCTTCAGCTCCCGGGCCCTCCGGTAACTCCTCCTGGCAGGCCGCCACCAATGGTAATTGTAGGGCGGAGGTGAAGACAGGTGCTGCCGGTAACATTTCAGCAGCCATCGGTTCCACCTGTGTGGCGGCAGGTACCGCAGGTAAAGGTTCCGTTATGGCAGCAGTGGCAGCGGGTACCAATGGGAAGGGTACTGGGCATGGAGGTGCCGATGGCGTAGACCCCTCCCGGGCGTGCTGCCAGTTCAACAACTAGAGCGCCTCCTGCCTCATCCGTAGTCGGTTTGTCAGCTGGGTGATCTCAGCCTCCAGCTGCTGGCGGTCCATCTTGGAAGTCGGATCGGAGCCTTCAGCCATTGCGCCGGGGAGGTTCAGCTCAACCTCCTTGTGCTCTTTCGGCCTCCCTCCTTCTTCCATCATGGCGTTCTCTCCTCCTTCTTCCTGTCTGGACTCTTTTCCCGCCACCGGCTCTCGTTCCTCCTTCTGAGGGAGGCGTATTCTTCCTACCCCTCCATACCAAGACAGTATATGAACCCCTCGGGGGGGTGGGTCATGTTGCTGTTGCATTGAAGTTCAGGCAGGGGAGGCCCAGGACAGTTGGCGGTCTTTTCTTGGGACCACCCATATTGTCACGCCCTTCTTCTCCGCGCCGGCGGCCATTTTTAGAGTCCATTTTACAGTCTATCAATTTGGTTATTCTGCACATTCTCAGCAATGTTTAAGTCCAATAAATCCTAGGCACACAGAACCCGGTGGCACCGGGCTTCATCATCAAGTTGGAGCGTCCTCACTCACCAGGAACGTGGGGTACTTGGTACCGGGTCGGTTGAGCTTCTCAACGGGGGTTGTCACGGCAGCAGTGACCCGGTCCATGGCCCTGGGGCTCCACTACAAAAGGGGTTGTTTCAGTGTGCTTATAGTGTTGAAAGTTTATAAGTGATTTGTGACGCCACCTGTGGTGTTCGGCAAGAGAGATGTAAGCCGACGCTGCAGACAGATCCTCTGGGACAGATGGTGTGGAGCAGCAGTGATGTTATAGCCCTCCACAGGCAGGGCTATAGTCCCAGGGCAGTGTAGGTGAAGTGACACTTAGATGGTGTAGTGTCAGGTGCAAGGGATGTAGCACTGCTGGGCAGGTTGGCGCAGGAATAAGTGGAGGACACCAGGGCATGTAGTTCCAAAGCTTTACTCACAGTCTGTTGCAGGTACAGGTGCCCGCATCCGTGCCGTGTCCTCCAGGTCAGGAGCTCAGCCAACTTCCAGGCAAGACGAAGTACTCCTTTCCAACACTCCGCCAACATATGTGCCTTTTCTGAATGCCTCCTCTTATAGCGCCTATGAATTAAGTACTCCTAGTACTGAGTTACACTGGAGTTCCTCCTGTCAGATGTTCCTATGAACTCTACTTGTACGGAAGACAGCTGTAGCCTGCTTCGGGGACTCCTTGCTACTAAGTCCCGGCTCACTAATATATTGCTGTTGTGCCCCAAGTCTTGAGTGGAAATAAAGTGGTCACTACTTCTATTCCTCCGGAGTCTGCCGCAGGACCATTAGTATCCGTACAACCTCGGGGACCAAACCCCGGCCTTGCGCTTAGAACTTGAAAAGGGTTCTCCTCTAACCCTGGTCCTTCTTCTCTTATTCTCCTCATGTTCCATGCTAATCCTTCTTCCCAATGGAGAATCAAGCTTCCTTTCTCTGTCTCTTTCCTGTGCCAGCAGACCTAGATCACTGTGGCCTGCTGCAGCACTTCCTTCTTCCATCCCTCTCCTGGGGATCTTCTCTTTCTCACTCTCTGTCCTTGTACATCCTCACTCATTGACTGAATGAAAGACTGACTGACTGACTCAACTCTTCCCGCTATTTTGTGCGAAAAAACTCCACCCACCTCCCAGCACGTTTTGTGTTCCAAGCAGGGAGTCACCAAGGGGTGCTATGCTACACTCCAAGCAGGGAGCCACCAAAGGTGCTTTGCTACACTACTTTGTGGTGTGGGGTGCAGGTGTTAGAGCATGGTCAGGTGTCTCCACCTTACCTGGATGATGGGGTACCACACCTCAGGAGGAGGTGCAGTACCTCTGTGGCAACTGAACCCTCAGGGGCGCACATACGCAAGTGATTGGCTTGCTTTGTGTGGTGTCACAGGGGCTATAAAAGGGCGTGCACGCCGACTGCTATCTTACTTCTGCCGATATTAGCATTAGGGAGAGGTTGCAGCTGCTGATTCTGAATAAGGGAGAGCGTTAGGCAGGGAAGAACAAAAAAACTGCTTCTGCTGGTGGCGATTTCCACTGTACAACACAACAGTTTGTGTGCAGTGACAGGGGAGGCTATATTTTTGTGCACCAGCTCTGTTGGTTATTAGGCTGCCTTATAAGGCTCCCTGATAGCTGCATTGCTGTTTGCACGCTGCTGTGCAAACTGCTTTTTTAAAAGCAAAAATACTTTTCTTCCTCCTTTCTGCACAGTTACCAAGCGTGCATTTTTCCACACTTTTGTTTGCAGCAGTCCTGCTTATTAGGCTGCCTGCTGCCATACTTGGACTGAGAGAATCATTGTCAGCCTCCTAAAATCTCTAGGGAGCTTCCAATTCTACCCAATACTATACACACACCTTGTGCATGGTCATACACCTGCCTATTTCAGCCTGTCCAATTGAGGTGCAATCTATAGTGGGCCTGAGATAATAGTTCAGCCTCCTAAAATCTCTAGGGAGCTTCCAATTCTCCCCAATACTATATACACACCTTGTGCATGGTCATACACCTGCCTATTGCAGCCTGTTCAATTGAGGTGTAATCTATAGTGGGCCTGAGATAATAGTTCAGCCTCCTAAAATCTCTAGGGAGATTCAAATTCTCCACAATACTATAAACACCTTGCACCTTGCTTTACAGCACCTTATAGCTGGTGGTATTTTGGGTACATTTTTCCAAAAATGAGGAAGTATAGTGGAAGAGACCATGGAAGTGGGCGGGGGGTGCAAGCTGGTACTGATGGTGGTGGTGGTACATCTGCTGGTAGTGGCAAAAGCACAATAGCACCTAAGGCAGGAGGTGTTGAGCCTGCGTCATCGTCTGGCTCCACAGGGCCTCGAAGGCTCCCTTTTCTGGGAGTAGGTAAACCGCTTTTAAAGCCGGAGCTTCAGGAACAGGTTTTGGCTTACATTGCTGACACAGCCTCCAGCTCTATCGCCTCCTCTTCTGAAGTTTCAAAAAATAAAAGCACTGAGTCGTCAGTGGAGGCTCCTTTTCAGGAACAACACCTTTCCTGGTGTCCTTCACCGCTACCAAAAGTGAAGGATGCGGCAGGCCACACTACAGATTACTCCATGGAGCTCTTTTCACTTACCATGCCTGGGTTATCAAGTCAAATCGTGAATTCCGCAGTCCAAGATGAATCGGACATGGAGTGCACTAATGCACAGCCACTGCTAGATTTTTCTGCTGGTACATTCACTCAGAGCACTACATTGTCCTCGCAGTGTACTGAGCCAGAATCTGACCCTGATGAAACTCAGGTGCCCCTTCCCACATACTATACCACCTTACACGGTGACACAGAGGAAGGTGCACATGAAATTGAAGAGGAGGTGATGGATGACCCAATTGTTGACTCAGATTGGCATCCATTGGGGAAGAGGGTGCCGCTGCCAATAGCTCAGAAGAGGAGGACAAGAATCTGCAGCAGGCATTGACATTGCAACAGCTGTTATCTGGCAGGCCCGTAGCAGTCCAAAAACGGTTTACAAAAACCCAAAGAGTTGCAGGACAGCTTGGCCAGACGGTCAAATTAGCACAGCGTGCAAGGCCTCAAAATGTCTTCCATAGTAGGAAGAGTGCAGTGTGGCACTTCTTTGAACAAAATCCTAATGATCAGGCCAAGGTTAGCTGTAAGAAGTGCGCAAAGACCTTTAGCCGAGGGAAAAATCTGATAAATTTGAATACCAGTTGCATGCTTAGACATTTAACCACCATGCACTTGCAAGGGTGGATGGACTACAAAACCTCACGTACCACATGTGCACTTGCTCCGAATGAAGGTAGTCAGCAACGCTACATCGCTTCCCCCACTGTAAGTCCACCAGTTAGCACACCACCAGCAGCAAATGTCGAGGTGTCGTCGCAAGGGCACAGTCATGGAATCACAATGTTATTGCTACGAAAGACTGAATCTAGGCCATCAGCAACACCACCAACACATCACCATCACCAACCCTCTCTCAGTCCGCTATGTCCACCGCTAGTTCCACCATATGCAGCTCTCAAGTCCAGCTCACCCTACCAGAGACTCTCAGTAGGACAATAAAGTACTCATCCTCTCATCCGCGTACACAGTGTTTGAATGCCCACATTGCCAAACTAATCTTGTTAGAGCAAAGCAAAGCAAAGCTTTCCACAAGCTCATGGCCTACGCAGTACCACGCTATGACCTACCCAGTCGGCACTTCTTTTCTCGAAAAGCCATCCCAGCCCTCCACCTGCATGTGAAAGACCGCATTGTCCATGCACCCAAGCAATCAGTTAGTGGAAAGGTGCACCTCACAACAGATGCATGGTCCAGTAGGCATGGCCAAAGGCTGTTACGTGTCCATCACTGCGCACTGGGTTAATGTGGTGGATACAGGGTCCACAGGGGACAGCGGCGGTGGGACAGTGCTGCCTAGCCCACGGTATAGGAAACAGTTGGCTGTAGGCATTCGACCCTCCTCTTCCTCCTCCAGAAGCGAAAGCTTGTCCACAGAGCGCAGTCGCACGAGCACTCCATCCGCAGCTGCCAGTGTTGCACACGAGGTGTCCCACTATCGAACAGCTAGTGTTAAGCGTCAGCAGGCTGTGTTGAAGATGATGTGTTTGGGCGACAACAGACAGTACTGAGGTACTGGCCGACTACTTGCAGTGACAAACTGAGTCATGGCTGGGCAGTCTACATCTTGAGGCAGGCAAGGTAGTTAGTGATAACGGCTGGAATTTTGTGGCAGCCATAGCCCTTTCAAAACTCAGACACATACCTTGCCTGGCTCACACCTTGAACCTGGTGGTGCAGTGCTTCCTCAATAATTATCTGGAGTTAACAGCCCTGCTTCATAAGGTGTGAAGACTGTGCTCGCACATCCGCCAGTCGCCCGTACACTCCAATCGTATGCAGAAGCTGCAGCGATTGCTCCACCTTTCCAAGCACCGCCTAATTATCGATGTTGCAACAAGGTGGAACTCCACCCTGCACATGATTCAGAGGCTGTGCGAACAGAGGCAGGCTGTAATGCATTTGTTGGAGGATACATGGGCAGGAAGTTTGAGGGCAGACATGGAGTTGTCTGGTGTGCAGTGGTCGAAGCTGAGAGACCTCAGTAAAGTCCTTCAGTGTTTTGAGGAATTTACACGGCTGGTAAGCACAGACGATGCCATCATAAGCATGAGCATCCCACTTATGCATCTGCTCATGCAAACTTTGACGCACATTAAGGAGCAGGCGTCTGCAGCTGAAGAGGAAGAGGACGAGGGAAGCCTTGATGACAGTCAGCCATTGTCTGCTCAGGGAACTCTCCCGGAAGAGGTGGAGGAAGAAGAGGAAGAGGAGGAGGAGGATGATGGGGATGATTATTTTGGGGAGGAGGATGCTTCTCGGTGGGCAAGAGAAAATGTTGGCGTTGCAAGCTCAGGTACAGGGTTTGTGCGTGACTGGAGGGATGTTGATTTGCCAGAATTGCTCCTCCACACAGCACTCGCAGTGCCTCATTGACACCTGGAACATTGGCCCACATGTGTGATTATGCCTTGCAGATCCTTAAAAGGGACCCCACATTGCCAAAATGATGAACGATGACGACTACTGGTTGGCCAGCATCCTGCATCCACGCTATAAAGGCAAATTCCAAAACATCATGCCACAGGAGAAACTAGAGCTAATACTGGCTAACAAACAAGCAACTCTGGTAAACCGTTTGTTTGAGGCATTCCCAGCACACAGTGGCAGTGATGGTTCTCCCAAGAGCCGTAGGGGGCAACATGGAAGAGGTGTTCGTGGTGCACACAGCCGAAGTGGCGTTGGACACAGGGGTTTCATGACCATGTTGTGGACTGATTTTTCATGTACCGCTCACACGACTGGCAATACTGCATCGATTGAAAGTGACAGGAGACAGCAGTTGTCAACTATGGTTACAAACTACTTCTCCTCCAATATCGATGTTCTCCCTCACAGGTCATTCCCCTTTGACTATTGGGCCTGTAAACTGGACACCTGGCCTGAATTGGCACAATATGCCTTACAGGAGCTCGCTTGCTCTGCTGCTAGTGTGCTATCCGAAAGAGTCTTCAGTGCTGCTGGATCAATCCTGACAGAAAAAAGGACCCGTCTGTCGACCCAAAATGTTGATGATCTAACCTTCATTAAAATGAACCATAAATGGGTTTCAAAGGATTTTGTCCCACCTTCCCCTGCTGACACGTAGGTTACCAGAAAAATGGCTCGCTTTTGTCCTCCTCTTCCTCAGACTTTTCCAATTCATCCATTTGCAGCTGCTGAATGTACAACATCAACATATGCCATTTTTTCAACTTCCCTAACTGGGCTGCCTCCCTGACAGGGGCCGGGGTCACCACCTGGCGCACGCACCCGTGTGAGTGCCATTGCCCTGGACAGGTGGGTGGGCCCACTCTCAGGCGACGGCACTAGCACAGGGTCCCTCATTGTACAATCAAGTGTCTCTGATGGCAGGGGTGCACACCCACCATCAGACACACCGGCGTACTATAAGGGGCCCTTTGCCAGTACCTCCGCCCACGAGTGGGCCCCCCTGCATGCTCAGGGCACCAGCACTTGCAATACTTACCTCTCCCTGCTCCACTGCTGTGTAGTCTGGGCTGTTAAATCCTTCACTGGGACTGCCACTACAAATTTGGTGAACTGGTAGATGATGGTTAAGACGTAGCTGTGCCCTGTCCTGCTGGGCTCTATCTTCAGAAGATCAATGACTTCCATTTGTTATGGACGTCGACTCACAATGAGATGCAGTGGTGGTTTATCATCAGCTCTCACGGTTTTCCTACTCACAGACGTGTGACATTCCTGCCCACATTTATAAATGTGTCCTCTCATGCCAATCCAATAGAATCGCCTACGGCCTGTGGCTTCTGTCTTTTGTACTCCAAAGTTACCTGACAGATCATGATAGGCAGTGAGGACAATGTATACATCTCTCCCTGTGATCACAATTTGATGGAGATGAGTAACGTTGATGGGATCCAGGGTACTGCGATACAGCAAACCTTTCTTCGCAAAGAACTGTTTTCGCTGTCTCCACAGACAAAGTAATTGAGGGTCAGCATCACCTCTGAGAATTCTCCCGGAAGTTTTTACCGTGATTAGTAATTCCAAAATTTCTGCAATCAGTCGACTTTCAGTCTGTACTTGTATCCATCTCGTTTCCTCTTGTGGAGAGTCTGGACTGTCTTACTGAGACTGAAATATATATGAAGATTGAAAAATACCCCAACAGTGTATACTGGTGTACGCTTCGAATACATTACCCTTTTTATACTTTTTAGATTCTTGTCTAATCCATACTGAGGCTGTGAGTGTCTTTGTCGGACACCGGAATTATACACGGAGATTTTTAATGTTTTAACTATGCTATATATACCTGATATCCAGTGATACTGTACCCTTTCTCAACTTTCTACAATCTTGTCGAATAAACACTGGGCCTGAGACCGTCTGAGTCTGCCTCCTGATATATAGACATAGATTTTTAATGTGTAAACTATGCTAGCTATATATACCTGTTATCTGGTGATACTGTACCCTTTCTCAACTTTCTACAATCTTGTCGAATCCATACTGGGCCTGAGACCGTCTGTGTCTGCCTCCTGATATATAGACGTAGATTTTTAATGTGTAAACTATGCTAGCTATATATACCTGTTATCCGGTGATACTGTACCCTTTCTCAACTTTCTACAATCTTGTTGAATCCATACTGGGCCTGAGACAGTCTGAGTCTGCCTCCTGATTAGAGATGAGCGGTGTTCGAGTCAACCTGTTCGTCAAGCTCAAATTCGAGCTGTTTTGGGCGGTGTTCGAGCCGTTCGTCGAACTCGAGCACTTTGCTTAAAATTCGAATGTTCGAGGTTCTGTTCGAGAACGGTTCGTTCACCAAAAGCGTAACTTTATTTTCACATTAATAATGTTTTTAAATGTTAATAGAGTTTCATGGCATAGTAGCGGTGTCTGGTAGGCAGCGGTGTAGTGCACCTGTCAAGGAGCTACACCGTGTGTGTTTCTAATAATTCTTTACCGCATCTTGTCCAGAATTTGGCCTTGTAGCACTGTCTGCTACTCAGCAAAGGAGCCCACCCGTGAACCTAGCTATGCCGCCTGTTTATGAAAGAACCAGTTTTTATCTCCATTTAGCCCAGTCAATACTTTGGGCCTAGTACCTGTGTCTACTGCTCAGCAGAGGAGCCCACCCGTGAACCTAGCTATGCCGCCTGTTTATGTAAGCACTGTCTGCTACTCAGCAGAGTTGTCCACCCGTGAACCAAGCTATGCCACCTGTTTATGTAAGAACTGCGTGCTACTCAGCAGAGGAGCCCAGCTTTTAAGCAAGCTACAGCACCTGTGGTTTGAACAATTAATTTTTTCACATTCTTTCTGGAATGGCGGTTAGGTCTATTTCCGGAATTCCGGTTGACCTGCACTTACTGGGAAATCCTCGTTCGTGGGGAAGAATTGGAATCCCAGATCACCATCACTAACTGGGTTCAGCGGGTTATCCGCACCTGTAAGCGGCACAGACTGGTCCTTTCAGTGTAGCGCGCATGCAGAACCGGACATGTATGGGCATGACAGACCTTTTATTGTTCAATCTCACGTGCCAGAGCCTCGCGTGTCCCTCTTGTAAGCTGGACGTGGACCGCGGGGTCATGCCGGAGTCACGTTCGTTAATGGAATTAAGCTGACAAATTGCTAGCACAACTAAAAACGGCCATGCACCACCACCCACAGAATCGACAAAGCTTGCAATCTGTCCATCTTTTCCGTAGCTGGCATGGTTGAGGTTGCCCATGTCAAGTCCAATTAAGCCGCAGGCTCCACTCCTGGTGGTGCCCTTCTGGACATTCCTTTAAGGTTCAGCTTTGCAACCATACTGCAACCAAACACTTTGCCTTCATGGACGCTGTTCGGAGGGTCTTGGGAATAACGCCGCCCGATCAGCAGTTGGCATAATTTATGGTGGGAAGTCCAACGGTATATGATCATCTTCGATTTTAGAATTTTAGATTTTTTTTTTTATTTTAGATTTTTAGTCCAGCCTTTCTTGACTTTATAAGGGCATGACATGCCTATATCTGTGTCTCCTCCTCCTCCTTTTACTCCTCCACCTCTTTTCTATATGTAGTTGCCCTTTTCCATATGTTATTTTTGTCTTCTGCGCATTGTGTCTGCTTTGGTACACCTTTTAAGGTGTTTTGTAATTGTTTTCTATGTGTTTGTGTTTGCCTGCCATTGTTTTCAATGGGGCTCGACTGTGTTCGTCGAATGTTCGACGAACATTCGATGAACTTGCCTCCTGTTCGACGAACCAAACCGAACTCTAGTGGGGTGGCTCAACACTACTCCTGATATATAGATGTATATTTTTAATGTTTATACTATGCTATATATACCCGGTATCTTGTGATACTGCACCCTTTCTGCCAGGAAGTCCTCCTCCACCCACCACTCTAAGTGTATCATTGACACCTGAAACATTGGCCTACATGTGTAATTATTTCTTGCAGTTCTTCTTTTTATATTGTGGTGTGATACATCCTGAGCGTGTGAGAGTCTGTGGGTACTCCTGCAATTTATATGTAGATTTAAAAATTACCTCAACACTGTATAGAGCTCTACGCTTGTGATACATTACCCATTTACTGCTTTTTATATTCTGGTCTAATCCAAACTGACCAAGTGAGAGTCTGTTTCTGACTGTGGAAATAAATACTGAGATTGACAATGACCCCTACACTGTGTACAGCTGAACGCTTCAGATCCATTACCGTTTTACGGCTTTTTATATTGTGTTGTAATCCATACTGAGCTTGAGAGCATTTGTGTCTGCCTCCTGTAATATATACGGAGATTTAGAATGTTTAAACTATACTATATATACCTGCTATCTGATGATACTGTACACTTTTTCTACTTTTTATATTCTTGTCTAATCCATACAGAGCCTGTGAGCATCTCTGTGTGACTCAAGAAATATATAGGGAGATTGACAATTATCCTTTGACTGTATAGAGCTGTACGCTTCTGATAGAGTACCATATATCTGATGTTATTTTGGGCACATTTTCTCCAAAATTTGGAAGTATGGTGGAAGAGGCCGCGGACGTGGGCGTGGGGGGGCCAGCTGGTACTGATGGTGGTGGTGCATCTGCTGGTAGTGGCAAAAGCACAATAGCAGCTAAGGCAGGAGGTGTTGAGCCTGCGTCATGGTCTGGCTCCAGAACGCCTAGAAGGCTACCTTTTCTGGGAGTAGGTTAACCGCTTTTAAAGCCGGAGCATCAGGAACTGGTTTTGACTTACATTGCCGAAACAGACTCCAGCAAATATGTCCTACTCTTCTGAAGTTTCAAAAAATGCAAGCACTGAGTCGTCAAGTGCTGGCTCCTGGTCAGGAAGAAGCCCTTTCCTTGTGTCCTTCACCCCCACCAAAAGTGAATGATGCAGCAGGCCACACTTCACATTAGTCCATGTAGCTCTTTCCCACATGTCATGCCTGGGATATCAAGTCAAATCGTGAATTCCCCAGTCCAAGATGAATCTGACATCGAATGTGGGTGGCCAGCCAGGGCAGTGGGGTTAATCGGTACCGGGCCGGTGTCTCAGAGGGATGTGTCACAGTGGTGGTGACCCCGTCCGTGGGCATGGGCATCCATGCAAAGGGGTGAATAACGTTTATAGGTGAATGATACGTGACACCACCTGTGGCTTCTGATCAGATTGACAAGCGCTGCAGTGTCGCTTCTCTGGGACAGATGTTGTGGTGCAGCTAAGATGTAGAAGCCCTGCACACGTAGGGCCGTAGTCACTGGTGTGCAGTGCAGGATGTAGCAGAGCCATGCGCCAGGCGCAGGAGAAAGATGACAGACACAGTCGTGCAGTTCCTTTACCTGTACTTGGTAAGTGCCGTACAGGACCCAGAGTACAGATGGAGACGGAGTTGGTCAGCCTGGAAGCAAATTTGGAATTCTGTCTCTGCAGATAGGTAGTGTGGCCTCCGTTCTAGCGCTTATCTGAGGTACTCGCAGTACTGAGTTCACTGAAGTTCTCCCTGTTGGCTCTCTTTTGAAACTTTCTTGTATGGCATGCAGCCGTAGCCTTTTCCTTCTGGCTCACACAAGTCGCTGCTGGGGTCTCCGAGCCTTAGTTGGGAACAGAGCATTTGCAGCTGCTACTTTCTCCGGTTTCTGCTGCAGGACCGTCAGTGTCCCTACAAACTCGGAGACCGGAATCTGGACCATGTTCTCTAGCTAGGAGCGAGCCTTAACTCTGCTCATCCTCCAGCTCCCCTTCTCACATCCACACACTTCCCCTTCCCTTCACAGACTGCCCTAACTTCCCTCCTCCTGACCACAGAGAGCAGCTCCTCAGCAGTCAGGTTCAGAGCTCTCCCTGCTGGCCTGGAGTGGGAACTGTGTTGTGTGTTGGTTTAACTACTAGAGAGAACCTTCGTTGCTCCCAATCATGCCATCACACTCCCTAGGAGGAAGGTAATGCCACTGTGGCGATCATACTCCTGGGGGTGCCACAAGTGAACTGATGCCCAGCCACTGCTAGATGATTCTGCTGGTACATTGACCCAGACCACTACATTCCCCTCACACTCTACACAGGCAGAATCTGACTCTGATGAAACTCAGGTTCTCCTTCCCGCATACTATACCACCTTACACGGTGACAAAGAGGAAGATGCAGATGAAAGTGCAGGTTGCTTGAGCAGGTGGGGGGGCATACTCATGGGCAACCGCACTGGCACAGGGCCCCTCATAGTACACAAAAGTGTCTCTGCCGGTGGGAGGGCCCACCTGCCGTCAGACACACCGCCGTACTATGAGCCCTGTGCCAGTGCCGTCACCAACGAGTGAGCCCCCCTCCTTGCTCTGGATCACAGCACTTGCAAAGTTGAAATACTTACCTTCCCTGCTCCACCGCTGTGACATCATCCGCGTTTCCTGACAGTGACATTCTGGTCAGAGAGCGTGATGACATCACGTCTGTACGCCCTCTGCCTAAACAGTCCAAGTGCAGAGACATGGAAGATGGGGACAATGAGGAATCCAGACTAGTACAGGGATTCCATAGCGAGGAGACTTATTTAATTGTTTAAAGGTTGGGAGCAATTTTTGGGGAGCACTATACTCTGGAGAATGATATGTGGGGCCCACCATACACTGGAGCATTCCAAAGGTGGACATCAGACACTGGAGCAGCATTTACAGGGCCCATTATACACTGGAGCATTAGAAATGGTGCCCATTATATATGGAGCATTATTTGGGCCCATAAGACAGTGGAGCTTCATCCATGGGGACCAATATATATTGTAGCATTATGTGGAGCTCATCATATACTGTATCGAACATGGGACCAATGATTCTGTATGGAGAAATATATGGGCCTCATTACTCTGTATAGCGCACTATGCGGTGGCCATAATACTGTATGGAGTAATATACTGTCCGTTTTTGGAGCTGTTGGAGAATATAAAATGGATATCAGTCATGTGATGTAAGAAGTGAAGTAATTTTCATTGTACTATACCGCTATTTCTCTGCCGTATCAGAGGATCATGAATTATGGCATGTGTTAAAGGAGCCCATTGACACTTTTTGGCCCTGGGCCCACGAAAATCTGGAGCCAGCACCCCTCCCCCACAACTTTAGCAAAATAACCCCCAGTTTTCAATGCCTAACTATTATTATAAAGTAAATTAAGATTGACAAGCTTAAGTAATAAGAATTGATGTTTTTGGCATTAAAATGGGCACTGTAGGTGTGTTTCCTGTCCTCCACTCACTGTCGACTTTTCTTCCCCATTGACTTGCATTGGGTTTCGTGTTTCAGTCGGCCTTCGACTTTTCACGATAATCGGCCGATTTCGTTAGACACGACTTTTACGAAAGTCGGGTTTCATGAAGCCCGACTCGACCCGAAAAAAGGCAAAGTCGCTCATCTCTAATGATTAAGGATGCGCAGACACCTGAAACCCGTTGATGATTGCTTTGTAAGCTGTACTGCTGGCTCTGTATGTCCCTGAAGCATTTTTGTTCGCGGAGCTGGATTTCTCTTCATTTTATATTAATTTTGTGTCTTTAAAACTCTATATGTAAGTATTAATTTGGCAATTTGAGCAGCTAAATTCTACCATTCAGACATAACATATGACATATGGAATATTTTAGTGATATGTCAAAAATGGAGGTAAAATCCCTGTCAGAGTTACTGCATATAAATAACAATATTATTTCTGAAATTATCATGACCAATCTAATAATTCTTCCTATTAACCAGTTAAATATATAAAATCTTTCATACATATTTGTTGTAATGCTGTAGACTAGTGATGAGCGAGTATACTCGTTGCTCGGGTTTTCCCACTACTGGAGACCCCTGGTGAAATTGCTGTAACATGTGGTACATGTACTAAGGGTCTGGAGAGTAGATGCATGATTAACATCCTTGAGGTAATGTTTTCATATAAGTAACAAATAATATAAAATAAAAGAATCCTAAAAAGACAGCAACCTCTTCTGGGATATATAATGTAACACTAAAAGGCAAAGAAAACAAAGCAGAAAAGGGTAAAAATTGGAACCGTTGTGCAATGCTAACCATCTTAATACATTAGTATGTTATATGAAGTAACTTCATATCATTTATCGTTTGGGATATTTGCTGTCAGTTGCTAAATTATGCTAATATACAGTGAATGAACAGTCGCTATATTATCACTGAATAATAGTGGCCTATGATGAATGAGTAATACCACTATAGAGAGGCTGAATATTAGCACACCATACAGTTACGTAAAAATATTCCCATACAGGGCAGAATATGACCAACACACTTAATGATAACACCATTAAATTATTTATTGGCACAATAGTGTTTAGACTGCAGACTGAATAAAGGAATCTAGTACTGATCATGTGGACTCAAAACACAATATGAAATGATATAATCCACAGTCCTAAAGTCATCTTTTTTTCTTTTCTTCACTATGTATGCCTCAAACCACCATGAAGTCTTCTTAATACTGCATTTTGCTGCATAGACATGTTTGGCCCTACTCTTTATAGCGTATCTCATACACTCTGGCAGCACATCTGTCTCAAACCCCCACTCTCCAGAAGCATGTAAATGTTTTACATAATAACTGTTGGCAGCGGATTATTCAGGATACTCTCCAAGTGTGTGACAACAGAGCTTCTTTATTCAGGAACAGACAGGAACAATATGCTTTATAGATCAGGAATAAAACATTTGTGTGTCTCTATCTGTGCAGCATCTACAGCAGGCTGCTTCTCTCATATACAGACACAGGAAAATACAGGAAATAGAGTCACATGCTCTCCCTGTGTGAGCCTCTGGGAGATTTTTTTTTGTTCCAACTTTATGAACAGCATACAAATCTAGCAACTAAACACTCATAGACAGGAATGGAGTTGTTGCACCAAATGTATTCCAACTATAGCCAATTAGAATGACAATGCAAGTGTCCAATAACAGATACAGCAATGAAAGCTATGCCACCCCCACAAAAGGGTCCTCTTTATTGACCTCCTAAAAAGTGCTTGCAAGGTAACCTCAAAATGGTAACAATGTGACTAGCATCTCCAATGTCCTTCTAAATATTGTGCCTGATAGAGAATTTGCTCGTGTACAGTGTAGTACGAAGTCAAACCGTGACCCTATAAATCACTCGGTCATTGAGTGCCAACACTCCACACATATGCAACGTGCATTTCAGGACTTCAAGTTCCAAAAAGGTAAGGCCATCAGATGTCTTGTTTCTCCACTGACCTCTTACTCTCCTTAAACATTTTTGATACAATATGTGACATGTGCAATCACAAACCAGTCCCCTGTCTTATATTAGTAAGGTATTGCTCAGCTGCATGTTTTCCCAAATTGTTTCTGTGTCCTGCAATAGATGCAGTTGAGGCAAGTAGTGATCATGAATCCAACACATTAGGTCCTGTGACTGTGATAGAAACACACTATTGTGAGCTATTTTAAAGGAAAAGTTAAACAATTTTTGTTTTTATATTAATAAGTATTGATTATATAATCAATTATTTTACTATAAATTAAATTTACTGGTTTAACAGTTTTTTATTTATTATTTTTGCATTTATTCACTTGTATTTTCTGGTGTGTAACAACACTTACATACCTCATATAGAGCAGCCCCTGTACATAGGAATTTGCAGTCGCTTTCTGACCACATCTCCTGCATTATAGCTGCCTCCTGCTGTGACCAGGGCATGGGCTGTCGAGCTCACAGCTGTGGAAAGAGATTGCAGCCATTTTGTTTTAGCCTGCAGCTACTCAGCAAGCTCCAATCTCACCCTATCACCACCCACTCTGCTCAGTGTGTGCAGGGACAAGAGCTGCTGGGGAGTAGAGATCTGGGGTGAAGCGAGTATAAGCAGCGGTGAGCGGTGATCGCTAACCTGATAAGAGTAGTACATTACAAGGGTGCTGATTACTGCTCACCGACGCTCTTCCCACAGTGTTCAGAGCACAGTATAGTAATTTTCACCCTACTGTGCCCCTGATCACTGATAGAGCTCTGCTATTTCACTATAATCCCTCTGAAGGAGACATACACTGCCATAGCAAAGCTGTGTATGTAATGCTATCATACGTGATACAAGATGCGCCTGTGACACTAGTCACAACCCATGGCTAGTCCATGAATAAGCACAGTCAGAAATCTGGGGTCAATACCAAAAGATCATGTAGTAAACCAAGGGAAAATATGAAGTTGCAAGTCAGGTCACATGCCAGGGTCAGAATGCCAGAGAAACAGGATATAAGCAAAGGGGAAATAACAAATGGGTAGTCTGAACACTGTCCAAAGGTCAGCAGCAGAATATCAGATGCAAAGGGACAATGACAAATGGGTAGTCTGAACACGGTCCAAACGTCAGCAGCAGAATTTCAGATGCAAAAGGGCAATGACAAATGAGCAGTCTGAACATGGTCCAAAGGTCAGCAGCAGAATAAAATCAGAACTTACAGCACAGGGTACAGGAGAACACACCAGAGAGCACCAGCTTAGAACAAGCTTTTGACTGGCAATGATCTGGGCCAGACAGCTCACCTATATAACAGGGCAATTACCAAGAATATGGAGCACCTGTGGAAGTCTCTGCACCTTCCAGTCAGATAGGTCAACCAAGCTGTCAATGAAAGCGCCGACAGCTCAGCAGTCAGCACATAATAGGATGCCAGAGCTGTTCATTACAGAGTCCCAGACACTCTGAGCAGAGGAATCATGACAATGCCCCAAAGCAGTGGATGACTATATGGTGGACTATTTGGTGCATTATACTATATCGAGTACTATTGGGTGTGCATTATACTTGTCATGCATCTGCGTTCAAACTCTTGAGCCTTTGCCTTGTGGTTGGCTTCTCTTTCCACTGAGTCACAGCAGTTACACCTTTTCGTGGGGCATTTAATGTCTGGTATCCATGCTTTCTGTCTTTTTAGGTTGATAGGTGATTTTGCTGGTTCATTTGTCTGCCCAATCACATTTTAGGTGCAGCTATATATACTTCCCCCTGCTGATGTTATTCTCATTTGAATGACTAGCAATACTGCTGTTATTTATGCCAGTCAGTGAAAAATCAGCTAAGGTTTATCTCTCTGCTGATTATCTTCTGCACCTATCTTCTGTCTCTTGTTTAGGAAGTAGGCGGCATACTCACTAACAGTATGAACCTTACCTTTTCACTTTGTATTTCATAGCTTGTTTTCACTCACTCTGGGATCTATTTCTATTTCAGCACTCATTCCTTTACAAAGGTAAATTGCACTCTGCCCTGCCCTCCAGTTCACAAAGAAGATTAAGAAGTGCCCGACGGCCTTTCAGGCAGCATAGTCCATCATTTAGTCTGTTGTTAAGGCTATTCCAACGCACGTAGGAACTGCTACAGACTGCAGGGTCAGAATTTTTAGCCTGTACAGGAACCAGTTATATCAGTTGCAGTTTTTCAGTGTTTTACCTATTCTCACATGTGAGTTGCTACACAATCAAAACAATATTATAATGAGAACTATGGAGGTGCATTATACTATATGGAGGACTTTGATGTGTATTATAATTATACTGCAAAGGTGTGGTGTGAGGCATACTCTTCTGTGACCCTACCAAATAATTTTTTTGGGGGTGGGGAGGCTCAAATAGAACTTCTGCTATGAGGCGCCATCATTTCTTTGTATGCCCCTGCCCCTAAGGTTATACCTAGCTTTCCTGCAGCCATCAATTAACCACCACACAAAGAGAAAAGTAAGGAGAGCTAGCAAATAGTAATTAATATAATAAAATTACAAATATTGTTGTTGCTAGCTAATTAGTGGACATATAAGATAAATAAAAATATATATAAAACCAGGACAGTTGTAAACTTTACCAGAAACAACACACGAAAAAGCACATGACGACCATAAGTCCCAGATTAGAATACAATTTATTAGTACAACAAGATAAAAATCAATATATTAATAACAGGTATCAATATATGGAATGAAACATTTTTTTTAGCATATGCTGAAGAGATATAATTTTTGGGGGGCAGTACCACCCAGATATAGGATATGCAATTCACATAATAGTGCAAAAACAATTGTACAAAAAATAATAAATAGCAATATTGTGCATACAATTAATTATTAATTGTAATTCTGTATATACATTTGTAAAGTGCATCATAAATATAAATAAAGTGCTGTTCAATTTTACAATAGAACAATAGGTGTCAGTATGCCTATGCAGACCATATAAGTAAAGTGCTGTGCAATTTTACAATTGAACAATAGGTGTCAGTATGCCTATACAGACCATAGAAGTGGTATTTAAAGGACACCACAAGTGTCCCAGAATAATCCATATGTCTGCTGACCAGGAAAGCAGTGCAACGTGAAAAAAAGTTAAAAGATGAAAAAATAATAACTTACAGTGTGTGCTGTATATACTGCTTGCGGTCTTCTGGGATAGACGCCCAGCCCCAACGCGCGTTTCGGCGCTAAGCCTTCATCAGGGGGTGGAAAACTTTTTGAGCACAACTGTACATGTATTAATGTACAAAAGCAGCCATATGCCCCAAGTCATCTACAGGATCACAATACCTAGATCAGAACTGTGTATCTAATCCCACCATGCGTGATACGCTTCAGACTCCTATATCTACTGTAATCCCATCATGTGTGATACTCCCCAGACCCAAAAATTTAATTTTATCATGTGTGACATGCCTCAGACCAGTGTATCTAATCCCATCATGCGTGATATGTCGCAGACCCATGTATCTAATCCCATCTTGTGATACACTACACCGAGGCCTGTATCCTAACTGAAAAAACTTAACTGGAGTATTAGCTCGTATGCATGCAAAATAGGGGCATGTTCACATTGGCCATTAAGCCAATAAAAACTAAGGCAGAAGCAAAATGTACATACGGTAGAGTTGAGCGAAACAGGTCAGTCAGATTAAAAAATCGCAGACTTTCGCCAAAGTCGGGTTTCGCCGATCGAAACCCAACCCTAGCTTGAGGTAGGCCATGAGGTCACCAAAGTCGCATTTCAAATGATGCTTTTAGTGCCTTTTCTCACCCAATGATGGAGGACGCACACTGTGGGCAACGCGATGACATGCGCAGCGGCCAGCACCATCTTAGAGAAGGGCATTCAAGTGATTGGCTGGCTTTGTGTGGCGTCACAGTGGGTATAAAAGGATGTGAATGCCGACCGCCATCTTACTTCTGCCCATCTTACAATAGGGAGAGGTGCTGCTGCTGATTCTGAATAGGGAGAGCGTTAGGCAGGGAAGAAGAAAAAAAAACTGCTTCTGCTGATAGCGCTTTTCACTGTACAGTTAGTGTGCAGTGAAAGGGGAGGATTTTTGTTGTGTGCAGCAGCGCTGGTGGTGATTAGGCTGCCTTTCAAGGCATCCTGCTAGCTGCATTGCTGTGTGCACACTGCTATTCAAACTGCTTTTTTCAAAGTACTCCAAATGTTATTATTTTGCCCTGGTGAGTTACTGAGCGTTCATTTTTTCACACACCGTCTAGCGGTGTACGCTCCTCACACACTACCATGTACCGGCTGGTATCACGGACAAATAGAAGCTATCAGGGTGTGACTCTGGAAGAAAAAGCCGAGGAGTTTTTCCGTTTTTCCAGACCTACACCTTAGAGTCCTGTCTGTTTTTCAGTTTCGTACATCTGCTGTTTGATAATGGTCAAAACTAGACAGAGACAGCGTGTGTCAGTCCGTATACAAATACACGGAGCTTTACAATTTTCCATACACACACACCGCACCGCGGTGTACGCTCCTCACACCGCACAGTGGTGTGTGCTCCTCACACACTACCGTGTACCGCCTTCTAGCACGGACAAATAGAAGCTACCTGTGTGTCACTCTGGAAAAAAAAGCCGAGGAGTTTTTCCATTTTTCCAGACCTACACCTTAGAGTCCTGTCCGTTTTTCAAACAGTTTCGTACATCTGCTGTTTGATAACGGTCAAAACTAGACAGAGACAGCGTGTGTCAGTCCATATACAAATACACGGAGCTTGACAATTTTCCATACACACACCATACAGTGGTGTACGCTCCTCGCACACTACCGTGTACCACCTTCTAGCACGGACAAATAGAGGCTACCTGTGTGTGACTCTGGAAAAAAGCCGAGGAGTTCTTCCATTTTTCCAGACCTACACCTTAGAGTCCTGTCCGTTTTTCAAACAGTTTCGTATATCTGCTGTTTGATAAAGGTCAAAACTAGACAGAGACAGCGTGTTTCAGTCCGTATACAAATGCACGAAGCATGACAATTTTAGATACACACATCGTATAGAACTGTCCGATTCTCCAACAGTATTGTATATCTGCCGTTCGCATTACAGTCACTTTTATACCTAGTCAGCGTGTGTGTGTGACACTCTGTAAATACATATACGGAGATTGTTAGTTGCACAAAAAACGTATACAGCTGTACACTTCTGATACTGCTCCGTATATCTGCTTGTTGGATTACGGTCCAATACATACTGTGAGAGCGTCTGTGACTAACATAATATATACGTTTATTTAATTTGTTTAATATACCTTACACAGCTGGACGCTCCTCATACAGTACCATCTCTCTGCTGGTATTTTTGGTACATGTTCCCAAACATGAGGAAGTATGGTGGAAGAGGCCGCGGACGTGGGCATGGGGGCACAGCTGATAATGATGGTGGTGGTGCATCGGCTGGTGCTGGCAAAAGCACAATAGCAGCTAAGGCAGGAGGTGTTGAGCCTGCGTCATCCTCTGGCCCAAGAAGGCCTGTAAGGTAGCCTTTTCTTGGAGTAGGAAAACCGCTTTTAAAGCCGGAGCATCAGGAACAGGTTTTGGCATACATTGCCGAAACAGCCACCAGCTCTATTGCCTCCTCTTCTGAATGGTCAAAACCTGCAATCACGGAGTTGTCAGTGCAGGGTTCTGGTCATAAAAAACCCCTTTCCTTGTGTCCTTCACCCCCACCAAAAGTTAAGGATGCGGCAGCCCACACTTCAGATTACTCTGTGGAGCTCTTTTCACATACCATGCCTGGGTTATCCAGTCATATCCGGAATTCCCCAGTCCAAGATGAATCTTACATGGAGTGCACTGATGCAAAGCCACTGCTACATGATTCTGCTGGTACATTGACCCAAAGCACGACTTTGCCCTCGCAGTCTATTGAGCCAGAATCTGACCCTGATGAAACCCAGGTGCCCCTTTCCGCATACTTTACCACCTTACACGTTGACACAGAGGATGGTAAAGAGGAAGGTGCAGATGACTTTGAAGAGGATGTGATGGATGACCCAGTTCTGGACCCGGATTGGTATCCATTGGGGGAGGAGGGTGGCGCTGGCAATAGTTCAGATAAGGAGAAGGATCCGCAGCAGGCATTGACATCGCAGCAGCGGTTATCTAGCAGGCCCATAGCTGTCCTAAAACGTGGAACAATAACTAAAAGAGTTGCAGGACAGCTTGACCAGACGGTCAACTTAGCACAGCGTGCAAGGCCAGAAAATGTTTACCATAGTAGGAAGAGTGCAGTGTGGCACTTCTTCGTCCAAAATCCTACTGATGAGGCAAAGGTTACCTGTAAGAAGTGTGGAAGGACCTTTAGCCGAGGAAAACAACTCAGAAATTTGAATACCAGTTGCATTCTTAGACATTTAATCAACATGCTATCATGATCCAGGTTGGATATGACAGAGAAAATGCACAAGTAACCTTTTTTTCCTTTGGCTGTGTGCTAAGGTTTGGTTTTTGCCCCCAGTGGCCATTAGGATTATTGCACTGTGGTGTCTTTTGTTCTAAATTTGCCCCCCGGTGGTGGTGAGTATCATTGCACTCTGTTTCTTTAGTTTTGTGCACATAATTATAAAACAGGTGTGATTGCTCTATAAAAGTGTCAGGTGTGGTAATCACTGTTGGTGATAGTCCTCAGTTACAAGCAAGCCTGGGTGAAGGATAGAGCTGAAGGAGAATCCCGGGCAGTTCAGTGAGAGTCCTGGAGTGGCAGCTATGGTGTCTGCAAGGAGGGCTGGCATGGCTTGGTGGAGTTGCAGCTATGGTGTCAGCAAGGAGTTCTTGCATTGCTTGGTGGAGTGGCATCTATGGTGTAGAGCTGCACTCATGATGCTGGACTCGGTTGCTGGAAAGCTGGACTCAAGATGCTGGACTCTTTTGCTGGAAAGCTGGACTCATATGCTGGACTCTGCTTCTGGACAGCTGCACGCAGGTGATGGACTCTGTTTGCTCCAAGGCTGCACTATGGTGTTGGATCCGGTCGGAGGAAAAGATGCACGCAGATGGTGGGCTCTGTTGCTGGGAGCGTAAGCAACAGAGCAAAGCTAAGTGGTGTTCCCCTGTTTTGTCTATTTTCCTTATGTGTGTCTTAGTGCAGTGGTGGGATTAGTTTCTGCACCGTCCACTTCACTAGTGAGGGTTTAGGTGCAGGGCGAGTCAGAGTTTTTAGGTTCCTGATCTTCGCCCGGTGCGGAACCGACCTAGGGAACGTTAGGAGTGTAGAGACACTGACTCAGGGGAGTGCAGGAGGTCTCCACTTCCCCGTTCCCTATCGCAGGGCCACCATTGTTATTGTTACCTAGGTTTTCCCTTTTATTGTTTAAATTCGCCTTACTGGAAGCCGGGTTTCCAGACATACGTGTATTTCCGAAATTCGCCTGTTGGAGGTGGCGTATCCAGCTGCACATTTTATTATTTAAATTTGCCCAACTGGAGGCGGTGTATCCAGGTGACATCTAAATCCGTCCTGCTGGAGGCGCTGTGTCCAGCCACGCGTGACCGTGACACATGCACTTGCTAGCATGGACGGACTACAAAACCTCAGGTAGCACATGTGCACCTGTTCCAACTGAAGGTAGCCAACAACGCTCCATCGCTACCCCCACTGTAAGACCACCGCCACCATTAAGCACACCAACCGCATTAAATGTGGAGGTGTTGTCGCAAGGCCAAAGCACTCAGGAAATCACAATGGTTTTGCAACACAACACTGAATCTAGCCCATCACCACCAATACCATCATCAACCCCCTCTCACTCCATCCGGTCCACTGCTACTTCCCCCATATGCAGCTCTCCAGTCCAGCTCACCCTGCCAGACACTCTGAGTAGGACAAGAAAGTACTCATCCTCTCATCCGTGTACACTGTGTTTGAACGCCTACATTGCCAAACTAATCTCATTAGAGATGATGCCCTACAGTTTGGTTGAAAGCGAAGCTTTCCATGACCTCATGGCCTACGCTGTCCCATGCTGTGACCTACCCAGTCGGCATTTCTTTTCTCTAAAAGCCATCCCTGCCCTCCACCGGCATGTGAAAGCCCGCATTGTCCATGCACTAAAACAGTCAGTGAGTGGAAAGGTGCACCTCACAACAGATGCATGGACCAGTAGGCATGGCCAGGGCCGTTACGTGTCCATCACTGCACACTGGGTTAATGTGATGGATGCAGGCTCCACTAGGAACAGTGGTGGAGGAACAGTGCTGCCTAGCCCACGGTATAGGAAACAGTTGGCTGTAGGCGTTCGACCCTCCTCCTCCTCGTCTATCAGCGAAAGCTCATCCACAGAGCGCAGTCGAACGAGCACTACATCCGCAGCTGGCAGTGTTGCACACGAGGTGTCCCACTATCGAACAGCTAGTGGTAAGCGTCAGCAGGCTGTGTTAATGACGATGTCTTTGGGCGACAACAGACACACTGTGGAGGTACTGGCCGACTACTTGCAGCGACAAACAGAGTCATGGCTGGGCTGTCTACATCTTGAGGCAGGCAAGGTAGTCTGTTGTGAGTTCATTTTCCACTTCACCATTGAGGTCTGATGAACTCCCTCTTCTGTTGAAGGAAGGTAGTGAGGCTGATTACCACGCACCTGAGCAGAATGATGATGACTGGGTGACTGGAATTGCTGACTGGATATAAGGCAGCCGACGCCCTTCTGCCTTGCGGGTGAGTTCTCTGAGGGATTCTAGGAGACCAGTCTGATTCCTGCTCCTCAAACTAAGTTTTCTGCTCTGCTTTTTGCATTTGTGTTTTGGTTTTGTTTTGCCTTGTTTTTCTGGATTTCTGCCATTCCCTGCTGGGGTGAGCTGAATTCCTTTTTGCTCTGTCTTCAGAAAATACCTGAGTACTGATATAGTCTTTTTGAAGCCTAGCGTCTTCAGGGCTTTTTTCCCTATCAGTCTGTTGGCTCTTGTTTTGATAGGGTTTTTGGCGGATTGCAGACAGCAGCTTTTCTATCCTGTCCTATTTAGTTAGCTTGGGCCCCATCATTTGCTCAGCCTATCTTTCTATCTGTGTGAGTGTTTTTTCATCTTGCTTCACCGTCATTATATGTTGGGGGCTGCCTATTGTTTTGGGGTCTGCTCTGGGGCAGGCAGTTTAGATTTCCCTTTCAGTCTTTAGGCTATTTAGTTCTCCGGCTGTGATCGAGGGGTCTAGGGCACCGTAGGAACCCCCCCACGGTTACTGCTAGTTATTGTTGATAGGTTCAGGGGTCTGCAATCCGATAGCTGCCAACTTCTCTGGTTTTCTGGACTTAGCTAGTATTTCGGTTTTTGCCTCCTACGGTGACTCATTCATAACAGTAGTCAGTGATAACGGCCGTAATTTTGTGGCAGCCATAGCTCATGCAAAACTCACACACATACCTTGCCTGGCTCACACTTTGAACCTGGTGGTGCAGTGCTTCCTTAATAATTATCTGGAGTTAACATCCCTTCTCTCTAAGGTGCGAGGACTGTGCTCGCACATCCGTCGCTCGGCCGTACACTCCAGTCGTATGCAGAAGCTGCAGCGATTGCTCCATCTCCCCAAGCACCTCCTAATCATAGACGTTGCAACAAGGTGGAACTTCTCTCTGCACATGGTTGAGAGGCTGTGCGAACAGAGGCAGGCTGTAATGCATTTGTGGGAGGATACACGGGCAGGCAGTTTGAGGGAAGACAAGGAATTGTCGGGTGTGCAATGGTCAAAGCTGAAATACCTCTGTAAAGTCCTTTAGTGTTTTGAGGAATGCACATGGCTGGTAAGCACAGACGACGCCATCATAAGCATGAGCATCCCACTTATTTGTCTGCTCATGCAAAGTTTGATGCACATTAAGGATCAGGCATCTGCAGCGGAGGAAGAGGAGGGAAGCCTTGATGACAGTCAGCCATTGTCTGGTCAGGGAACTGTCCTGGACAAGGTGGAGGAAGAAGAGGACGAGGAGGAGGATGAGGGGGATGATTATTTTGGGCAGGAGGATGTTTCTCAGTGGGCAAGAGAAAATGTTGGAGTTCCAAGGTCAGGTACAGTGTTTGTGCGTGACTGTAAGGATGTGGATTTGCCAGAAACTGTTCCTCCACCCACCACGGGCAGTGCATCATTGACACCTGGAACATTGGCCCACATGTACGATTATGCCATGCGGATCCTAAAAAGTGACCCCCGCATTGCCAAAATGATGAGGGATGACGACTACTGGCTGGTCAGCATCCTCAATCTACGCTACAAAGGCAAATTACACAACCTCATGCCACAGGAGAACCTAGAGATAATATTGGCAAAAAAACAAGCAACTCTGGTAAACCGTTTGTTTGAGGCTTTCCCAGCACACAGCAGCAGTGCTGGTTCTCCCACGAGCCATAGTGGGCACAATGGAAGAGGTGTTCATGGTGCACACAGCAGAAGTGGTGTTGGAGACAGTGGTTTAAAGACCATGTTGTGGAATGATTTCTCAAGTACCGCTCACACGACTGCTAATACTGCATCGATTAAAAGTGACATGAGGGAGCAGTTGTCAACTATGGTTACAAACTACTTTTCCTCCCATATCGATGTTCTCCCTCACAGGTCATTCCCCTTTGACTATTGGCCCTCTAAACTGGACGCCTGGCCTGAATTGGCACAATATGCCTTACAGGAGCTCGCTTGCCCTGCTGCTAGTGTGTTATCTGAAAGAGTCTTCTGTGCTGCTTGATCAATCCTAACAGAAAAAAGGACCCGTCTATCGACCCAAAATGTTGATGATCTAACCTTCATTAAAATGAACCATGCATGGGTTTCAAAGGATTTTGTCCCACCTTCCCCTGATGATACATAGGTTACCAGAAAAGTGCCTCGGGTTTTTTCCTCCTCTTCCTCGGACTTGCCCAATTATGCCCTTTGCATCTGCTGAATGTCCAGCCAACACATCAACATATGCCAATTTTTAAACCTCTCTAACTGGGCTGCCCACCCCTCCCCCAATGGCTGGGGTCAAGAACTGGCACACCCGGGCAAGTGCTGTTGCTCTGAACAGGTGAATGCGCCCACTGATGGACGACGGCAATGGCACAGTGCCACTCATAGCACAATACAGTGTCTCAGATGGTGGGAGGGCCCACTTGCCCTCAGTCACACCAGCGTACTATGACGGGCGCTGTGCCAGTACCGTCGACCACGATTGTGCCCCCCGTGCTTGATCATGGCCACAGCACTTGCAAGTTGTAATACTTACCTCTCCCTGCTCCACCGCTCTGTAGTCTTGGCAGTTAAATCCTTCACAGGGACGGCCACTCGAAATTTGGTGTATTGATCAATGATGGTTAAGATGTAGCTAAGGCCTGTCCTGCTGGCCTCTACCTTCAGATGATTCAGATGATCATTGGCTACCATTTGAAATGGATGTCAACTTACTAGCAGATGCAGTGGTGGATTATGTTCACCTTTCACAGTTGTGATAGTCACAGACATGTGACATTCCTGCCACCATTTTTCAATGTCTCCTCTCATGCCAATCCAAAAGAATCACCTACGGCATGTGGCTTCTGTCTTTTGCACTCCAAAATGACCAGACACATCATGATAGGCAGTGAGGACCATGGGTACATCTCTCCCTGTGATCACAATTTGATGGAGTAACGGTGATGTGATCCACGCTACTGCGATAAAACAATCCTTTCTTCACAAAGAGCCTTTTTCGCTTTCTCCACAGACACAGTAATTGAGGGTCTGCATAGCCTCTGCAACATCTACCGGGAGGTTTTCCCGCAATGAGTAATTCCTAAATTTCTGCTGACACTCGACTATGCATCTATACTTGTATCCATGTAGTTTCCAGTAGCGGAGATTCTGGACTGGCTTTCTGAGATTGAAATATATACGAAGATTTAAAAGTACTACAACACTGTAAACTGGTGTATGCTATGAATACCTTTCCCTTTTTCTACTGTTTTAACTCTGGTGTAATACATAGTGAGCCTGTGAGTGTCTGTGTCTGACTCCGGAAGGATAGATGGAAATTTAACCCTTGATTGGACACATCTGGTATGTGCTGATACAGTACCTTGTTTCAAAAATTTGTATTAAGGTATCATCTGTAGGATAACCAACTGTGGGGGGACCCTCTTCTTGCCCCAGACAAACATGAGATTGAGACAGAGTTTGTATTGAACAGGTCCGTTTTTAGTGCCCATCCTTCTGTCGACAACAGCAATTCACCACAGCCATTTCACATTTCTCTGTACACAGGCCCCGGTACCTTCACTTCCTTTGTAACTATAATCGTGGCGTCCTCTGTGGCTCTTCCACTGTGGCTGGCCTAGGCCCAACCACCACAGCGCTGCACCAGTCTGAGCACACCGTCCGTATGATATCCCCAGGCCATCTTTGTCTGCGGCTACCATCCTCTGGGCCACCCCCTGTGACCACCTCAACTGTCAGTCCTCTCTGGAGCCTTTCCACTGTCTCTATTTCCTCAGCAGAACTTCCTGTTTGCTGTGCTCTCTTCGCTGACTGACTGCAAGAACCTTCCCTCAGCCTTTTATACTTCCAGTTCTGTAACTCCGCCCACCATCACCTAGCAGTTTCTCTGACCAAGGGCTGTTATTCAGTCCCACTCCTACACTCTCCACTGCCCTCCAATGGGCAAGCTAAAACACTGCACTCTTTCTCTTTATCTTAGCAGTTTCCCACCTACACTGCGCTACACCTCTGCTTCTCACTACAGACTGGTTTGTATGTCAGTCCACCTTCCCTACATCATCCATAATGAGTGAGCGTGTGTGGGTTACGCCTTCTATATATATGCTGAATCGGAGAAACAAATTTTTACACTATACTCGATACAGCTTGTATCTTGTTATACAGTACCTTTGTTCGACATTTAGCATTACGGTCAAATCCATACTGTGTAAGCGTCTGAGAGTGACTACGGGACTATTTATACGGCGATTTCAATTGTACCCTAAAAAATATATACTTGCTATCTTGCTATCCATGACCTTTTTTTACAACATTTTTTATTATGGTCAAAACCAAACTGACTTAGCATCTGAGGGTGACAACGGAAATATATACAGATATTTTCAATTTGGCCAACACTGTATGCAGCAGAACACTTCTGATACAGTAACCTTTTTAGCTATTTAGAATCTGGTGTAATCCATAATGAGCCTGTAAACGTCTGTCTGTTACTCCGGCAATATATTTGAAACTTTAAGATTACCCCAACACTGTATACAGCTGTACGCTTGTGTTACATAATCCATTTACAGCTTTTCATATTCTTGTGTAATGTATACGGAGAATCAAAATGTTTTCACTATACTATATATACCTTGTTTCTGGTGATACTGTACCCTTTTTCAACTTGTTATTTTATTGGGTTATCAATACTGAGCCTGTTAGCATCTGTGTATGCCTCATGAAATATATACGGAGATTTACTGTTATCCATAAACTGTATAGAGCTGTACGCTTCTGACACAGTACCATATATCTGCTGGTATTTTGGGTCCATTTTCCAAAACATGAGGAAGTATGGTGGAAGAGGATGCGGATGTGGGCGTGGAGGGCCACCTGGTACTGATGGTGGTGGTGGTGCATCTGCTGGTAGTGCCAAAAACACAATAGCAGCTAAGGCAGGAGGTGTTGAGCCAGCGTCATGGTGTAGCTCTGGAAGGCCTGTAAGGCTCCCTTTTCTGGGAGTAGGTAGACTGCTTTTAAAGCCGGAGTATCAGGAACTGTTTGTGGCTTACATTGCTCAAACAGCCTCCAGCTCTATCGCCTCCTCTTCTAAAGTTGTAAAAAATGTAAGCACTGAGTCATAACTGCAGGCTTCTGGTCAGGAGCAACCCCTTGCCTTGTGTCCTTCACCCACACCAAAAGTGAAGGATGTGGAAGCACACACTTCAGATTACTCCATGGAGCTCTTTTCACATACCATGCCTGGGTTAATTAAAAATAGGGCCCATCATGTACTGGAGCAATGCAAATGGGGCAGATCAGACACTGGAGCAGCGTCTAAGGGGCCCATTATACACTGGAGCATTACAAATGGGGCCCATTACATATGGAGCATTATTAGAGCCCATCATACACTGGAGCATCATCCATGAGGCCCATCATGTACTGGAGCAATGTAAATGGGGCAGATCAGACACTGGAGCAGCATCTAAGGGGCCCATTTTACACTGGAGCATTACAAATGGGGCCCATTATATATGGAGCACTATTAGGGCCCATGATACACTGGAGCATCATCCATGAGGCCCATCATGTACTGGAGCTTTGTAAATGGGGCAGATCAGACACTGGAGCAGCATCTAAGGGGCCCATTAAACACTGGAGCATTACAAATGGGGCCCATTATACAGTGGGGAAAAAAAGTATTTAGTCAGTCAGCAATAGTGCAAGTTCCACCACTTAAAAAGATGAGAGGCGTCTGTAATTTACATCATAGGTAGACCTCAACTATGGGAGACAAACTGAGAAAAAAAAATCCAGAAAATCACATTGTCTGTTTTTTTTTTCATTTTATTTGCATATTATGGTGGAAAATAAGTATTTGGTCAGAAACAAAATTTCATCTCAATACTTTGTGATATATCCTTTGTTGGCAATGACAGAGGTCAAACGTTTTCTGTAAGTCTTCACAAGGTTGCCACACACTGTTGTTGGTATGTTGGCCCATTCCTCCATGCAGATCTCCTCTAGAGCAGTGATGTTTTTGGCTTTTCGCTTGGCAACACGGACTTTCAACTCCCTCCAAAGGTTTTCTATAGGGTTGAGATCTGGAGACTGGCTAGGCCACTCCAGGACCTTGAAATGCTTCTTACGAAGCCACTCCTTCGTTGCCCTGGCGGTGTGCTTTGGATCATTGTCATGTTGAAAGACCCAGCCACGTTTCATCTTCAATGCCCTTGCTGATGGAAGGAGGTTTGCACTCAAAATCTCACGATACATGGCCCCATTCATTCTTTCATGTACCCGGATCAGTCGTCCTGGCCCCTTTGCAGAGAAACAGCCCCAAAGCATGATGTTTCCACCACCATGCTTTACAGTAGGTATGGTGTTTGATGGATGCAACTCAGTATTCTTTTTCCTCCAAACACGACAAGTTGTGTTTCTACCAAACAGTTCCAGTTTGGTTTCATCAGACCATAGGACATTCTCCCAAAACTCCTCTGGATCATCCAAATGCTCTCTAGCAAACTTCAGATGGGCCCGGACATGTACAGGCTTAAGCAGTGGGACACGTCTGGCACTGCAGGATCTGAGTCCATGATGGCGTAGTGTGTTACTTATGGTAGGCCTTGTTACATTGGTCCCAGCTCTCTGCAGTTCATTCACTAGGTCCCCCCGCGTGGTTCTGGGATTTTTGCTCACCGTTCTTGTGATCATTCTGACCCTACGGGGTGGGATTTTGCGTGGAGCACCAGATCGAGGGAGATTATCAGTGGTCTTGTATGTCTTCCATTTTCTAATTATTGCTCCCACAGTTGATTTCTTCACTCCAAGCTGGTTGGCTATTGCAGATTCAGTCTTCCCAGCCTGGTGCAGGGCTACAATTTTGTTTCTGGTGTCCTTTGACAGCTCTTTGGTCTTCACCATAGTGGAGTTTGGAGTCAGACTGTTTGAGGGTGTGCACAGGTGTCTTTTCATACTGATAACAAGTTTAAACAGGTGCCATTACTACAGGTAATGAGTGGAGGAAAGAGGAGACTCTTAAAGAAGAAGTTACAGGTCTGTGAGAACCAGAAATCTTGATTGCTTGTTTCTGACCAAATACTTATTTTCCACCATAATATGCAAATAAAATGAAAAAAAAACAGACAATGTGATTTTCTGGATTTTTTTTTCTCAGTTTGTCTCCCATAGTTGAGGTCTACCTATGATGTAAATTACAGACGCCTCTCATCTTTTTAAGTGGTGGAACTTGCACTATTGCTGACTGACTAAATACTTTTTTTCCCCACTGTATATGGAGCATTATGTGGAGCTCATCAGATACTGTATGGAACATTATATGTGACTAATTATTTGGTATGGAGAAATATATGGGGCTCATTTTTCTGTATGGTGCAGAATGTGGTGGCCATAACACTGTATGGAGTAACATACTGTCCTGTTTTTGAGCTATTGTACAATTTAAAATAGATCAGTCATGTCATGTAAGCAGTTAAGTATGTGTCATTGTACTATACCTATATTTCTGTGGTGTATCGGAGCATCATGAGTTGTGGTATGTGTTAAAGGTGCGCACTGACACTCTAAGGCCCAGGGCACACGAAAACCTGGAGCCAGCCCAACCCCCCCAGAACTTTAGCCAAATAATCCCCAGTTTTCAATGCGTAACTATTATTAGGAAGTAAATTAAGGTTGACAAGCTTCAGTTATAAGAATTGATGTTTTTGGCATTGAAATGGGCACTGTAGGTGTGTTTACTGTCTTCCACTCACTGCCGACTTTGCTTCCCCATTGACTTGCTTTGGGTTTCGTGTTTCAGTTGGTCTCCGACTTTTCCCTATAGTTGGCCGATTTCGTTCGACCCGTTTTTTGCGAAAGTCGGGTTTCATGAAACCCGACTCAACCCGAAAAAAGGCAAAGTCGCTAATCTCTAATATACGATATAGCCTCTGCTGTAAATGAATAGGTAAAAGTAATAGTGCATATTAATGACATAGAATACTTAGTAAGAACAGTTTTTTACATAAAAAAGTAAAACCCACCCTACCAGCATCAAGGTGTACTCAAATTGTGAACATTCTCTTATTTTGCATGCATGCCAGCTTATACTCCAGTTCATTATTTTCTGCTAAGTTTCATGTTTATGTGCTTAGTTTAGTTAATAGTGTGGCCTCCCTTTCCTAGAGTTGGGCATTACATTTATATAGCTCTCCATTTTGGTGGGTACTCATGTTTGGGACCCTGTCCTGCTCGGCCCTTACACTGTGTGCAGAATTATTAGGCAAATGAGTACTTTGATCACATCATCCTTTTTATACATGTTGTCCTACTGCAAGCTGTATAGGCTTGAAAGCCAACTGCCAGTTATGTAAATCAGAAGATTTGCATCTCTGTAATGAGGAGGGGTGTGGTCTAATGACATCAACCCCCTATATAAGGTGTGCTTAATTATTAGGCAACTTCCTTTCCTTTGTCAAAATGGGTCAGAAGAAAGATTTGACGGACTCTGAAAAGTCAAAAATTGAGAGATGTCTTGCAGAGGGATGCAGCAGTCTTGGAATTGCCAAACTTTTGAAGCGTGATCACCGAACAATCAAGCGTTTCATGGCAAATAGCCAACAGGGTCGCAAGAAGCATGTTGATAAAAAAAGGTGCAAAATAACGGCCCATGAATTGAGGAAAATCAAGCGTCAAGCTGCCAAGATGCCATTTGCCACCAGTTTTGCCATATTTCAGAGCTGCAACGTTACTGGAGTATCAAAAAGCTCAAGGTGTGCCATACTCAGGGACATGGCCAAGGTAAGGAAGGCTGAAAAATGACCACCAATGTTTTTGAATGTCAGAAATGTTTATTTCTAAATTTTGTGTTATATTAGTTTATGTGGTGAAAATAAACAAGTGAGATGGGTATATATTTGGTTTTTATTAAGTTGCCTAATAATTCTGCACAGTAATAGTTACCTGAAAAAACAGATATCCTCCTAAGATAGCCAAATCTAAAAAAAACCCACTCCAACTTCCATAAATATTAAGCTTTGATATTTATGAGTCTTTTGGGTTGATTGAGAACATAGTTGTTGTTCAATAATAAAAAGAATCCTCTCAAATACAACTTGCCTAATAATTCTGCACGCAGTCTATTCACATTGACGTCATTTTGACACATGCAAAGGTTTTCATACCAGCGGTTTGGACTATCCCGAGTTTGGGTACATCTTTACACTGGTGGGATGGCTTTTACTTTTCTTTTTATCAAAAACAGTGTTTACTAAGTACCCAATGATATTTACATACCCGATTGCTTTGACTTACTTACAGCAGGGTATATGCTAATTTTGTTTCTGTCCTAGGTTTTGACTGAGCCCTGTACCTAGATATTAGGAGTGTATAACATGTTGCAATTAGATATGTGGTGTGCAACACACGCTGGGATTAATTGCAGCACGTGATACACTCCATGTATCTAACTTCAGCTTATGATACAGTGAGCAGCACTAACTATCACAATTGTTGCTGACAGCTTTTCTCGGTGTTATTGTTCACATCTCAGTTTCATTTTGCAGTCATCAACAAAATGGCTTCTCATTGTGATCCTAAACTTCAACCTCTCTTATCCTTTTGCACCCCCCCAGAATTGGAGGGGAGGAGTGAAGTCACACATGTGAGCAGACCCAACTCCAATTTACTGCAGTCGTAATGTGAGCTAGCAGTACAATAGTGTTTCATGGCAAATTTCAGCAGCTGCTCCCTTTAGGGTTTAAAAGTGAAAAATATCAAACCTTTTCAAATTATTTTTTGAAATTAAGGAAAGAGAGCGCACATAGGGCGATAAAAGTGATTTTTTGGGTGAAAATACACGGTTAGTGCACTCACCTTTACAGGTTGTGAACAGTCACAACCCCTTGCAGAATGTGAAAGGAACCAGTGGTCGCTGCAGACTCCCGTAGATACCAATGTCACAAAGGAGGAAGAAAAAGACCGGGTTTTTCAATGTATCCGCGCTGACCACAGAAATATTCTTCATAGCTTTACTGTGCCGACGCGTTGCGTGGCAGATCTGCCACTTCCTCAGGGCCAAAGAATTACAGAATCTGATTACAGCAGTGGTTTTATACAATACCTTCATGACATCACAATTACATGCAAAAAGACATCCCTTCCTGTGGAAACGCCCCCTCCAATGTCAAAATGTCATACACCAGTCACAATAACTTTATATCAAGATCTAACCTCTGATAAAACACATTAAACATCTAAAAAAACAATCTTTAATTTGCAAAAGTGTATGAAACCTATATTCACTGCATATTAAAATTTTATAAAAATAGGGTTGACTAGAATCAAACCCAGAAATTTTAGGCAAGCCAGAACACTTAAGGCTTTCCATTACCATCATACTATCTCTCCACTTGTTAGGAATGGTTGTGGTTTTATATAAGACCTTCATGATATCACAAACAGACAAAGCATCACTTCCTGTGAAAATGCCCCCCCCCACATTTAACCCTCACTGCTCCTCCTTGCGTGGAGAGAAAAGTCCCCTGTAAACCTTTAACTCTTGGTCTGTCTCGGATCCGTGGCGACATCCTCAGCACCTGCAGTTCATTACACTTGGATCATTGGTGCACTGATTTCTCGAAATTCTCCTGGGAGACGTTTTGCAACACAAAAACATCAGACTGCATATTGCTCGTTCTTCCTGTGAGCAGTCCATGTAGCCTACATGTGCTACCATAGCTTTTAACATCTCCTGACTCCCATCAAGCACATCTAGGATGTTATTGGCTTGAAATTATAAAGGTGCTGCGGGCAGTGGATTTTGATGATTTGCTAAAATGCCTTCAGCGTGGCAGAAAATTCCTCTGAAAACGATTAATAACATAGCTTATAGCAGCCAAGGTGTGTAATTGCGTGTATTTCTTTGTGTGATGTTCATACCCAATACTAAAGAAATCTAGAAGTTATGATTATGAACATTTTGTTTCCACTTTTTTATTATTTGCATGTCATTATTATGTCTATCCATCCTAACTCCATGACTTTTTCTTCTTGCTCTTGTAATTTCAATGTTGAGGAGTGTATTAGGGATATTTCCATACCAACGGAATAGAACAAAATTACTTTACAAAATATTACTTATAACTTTGTGTGTCCAGGTGATTATAATTGACTTTCTGCAGAAAAATATTTCCCAAACAAAGGGTTGATTATGCTGTATCCAGTGCTCTAATGCTACTACATGGAATAACATTTTAAGAGATATACAGTACCTGGTAAAATTCTAAGAAGCATATTACATGTAAATATGCAAGACAGGAGCTCGGTTGCCATTGTGATGTTGATGAAGCTTATTCTACAAGAATTCTGCGTGATGTTTCTCAGAAGAGAATTGGTGCTTAAGCCACGAAGGGTAATGGTCACACAAGCGAGAACAACTCATTTTAAAGACAATCTAATGTTTCTCCATAATCACATTTGCACAGTGCTGCCCTATGCTGCAGCAAATTATTCAGAAAGCTATTTATGCAGATTACATTATATATTTGCAAAGTACAAGCCATGCAAGGATTCAGAAATTGAAATGACCTTGGCAGGTGCAGCCAGCCTTTAATCCTCACCTCTCCATAAGAGATAAAAATGTAACCCAACAGAAGTATGTGTCCGAAATGTGGAATGCATAGGCTGCGAAGAACAGACTCTTGGATAATGTGCTGTTGCCATGCTTGGTGGCTATTTATTTTTGCCCATGCTGCCTTGCTGTTATCACCTACTCTCATTATCAGCAGCTCTCATCTTTCAGAAAGGTTATCAGACACACATTCCTCAGGCTTCAAACACAATAAAAGAAGCCAAAACCTTTGGACTCAATTGTTCAGAAATGAACAATATTCTTTTAGAGGAAAAGTGGAGCTGTTAGCAGCAGAGAAGACAAGCCTCGGACATCACCAAGGAGACGAAGAATGGATTCTCGTCTTTGTGACAAGGAGTTGCATAAAGAAATCTCAGCATTGTGTATGTGAGCGTAATGTGTTGGGAAGAGTTGGTGCTGTAATACGTTCATATTGATTCCATTTTTTCTGGGAAGTTAAATGTCGGTATCATACATTGTGCTCAATAAGATACAAAAGACTATTGAATCCAGAAGAACATTAACAAACTATAAAGTTCTTGGCCAAGGACATAACAAACAGGAGCCCCGGAGCTGAGGGCATCTGTCTTGACTCACTCTGGTCAAAGGTAAATGATGAACGATACATGCAGACCAATTTCTCCTCAAAATACAAGACAGCACTTCATGCTTAATTTCTTTGATTCAGACATGAATTCTTTCCATTTTTTACTTTTTGAGTCACAAAAACAAGGACTACTTAACTCTAATCGCACAATTTGATTTTACTGGCTGTATGACTAATAACCAGATGATGGTGTTTTGCTGCATTTTGCCATTGAAAAAAATATATTACCTTCAGCAACAAAGAATGTGATCATATGACATCAATTATGTAATATGCATACTACTAGCCACATGAAGTATAAGGTAGGGGTTAAAACACAGATTTTAGCAATGCTTCTCTTATCACACTCCTTAGTTTTGCTTGCTTGCAATGATTGTTTTAGCATCAGAAGCTAATCATTGTTGGGGCACAGCAACATGCATGCTAGTCCAACAAGCCTCCTTCTGTTATGCGCAAATTACTGTCTATGGGCATTGTATATACAAAGCCTGGTGTGGGTGGGGTTAGCTTCCTCAGCTCTGCAGTTTTGCTAAATCTAAAAACTCTGTGTTAGAACAGCTGCATCCAGTAATCTAAGTGATACATTACAAGATTCAGCTTCTCTTTGCATACATCAGACTGCTCTCAGATGAGGTAGCAAAAACCTGCTGACAGATTCCCTGCTGGCAGTGAGATCGGGCAGTCATATGACAGCAAGTATTCGATATACATACCTCCAGCCACATTCCAACTAGACGTGTGCAACGTCACTCAATTCACTTATATTGAGTGAGGCCATGCACAGTGAGTCAGAATGTGGCTAGTAAACCTGTCAGCAGGTTTTTGCTATCTAATCTGAAGTATACAGGTTTTCTTTAACTTACTTCTGATGTTAAGGCTGGAGTTGCTTTTCATTGATGAGATATGATGTTATGTGGTATTGATGATGTTGCTACACGTAGCTGCTTTTCAAGATTTGCGTCAGTCTGGAGCACACTTGACTGTTTGCTATGATAAGTTTTGTAAAGAACTTGCAGATGTAAGGCTAGGTTTACATTAGCGTTTCTGTGCGCAGCATATCATCTGCATGCGCAAACGCATGCAAACGCATGTTTACGCAGCGTTTTTGTCCTCATCATCTTATGCATGACTCCAAAAAAAGCCTCATGTGCATGCGTTTGTATGCGTTTTGCATGCATTTGGGTTGTTTATGTGCATGCGTTAGAAATTTTCAATGTTTTGCAGTAGCTTTTCCTTGACATGAGACACCCAGTAGACGTGTCTCATGGGATTTCTCTCTCTCTCTCTCCCTCTATATATATATATATATTATATATATACACAGTGCATTGATGAAATCCTCGTCTTTGGCTGCTGTATCTAGCTGCAAGATGGATCTTAACATGGACAGGTTCTATAAAGATCTGGATTTACAACTGAAATTGGCTGCTGCCTTTTGCTTTTGCGTTTCAAGAAGAAAGAAGGAGAGAAAGACGGAGAAGACGTTGTCATCACAATTGGCAACACCCCATCCTTGGACTCTGAGAGAGCTGTGGAGCCTACCACTTTTTGTACACAGAGCTGCGGCAAAACCCGGAGAAGTTTTTTGACTACACGAGGATGTTGGAACAGAGCTTCGATGACTTGCTGCTACATGTCTAAGGATCCATTGCCAGGCAGGACACACAGCTTCATCGAGCAATTCCTGCTGAGGAATGTCTGTTGGTCACCCTGAGGTACACAATTTTGAAAAAGAAACACAACACCTGACATTAATATGATTGCTATAAAAGCCATGTCCTGACTTTTTTTTCCTCATTTTCTGTTCTGCAGATTCCTGGCTACCAGAGAGACGTTATCATCACTCCATTCTCAATTCAGGATTGGAGTGTCCAAACTTTCTTGGATTATTGGAGTCACCTGTCATGCTTTAAGTAACATTCTGTGGCAAGAATTCCTCCCCCCAACCCACAACTGAACTCTGGCTGGAAAATGCTTCAAAATTCCAGGAAATTTGTAATTCTCCTAACTGTGTGGACGGCAAGAACATTAGGATTATGAAACCTGCTGAAAGTGGAACAGGGTATTTCAATTATAAAAAAAAATACTTTTCCACTGTTCTAATGGCTATTATGGATGCTGAGTGTAGATTTGTTGCCGTGGACATTGGCTCATTTGGATGAGGAAATGACTCGCAGACTTTCAGAAACTCTGACATGGGCCAACATTTGTATGGGGATGATTTTAATTTTCCACAGCCATGACTTCTTACCAACACTGAAGGACCACCAATGCCTTTTGTTGTTGAGGATAAGGCATTCCAAATGTGTGCCAACCTCTTTAAACCATACTCAAGTTGGAACTTAAATCACACAAAAAAATTTACAACTACCGACTGACAAGGGCACGAAGAACTGTGGAGTGTGCATTTGGATTGCTGGTATTGAAATGCATTTTGGGCACATTCATTAATCTAAAAATTGACACTATTGCTGAGGTTGTGAAAGTGTGTGTTGTTCTGCACAACTACATCCTGGTAAAAGAGCCACCAAACAGGAACCTGTTACATTGCATGATTACCAATTTCACCCTCTGAGAACTACAGTGAAAGTTGCACAGATGAGGGATAAGTTTGCTGCTGATTATGTTTCAGATAATGGACATGTGGCATGGTAAGTTGAAATGATTTAAGCTGCTAAGTAAAATGTACCTGTTATATTTAAATTTACCTGTAATGTAAAAATTACATACCTGTTATGTATAAATGTACCTGTGATGTAAAAATATACATGTAATGTTTAAAATTTACATTTATTGTTTGCTTATTTAAATAATAAAATACCTCCAGTAAAACTTACAAGTTCCCTCAAAAATACAATACACATGTGTGTGTTTGTGGCTGCGGCGCATAAAGATACAAATAAAACACAAGATATAGTGCAAAGAAAATGCAAATTTTATTTTTAAAAATTTAACAAAAAAGAAGGGTTAAGGATCGGGGTGACATTGTTTAGCGTCAGGGTTTACGTGAGGGTGACATGGGGTGAACCTTAGGGGTGTGGAGTTGTGAGGATTGGGTGGTAGTTGATAAGGAAGGGAATACAGGAGAAGGGTCTACAGGGGAAGGGGCAACAAATTGAAGGATTTGATCAAGGATGGCAGTGGCGACAATTAGGGATAGATTACAAAGTGGAATCATGGGAATCGATATACAAACTAAAAGGTACAGACAAAGACACAAGGGAAGGTAATGACTAGAGTTGAGCGAAACGGGTCGGTCATATTCAAAAGCCGGCGACTTTCGCTGAAGTCGGGTTTCATGAAACGAAACCCGACCATAGCGTGAGGTCGGCCACGAGGTCGGCGACCAGAGTGCCAAAGTCGCGTTTCAAAAGATGCTTCCAGCGCCCTTTTTCAGTCAATGAAGGAGGACGCACACTGTGGGCAGCGCGATGACATAGGCATCGGTCACCACCATCTTTGAGAAGGGCATGCAAGTGATTGGCTGGCTTGGTGTGGCGTCACAGGGGCTATAAAAAGGGCGTGAAGCCGACTGCCATCTTACTTCTGCTGATCTTAGCATTAGGGAGAGGTTGTTGGCTGCTGATTCAGAATAAGGGAGAGCGTTAGGCAGGGAAGAAGAACCAAAAAACTGCTTCTGCTGTTAGCGATTTCCACTTACAACACAACACTTTGTGTGCAGTGACAGGGGAGGATATATTTTTGTGCATCAGCTCTGTTGGTGTCATGTCGGACGCTGTTCACACCACAGCATCCGGCAGGCAGAGGTAGTTCCACCTCCAGCCACTATAGCCTCAGTGGCGCCGGCCTGATCTTCAGGCTCTCGGGGGTTAATCCTGCTGGAGACCAGGTTGGCTGGTTAGTCACGCCCACGGTCTTTAAATAGTCATGCTGGCCTATGGGCGTCGCCGATTATAGCTTGTGTTTCATACCAAGTGGTTCCGGTCTGGAGTGGAGGTGTTCAAGAGAGAGAGATTCATATCTGGTGTCGTATGATCCGTCGTTATCCTTTCTCCTTCCCATATTTGTGTTTAGTTGTGCCCTGTTCACATTACTGTTTATTCCTGTGTGTGTGCGGCGCAGTGCAGTTTAAGTTCTCCCTGTCTGTCATTATTTGTGTGGGAGCTTTGGTGGTGACTTCTCACTGGGTGGAGGGTGGAGGGTTAAGTGCAGGGCTGAGCAGGAGATAAGGAAAGGTCGGAGGCTCAGGCATTTGCACCTTCAGCAAAAACCCTGGGTTGAGGGTCAGACAGGGTTTCCCCTAGTAAAGGGACACCACAGGGGCCCCGGGTCTTTCAGCCTTAGTTGAACTAAGCCCCCGTGACATTATAATCGGCCCACATTTTTTCAGGAGTCCATGGATCCATTAGATTCCATAACCCGCCAGTTGGCGGCGCTGTCCATACAGGTCTCCGAGTTGAATGGGGCAGTTCAGCAGCAGGGCCTGGTAGTAGCAAAGGTGCAAACGGCATCTGCAGGTATCGGTGCAGAGCCGAAGTTTCCGCTGCCAGAACGATTTTCAGGCGATCGCAGCAAATTTGTCGTATTTCGGGAGGCCTGCAAATTATACTTCCGCATGCGGCCAATATCCTCAGGTAATGAGGCCCAGCGAGTAGGGCTGGTGTTGTCATTACTGAGTGGTGACCCCCAAGCATGGGCATTTTCCTTACCACCTGACTCTGCTACATTTCATTCGGTCGATAATGTTTTTTCTGCCCTCGGGCTCATTTACGATGACCCTGACCGACTGGCTCTAGCGGAATCTAAAATCCGCGCCCTCCGCCAGGGGGAGCGCTTGGCAGAAGACTATTGTTCGGAATTTCGCCGCTGGGCTGTAGACACACAGTGGAATGACCCAGCACTGCGGAGCCAGTTTATTCATGGGGTATCAGGGAGGGTGAAACAAGCCCTCCTGATGTATGAGACTCCGGCATCATTGGAGTCTGCCATGAGTTTGGTGATACGTATTGATCGCCGTTTTCGTCAGGGGGCACAGGAGACGCTACCTCTGGGGGAAAACAGAGGTGCAGGTGTGGTTGAAGTAGATGAGTCCCCTGAACCTATGCAGATTGCTGGCGTGGCACAGGTTCAGCCTCGCGCTCCGGGAGTCCGGAAGTCCGGAGCATGTTTCTACTGTGGTAAAGGTGGTCATTATGTTAACGTTTGCCCGGTACTACCTAAGAGGGTCACACCGGCGGAAAACTGTTAAGCTCAGAGGGTATGGAGGAGACCCAACTGAGCGTATGCATATCCTCCATGATGGTATCTCAATGTATGCTCCCTGCCAAGGTTATTGTCGCCGGCAGAGAGCTACCTATATCAGTGTTTGTGGATAGCGGTTCCGCCACCAATCTCATAGATGAGGAGTTTGCACACACCGCCGGGTTTAAGATTGAAAAACTTCCTCACCCCATACAGGTGGTGACCATTAATGCTGTTCCCCTCCCTCAAGGGGAGATTACTGAGTTTGTGGCAGAGGTGAAACTCCACATTGGGGTCCTACATTCTGAGTCGGTTACATGTAGGGTCCTCCGTAATCTCCCAGCTCAAATGGTCCTGGGTTTTCCATGGCTGTCCAGGCACAACCCGGTAATTGATTGGAAAACTCAGGACATAGTACAATGGAGTGGTTTCTGCCAAGACAATTGCTTGGCCACATGTGTGTCCGCCGTGACGCCCAGCCTGCCGGAGGCTTTGCAGGATTTCGCGGATGTTTTCTCTGAGAAGGGTTGCTCAGAACTGCCTCCACATAGAGCCTATGACTGTGCTATTAGGCTAAAACCCGGGGCCAAATTACCTAAGGCCAGGATGTTTAATATTTCTGGTCCTGAGAGACAAGCTCTGAAAGACTACATCGCGGAGAGTCTGAGCAAAGGTCACATCCGGCCTTCGTCCTCGCCTGTAGCCGCGGGGTTTTTCTTCATTAAGAAGAAAGATGGGGGGTTACGGCCGTGTCTGGATTTCCGAGAGTTAAACCAGATTACTATCCGTGATCCCTACCCAATGCCGTTGATCCCGGATTTGTTCAACCAGGTAGCGGGGGCAAAATGGTTTTCCAAGCTGGACCTCAGGGGGGCGTATAACCTCATAAGGGTCCGTCAGGGGGATGAGTGGAAGACGGCGTTTAACACTCCTGAGGGTCATTTTGAGAGTCTGGTTATGCCGTTTGGGTTGACCACCGCGCCTGCCGTTTTCCAACATTTTATTAATGATGTCTTTGCTCATGTCCTGGGGAGATTTGTGATTGTATACCTGGATGATATCCTCATTTATTCTAGCGATCGGGACACTCATTTGCAGCATGTTAGGCAGGTGTTACAGTTGCTCCGGGAGAACCAGCTCTATGCTAAGCTGGAAAAATGTTTATTTTTAGTCCAGGAGTTGCCCTTTTTGGGATATATTGTGTCCGCAGCTGGTTTTAAAATGGACACCGCTAAGGTGCAAGCGGTGTTGCAATGGGAGAGGCCGGAGAGTCTGAAAGCACTCCAGCGGTTCCTGGGGTTTGCGAATTATTATAGGAAATTTATAAAACACTTTTCGACTGTCGCCAAACCGCTCACGGACATGACAAAAAAGGGTGCCGATCTGGCGAACTGGCCTGAGGTGGCTATACGTGCATTTGAGCGTCTGAAGAATAGTTTTGCTTCAGCCCCCATTCTGGTGCAACCAGACGTGTCTAAACCTTTTGTGGTAGAGGTTGATGCGTCGGAGGTGGGAGTGGGGGCAGTACTGTCTCAAGGCTCGTCCTTGAGCGAGATGCATCCATGCGCCTACTTCTCCAAGAAGTTGTCGCCGGCCGAACGGAATTATGATATCGGCAACAGGGAGTTGTTGGCCATCAAACTGGCTTTTGAGGAATGGCGACACTTCTTGGAGGGGGCGGCTCACCAGGTCACAGTTATCACCGACCATAAGAATCTGCTCTACCTGGAGTCGGCCAAGCGTCTGTCTCCTAGGCAGGCTCGCTGGGCATTGTTTTTTACTCGTTTCAATTTTCTTGTGACGTACCGTCCCGGGGCTAAAAACACCAAGGCGGATGCTTTGTCTAGGTGTTTTCCGGGGGGAGAACCTCGGGAAGAGCCGGTACCCATCCTCCAGAAAGGGGTAGTGGTCTCGGCTCTCACGACTGAGGTAGAGGCGGAGATTGCCGAGGCCCAAGAGGAGGTACCACCAGGACTTCCCGCCAACAAATCATTTGTACCCCTGCATCTTCGGCCTAAGGTGTTGAAGGAACACCACGATTCGGTACTGGCTGGTCACCCAGGGGTGAAGGGCACCTTAGAGCTGGTATCGCGTCGTTTCTGGTGGCCCAAAATCCGGCAGGACGTGGTCTCGTACGTGGCAGCTTGCATCACGTGCGCTAGGGCTAAGTCACCCCGAACCCGTCCTGCTGGCACGCTACAGCCTCTGGGGGTACCCAATAGGCCATGGGCAGAAATCTCCATGGATTTTATCACTGACTTGCCAGCCTCGGCAGGGAACACGGTCATCCTGGTGGTGGTTGACCGTTTTTCAAAGATGGCGCATTTTGTGGCGTTGTCCTCTTTGCCCAATGCTAAGACGTTGGCTCAGGTATTTGTGAAGGAGGTGGTCAGACTCCACGGAGTACCGTCTGACATAGTATCTGATAGGGGTACGCAATTTGTGGCGAGGTTTTGGAAAGCTTTTTGCTCAAGGTTGGGGATCAAGTTGTCACATTCATCGGCGTTTCATCCACAGTCTAATGGACAAACTGAGCGCATGAACCAAAATCTTGAACAGTATTTACGATGCTTTGTGTCCGACAACCAGGAGGAGTGGTCTACTTTCCTTCCTCTGGCCGAATTCGCATTAAATAATCACCGCCAAGAGTCATCAGGAGAGTCTCCATTCTTTTGTGTGTACGGTCAACATCCTCAGTTTTGTACCTTACGTCAGGGTGACTCCGGGGGGGGTGTCCCGGAGGAGAATCAGCTAGGAGCCCAATTGTCATCAGTCTGGAGGCGGGTGAAACAGCGTTTGTTGAGCATGAGTGCCAGGTACAAACGGGTGGCTGACAGTAGACGCGTGCCAGGTCCGGACCTGTGTGTGGGTGAATGGGTGTGGTTAGCTACGAAGAACATAAAACTCAAAATCCCTTCTTTAAAACTGGGTCCAAGGTTTATTGGGCCTTTTAGGATTTCTGCCATCATTAACCCAGTGGCTTATCGGTTGGAACTTCCCGCAGTGTACAAGATACACAACGTGTTTCACAGGGCTTTATTGAAAAAGGTGGTAGGCTCTGTGGACACAACGCCGATGCCACCTCCAGTCATGGTGGATGGCGAGTTAGAGTTCGAGGTCGCCAAGGTAGTGGACTCTCGAGTAGTACGCCGTACTCTTCAGTATTTGGTGCACTGGCGGGGGTATGGTCCAGAGGAAAGGTCTTGGGTTCCAGCCTCAGACATACATGCGGATCGGCTGGTCAGTTCTTTTCACCGTCGTCATCCGGACAAGCCGGGTCCTATGAGTCTTGAGGGCCCTGGGGTCCCTCGTAGAAGACGGGGTACTGTCATGTCGGACGCTGTTCACACCACAGCATCCGGCAGGCAGAGGTAGTTCCACCTCCAGCCACTATAGCCTCAGTGGCGCCGGCCTGATCTTCAGGCTCTCGGGGGTTAATCCTGCTGGAGACCAGGTTGGCTGGTTAGTCACGCCCACGGTCTTTAAATAGTCATGCTGGCCTATGGGCGTCGCCGATTATAGCTTGTGTTTCATACCAAGTGGTTCCGGTCTGGAGTGGAGGTGTTCAAGAGAGAGAGATTCATATCTGGTGTCGTATGATCCGTCGTTATCCTTTCTCCTTCCCATATTTGTGTTTAGTTGTGCCCTGTTCACATTACTGTTTATTCCTGTGTGTGTGCGGCGCAGTGCAGTTTAAGTTCTCCCTGTCTGTCATTATTTGTGTGGGAGCTTTGGTGGTGACTTCTCACTGGGTGGAGGGTGGAGGGTTAAGTGCAGGGCTGAGCAGGAGATAAGGAAAGGTCGGAGGCTCAGGCATTTGCACCTTCAGCAAAAACCCTGGGTTGAGGGTCAGACAGGGTTTCCCCTAGTAAAGGGACACCACAGGGGCCCCGGGTCTTTCAGCCTTAGTTGAACTAAGCCCCCGTGACAGTTGGTTATTAGGCTGCCTTATAAGGCTCCCTGATAGCTGCATTTCTGTTTGCACACTGCTGTGCAAACTGCTTTTTTAAAAGCAAAAATACTTTTCTTCCTCTTTTTTGCACAGTTACCAAGCGTTCATTTTTCCACCCTTTTGTGTGTGCAGCAGTCCTGCTTATTAGGCTGCCTGCTGCCATACTTGGACTGAAAGCATCATTGTCAGCGTCCTCAAATCTCTAGTGAGATCCAAATTCTCACCAATACTATAGACACCCTCCACCTTGTCATACACCATCCAATTTCAATTTCAGCCTGTTACATTGAGGTATAATCTCTCCTGGGCCTGAGACAATAGTTCAGCATCCTCAAATCTCTAGAGAGATTCAAATTCTCACCAATCCTACAGACACCCTCAACCTTGTCATACACCATCCAATTTCAGCCTGTTACAATGAGGTGTAATCTCTCCTGGGCCTGAGACATTAGTTCAGCATCCTCAAATCTCTAGTGAGATTCAAATTCTCACCAATACTACATACACCCTCCACCTTGTCATACACCATCCAATTTCAGCCTGTTACATTGAGGTGTAATCTCTACTGGGCCTGAGACAATAGTTCTGCGTCCTCAAATCTCTAGTGAGATTCAAATTCTAACCAATCCTATAGACACCCTCCACCTTGTCATACACCATCCAATTTCAGCCTGTTACACTGAGGTGTAATCTCTACTGGGCCTGAGACAATAGTTCTGCGTCCTCAAATCTATAGTGAGATTCAAATTCTCACCAATAGTAGATACACCTTCTACCTTTTTCTACAGTACCATATAGCTGGTGTTATTTTGGGTACATTTCCACAAAAATGAGGAAGTATGGTGGAAGACGCCATGGAGGCGGGCGGGGGTTGCTATCTGGTCCCGATGGTGGTGGTGGTAGCGTTGCATCTGTTGATAGTGGCAAAAGCACAATAGCGCCTAAGGCAGGAGGTGTTGAGCCTGCGTCATCATCTGGCTCCAAAAGGCCTTGAAGGCTCCCTTTTCTGGGAGTAGGTAAACCGCTTTTAAAGCTGGAGATTCAGGAACAAGTTTTGGTTTACATTGCTGACACAGCCTCCAGCTCTCTCGCCTCCTCTTCTGAAGTTTCAAAAAATAAAAGCACTGAGTCGTCAGTGGAGGCTCCTGGTCAGGAATAATACCTTTCCTTGTGTCCTTCACCCGTACCAAAAGTGAAGGATGTGGCAGGCCACACTACCGATTACTCCATGGAGCTCTTTTCACATACCATGCCTGGGTTAGCAAGTCAAATCGTGAATTCCCCAGTCCAAGATGAATCTGACATGGAGTGCACTGATGCACAGCCACTGCTAGATTTTTCTGCTGGTACATTCACTCAGAGCACTACATTGTCCTCGCAGTGTACTGAGACAGAATCAGACTCTGATGAAACTCAGGTGCCCCTTCCCGCATACTGTACCACCTTACACGGTGAGGAAGGTGCACATGAAATTGAAGAGGAGGTGATGGATGACCCAGTTGACCCAGATTGGCATCCATTGGAGGAAGAGGGTGCCGCTGCCAATAGCTCAGAAGAGGAGGAGGTGGATCCGCAGCAGGCAATGACATCACAACAGCTGTTATCTGGCATGACCGTAGCAGTCCAAAAACGTGTTACAAAAACCAAAAGAGTTGCACGACAGCTTGGCCAGACGGTCAAATTAGCACAGCATGCAAGGTCTCAAAATGTCTTCCATAGTAGGAAGAGTGCAGTGTGGCACTTTTTTGAACAAAATCCTAATGATCAGGCAAAGGTTATCTGTAAGAAGTGCGCAAAGACCTTTAGCCGAGGGAAAAATCTGAGAAATTTGAATACCAGTTGCATGCTTAGACATTTAACCACCATGCACTTGCAAGCGTGGACGGACTACCAAACCTCACGTACCACATGTGCACCTGCTCCGTATGAAGGTAGTCAGCAACGATAAATCGCTTCCCCCACTGTAAGCCCACTGGTTAGCACACCACCAGCAGCAAATGTCGAGGTGTCGTCGCAAGGGCAAAGCAGTCATGGAATCACAATGTTATTGCTATGAAAGACTGAATCTAGGCAATCAGCAACACCACCAACACCATCACCAACCCTGTCTCAGTCCGCCATGTCCACCGCTAGTTCCACCATATGCAGCTCTCAAGTCCAGCTCACCCTACCAGAGACTCTCAGTAGGACAAGAAAGTACTCATCCTCTCATCCACGTACACTGTGTTTGAATGCCCACATTGCCAAACTAATCTCGTTAGAGATGATGCCCTACCAGCTGGTTGAAAGTCGGCACTTCTTTTCGCAAAAAGCCATCCCAGCCCTCCACGTTCATGTGAAAGACCGCATTGTCCATGCACTCAAGCAATCAGTGAGTGGAAAGGTGCACCTCACAACAGATGCATGGTCCAGTAGGCATGGCCAGGGCCGTTACGTGTCCATCAATGCGCACTGGGTTAATGTGGTGGATGCAGGGTCCACAGGGGACAGCGGCGGTGGGACAGTGCTGCCTAGCCCACAGTATAGGAAACAGTTGGCTGTAGGCGTTCGACCCTCTTCCTCCTCCTGAAGTGAAAGCTCGTCCACAGAGCACAGTCGCACGAGCACTCCATCCTCAGCAGGCAGTGTTGCACACGAGTTGTCCCACTATCGAACAGCTAGTGGTAAGCGTCAGCAGGGTGTGTCGAGGATGATGTGTTTGGGCGACAACAGACACACCACGGAGGTACTGGCCGACTACTTGCAGCGACAAACTGAGTCATGGCTGGGCAGTCTACATCTTGAGGTAGGCAAGGTAGTTAGTGATAACGGACGCAATTTTGTGGCAGCCATAGCCCTTTCAAAACTCAGACACATACCTTGCCTGGCTCACACCTTGAACCTGGTGGTGCAGTGCTTCCTTAAAAATTTTCCGGAGTTAACACCCCTGCTCCATAAGGTGCGAAGACTGTTCTCGCACATCCGCCGGTCACCCGTACACTCCAGTAGTGTGCTGAAGCTGCAGTGATTGCTCCACCTTCCCAAGCACCACGTAAATCGACGTTGCAAAAAGGTGGAACTCCACCATGCACATGGTTCAGAGGCTGTGCGAACAGAGGCAGGCTGTAATTCATGTGGGAGGATACACGGGCAGGCAGTTTGCAGGCAGACATGGAGTTGTCTGGTGTGCAGTGGTCGAAGCTGAAAGACCTCTGTAAAGTCCTTCAGTGTTTTGAGGAATGCAAACAGCTGGTAAGCGCAGACGACGCCATCATAAGCATGAGCATCCCACTTATGCGTCTGCTCATGCAAACTTTGACGCACATTAAGGAGCAGGCGTCTGCAGCCGAGGAGGAAGAGCAGGAGGGAAGCCTTGATGACAGTCAGCCATTGTCTGCTCAGGGAAGTCTCGTGGACAAGGTGGAGGAAGAAGAGTAAGAGGAGGAGGAGGAGGAGGAGGATGAGGGGGATGATTATTTTGGGGAGGGGGATGTTTCTCGGGGCAAGAAAAAATGCTGGCGTCGCAAGGTCAGGTACAGGGTTTGTGCGTGACTGAAGGGATGTTGACTTGCCAGAAAGTGCTCCTCCACCCAGCACTAGCAGTTCATCATTGTCACCTGGAACATTGGCCCACATGTCTGATTATGCCTTGCAGATCATTAAAAGGGACCCCCGCATTGCCAAAATGATGAATGGTGACGACTACTGGTTGGCCAGCATCCTGGATCCACGCTATGAAGGCAAATTCCAAAACATCATGCCACAGGAGAACCTAGAGCTAATATTGGCTAACAAACTAGCAACTTTGGTAAACCGTTTGTTTGAGGCATTCCCAGCACAAAGCGGCGGTGATGTTTTTCCAATGAGCCGTATGGGGCAATATGGAAGAGGTGTTCGCGGTGCACACAGTCGAAGTGGCATTGGACACAGGGGTTTTATGACCATGTTGTGGACTGATTTTTCAAGTACCGCTCACACGACTGGTAATACTGCATCGATCGAAAGTGACAGGAGACAGCAGTTGTCAACTATGGTAACAAACTACTTCTCTTTCCATATCGATGTTCTCCCTCACCAGTCATTCCCCTTTGACTATTGGGCCAGTAAACTTGACACCTTGCCTGAATTGGCACAATATGCCTTACAGGAGCTCGCTTGCCCTGCTGCTAGTGTGTTATCTGAACGAGTCTTCAGTGCTGCTGGATCAATCCTGAGAGAAAAAAGGACCCGTCTGTCAACCCAAAATGTTGATGATCTAACCTTCATTAAAATGAACCATAAATGGGTTTCAAAGGATTTTGCCTCACTCTCCCCTGCTGACACGTAGGTTGCCAGAAAAATGGCTTGTTTTTGTCCTCCTCTTCCGCGGACTTCTCCAATTACTCCATTTGCAGCTGCTGAATGTCCAACATCAACATATGCCATTTTTTCCACCTCCCTAACTGGGCTGCCTCCCCCACAGGGCCGAGGTCACCACCTGGCGCATGCACCCGTGCGAGTGCTGTTGCCCTGGACAGGTGGGTGGGCACACTCTTTGGCAACAGCACTGGCACAAGGTCCCTCATAGTAGAATCAAGTGTCTCTGATGGTGGGGGTGCACACCCGCCGTCAGACACACCGGCGTACTATGAGGGGCCCTGTGCCAGTACCGCCGCCCACGAGTGGGCCCCCCCTGCTTGCTCAGGGCACTAGCACTTGCAATACTTACCTCTCCCTGCTCCACCACTGTGTAGTCTGGCCTGTTAAATACTTCACTGGGACTGCCAATACAAATTTGGTGAAATGATAGATGATGTTTAAGACGTACCTATGCCCTATCCTGCTGGGCTCTATCTTCAGATGATCAATGGCTTCCATTTGTTAGGACGTCGACTCACAATGAGATGCAGTGGTGGTTTATCATCAGCTTTCACGGTTTTCTGACTCACAGACGTGTGACATTCCTGCCCACATTTTTAAATGTGTCCTCTCATGCCAATCCAATAGAATCGCCTACGGCCTGTGGCTTCTGTCTTTTGCACTCCAAAGTTACCTAACAGATCATGATAGGCAGTGAGGACAATGTATACATCTCTCCCTGTGATCACAATTTGATGGAGATGAGTAACGGTGATGGGATCCAGGGTACTGCGATACAGCAAACCTTTCTTCACAAGAACTGTTTTCGCTGTCTCCACAGACAAAGTAATTGATGGTCAGCATCGCCTCTGAGAATTCTCCCGGGAGTTTTAACCGTGATTAGTAATTCTAAAATTTCTGCAATCAGTCGACTTTCCGTCTGTACTTGTATCCATCTCGTTTCCTCTTGCGGAAAGTCTGGACTGTCTTTCTGAGACTGAAATATATATGAAGATTGAAAAATACCCCAACAATGTATACAGGTGTACGCTTCGAATACATAACCCTTTTTCTACTTTTAAGATTCTTGTCTAATCCATACTGAGGCTGTGAGTGTCTTTGTCAGACTCCGGAAATATACACGCAGATTTTTAATGTTTAAACTATGCTATATATACCTGCTATCCAGTGATATTGTACCCTTTCTCAACTTTCTACAATCACGTCGAATCCATACTGGGCCTGAGACCGTCTGAGTCTGCCTCCTGATATATAGACATAGGTTTTTAATGTTTAAACTATGCTATATATACCTGTTATCCGGTGATACTGTACCCTTTCTCAACTCTGTACAATCACGTCAAATCCATACTGGGCCTGAGACCCCCTGAGTCTGCCTCCTTATATATAGACATAGGTTTTTAATGTTTAAACTATGCTGTATATACCTGTTATCCCTTGATACTGTACCCTTTCTCAACTTTGTACAATCACGTCAAATCCATACTGGGCCTGAGACCCTCTGAGTCTGCCTCCTGATATATAGACATAGGTTTTTAATGTTTAAACTATGCTACATACACTCACTGGCCACTTTATTAGGTACACCTGTCCAACTGTGTGTTAAGACTTAATTTCTAATCAGCCAATCACATGGCGGCAACTCAGTGCATTTAGGCATGTAGACATGGTCAAGACAATCTCCTGCAGTTCAAACCGAGCATCAGTATGGGGAAGAAAGGTGATTTGAGTGCCTTTGAACGTGGCATGATTGTTGGTGCCAGAAGGGCTGGTCTGAGTATTTCAGAAACTGCAGATCTACTGGGATTTTCACGCACAACCATCTCTAGGGTTTACAGAGAATGGTCCGAAAAAGAAAAAAAATCCAGTGAGCGGCAGTTCTGTGGGCGGAAATGCTTTGTTGATGCCAGAGGTCAGAGGAGAATGGGCATACTGGTTCGAGCTGATAGAAAGGCAACAGTGACTCAAATTGCCACCCGTTACAACCAAGGTAGGCAGAAGAGCATCTCTGAACGCACAGTGCGTCGAACTTTGAGGCAGATGGGCTACAGCAGCAGAAGACCACACTGGGTACCACTCCTCTCAGCTAAGAACAGGAAACTGAGGCTACAATTTGCACAAGCTCATCGAAATTGGACAGTAGAAGATTGGAAAAACGTTGCCTGGTCTGATGAGTCTCGATTTCTGCTGCGACATTCGGATGGTAGGGTCAGAATTTGGCGTAAACAACATGAAAGCATGGATCCATCCTGCCTTGTATCAACAGTTCAGGCTGGTGGTGGTGGTGTCATGGTGTGGGGAATTTTTTCTTGGCACTCTTTGGGCCCCTTGGTACCAATTGAGCATCGTTGCAACGCCACAGCCTACCTGAGTATTGTTGCTGACCATGTCCATCCCTTTATGACCACAATGTACCCAACATCTGATGGCTACTTTCAGCAGGATAATGCGCCATGTCATAAAGCTTGAATCATCTCAGATTGGTTTCTTGAACATGACAATGAGTTCACTGTACTCAAATGGCCTCCTCAGTCACCAGATCTCAATCCAATAGAGCATCTTTGGGATGTGGTGGAACGGGAGATTCGCATCAGGGATGTGCAGCCGACAAATCTGCGCCAACTGTGTGATGCCATCATGTCAATATGGTCCAAAATCTCTGAGGAATGCTTCCAGCACCTTGTTGAATCTCTGCCACGAAGAATTGAGGCAGTTCTGAAGGCAAAAGGGGGTCCAACCCGTTACTAGCATGGTGTACCTAATAAAGTGGCCAGTGAGTGTATATACCTGTTATTGGGTGATACTGTACCCTTTCTCAACTGTCTACAATCTTGACGAATCCATACTGGGCCTGAGAACGTCTGAATCTGCCTCCTGATTAGAGATGAGCGGTGTTCGAGTCGACCTGTTCGCCAAGTTAAAATTCCAGCTGTTTTGGGTGGTGTTCGAGCCGTTCATCGAACTCGAACACTTTGCTTAAAATTCGGCTGTTCGAAGTTCCATTCGAGGACGGTTCGTTCACCAAAAGCGTAACTTCATTTTCACATTAATAATGGTTTTCAATGTTAATAGACTGTTTCATGGCATAGTAGTGGTGTGTGGTAGCAAGCGGTGTAGTACACCTCTCAAGGAGCTACACCGTGTGTGTTTCTAATTATTTTTTACCTCATCTTGTCCAGAAAATCCTTTGGGGCCTTGTAGCACTGTCTGCTACTCAGCAGAGGAGCCCACCAGTGAACCAAGCTGTGCCGTCTGTTTATGTAAGGACTGCGTGCTACTCAGTATAGGAGCCCAGCTGTTAAGCAAATTACAGCACCTTCGGTTTGGACACTTAATTTTTTCATTTTTTCTGGAATGCCGGTTAGGCCTAATTCCGGAATTCCGGTTGACCTGCTCTTACTGGGAAATCCTCGTTCGCGGGGAAGAATTGTAATCCCAGATCCCCATTACTAACGGGGTTTAGTGGGTTATCTGCACCTGTAAGCGACACACGCTGGACCTTTCAGTGTAGCGCGCATGCAGCCCCGGACATGTAGAGGCATGACAGACCTGTTATTGATCGATCTCGCATGCCAGAGGCTCGCGTGTCCCTCTAGTAAGCTTGACGCGTACTGCGGGGGCATGCCGGAGTCTCATTTGTTAATGGAATTAAGCTGACAAATCGCTAGCACAACTAAAAACAGACATCCACCACCACCCACAGAATCAACAAACCTTGCAATCTGTCAATCTTTTCTGTAGCTGGCATGGTTGAGGTTTCCCAGGTGGAGTCGAATTAAGCCGCAGGCTCCACTCCTGGTGGTGCCCTTCTGGACATTCCTTTAAGGTTCAGCTTTGCAACCATACTGCCCCTGGAAACCAAACACTTTGCCTTCATGGACGCTGTTCGGAGGTTTGTGGGAATAACGCCGCCCGATCAGTAGTTGGCCTAATTTATGGTGGGAAGTCCGATGGTATATGATCGTCTTCGATTTCAGATTTTTACTGATTTTTGGTATTTTACATTTTTATTCCAGCCTTTCTTGACTTCATAAGGGCATGACAAGCCTATATATGTGTCTCCTCCTCCTCCTTTTACTCCACCACCTCTTTTCTATATGTAGTTGCCGATTTCCATGTTATTTTGGTATTCTGAGCATTTTGTCTGCTTTGTGACACCTTTTAAGGTTTTTTGTAATTGTTTTCTATGTGTTTGTATGTGTTTGTGTTTACCTGCCATTGTTTTCAATGGTGTTCGACGTTGTTCTTCGAACATTCGACAAACATTCAACGAACTTGCCTCGTGTTCGACGAACCAAAACGAACTGGAACACTAGTGGGGTGGCTCAACACTACTCCTGAATATATAGACATACATTTTTAATGTTTAAACTATGCTATATATACCTGGTATCTGGTGATACTGTACCCTTTCTGCCAGGAAGTCCTCCTCCACCCACCTCTCTAAGTGTATCATTGACACCGGGAACATTGTCCCACATGTGTGATTATTTCTTGCGGATCTTCTTGTTATATTGTGGTGTGATCCATCCTGAGCGTGTGACAGTCTGTGGGTTACTCCTGCAATTTAGATGTACATTTAAAAATTACCCCAACACTAGTGTATACAGCTCTACGCTTGTGATACATTACCTATTTACTGCTTTTTATATTCTGGTCTAATCAAAACTGACCAAGTGAGAGTTATTTTCTGACTGTGGAAATAAATACTGAGATTGACAACAATGACCCCTACACTGTGTACAGCTGTACTCTTCAGATCCATTACCGGTTTACGACATTTTATATTGTGTTGTAATTCATACTGAGCCTGAGAGCGTCTGTGTCTGCCTCCTGAAATATCTACGGAGATTTAGAATGTTTAAACTATACTATACTAGCTGAAGAGCCCAACGCTGCCAGGGCTTAGTAATTAACTGTGGTTAGTTATAGCACGTTATAATTATCCTCCATCCCATAGTCAAGTGCCCATATACCCATCATACATATCCACGATCCCATAGGCCCGTGCCCATACACCCATCATACATATCCTCCATCCCACAGTCGAATGCCCATATACCCATCACACATCCTCTATCCCATAGTCCCATGTAGATAGGGGCAAAATTGTTTGGTGAATTGGAATGTGCGGGGTTAAAATTTCGCCTCACAGCAGAGCTTAGGACACTTTCGAGGTCCAGACGTGTGACTGTACCAAATTTTGTGGCTGTAGCTGCGACGGTGCGGATGCCTATCCCGGACATACACATACATGCATACATACACACCCACATTGAGCTTTATGTATTAGATATACCTGCTATCTGATGATATTGTACTCTTTTTCTACTTTTTATATTCTTGTCCAATCCATACTGAGCCTGTGAGCATCTCTGTGTGACAGATGGTATGTATAGGGAGATTGACAATCATACTTTGACTGTATAGAACTGTACACTTCTGATACAGTATCATATATCTGATGTTATTTTGGGTTCATGTTCTGCAACATTTTGAAGTTTGGTGGAAGAGGCCGCGGACGTGGGCGTGGGGGAGCCAGCTGGTGCTGATGGTGGTGATGCATCAGCTGGTAGTGGCAAATGCACAATAGCAGCTAAGGCAGGAGGTGTCAAGCCTGCGTCATGTGTTATGATTGAGTCACCGGAGGAGGCAAAAATAGAAATGCTAGCTAAGTCCAGAAAACCAGAGAAGTTGTCAGCTATCGGACAGCAGACCCCTGAACCTATCAACACAACTAGCAGTAGCCGTGGGGGGCTCCTACGATGCCCTAGGCCCCTCGATCACAGCCAGAGGACTACAAAGCCTAAAGACAGAAAGGGAAATCTAAACTGCCCCAGAGCAGACCCCAAAGTAAAAGGCAGCCCCCCACATATAATGACGGTGAAGCAAGAAGAAAGAACAAAACACAGACAGAAAGATAGACTGAGCAAAGATGGGGCCCACGCTAGCTTAGATAGGAAAGGACAGGAAGGCTGCTGTCTGCAATCCGTGAAAAACCCTATGAAAATAAGAGCCAACAAACTGACAGTAAAAAAGGCCCTGAAGACGCTAGGCTTCAAAAAAGCTATGTCAGTACTCAGGAATATTCTGAAGACAGAGCAACAGGCAAAAGGAGATTCCGCTCACCCCAGCAGGGAATGGCAGAATCCAGAAAAGCAAGGAAAACAAAACACTAATGCAAAAAGGCAAAGCAGAAATCTTAGCTTTAGATGAGCAGGAATCAGACTGGTTTCCTAGAAGTCCACAGAGAAATCACCCGCAGGCCAGAAGGGCGTCGGCAGCCTTATATCCAGTCATTAACTCCACTCAGCCAATCATCATCATCAGCCCCAGGTGTTTGACAATCAGGCTCACTACCTTTCTTCACCAGAAGAGGGAGTTCCTCGGGCCTCAGTAGTGAAGGGGAAAATGAACTCACAACAGTACCTCCCCCTTGAGGAGGGGTCACCGAACCCTTAACCACGCCACCAGGGCGATCAGGGTGAGCCCGATGAAAGGCACGCACCAATCTTTTGGCATGAATATCAGAGGCAGAGACCCAGGAATTATCCTCCTGACCATAACCCTTCCACTTAACCAAATACTGGAGTCTCCGTCTAGCCAGACGGGAATCCAGCACTTTCTCTACCTCATTATCCATGTTACCTTCAACCAATACAGGGTCTGGAGGTGCAACCCCCGGAACAACAGGTTCAACAAACCTCTTCAACAAAGATTTATGGAACACATTATGGATTTTAAATGTGACAGGAAGAGCCAAACGAAAAGAGACCGGATTAATAATCTCCAAAATCTTGTAAGGTCCAATAAATCTAGGCTTAAACTTAGGAGAAGCCACCTTCATAGCAATATTTTTTGATGATAACCACACCATATCACCAACCTTAAATTGGGGACCAATGGTCCTATGTCGGTTGGAAAACCGCTGGGCCTTTTCCTGGGAGAGAGATACCTTATCCACCACTTGGTCCCAGATCTGGTGCATTCTCTCCACTACAGTGTCAACCCCTGGGCAGGCAGAGGGCTCCACCTGCCCTGAAGAAAATCGAGGATGAAACCCAAAGTTACAAAAAAAAGGAGACATCAAAGTGGCAGAACTAGCTCTATTATTTAAAGCAAATTCGGCCAAGGGCAAAAATGAAACCCAATCATCCTGATCAGCAGAAATAAAACATCTCAAATATGACTCCAAGGTCTGGTTTGTTCTCTCTGTCTGCCCATTGGTCTGAGGGTGAAAAGCAGAGGAGAAGGACAACTGAATTCCCAGCTTGGAACAGAAAGTTCTCCAAAATCTAGACACAAACTGGACTCCTCTGTCAGATACAATGTTCTCAGGAATCCCGTGCAAGCGAACCACCTGTTGTAAAAACAGGGGCACCAATTCAGAGGAAGACGGCAACTTAGGGAGTGGTACAAGATGAACCATCTTAGAGAACCTATCACAAATCACCCAAATAACAGTCATCCTTTGAGAGACAGGCATATCAGAGATGAAATCCATTGAAATATGGGTCCATGGCCTCTTGGGGACAGGCAAAGGCATCAACAACCCACTAGAGCGAGAACACGATTTAGACCGGGAGCACGTCCCACAGGACTGCACAAAATTCCTGACATCACGAGACAAGGAGGGCCACCAAAAAGACCGACTCACCAGATCTCTAGTACCAAAAATACCTGGATGACCAGCCAAAGCAGAGCAATGAACTTCAGACATCACTCTCTTCTTCTACTGGTCAGGAACATACAACTTTCCACTGGGACAACGCTCAGGTTTGTCCTCCTGGAACTCTTCCAGAGCACGTCTCAAATCGGGCAAGATGGCAGAAAGAACTACCCCTTCGCCTAAGATGGTAGCAGGCTTGGTCACCACAGGAGAATCAGCAAAGAAGCTCCTAGAGAGGGCGTCTGCCTTGACATTCTTAGTTCCAGGAAGAAAAGAAACCACAAAATCAAAACGTGTAAAAAACAAGGCCCACCTAGCCTGTCTAGGGTTCAAGCGCTTAGCCGACTCTAGGTAAATCAAATTCTTGTGGTCAGTGAGGACCACGACTTGATGCTTAGCTCCCTCCAACCAATGTCTCCACTCCTCAAATGCCCATTTCATGGCTAACAGTTCCCGATTCCCCACATCATAGTTACGTTCAGATGGAGAGAACTTTCGGGAAAAGAAAGCACCGGGATTCATTTTAGATGTTACAGGATCCTTTTGGGACAAAACAGCTCCTGCACCAATCTCAGAAGCATCCACCTCTACCTGAAACGGAAGTGAGACATCAGGTTGCCGCAAAACCGGGGCGGAGGTGAATCTTCGCTTCAGCTCCTGAAAGGAAGAAACAGCCTCCGGAGACCAAATTAACACATCAGCACTAGAGTTGAGCGATACCGTCCGATACTTCAAAGTATCGTATCGGATGGTATCGGCCGATCTTTAAAAAAAGTATCGGTATCGCCGATTCCGATACCGGAAGTCCCATTCAAGTCTATGGGACTTCCGGTATCGGAATAAGAAAAACCCTTTCCTGCCCTTGTACAGCCTCTCTGGGGTCTGTACGGGCCTTTCGGGGGGCTGTGCCGGCCTGCCAGGGGGTCTGTGCAGGCTCCGGTGGTCTGTGCCGGCCTGCCGGTGGTCTGTGCAGGCTCCGGGGGGCTGTGCCGGCCTGCCGGGGGGCTGTGCCGGCCTGCCGAGGGGCTGTGCAGGCTCCGGGGGGCTGTGCCGGCCTGCCGGGGGGCTGTGCCGGCCTGCCGGTGGTCTGTGCAGGCTCCGGGGGTCTGTGCAGGCATCGTCCGATGGGACTACAAGTCCCATCGGGCGATGCCTGCTACCATGACAGTGATTGACACATTAGCCAATGATGGGACAGTAGTAGTCCCATCATCCGGCTAATGTGTTAAATGTAAAAAAAAAAAAAAAAATTACATGCTACATACATACAACATGCATACTACATACATGCTACATTCATACTACATGCAACATACATACTACATATATACTACATGCATGCTACATACATACTGCATGCTACATACATACTACATATATACTACATACATACCACATACATACTACATGCATGCTACATATATACTACATACATACTACATACATACTACATGCATGCTACATACATACTACATGCTACATACATACCACATACATACTACATGCATGCTACATACATACTACATGCTACATACATACCACATACATACTACATACATGCTACATATATACTACATGCATGCTACATACATACTACATATATACTACATGCATGCTACATACATACTACATACATACCACATATATACTACATACATACAATACATACATAGACATACAGTACATATAACATAGAGTAACATACTTACCAATACTTGTCACATTGTTCCCCGAAGCCATTGTCTTTCCGGAATAAATATTAACATAACAAACCACAAAAATACTCACCCACGATCCGAAGCAGTCCACGAGTGTGTCCCACGACGATCTTGGGTAGAGAACGGCAGCATCAGATGATGCTGCCGTTCTCTACGGGCTGCAGGAATCCAATGACGGAAGGTAGGTATCCTTCCGCACTGTATTCCTCCGCCACTTAAAAAAAAAAAGTCCCTAGTCTCACTTTATGCCATTGCTGTGTGGGAAATTCCCACGCAGCAATGGCATAAAGTGAGACTAGGGACTTTTTTTTTTTTAAGTGGCGGAGGAATACAGTGCGGAAGGATACCTACCTTCCGTCATTGGATTCCTGCAGCCCGTAGAGAACGGCAGCATCATCTGATGCTGCCGTTCTCTACCCAAGATCGTCGTGGGACACACTCGTGGACTGCTTCGGATCGTGGGTGAGTATTTTTGTGGTTTGTTATGTTAATATTTATTCCGGAAAGACAATGGCTTCGGGGAACAATGTGACAAGTATTGGTAAGTATGTTACTCTATGTTATATGTACTGTATGTCTATGTATGTATTGTATGTATGTAGTATATATGTGGTATGTATGTAGTATGTATGTAGCATGCATGTAGTATATATGTAGTATGTATGTAGCATGCATGTAGTATATATGTAGTATGTATGTAGCATGCATGTAGTATATATGTAGCATGTATGTAGTATGTATGTGGTATGTATGTAGCATGTATGTGGTATGTATGTAGCATGTAGTATGTATGTAGCATGCATGTAGTATGTATGTAGTATGTATGTAGTATATATGTAGCATGCATGTAGTATGTATGTGGTATGTATGTAGCATGTAGTATGTATGTAGCATGCATGTAGTATGTATGTAGTATGTATGTAGCATGCAGTATGTATGTAGCATGTATGTAGTATGTATGTAGTATATATGTAGTATGTATGTAGCATGCATGTAGTATGTATGTAGCATGTAGTATGTATGTAGCATGCATGTAGTATGTATGTAGCATGCATGTAGTATGTATGTAGCATGTATGTAGTATGTATGTAGCATGTAGTATGTATGTAGCATGCATGTAGTATGTATGTAGCATGTATGTAGTATGTATGTAGTATATATGTAGTATGTATGTAGTATGTATGTAGTATATATGTAGTATGTATGTAGCATGTAGTATGTATGTAGCATGCATGTAGTATGTATGTAGTATTTTTTTTTTTTTTTTTAACATTTAACACATTAGCCGGATGATGGGACTACTACTGTCCCATCATTGGCTAATGTGTCAATCACTGTCATGGTAGCAGGCATCGCCCGATGGGACTTGTAGTCCCATCGGACGATGCTTGCACAGACCCCCGGACATCAGCACAGCCCCCCGGCAGGCCGGCACAGCCCCCCGGCAGGCCGGTACAGACCCCCACAGGGTGCACAGACCACCGGCAGGCCGGCAGAGACCCCGGGCAGTCCACACAGCCCCCCGGCAGGCCGGCACAGCCCCCCGGCAGGCCGGCAGAGACCCCCGGAAGGCCCGAAATGACGGCGCATCATGATGCGCACACACCGCGCATCATGATGACGTCAGGCCGTCAATCAACTGAACTTCCGATTCCGATGCCGACTTCCGATATTGAAAAAATATCGGAAGTCGGTATCGGAATTCCGATACAGCAAGTATCGGCCGATACCCGATACTTGCGGTATCGGAATGCTCAACACTAATCAGCACCCTTCTTAGTCAAATCAGTCAATGGCTTGGCAATACTAGAAAATTTTGCTATAAATTTCCGATAAAAATTAGCAAAACCCAAAAACTTCTGGAGGGCCTTCAAAGAAGTGGGCTGAACCCAATCGTAAATGGCCTGTACCTTGGCCGGGTCCATTTCAATAGTTGACGGGGACAAAATAAATCCCAAAAAAGAAATCCTCTGTACTCCAAAAAGGCATTTAGATCCTTTGACATACAGGGAATTCTCCCTCAAGATCCGGAACACAGTCCGAATATGTTCCACATGAGAATCCCAATCCTTGGAGAAGATCAAAATATCATCCAGATAGATAATCAAAAATTTATCGACAAAATCTCGGAAAATATCGTTCATGAAGCACTGGAAGACAGAAGGGGCATTAGTGAGCCCAAAAGGCATCACCAGGTACTCAAAATGTCCCTCCGGAGTATTAAACGCCGTCTTCCATTCATCCCCATGCTTAATGCGAATAAGATTATACGCCCCCCTGAGGTCAAGCTTGGTAAACCAGCAAGCATCTTTAACTCTGGAGAATAGATCAGAAATCAGGGGTAACGGATACTGATATTTAACAGTAATTTTGTTGAGAGCACGATAATCAATACAAGGTCTTAAGGATCCATCCTTTTTGGCTACAAAAAAAAACCGGCACCTAAGGGTGACGAGGATGATCTAATATGACCCTTCTCCAACGCCTCCTTAATATAGAATCGCATAGCCTCGTGCTCGGGTACAGATAAATTGAAGAGCCGACCCTTGGAAAATTTACACCCCGGGCTCAGTTCAATAGCACAGTCATAACTCCTATGAGGAGGCAGAGAGGCAGACTCATTCTCACTAAATACATCATAAAAGTCCGCCAAATAATCAGGAACATCGTGCGACTGAGGAGAGGTGGAAAACACCGGAGCCTCACTAAAGGCACACCGACAACCCCAACTCACCACAGACACAGATTTCCAATCCAAAACTGGATTATGAATTTGTAACCAGGGAAACCCCAGAACAATAGTATCATGCAGATTATGTAACACTAAAAACCTGCAATTTTCTTGATGGTCTGGGGCGACCCGCATTACCACCTGGGTCCAAAACTGAGGTTTATTTTTAGCCAAAGGAGTAGCATCAATCCCCCTCAAAGGGATAGGCGTCTGCAGCGGTGTCATCGGAAATCCACAACGTTTAGCAAAATCCAAGTCCATTAGGTTTAGAGCTGCTCCCGAATCCACGAAAGCCTTGGCGGAAAATGTGGACAGGGAGCAGATCAGAGTAATAGCCAGAAGAAACTTAGGTTGAACAACACCAACAGAAAACGTGTGTGCAAAGCGTTTCTCGCGTTTAGGACAGATAGAAATAATATGCGAGGCATCTCTACAGAAAAAACACAACTTATTACGCCTTCTGAACTCCTGACGCTGCTCTCTGGAAAAAATTCTATCACATTGCATAGGTTCAGACATCTGTTCAACAGGTGGCAACACCTCTCGTGCAGCTCTGCGTTCGCGTAAACGCCGATCAACCTGAATGGCTAAAGACATAGAATCGTCAAGACCAGAGGGAACAGGAAATCCCACCATAGTATCTTTTACGGCTTCTGACAACCCCTTCCGAAAGAGAGCAGCCAAGGCATTATCATTCCAGGTAGTAAGTACTGCCCACTTTCGGAATTTTTGACAGTACAATTCTGCAGAATCACGACCCTGGTTCAATGCCAGCAGGGTCTTTTCAGCCTGATCAATGGCATTAGGTTCATCATACAACAACCCAAAGGCCTGAAAAAATGCGTTCACATTAGTCAGAATAGGATCATCTGGTTTCAAAGAAAACGCCCAATCCTGGGGATCGCCACGCAGCAAAGAGATGACAATTTTAACCTGCTGCGCGGAGCTCCCTGACGAGTTAGGCTTCAAGGCAAAAAATAATTTACAATTATTTTTGAAATTCAAAAATTTAGACCGATCCCCAAAAAATACATCAGGTGTAGGAATCTTTGGTTCAGCAGCATGTGAATGAGCAAGGTAGGCGGAAATTCCCCGCACTTCCGCAGCGAGCTGCTCCACACGATCAGATAATTGCTTTATCTCCATTGAGAGAAAAAAAAAAATTCCCCCTACGGCCTCAGAGATATAGAGGAAAAAATATACACCTTTTTTTTTACAATTCTTTCCTGCTATTGAATACCCTAGAATCTGCGGTAGGGCGGGTGATTCTGTTATGATTGCGTCACCAGAGGAGGCAAAAATAGAAATGCTAGCTAAGTCCAGAAAACCAGAGAAGTTGGCAGCTATCGGACTGCAGACCCCTGAACCTATCAACACAACTAGCAGTAGCCGTGGGGGGCTCCTACGATGCCCTAGGCCCCTCGATCACAGCCGGAGGACTACATAGCCTAAAGACAGAAAGGGAAATCTAAACTGCCCCAGAGCAGACCGCAAAGTAAAAGGCAGCCCCCCACATATAATGACGGTGAAGCAAGAAGAAAGAACAAAACACAGACAGAAAGATAGACTGAGCAAAGATGGGGCCCACGCTAGCTTAGATAGGAAAGGACAGGAAGGCTGCTGTCTGCAATCCGTGAAAAACCCTATGAAAATAAGAGCCAACAAACTGACAGTAAAAAAGGCCCTGAAGACGCTAGGCTTCAAAAAAGCTATGTCAGTACTCAGGAATATTCTGAAGACAGAGCAACAGGCAAAAGGAGATTCCGCTCACCCCAGCAGGGAGTGGCAGAATCCAGAAAAGCAAGGAAAACAAAACACTAATGCAAAAAGGCAAAGCAGAAATCTTAGCTTTAGATGAGCAGGAATCAGACTGGTATCCTAGAAGTCCACAGAGAAATCACCCGCAGGCCAGAAGGGCGTCGGCAGCCTTATATCCAGTCATTAACTCCACTCAGCCAATCATCATCATCAGCCCCAGGTGTTTGACAATCAGGCTCACTACCTTTCTTCACCAGAAGAGGGAGTTCCTCGGGCCTCAGTAGTGAAGGGGAAAATGAACTCACAACAGTACCTCCCCCTTGAGGAGGGGTCACCGAAACCTTAACCACGCCACCAGGGCAAACAGGGTGAGCCCGATGAAAGGCACGCACCAATCTTTTGGCATGAATATCAGAGGCAGAGACCCAGGAATTATCCTCCTGACCATAACCCTTCCACTTAACCAAATACTGGAGTCTCCGTCTAGCCAGATGGGAATCCAGCACTTTCTCTACCTCATATTCCATGTTACCTTCAACCAATACAGGGTCTGGAGGTGCACCCCCCGGAACAACAGGTTCAACAAACCTCTTCAACAAAGATTTATGGAACACATTATGGATTTTAAATGTGACAGGAAGAGCCAAACGAAAAGAGACCGGATTAATAATCTCCAAAATCTTGTAAGGTCCAATAAATCTAGGCTTAAACTTAGGAGAAGCCACCTTCATAGCAATATTTTTTGATGATAACCACACCATATCACCAACCTTAAATTGGGGACCAATGGTCCTATGTCGGTTGGAAAACCGCTGGGCCTTTTCCTGGGAGAGAGATAACTTATCCACCACTTGGTCCCAGATCTGGTGCATTCTCTCCACTACAGTGTCAACCCCTGGGCAGGCAGAGGGCTCCACCTGCCCTGAAGAAAATCGAGGATGAAACCCAAAGTTACAAAAAAAAGGAGACATCAAAGTGGCAGAACTAGCTCTATTATTTAAAGCAAATTCGGCCAAGGGCAAAAATGAAACCCAATCATCCTGATCAGCAGAAATAAAACATCTCAAATATGACTCCAAGGTCTGGTTTGTTCTCTCTGTCTGCCCATTGGTCTGAGGGTGAAAAGCAGAGGAGAAGGACAACTGAATTCCCAGCTTGGAACAGAAAGTTCTCCAAAATCTAGACACAAACTGGACTCCTCTGTCAGATACAATGTTCTCAGGAATCCCGTGCAAGCGAACCACCTGTTGTAAAAACAGGGGCACCAATTCAGAGGAAGACGGCAACTTAGGGAGTGGTACAAGATGAACCATCTTAGAGAACCTATCACAAATCACCCAAATAACAGTCATCCTTTGAGAGACAGGCATATCAGAGATGAAATCCATTGAAATATGGGTCCATGGCCTCTTGGGGACAGGCAAAGGCATCAACAACCCACTAGAGCGAGAACACGATTTAGACCGGGAGCACGTCCCACAGGACTGCACAAAATTCCTGACATCACGAGACAAGGAGGGCCACCAAAAAGACCGACTCACCAGATCTCTAGTACCAAAAATACCTGGATGACCAGCCAAAGCAGAGCAATGAACTTCAGACATCACTCTCTTCTTCTACTGGTCAGGAACATACAACTTTCCACTGGGACAACGCTCAGGTTTGTCCTCCTGGAACTCTTCCAGAGCACGTCTCAAATCGGGCGAGATGGCAGAAAGAACTACCCCTTCGCCTAAGATGGTAGCAGGCTTGGTCACCACAGGAGAATCAGCAAAGAAGCTCCTAGAGAGGGCGTCTGCCTTGACATTCTTAGTTCCAGGAAGAAAAGAAACCACAAAATCAAAACGTGTAAAAAACAAGGCCCACCTAGCCTGTCTAGGGTTCAAGCGCTTAGCCGACTCTAGGTAAATCAAATTCTTGTGGTCAGTGAGGACCACGACTTGATGCTTAGCTCCCTCCAACCAATGTCTCCACTCCTCAAATGCCCATTTCATGGCTAACAGTTCCCGATTCCCCACATCATAGTTACGTTCAGATGGAGAGAACTTTCGGGAAAAGAAAGCACCGGGATTCATTTTAGATGTTACAGGATCCTTTTGGGACAAAACAGCTCCTGCACCAATCTCAGAAGCATCCACCTCTACCTGGAACGGAAGTGAGACATCAGGTTGCCGCAAAACCGGGGCGGAGGTGAATCTTAGCTTCAGCTCCTGAAAGGAAGAAACAGCCTCCGGAGACCAAATTAACACATCAGCACCCTTCTTAGTCAAATCAGTCAATGGCTTGGCAATACTAGAAAATTTTGCTATAAATTTCCGATAAAAATTAGCAAAACCCAAAAACTTCTGGAGGGCCTTCAAAGAAGTGGGCTGAACCCAATCGTAAATGGCCTGTACCTTGGCCGGGTCCATTTCAATAGTTGACGGGGACAAAATAAATCCCAAAAAAGAAATCCTCTGTACTCCAAAAAGGCATTTAGATCCTTTGACATACAGGGAATTCTCCCTCAAGATCCGGAACACAGTCCGAATATGTTCCACATGAGAATCCCAATCCTTGGAGAAGATCAAAATATCATCCAGATAGATAATCAAAAATTTATCGACAAAATCTCGGAAAATATCGTTCATGAAGCATTGGAAGACAGAAGGGGCATTAGTGAGCCCAAAAGGCATCACCAGGTACTCAAAATGTCCCTCCGGAGTATTAAACGCCGTCTTCCATTCATCCCCATGCTTAATGCGAATAAGATTATACGCCCCCCTGAGGTCAAGCTTGGTAAACCAGCAAGCACCTTTAACTCTGGAGAATAGATCAGAAATCAGGGGTAACGGATACTGATATTTAACAGTAATTTTGTTGAGAGCACGATAATCAATACAAGGTCTTAATGATCCATCCTTTTTGGCTACAAAAAAAAAACCGGCACCTAAGGGTGACGAGGATGATCTAATATGACCCTTCTCCAACGCCTCCTTAATATAGGATCGCATAGCCTCGTGCTCGGGTACAGATAAATTGAAGAGCCGACCCTTGGAAAATTTACACCCCGGGCTCAGTTCAATAGCACAGTCATAACTCCTATGAGGAGGCAGAGAGGCAGACTCATTCTCACTAAATACATCATAAAAGTCCGCCAAATAATCAGGAACATCGTGCGACTGAGGAGAGGTGGAAAACACCGGAGCCTCACTAAAGGCACACCGACAACCCCAACTCACCACAGACACAGATTTCCAATCCAAAACTGGATTATGAATTTGTAACCAGGGAAACCCCAGAACAATAGTATCATGCAGATTATGTAACACTAAAAACCTGCAATTTTCTTGATGGTCTGGGGCGACCCGCATTACCACCTGGGTCCAAAACTGAGGTTTATTTTTAGCCAAAGGAGTAGCATCAATCCCCCTCAAAGGGATAGGCGTCTGCAGAGGTGTCATTGGAAATCCACAACGTTTAGCAAAATCCAAGTCCATTAGGTTTAGAGCTGCTCCCGAATCCACGAAAGCCTTGGCGGAAAATGTGGACAGGGAGCAGATCAGAGTAATAGCCAGAAGAAACTTAGGTTGAACACCACCAACAGAAAACATGTGTGCAAAGCGTTTCTCGTGTTTAGGACAGACAGAAATAATATGCGAGGCATCTCTACAGAAAAAACACAACTTATTACGCCTTCTGAACTCCTGACGCTGCTCTCTGGAAAAAACTCTATCACATTGCATAGGTTCAGACATCTGTTCAACAGGTGGCAACACCTCTCGTGCAGCTCTGCGTTCGCGTAAACGCCGATCAACCTGAATGGCTAAAGACATAGAATCGTCAAGACCAGAGGGAAGAGGAAATGCCACCATAGTATCTTTTACGGCTTCTGACAACCCCTTCCGAAAGAGAGCAGCCAAGGCACTATCATTCCAGGTAGTAAGTACTGCCCACTTTCGGAATTTTTGACAGTACAATTCTGCAGAATCACGACCCTGGTTCAATGCCAGCAGGGTCTTTTCAGCCTGATCAATGGCATTACGTTCATCATACAACAACCCAAAGGCCTGAAAAAATGCGTTCACATTAGTCAGAATAGGATCATCTGGTTTCAAAGAAAACGCCCAATCCTGGGGATCGCCACGCAGCAAAGAGATGACAATTTTAACCTGCTGCGTGGAGCTCCCTGACGAGTTAGGCTTCAAGGCAAAAAATAATTTACAATTATTTTTTAAATTCAAAAATTTAGACCGATCCCCAAAAAATACATCAGGTGTAGGAATCTTTGGTTCAGCAGCATGTGAATGAGCAAGGTAGGCGGAAATTCCCTGCACTTCCGCAGCGAGCTGCTCCACACGATCAGACAATTGCTTTATCTCCATTGAGAGAAAAAAAAAAATTCCCCCTACGGCCTCAGAGATATAGAGGAAAAAATATACACCTTTTTTTTTTTTTTTTTTACAATTCTTTCCTGCTATTGAATACCCTAGAATCTGCGGTAGGGCGGGTGATTCTGTTATGATTGCGTCACCAGAGGAGGCAAAAATAGAAATGCTAGCTAAGTCCAGAAAACCAGAGAAGTTGGCAGCTATCGGACTGCAGACCCCTGAACCTATCAACACAACTAGCAGTAGCCGTGGGGGGCTCCTACGATGCCCTAGGCCCCTCGATCACAGCCGGAGGACTACATAGCCTAAAGACAGAGAGGGAAATCTAAACTGCCCCAGAGCAGACCGCAAAGTAAAAGGCAGCCCCCCACATATAATGACGGTGAAGCAAGAAGAAAGAACAAAACACAGACAGAAAGATAGACTGAGCAAAGATGGGGCCCACGCTAGCTTAGATAGGAAAGGACAGGAAGGCTGCTGTCTGCAATCCGTGAAAAACCCTATGAAAATAAAAGCCAACAAACTGACAGAAAAAAAGGCCCTGAAGACGCTAGGCTTCAAAAAAGCTATGTCAGTACTCAGGAATATTCTGAAGACAGAGCAACAGGCAAAAGGAGATTCCGCTCACCCCAGCAGGGAATGGCAGAATCCAGAAAAGCAAGGAAAACAAAACACTAATGCAAAAAGGCAAAGCAGAAATCTTAGCTTTAGATGAGCAGGAATCAGACTGGTTTCCTAGAAGTCCACAGAGAAATCACCCGCAGGCCAGAAGGGCGTCGGCAGCCTTATATCCAGTCATTAACTCCACTCAGCCAATCATCATCATCAGCCCCAGGTGTTTGACAATCAGGCTCACTACCTTTCTTCACCAGAAGAGGGAGTTCCTCGGGCCTCAGTAGTGAAGGGGAAAATGAACTCACAACAGTCATGGCCTGGCTCCGGAACACCTGGAAGGCTACCTTTTCTGGGAGTAGGTTAACCGCTTTTAAAGCCGGAGCATCAGGAACTGGTTTTGGCTTACATTGCCGAAACAGACTCCAGCAAATATGCCCTCCTCTTCTGAAGTTTCAAAAAATGCAAGTGCTGAGACGTCAAGTGCTGGCTCCTGATCAGTAAGAACCCCTTTCCTTGTGTCCTTCACCCCCACCAAAAGTGAATGATGCAGCAGGCCTCACTTCACATTAGTCCATGTAGCTCTTTCTATCATACCATGCCTGGGTTATCAAGTCAAATCGTGAATTCCCGAGTCCAAGATTAATCTGACATGGAGTGTGGGTGGCCAGCCAGGGCAATGGGGTTAATCGGTACCGGGTCGGTGTCTCAGAGGGATGTGTCATGTTGGTGGTGATGACTAGAGTTGAGTGATACCAGCCGATACTTGAAAATATCGGATTGGAATGGATCGGCCGATCTTAAAAAAAAGTATCGGTATCGCCGATTCCGATACCGGGAACCAATGCAAGTCAATGGGGCCAAAATATCGGAATTAAAAAAAACCTTTCTTTCCTTGTAGGTTAATTCTACATGAAGAAAAACAACTAAGAATAATGTAGAATGTATTGTGGGAGGTGGAGGAGACATTAAAGCCATAGAGGTTTAGCCCAATCAAATGGAATAGCAGGAATTAAACTTTTTTTTTAAAGATGTTAGGAGTTACAAAGATATTGACTATGTTAGCCTCATTTATATTTTGCCAGACATGTATGTCTTCTTCTTCTTTCTTCTTTCTTCTTCTTTCTTATTCTTCTTCCTTTTTTTACCTTCTTCTTCTTCTTCTTATTCCTTTTTTTACATTCTTCTTCTTCTTCTTCCTTTTTTTACATTCTTCTACTTCCTTTTTTTACATTCTTCTTCTTCTTCCTTTTTTTACATTCTTCTTCTTATTCCTTTTTTTACATTCTTCTTCTTCTTCCTTTTTTAAATTCTTCTACTTCCTTTTTTTACATTCTTCTTCTTCTTCTTCCTTTTCTTACATTCTTCATATTCTTCTTATTCAACAATTATTATTCTACATATTCAACTTCTTCATCTTCTTCCTATTCTTCTTCATCATATTCTTGTTTGTGTCAGGCATTCCTGTAGTTGTTATCTAGAAAAGTTAGAAGTTTACACCTTCCGTTCTGCCTGTCACAAAAGATTTACAACAGGATTTGTCCGCGTTCAGTTTGGCCTGCAGCAGCAGGCCTTTTCCAGGGGCACCACGAGGAGGAACGGACTCACCCCCATACACTGCTTAGTCTTCTTCTGCTTATAAATAAGATAATATCATTTGCTCAGAGTATTAGTCTTATGCTTAATGTTCTTCTGCTTTGTTTTTTTTATGCTTCTTTGTCTTCTCTCTCTTGTTGTTCTGCATCTTGGTGGTTGTCTTCCTGTTCTTTGTCCTCTTGAACCAGCTGACGGTACTGGCACCCGGAGGGGCAGCAGAAGGAACAAGAGCCAATGGCACTACCGAGGACCAGCTGACGGTGCTGGAACCCGGTTACTAAGCAGGAGGTACCTGTGCTACAAAGCACTACCAAGGACCAGCAGACGTTGCCGGAACTCGGATACCGAGATGGAGGCACCTAGGCCAAAGGCTCTGACGAGAACCAGCTGACGGTGCTGGAACCCGGAGGGGTAGCATAAGCTGCAAGAGCAAATGGAAATAGCGAGGACCAGCTGACAGTGCTGGCACCCGGAGGGGCAGCAGAAGGAATAAGAGCCAATGGCACAACCGAGGACCAGCTGACGGTGCTGGAACCCGGTTACTAAGCAGGAGGTACCTGTGCTACAAAGCACTACCAAGGACCAGCAGACGTTGCCGGAACTCGGATACCGAGATGGAGGCACCTAGGCCAAAGGCTCTGACGAGAACCAGCTGACGGTGCTGGAACCCGGAGGGGTAGCATAAGCTGCAAGAGCAAATGGAAATAGCGAGGACCAGCTGACAGTGCTGGCACCCGGAGGGGCAGCAGAAGGAATAAGAGCCAATGGCACAACCGAGGACCAGCTGACGGTGCTGGAACCCGGTTACTAAGCAGGAGGTACCTGTGCTACAAAGCACTACCAAGGACCAGCAGACGTTGCCGGAACTCGGATACCGAGATGGAGGCACCTAGGCCAAAGGCTCTGACGAGAACCAGCTGACGGTGCTGGAACCCGGAGGGGTAGCATAAGCTGCAAGAGCAAATGGAAATAGCGAGGACCAGCTGACAGTGCTGGCACCCGGAGGGGCAGCAGAAGGAATAAGAGCCAATGGCACAACCGAGGACCAGCTGACGGTGCTGGAACCCGGTTACTAAGCAGGAGGTACCTGTGCTACAAAGCACTACCAAGGACCAGCAGACGTTGCCGGAACTCGGATACCGAGATGGAGGCACCTAGGCCAAAGGCTCTGACGAGAACCAGCTGACGGTGCTGGAACCCGGAGGGGTAGCATAAGCTGCAAGAGCAAATGGAAATAGCGAGAACCAGCTGACAGTGCTGGCACCCGGAGGGGCAGCAGAAGGAATAAGAGCCAATGGCACAACCGAGGACCAGCTGACGGTGCTGGAACCCGGTTACTAAGCAGGAGGTACCTGTGCTACAAAGCACTACCAAGGACCAGCAGACGTTGCCGGAACTCAGATACCGAGATGGAGGCACCTAGGCCAAAGGCTCTGACGAGAACCAGCTGACGGTGCTGGAACCCGGAGGGGTATCAGAAGTTACCCCTGAAAAGCAAAGTTGGCATGCCGCAAGCTGGCCGCAGTTACCGAATCACACAGTCCTACAGGGGGTGCTTGTCCTACTGGCACTATGGAACAAGCCTTTCTTCCCAGAACCCGCAGTCCACATAGGAAGCACCTAAACTGCTGGCACCCTAGCCTCGGCTAACCCAACCGCAACACGACATGACAACTTGGGGTGGCAAACTGACATTGACACTTCCCGGAAACAGCAGGCAGGGCTGGAACCAAGCTGGGCAGGAGGGAGTACCCGTTCCAAAGTCAGTTATGAGCAGCAACTGGCGATGTTGGAGCCCAGGACAAGCACTTAGCAGGCTGAGGCCTGATGTGCTGTCAATTGGGAGGCAGCAGGACAGATTGCCATCAAAACAGCAGAGGAACAGCTGACGTTACTGAACCCCATAAACACAGGAGCTAGTGTTTTACTCTGTGAAGACGGCACTTCCGAGCAACAACTGGCTGTGTTGAAGCCCAGGGACAAGCACGGAGCAGGCTGAGGCTGCATTGAAGAAATTTTAAGATCGGTTGTAGACTACTAATTTGAACCAAGCTCCACTTAGGCCTGTGGCTTCACTGATTTTCGTATTTCCCCTGTCCTCCAACCCCGCCAGTTACAGCTCTGAAGTGGCGTCTGCACAATCCACACTTGTTCCTGTGTTACAGGTGTTCAGTCCGGTCAGTTAATCCCCTGATGTGTGTCCGGCAATGTCGCCTGCTCTGTCCACATTCCCATAATGGGAATGTGGACAGAGCAGGCGACATTCCCGGACACACATCAGGGGATTAACTGACCGGACTGAACACCTGTAACACAGGAACAAGTGTGGATTGTGCAGACGCCACTTCGGAGCTGTAACTGGCAGGGTTGGAGGACAGGGGAAATACGAGAGACAGTGGAGCCACAGGCCTAATTGGAGCATGGTTAAAAATCAGTAGTGGTACGACTGTGTAGGCAGCAGGAGACTTTGCCATCTACACAGCAGGGGATCAGCTGACGTTACTGAACCCCACTGAGACACGGGAGCAAGTATCTCTTTCCGTGTGGACGGCACTTCCGAACTACAACTGGCTGTGTTGAAGCCCAGGAAATAGGAGGGTGTAGGCAGAGGCCTACTGTATTTTGAATTAGGTGACAGCAGGAGAGACTGCCATCCACAAAGCAGGGGATCAGCTGACGTGACTGAACCCCACTGAGACACGGGAGCAAGTATCTCTTTCCGTGTGGACGGCACTTCCGAGCTACAACTGGCTGTGTTGAAGCCCAGGAAATAGGAGGGTGTAGGCAGAGGCCTACTGTATTTTGAATGAGGTGACAGCAGGAGAGACTGCCATCCACACAGCAGGGGATCAGCTGACATTACTGAACCCCACTGAGACACGGGAGCAAGTATCTCTTTCCGTGTGGACGGCACTTCCGAACTACAACTGGCTGTGTTGAAGCCCAGGAAATAGGAGGGTGTAGGCAGAGGCCTACTGTATTTTGAATGAGGTGACAGCAGGAGAGACTGCCATCCACACAGCAGGGGATCAGCTGACGTTACTGAACCCCACTGAGACACGGGAGCAAGTATCTCTTTCCGTGTGGACGGCACTTCCGAACTACAACTGGCTGTGTTGAAGCCCAGGAAATAGGAGGGTGTAGGCAGAGGCCTACTGTATTTTGAATGAGGTGACAGCAGGAGAGACTGCCATCCACACAGCAGGGGATCAGCTGACGTTACTGAACCCCACTGAGACACGGGAGCAAGTATCTCTTTCCGTGTGGACGGCACTTCCGAGCTACAACTGGCTGTGTTGAAGCCCAGGAAATAGGAGGGTGTAGGCAGAGGCCTACTGTATTTTGAATGAGGTGACAGCAGGAGAGACTGCCATCCACACAGCAGGGGATCAGCTGACGTTACTGAACCTCACTGAGACACAGGAGCAAGTATCTCTTTCCGTGTGGACGGCACTTCCGAACTACAACTGGCTGTGTTGAAGCCCAGGAAATAGGAGGGTGTAGGCAGAGGCCTACTGTATTTTGAATGAGGTGACAGCAGGAGAGACTGCCATCCACACAGCAGGGGATCAGCTGACATTACTGAACCCCACTGAGACACGGGAGCAAGTATCTCTTTCCGTGTGGACGACACTTCCGAACTACAACTGGCTGTGTTGAAGCCCAGGAAATAGGAGGGTGTAGGCAGAGGCCTACTGTATTTTGAATTAGGTGACAGCAGGAGAGACTGCCATCCACAAAGCAGGGGATCAGCTGACGTTACTGAACCCCACTGAGACACGGGAGCAAGTATCTCTTTCCGTGTGGACGGCACTTCCGAACTACAACTGGCTGAGTTGAAGCCCAGGAAATAGGAGGGTGTAGGCAGAGGCCTACTGTCTTTGGAATGCGGAGACAGCAGGAGAGACTGCCATCTCCACAGCAGGGGATCAGCTGGCAATGATGAACCCCACTAACACTTGAACGAATGTGTTTGGCTCTGTGGAGACGACACTTCTGAACACCAACTGACGCTGTTGGAGCCCAGGATTAGGCGAGGAGCAGGCTGGGGCCTACTGGATTTTGGCAGGTGAAGGCAGCAGGAGACTTGCCATCTCCACAGCAGGGGAACAGCTGGCAGTGCTGAACCCCACTAACACTTGAACGAATGTGTTTGGCTCTGTGGAGACGACACTTCTGAACACCAACTGACGCTGTTGGACCCCAGGATTAGGCGAGGAGCAGGCTGGGGCCTACTGGATTTTGGCAGGTGAAGGCAGCAGGAGACTTGCCATCTCCACAGCAGGGGAACAGCTGGCAGTGCTGAACCCCACTAACACTCTAACGAATGTGTTTGGCTCTGTGGAGACGACACTTCTGAACACCAACTGACGCTGTTGGAGCCCAGGATTAGGCGAGGAGCAGGCTGGGGCCTACTGGATTTTGGCAGGTGAAGGCAGCAGGAGACTTGCCATCTCCACAGCAGGGGAACAGCTGGCAGTGCTGAACCCCACTAACACTTGAACGAATGTGTTTGGCTCTGTGGAGACGACACTTCTGAACACCAACTGACGCTGTTGGAGCCCAGGATTAGGCGAGGAGCAGGCTGGGGCCTACTGGATTTTGGCAGGTGAAGGCAGCAGGAGACTTGCCATCTCCACAGCAGGGGAACAGCTGGCAGTGCTGAACCCCACTAACACTCTAACGAATGTGTTTGGCTCTGTGGAGACGACACTTCTGAACACCAACTGACGCTGTTGGAGCCCAGGATTAGGCGAGGAGCAGGCTGGGGCCTACTGGATTTTGGCAGGTGAAGGCAGCAGGAGACTTGCCATCTCCACAGCAGGGGAACAGCTGGCAGTGCTGAAACCCACTAACACTCTAACGAATGTGTTTGGCTCTGTGGAGACGACACTTCTGAACACCAACTGACGCTGTTGGAGCCCAGGATTAGGCGAGGAGCAGGCTGGGGCCTACTGGATTTTGGCAGGTGAAGGCAGCAGGAGACTTGCCATCTCCACAGCAGGGGAACAGCTGGCAGTGCTGAAACCCACTAACACTTGAACGAATGTGTTTGGCTCTGTGGAGACGACACTTCTGAACACCAACTGACGCTGTTGGAGCCCAGGATTAGGCGAGGAGCAGGCTGGGGCCTACTGGATTTTGGCAGGTGAAGGCAGCAGGAGACTTGCCATCTCCACAGCAGGGGAACAGCTGGCAGTGCTGAAACCCACTAACACTCTAACGAATGTGTTTGGCTCTGTGGAGACGACACTTCTGAACACCAACTGACGCTGTTGGAGCCCAGGATTACGCATGCCGCATGCAGAGGCCAATGGGCAGCGGTTTTTATGGAGGTTGTGGACTACTACTGATTCTAACCATGCTCCACTTAGGCCTCTGGCTCCACTGTCTCTACTATTTACCCTGGCCTCCAACCCCGCCAGCTACATCTCTGAAGTGGCGTCAGCACAATCTACACTTGTTCCTGTGTTACTGGTGCTCAGTCCCGTCAGTTGATCCCCTGATGTTTGTCCGGCAAGTTCGCCAGCTCTGTCCTCATTCCCACTACTGGTTATGGGAATGTGGACAGAGCAGGAGACCTTGCCGGACACACATCAGGGGATAAACTGATGGGACTGAGCCACAGGAACACAGGAACAAGTGTAGATTGTGCTGACGCCACTTCAGAGATGTAGATGGCGGGGTTGGAGGTCAGGGGAAATAGTAGAGACAGTGGAGCCAGAGACCTAAGTTGGGCACGGTTAAAAATCAGTAGTGGTTTGAATGTTGATGGAGCTGGTGACTTTGCCGTCCACACAGCAGGGGATCAGCTGGCATTACTGAAACCCACTAACGCAGGAGCTAGTGTGTTTCTCTGTGCAGACGACACATCTGAGCGACAACTGGCTGTGTTGAAGCACAGGGATTATAGTTCAGGTGGTAGAAAAATGAACACACCAGCAGACCTGGATACAGTTGCCAACCACTAATTTAGTCTGTAAGAGGAATGGCAAAGTCTTTGGAGATCCAGGCCTTGTTCATTTTCAGAAAAGTCAGCCGGTCAACATTATCGGAAGATAGTCGCGTGCGACGGTCTGTTAGTACACCACCTGCGGCACTAAAGACACGTTCCGATAATACACTGGCAGCAGGGCAAGCCAGCACCTCCAATGCATACTGGCTAAGCTCTGGCTATGTATCCAGCTTAGAGACCCAAAACTTGAAGGGGGAAGAGCCATCTGGGAGTACAGCGACAGGGCAAGACATGTAGTCTGACACCATCTGACGGAAGCGTTGCCTCCTGCTGACTCGAAGCGTCGCTGATGGTGTAGACAATTGTGGTGGACACACAAAACTTTGCCACATTTGGGCCATAGTGGTCTTGCCTTGTGCTGCGGCGCTGCCTCTGCTCCCTCTTTGTGCAGAGTTTCCTCCACTGCCTCGACGCACAGAGCTGCTTTGTAAAGCACTAGCAACAATGCTGTCGGGTGGAATGGAAAACATTATGGACTGCACCAGTGACTCTTCGTACTCCCGCATTTTACGCTCCCGGTTCAACGTTGGTATGAGCCTTTGTACGCTGTCCCGGTAGCGAGGATCTAGGAGGGTGTACACCCAATAATCAGCCGAGACGAGAATGTGGGCGATGCGGCGGTCGTTTCTCAGGCACTGCAGCATGAAATCAACCATGTGCTGCAGACTCCCAACTGCCAAAGAACCGCTGTCCCCTGTTTGAGGCGTGACCTCGGCCTGCTCTGCATCACCCCACCCTCGCTGTACATACTGAGTAGAGGTTTGTGTACCTCCCTCCTCTGGAGAGATGTCTTCCTCCTCCATCGACTCCTCCTCATCCTCCTCACAAAGTGTCCCCTGCCTAGGCCTTTGTGAGGAAACACGTAGCGCAGACTGTCCAGAAGCAGATGGCATTTGGGACTCCTCATCCTCCACCTCTTCTGAAACCTCATCCCTTAGTGCTTGCAGTGTTTGTTGAAGCAGGCAGATAAGGGGGACAGTCATGCTGACTAGTGCATCATCTGCACTCGCCATCCGCGTGGATTCATCGAAGGCACGCAAAACGAGGCAGATGTCCTTCATAGAGGCCCACTCAATGGTGCTGAAGTGTGAACGGCGCACAGTGCGACTTGTTTGCGCCTGATGCAGCTGGTACTCCATGACTGCTGCCTGCTGCTCACACAACCGCTCCAACATATGTAACGTTGAATTCCACCGGGTGGGTAGGTCACATATGATGCGATGTTCCGGAAGGCCAAATCGTCGCTGCAGAGCAGCGAGGCGCGATCTTGCCGTGCTGGAACGTCGCAAGTGAGCGCACTCTATGCGGACCTTGTGCAACAGTGCAGCAAGATCCGGATAGTCCCTCAGAAAGCTCTGCACGACCAAGTTAAGAACATGTGCCAGACATGGGATGTGTGTGAGGTTGCCTAGGCCAAGAGCTGCCACCAGATTTCGGCCATTGTCACACACTACCAAGCCCGGCTGAAGATTCGCTGGCCCAAACCACACATCGCTCTCCAGCTTGATAGCATTCCAGAGCTCCTGCGCTGTGTGGCTTCGATTCCCCAAAGAAATTAATTTGAGTACAGCCTGTTGACGTTTGGCCACGGCTGTGCTCATATCGGTCGTAACAGGCTCCTGCTCTGCTGTTTCTGAGGAACTTGAGTAGGAGGAGGAGTCTATGTGTACAGACTGGAGTCCTGCAATCCGTGGCGTTGGAAGAACACGTACAGCGCCACTCTCCAGATCCGTACCCGGCTCCACAACATTGACCCAGTGGGCAGTGAGGGAAAGGTATCGTCCCTGTCCATGGTTACTGGTCCACGCATCGGTGGTCAGGTGGACCTTGCTACTAACGGCGTTTAGTAGCGCATGTTTTATTTTGCCCTCAACATGTTTCTGCAGGGCAGGGACGGCTCGCCTGCTGAAATAAAAGCAGCTGGGCACGTTGTATTGGGGGACTGCCAATGCCATTAAGTCCCGGAAGGTGTCAGTGTCCACCAGCCTGAATGACAGCATTTCAACTGCCAGAAGTTTGGCAATGCCAGCATTCAGAGACTGTGCTCGGGGATGGTTTGCCGAGTAAGGGCGCCTTTTATCCCATGCCTGTGCTACCGATGGCTGTGATGGATGGGAACGTGCTGCTATGGGTGTAATCTGACAGGGTCTCCGGACAACAGTGGCAGAAGTCTTCCTTGGCGATCCTGTGAGGAAGCCGAACCAGCAGTGTGTGAGCTGGAGGAAGAGGGCCCAACACGAACTGAAGAGGTGGTAGGTGGTGCTGTACGTTGGCCTACGTCTTCAGGGTGTCTCTGCAACTCCAACTCGTGCTTGGTGCGCACATGTTTCCACATATTTGTGGTATTGAGGTTGCTGACATTTCTCCCTCTTTTGACTCTCTGATGACACAGCTTGCATTTGACAAAGCAAATGTCATCTGCAACTGTGTCAAAAAAGGACCACGCACTGCAACTCTTGTGAGCGCCCGGTTTGCCTTTGGAAGGAGGAATGCTCCTAACGGGTGCCAAAGTGGAGGGTACAGGCAACCAAGTCTTCCCCCTCCCTCTGCCTCCTGTTTTGGCCGGTAGGGGAATCTCTTCCTCCGAGCTGCTCCAACCACCTTTCTGTTGCTCACGCCATGATGGGTCAAGGACCTCATCATCTTCCCTCCCCTCTTCAAACAGCTGCTTCTCCGGGGTTGTCTCGCCAGCACCGTACGCACCAGAAAGTGGCAACTGAGTCTCGTCATCATCTGATACGTACTGAGGTGTGCTGACCATAGGCACTGGCCCACTCGCCTCTTCAGATTCAGAGGGACAAAGAAGTTGCGCATCACTGCATACTCCCTCTTCTTCACATTCAGGAATGCTGCTTGGCTGGCCCCCTCTTTCCAAGCCAACAGATTCCGAGAACAGAAGTAGAGACTGTGATGGCTCCTGTCCATGTCTCTCTGACTGCCTGGGCACTTTGGCAGGTGGTGAAGAGACAGATGGTTGCTCTTCGGTGCTCTGACCCTGAGAGGATGCGGAAGTAATTGAAGTCGATGCGTTAGCTGCCATCCATCCGACAACGGCTTCAATTTGTTCCTCCCGCAGCAGTGGGGTACGTTGAGGTCCTACAAAGCTGCGCATAAAGGACTGTTGCCTGCTAAAACTGGGGGATGCTGATCCACTGGTGCCCGCAGCAGGCCCAGAATCCCCACGTCCTCTACCTGTAGAATCCCCACGTCCTCTCCCTGCAGAATCCCCACGTCCTCTCCCTGCTGAAACTCCACGCCCACGCCCACGCGCCTTACTCCCTGCCTTCTTCATCTTGCAAGACTGCTTAAGATAGGCAAAAAAGTACAAAGGGGGGCCTTAGTGTGCTTATTCCTGAACAGCTGGTTACAGGTACAAGAAACACTAATTTTATGAAGTGTGTGTGTGTGGACTAGACTTTAATAGGAGCTGATGTGGCCTACACAAGTTCCAAATGTAGTGTTTGGTGAACTTTTTCTGTGGTTTCTTTGTTGGAAACAAACTCAAAGTATGTGAACAAAGAATTGAAACTGATAGTATCACCAACTTTTTGGAGCTATTACAATGCAGGCAGGTAACCTACAATGCAAAAGATGAGGCTCCAAAAAAATTGGGTAATACTAATCTGGCTGCGCCGGCAGGGCACAAGCCAGAAAAAAAGGCTCCTCTATCTACTCCTATATAGTGTTTGCAACCAACCAATGTTGATGGATACGGATGGATGCACACTAATAGGAGAAGAAAAAATGAGCTGCACTCAAAGACAAATATGTGTGAGGCAGTGACGCACGTTGAGCGTCCTACAACCAGACGTAGCTGCAGGACACTCTACTCAGCGTGAGCTGCACTCACACACAGTCAGAGGCCTATCAGACAGCCGTCAACAGTGCAGCTAAGTGGGCACTGGCACTGACAGGCTGCAGAAAGGCTCCGCTGTGTACTTCTATATAGTGTTTGCAACCACCGTAGATGGAGACGGATGGATGCACACTAATAGAAGAAAAAATGAGCTGCACTCAAATAAAAATATGTGTGAGGCACTGACGCACGCTGAGCGTCCTACAGCCAGACATAGCTGCAGGACACACTACTCAGCGTGAGCTGCACTCACACACAGTCAGAGACCTCTCAGACAGCCGTGAACAGTGCAGCAAAGTGGACACTAGCACTGAAAGGCTGCAGAAAGGCTCCGCTGTCTACTACTAGTGTTTGCAACCAACGTATATGGATACGGATGGAAGCACACTAGATTGAAATTATGTAAAAAATGCAGCTCAAAAAATAAAAGATGTATGAGGCAGCAGTGATCACACTGGGTGGCCTACAGCCTGACGTGGCTGCAGGACCCACTCCACAGCGTGAGCTGCACTCACACAGCCCTTGCAGACAGCTGTGAACACTGCTGCTAGGGCAAAGAAGGCTACAGTGGTGGTTTATGTAGCCTGGGTAAAGCACTAGATGTTTGGTGGAATCGCTATTTCTAACTGTCCCTCACAGTCTTCTACAGCAGCCTGTCCCTAACTGAATTCACAGCAGAGTGACCAGAAATGGCGGCTGCGGTGGCTTTTATAGTGCATCATGACATCATTTCGGCAGCCAATCACAGCCATGCCAATAGTTAACATGCCTACATGCCTAACAGGATGTGCCCACACTTCGGAGGATTCCCATTGGCTTAATCAAAGCAAGCAGGCTCATAGCATGATGGGAACTTCCGATTCCGATTCCGGAATCCGATATGACAAAAGTATCGGAACTAAGTATCGGAATTCCGATACCGCTAATATCGGCCGATACCCGATACTTGCGGTATCGGAATGCTCAACACTAGTGATGACCCGTTCCGTGGCCCTGGGTGTCCATGCAAAGGGGTAAATAACGTTTATAGGTGAATGATACATGATGTCACCTGTGGTTTCTGATCAGATTGACCCGTGCTGCAGTGTCGCTTCTCTGGGACAGATGTTGTGGTGCAGCTAAGATGTACAAGCCCTGCAGAGGTAGGGTCATAGTCGCAGGACAGATGAAACAGTTGGTAGATGGTGTGCAGTGCAGGATGTAGCAGAGCCGTGCACCAGGCGCAGGAGAAAGATGACAGACACAGTCGTGCAGTTCCTTTACCTGTATTTGGTAAGTGCCGTCCAGGACCCAGAGTACAGATGGAGAAAGAGTTGGTCAGCCTGGAAGCAAATTTGGAATTCTGTCTCTGCAGATAGGTAATGTGGCCTCCTTTCTAGCGCTTATCTGAGGTACTCGCAGTACTGAGTTCACTGAAGTTCCCCCTGTTGGCTCTCTTTTGGAACTTTCTCGTATGGCAGGCAGCCATAGCCTTTTCCTTCTGGCTCAAACACGTCGCTGCTGGGGTCTCCCAGCCTTAGTTGGGAACAGGGCATCTACAGCTGCTACTTCCTCCGGTTTCTGCTGCAGGACCGTCAGTGTCCCTACAAACTCGGAGACCGGAATCCCGACCATGCACTCCAGCTAGGAGTGAGCCTTAACTCTGCTCATCCTCCAGCTCCCCTTCTCATGTCCACACACTTCCCCTTCCCTTCACAGACTGCCCTAACTTACCTCCTCCCGACCACAGAGAGCAGCTTCTCAGCAATCAGGTTCAGAGGTCTCCCTGCTGGCCTGGAGTGGGAACTGTGTTGTGTGTTGGTTTAACTGCTAGAGAGATCCTTCGTTGCTCCCAAGCATGACATCACACTCCCTAGGAGGAAGGTAATGCCACTGTGGTGACCGTACTCCTGGGGGCGCAACAAGTGCACTGATGCCCAGCCACTGCTAGATGATTCTGCTGGTACATTGACCCAGACCACTACATTTCCCTCTCACTCTACACAGCCAGATTCTGACCCTAATGAAACTCAGGTCCCCCTTCCTGCATACTATACCACCTTACACGGTGACAAAGAGGAAAGTGCAGATGAAAGTGCAGGTTCCTTGAGCAGGTGTGGGGGCATACTCATGGGCGACGACACTATCGCAGGGCCCCACATAGTACGCAAAAGTGTCTCTGCCGGTGGGAGGGCCCACCCGTCGTCAGACACACCACCCGTCGTCAGACACACCGCCATACTATGAGGGGCCCTGTGCCAGTGCCATCACCAACGAGTGCTGTGCTCAGGATCACAGCACTTGCAAAGTTGAAATACTTACCTCTCCCTGCTCCATCGCCGTGACGTCTTCCGCATTTCCTGACAGTGACATTCTGGTCAGAGAGCGCGATGATATCACGTCTGTACGTCCTCTGCCTAAACAGTCCAAGTGCAGTGAGATGGAAGATGTGGACGACGAGGAGTCCAGACTAGTACAGGGATTCCCTAGCGAGGAGACTTATTTAATTGTTTTCAATGTTGGGACAGCTATTTTTGGGGAGCACTATGCTCTGGAGAATGATATATGAGGCCCACCATATACTGGAGCATTCCAAAGGTGGACATCAGACACTGGAGCAGCATTTATAGGGCCCATTATGCACTGGAGCATTAGAAATGAGGCCTATTATATATAGAGCATTATTTGGGCTCATAACACAGTGGAGCTTTATCCATGGGGACCAACATATACTGTAGCATTATGTGGAGCTCATCATATACTGTTTCAAACATTATATGGGACCAATGATTCTGTATGGAGAAATATATTGGCCTCATTGCTCTGTATAGCGCACTATGCGGTGGCCATAATACTGTATGGAGTAATATACTGTCCGTTTTTGGAGCTATTGGAGAATTTAAAATGGATATCAGTCATGAGATGTAAGAAGTGAAGTATTTTTCACTGTACTATACCGCTATTTCTCTGCCGTATCAGAGGATCATGAATTGTGGCATGTGTTAAAGGAGCCCTGTGACACTCTTTGGCCCAGGGCCCATGAAAATCTTGAGCCAACCCTACCACCCAATACTTTAGCCAAATAACCCCCAGTTTTCAATGCCTAACTATTATTATAAAGTAAATTAAGGTTGACAAGCGTAAGTAATAAGAATTGGCATTAAAATGGGCACTGTAGGTGTGTTTCCTGTCCTCCTCTCACTGCCGACCTTGGTTCCCCATTGACTTGCATTGGGTTTCGTGTTTCAGTCGGCCTTCGACTTTTCACAATAATCGGCCGATTTCAATCGACCCGACTTTTGTGAAAGTCGGGTTTCATGAAACCCGACTCGACCTGAAAAAAGGCAAAGTTGCTCATCTCTAGTAATGACAAATTGGTAGGTGAGGGTGGAGGTGGTGGGTTCAGTTTTCGGAATGTTTTTTTGGCTCCTGGTTTTCATTCTGGTTGAAAGATTTTTTTTGTCCTCAGTTTTCTTGGCCGAGTGGGAGTGGTGACCTCTGTAGCAGTCATCTGGCATGGTGGTGGACTGGGCAACATCACAGAATCTGCTGGCTGCAGGGGTGCTGGGCTGGGCAGTATCATGGATAGTGATGGCTACAGGGGTGCTGGACTGGGCAGGGGTGCTGTACTGGGCAGCATCGTGGATACTGCTGGCTGCATGGGTGCTGGACTCTGGAGCTTGGTGGATGCTGCCAGCTGCAGGGGTGATGAACTTGGCAACGTGGTGGATCTGTGAACTGGAGGTGGTGGTCGTGGAGGATAGTTTGGTGCTGTGGGAGTTGGAAAATAGATAAGCTGCTGGTAATATCCTCTGGCTTGTGGACTGTAGCTTTGGGACTGCTGCTGCAAAGCATAGAATCATAGAATCATAGAATCGTAGAGTTGGAAGGGACCTCCTGGGCCATCTGGTCCAACCCCCTGCTCAAAGCAGGATTCGCTAAATCATCCCAGTCAGATGTCTGTCCAGCCTCTGTTTGAAGACTTCCATTGAAGGAGAACTCACCACTTCTCGTGGCAGCCTGTTCCACTCATTGATCACTCTAACTGTCAAAAAGTTTTTTCTAATATCTAATCTGTGTCTCCTCCCATTCAGTTTCATCCCATTGCTTCTAGTCTTTCCTTGTGCAAATGAGAATAAAGTTGATCCTTCTGCAATGTGACAGCCCTTTAGATATTTGTAGACAGCTATTAAGTCTCCTCTCAGTCTTCTCTTTTGCAAACTAAACATTCCCAAATCCTGCAACCTTTCCTCATAAGACAGGGTTTGCAGACCGGTCACCATTCTGGTCGCTCTTTTCTGAACTTGCTCCAGTTTGTTGATGTCTTTTTTAAAATGTGGTGCCCAAAACTGGACACAATATTCCAGATGAGGTCTGACCAAAGAGGAGTAGAGGGAAATAATGACTTCACGTGATCTAGACTGTATGCTTCTGTTAATACATCCTAGAATTGCATTTGCCTTTTTTGCTGCTGCATCACACTGTTGACTCATATTCAGTCTGTGATCTATTAGTATACCCAAGTCTTTTTCACATGTGCTGTCACTTAGCCCTATTCCTCCCATTCTATATATGCTTTTTCCATTTTTATTGCCCAGATGTAGTACTTTGCATTTCTCCCTGTTAAAAACCATTCTGTTTGTTGCTGCCCACTTCTCCAGTTTATTTAAATCTTTTTGAATCCTCTCTCTCTCTTCTCTAGTATTAGCTATCCCTCCTAGCTTTGTGTCATCAGCAAATTTAATCAGTTTACCCTCAATGCCTTCATCTAAATCAGTGATAAAGATGTTGAACAATACAGGGCCCAGGACAGAGCCCTGTGGTACCCCACTTGAGACATTCTTCCAACTGGATGTGCAGCCATTTACGACCACTCTTTGGGTCCGATCTCTAAGCCAGTTATGAATCCACCTAACAGTTGCCTTGTCCATTCCATACTTAATCATTTTTTCAATAAGGATTGTATGAGAGACTTTGTCAAATGCTTTGCTGAAGTCAAGATATACTATATCTACAGCATTTCCTTGATCCACCCAATCAGTGATACCGTCATAGAAGGAAATTAAGTTAGTCTGACATGACTTATTAGTTACAAACCCATGCTGACTCTGTTTAATCACTTCATTCTTATCCAGGTATTGACATACATGTTGTTTAATAATTTGTTCAAAGATCTTTCCTGGTATAGAAGTCAGACTCACCGGCCTATAGTTACCTGGGTCCACCTTCTTCCCCTTTTTGAAGATAGGAACAACATTTGCTCTTCTCCAGTCTTCTGGCACTTCTCCTGTTCTCCAAGAATTTTCAAAGATTATAGAGAGGGGTTCAAAAATTTCTTCTGCTATCTCCTTCAGTACTCTGGGGTGTAATTCATCTGGACCTGGAGACTTGAATTCATTTAGGCTAGCTAAGTGTTTCCTCACTATCTTTCTGTTTATAGATATCCTGGATTCTTCTATTCCCTTAATAGGACAGTGAATAACAGTTGATGTTACATTTCCTTTCTGAGAGAAAACAGATGCAAAATAGGAATTTAAAAGTTCAGCCTTCTCAACATCCTGTCTTACCATTTCATCATTTTCATCCTGTAAAAATCCTATAGCATCTTTGACTTTTCTTTTACTTTTGACATATCCCCAAAATCCTTTATTATTGCTTTTGACATCTCTTGCAAGCCTCAATTCATTTTCAGCTTTAGCTAATCTGATTTGTGCCCTGCAGGTTCTGCAGACAGCATTATATTCTTCTTTAGATATGCCTCCCTCTTTCCATTTTATAAACATTTTTTTCTTCCTTTTTAGCATGTGCTTAAGTTCTGTGTTCATCCATCCTGGTTTCCTTAACTGCTTCCTATTCTTCCCTCTTTTCGGAATTGTTAACAACTGTGCTTTGAGAATTTCATTTTTCAAGATTTCCCATCCTTCCTGGACATTTTTGTCTTTAAGGATATCCAGCCATTGGATCCCTCCAATTCTCTTTCTGAATCCCTTAAAATCTGCCTTTCTGAAATCTAACCTTGACGTCTGAGTCTTCACAGGTCTTCCGCCTCTAGTTATCCAAAATTCTAAAATAGCATGGTCGCTACCTCCTAGGGTCCCAGCCACTTTTACCTCCTCAACCATTTCCTCCCTGTTTATAAGGATTAGATCCAAGGTAGCAGTTCCCCTTGTTTTCTCCCTTACCTTTTGGAAGATAAAGTTGTCAGCAAGAGAGGATAAGAATTTCCTTGACCTGTTAGTTTTGCCTGAGAGAGATTCCCAACAAATGTCTGGATAGTTGAAATCTCCCATGACAACTATGTCATATTTTTTGGAGAACTTGGCCATTTGATGCATAAAGAGTTCATCCATAGCTTCAGCTTGCACAGGCGGCCTGTAGTAAATGCCTACAATGGTGTCCTTTCCATTGTTCTGTCCTTGTATTCTTACCCAAACAGTTTCCACAGAACTCCCAGTCTCTGAAGCTTCAATCTCTGTGCAGATATACGCGTTTCTAACATACAATGCGACACCTCCTCCTGGCAGGCCTGCATGATGTTCAGCTGGAGTTGAGGCGTAAGGTTTTCCGACACGCTCCGCTCTATTGCTGAAAAAAAATGTTGCGCCGGTCTCTCAAGGTCGGCTTCCTGGCAGTCAAGGCATTTGTTGACATCCTTGAACCCACTCTTCAGTCTGTCACCAATCACCCTAATCCCATTCTGGAAGACCGAGCTTAAGTTCATAAACTCGAGCATGCCTGACCTCTCCCAGGCCCTCTGCCGCTGACAAGAAGACCCAACAAAAGCAGCTGAAGAGGGCTAGGAGAGGGGAAAACCAGATGGATTGGCTGCCTGTTACCCAGCCTGTGAAGCCTGCAAGGTTGCTCCATCGCTGGTGGATGATTGGGACTGCATCAGTTCAGTGGCTGGTAAATGAGGGGCCGCTTCAACAGAGGATGATAAAGGTTGTGTTGTGCTGCATCAGGTTTTGTGTGGAAATGAAAAGAAAAATATTAGTAAAATAAAATCCAGGTTGAGTTGTGCTGCTCCAGGTTCTGTATGGAAAATAAAATAAAACATTATTAAAAAGAAAAAAATATATATATACTTTCATTCGCTGAGCAAGCACAGGCCTCAGAAAAGCAAGGTTCCAATGTTATTTGCATTTCCGGAACCTTTGAGCAGCAACACTTCGAACCCGAATCTCCTCTCTCATGTCCTTGCTGAAGCGGTCCTTCATCGAATGCCAACGGATTTGATTCTCTTCATTGTGAAGGGGGAAAAAATGAAAAAATTAATTGGAAAACAATGTACATACATTAACAGGTTCACTGCTGTGTCAGACCACATTGCAATACTTACCAAAATCATTTCTGGCATGTGGCATGGCACGGTCCCAATCAGCCAGCAGCGATGCTGCCACTTCTTCCAAGAGACACATTGTTGGAATGGTTATGGTCACGGGTGTCCCATAACGGTACTCGCTCTTGCACAAGGTGGATTAGTTGCTCATTGTCAATATCTAGTGTGGCTTCTACCCATTGTGAAACCCATAGATCAAAAAGAAAAAAGAATTTTAAGTAAAACAAAAAAAATTCTATTACAACTCTGATGAAAAGACTACTTACACCCCGTTTTTCCTCCTGAGACCAAAGAGCCCGACAACCCTGGAAAGAATCATTTCCACTCGACTGCTACTGCTCTTCATTAGTGTGCAAGGTTCCTGTAAAGACATTACATGATTTAACACAGGTATAGCATTGCCAGTCACTACATACCAATCAGTAAAGCAAATGTGATTATATAATCTTTGTCAGGTCCACGCTGGGAAGAAGTCAATTCTTCACTTGAGGACATGTTTCAAGAGCAGGCTGCAATCAAGTGAAACACTACAGAAAAGAACAAAGTAGAAAAATTAAACTTGTTAAGATCCAAGCACAATGTAGAAAAAAAAAATCCATGGACACCAATACTTACATTACAGGCAGTAGTCCAACAGCACAGCAGTAAGCACTGGCCAGGGACAGACGGCAGCACCAGGAGAGAACTGCAGCACCAAGAGACAGCCGCAGCACCAGGAGAGTCGACCAGTCTACACTCCCTGACAGAAGTTATGTCGCTTATCCATGTTAGGTAAATAAAAGCTTATAACCTGACGTTAAATTCATCCATTGTTTATATAAATTATTCTTTTGAAAGCTGAAACCCTCCGAAATGTGGTTTAGGTTAAGAAAATAAATTGCCATCAATGCAGAAATATTGATCATTTAATGGACACAGAATGGTCAGATTTTGGCAAGACAAAAGTTTTGTCGGCCACAGAAAGTAATGTGATATTCAAACAAATAATTAACTTAAAATACAAATATATGTTGCATAACATTGGTGAATGAAGTTGTGGTGCTATTAGAGTCATATTTAATATTTTGTGTGACTTCCATGAGCTTGAAGGACTGCATCCATGCGGTTCAATAATGATTCATACAATTTATTAATGAAGTCATCAGGAATAGCAAAGAATACAGTCTTACATGCCTCCCAGAGTTCATCTATATTCTTTGGTTTTGTCTTCCAAGCTTCCTCTTTCATCCTACCCCAAACATGCTCAATGATGTTCATGTCTGGTGACTGGTCTGGCCAGTCCTTGAGCACCTTGATATTTTTTGCCTGGAGGAACTTTGTTGTAGAAATGGATGTATGAGATGGAGCACCATCCTGCTGCAGAATTTTACCCCTTTTATGATTTGGAATATAAGAGGTAGCTAATACTTCTTGATATTTTAGGCTATTGATATTGCCTTCCACCTTGCAAAAGTTTTGCACACCCCCATACTGAATGTAACCCCAGACCATGATCTTTCCACCACCAAATTTAACTGTTTTCTGTGTGTATTTTGGATCCATACAGGCTCCAGTAGGTCTCCTGCAGTATTTGCGGCGGCTGTGGTGTAATTCTACTGAAGATTCATCAGAGAAATCCACCTTCTGCCACTTTTCCAGCGTCCATCTGTTTAGCAGGCTGTGGGACTTTGCAAATGCCACATGGTTTTTTATTTGCCTTTTGTTTAGTGCTGGCTTCTGGGCACTGATTAGACCATGGCGGCCATTTCTAGACAGAATCCTACAAACTCTTCTAGCTGACACAGGGACTTGAAGTGACCAGGTCTGTTTGAGCTCTGATGCAGTGGAAGAGGGGCTTGCTTTGGATTTTCTAACCAACAAACGTTCCTCCTGAGCAGTTGTCTTGCGGGGTCTGCCAGACCTGGACTTGTCAAACACATCTCCAGTCTCTTCAAATTTTTTTAAAATTCTTTGTACTTGACGCTGAGACACTTAAAAAGGTGCCAGTCACCTCTGCAGTGGATCTGGTCTTCAGCCTCTCGATAATCCAGGCATGTTGTCAGAGTTCAAGCTGCAGCTCAAGTGAAAGTCTGGGGTGCTGGGTTTCTTTTTATACACACCCACTAATTAACCAATCATTTACTGAGGATGTAAACTAGGATTGGCTGCATTATATGACTAGGCATCAAAACTTTTGTCTTGCCAAAATCTGACCATTCTGTGACCATTAAATGATCAATATTTCTGCATTGATGAAAATCTATTTTCTTAACCAAAACCAGATTTCGGAGGGTTTCAGCTTTCAAAAGAATAATTTAAACAACCAATGGATGAATTTAACGTCAGGTTATAAGCTTTTATTTACATAACATGGATAAGCAACATAACTTCTGTCAGGGAGTGTACAAGGAACAGAAAAAACATTGGAAGAGACTGACATTTTCAAAGCTTCTATACTACAGTGTTGTCCTCTCCAGGACAGAAAGCAGCACCAGGAGACAACCGCAGCACCAGGAGACAACCGCTGCACCAGGAGACGACCGCAGCACCAGGAGACAGCCGCAGCACCTGGAGACAGCTGCAGCACCAGGAGACAGCCGCAGCACCAGAAGACAACTGCAGCACCAGGAGAGTTGACAAGTCTAAAAGTAACAGAAAAAAAAATAGTACAAAGTACCAACTGCAGTGAGAGAGACAGACATTTTCAAAGGTTCTATACTTACATAGCCAGTCTTGTGCTATCGTCCAGAAAGTTATGGCCTTGCAGTATCCACACTTTCTTTTATAGAGCTAGCAATTAGCAGATGGTGAAATCACTTCCTGGACCAACTCATTAGAAGTACGCATGCGTATCGAATAGTGTTGAGCATTCCGATACCGCAAGTATCGGGTATCGGCCGATACTTGCTGTATCGGAATTCCGATACCGACTTCCGATATTTTTTCAATATCGGAATTCGGCATCGGAATCGGAAGTTCAGTTGATTGACGGCCTGACGTCATCATGATGCGCGGTGTGGGCGCATCATGATGCGCCGTCATTTCGGGCCTTCCGGGGGTCTCTGCCGGCCTGCCGGGGGGCTGTGCCGGCCTGCCGGGGGGCTGTGTGGACTGCCCGGGGTCTGTACCGGACTGCCGGGGGGCTGTGCCGGCCTGCCGGTGGTCTGTGCACCCTGTGGGGGTCTGTACCGGCCTGCCGGGGGGCTGTGCCGGCCTGCCGGGGGGCTGTGCTGATGTCCGGGGGTCTGTGCAAGCATCGTCCGATGGGACTACAAGTCCCATCGGGCGATGCCTGCTACCATGACAGTGATTGACACATTAGCCAATGATGGGACAGTAGTAGTCCCATCATCCGGCTAATGTGTTAAATGTTAAAAAAAAAAAAAAAAAATACTACATACATACTACATGCATGCTACATACATACTACATGCTACATACATACTACATATATACTACATACATACTACATGCATGCTACATACATACTACATGCTACATACATACTACATATATACTACATACATACTACATACATGCTACATACATACTGCATGCTACATACATACTACATACATACTACATACATACTACATGCATGCTACATACATACTACATGCATGCTACATACATACCACATACATACTACATGCTACATACATACTACATATATACTACATACATACTACATACATGCTACATACATACTGCATGCTACATACATACTACATACATACTACATGCATGCTACATACATACTACATATATACTACATACATACTACATACATACCACATACATACTACATGCTACATACATACCACATATATACTACATACATACAATACATTCATACAATACATACATAGACATACAGTACATATAACATAGAGTAACATACTTACCAATACTTGTCACATTGTTCCCCGAAGCCATTGTCTATTCCGGGATAAATATTAACATAACAAACCACAAAAATACTCACCCACGATCCGAAGCAGTCCACGAGTGTGTCCCACGACGATCTTGGGTAGAGAACTGCAGCATCAGATGATGCTGCCGTTCTCTACGGGCTGCAGGAATCCAATGACGGAAGGTAGGTATCCTTCCGCACTGTATTCCTCCGCCACTTAAAAAAAAAAGTCCCTAGTCTCACTTTATGCCATTGCTGTGTGGGAATTTCCCACACAGCAATGGCATAAAGTGAGACTAGGGACTTTTTTTTTTTAAGTGGCGGAGGAATACAGTGCGGAAGGATACCTACCTTCCGTCATTGGATTCCTGCAGCCCGTAGAGAACGGCAGCATCATCTGATGCTGCAGTTCTCTACCCAAGATCGTCGTGGGACACACTCGTGGACTGCTTCGGATCGTGGGTGAGTATTTTTGTGGTTTGTTATGTTAATATTTATCCCGGAATAGACAATGGCTTCGGGGAACAATGTGACAAGTATTGGTAAGTATGTTACTCTATGTTATATGTACTGTATGTCTATGTATGTATTGTATGAATGTATTGTATGTATGTAGTATATATGTGGTATGTATGTAGCATGTAGTATGTATGTGGTATGTATGTAGTATGTATGTAGTATATATGTAGTATGTATGTAGCATGCATGTAGTATGTATGTAGTATGTATGTAGCATGCAGTATGTATGTAGCATGTATGTAGTATGTATGTAGTATATATGTAGTATGTATGTAGCATGTAGTATGTATGTGGTATGTATGTAGCATGTATGTAGCATGCATGTAGTATGTATGTAGTATGTATGTAGTATGTATGTAGCATGCAGTATGTATGTAGCATGTATGTAGTATGTATGTAGTATATATGTAGTATGTATGTAGCATGTAGTATGTATGTAGCATGCATGTAGTATGTATGTAGTATATATGTAGTATGTATGTAGCATGTAGTATGTATGTAGCATGCATGTAGTATGTATGTAGTATTTTTTTTTTTTTTTTTTTTTTAACATTTAACACATTAGCCGGATGATGGGACTACTACTGTCCCATCATTGGCTAATGTGTCAATCACTGTCATGGTAGCAGGCATCGCCCGATGGGACTTGTAGTCCCATCGGACGATGCCTGCACAGACCCCCGGAGCCTGCACAGACCACCGGCAGGCCGGCACAGCCCCCCGGCAGGCCGGCACAGCCCCCCGGAGCCTGCACAGCCCCCCGGCAGGCCGGCACAGCCCCCCGGCAGGCCTGCACAGCCCCCCGGCAGGCCGGCACAGCCCCCCGGAGCCTGCACAGACCACCGGCAGGCCGGCACAGACCACCGGAGCCTGCACAGACCCCCTGACAGGCCGGCACAGCCCCCCGAAAGGCCCGTACAGACCCCAGAGAGGCTGTACAAGGGCAGGAAAGGGTTTTTCTTATTCCGATACCGGAAGTCCCATAGACTTGAATGGGACTTCCGGTATCGGAATCGGCGATACCGATACTTTTTTTAAAGATCGGCCGATACCATCCGATACGATACTTTGAAGTATCGGACGGTATCGCTCAACTCTAGTATCGAACGCATATGCATACGCATGTCCTTACGTACCAATGCATTTCCATAGACAGTAATGCATTTTTTGATGAGCGCATCCTCATGTGCATGACTGCGCATATTTGAAGGATTTTTGCAGCTCAAAAAATGCAACACGTTGCATTCGCCGGACCCCGCTGCACACCGAGAAGCGACGCATGCGTACGTAGATGCATGCGAACTGATTCAAACCCTTGTCCCTGTGTACACCATGTTAAAGATGAGTACACAAGGCACATGCAGATTTCTGCGGATAAAACGCTGCGTACAGATACACAAATGTGAAACCAGCCTTAGTTGTTCTGAACACAGATGCATATTACCCTGTATGTCTCCTGACAGTGGGAAATTCATTGCTGCTCACATTACGTTTATGCAACTCAAGCAGTGAGAGGTCTGCAGTACACATCACATAGGAGACATCAAGACTGCTGTATAAACATCACATAGAAGACACTGGGGCTGCTATATATACATCACATAGGAGATACTCCGACTGCTGTATACATCACAAAGGAAATACTGGCACTGCTGTCTATATATCACGTATATACCAATGAAAAGAATGAAGAAGCATATATCATAAAATAGATAATTTTTATTGAATCAAATTAGAAAAAGCATTAAATAGTTTAAAAATGTGGGGACATGATTAACAAAAGAAACAAAAGCAGCAAGGCTCTCAAGGCTGAGAGAAAAAGCTAACATGAAATGCGTGTCGGGGTTCTTCTATGCCGCTGCAACTTCCCTCCTAAGGTTAGCTCACCACTTCAGCACCTTCTGACACCACTTCATTGTGTTTTATGCACAAGTTCCCACTGCCATATTTGCTAGTAGCTATCTGTGCACTGCACTTTATGGACATATCTGCTGCTAATATTAATTGAATAGATATCAGGTAAGGTTTTTCTTTTACCTTCCTTAAAATTATGTATTAATTGACCTCTATCTAATTTTCTGGCAGCGTTTATAATTGACTTGGCTCACCTAGTTAAAATCCTTATGCTATTTATTGGCATCTGCTGCTGCTGTAACCTATTTAACCCATGTGACCTGAATACCTGATTGATTTATTTACTTGCTGATATATAATTTTGATGTGGATTTTTTGGTTGGGTGAATTTACCCCTGTGTGTACTGTGGCCTGTCCTGATTAGACAGAGTCTTATTGAGCGCTCAAAGAAGGGAAGACGTCACACATTGTTAGCAGCAATACCTTCCAGCAGAACTCTGCAAGTTTATTCATATTCATGGTCTTTTATCAGTTTGTATAAAGGAGTGGTTACTCATTAACATAAAGGCTTTACTTCTTAGCTAATTGGTCAGTTTAAATACATGAACATATATGGGTGTCCAACCTGGGGTTATCTAGGCACCACGTGATTTACTGTCCGGAGTCTTGCACTTGTCAGCAAGTCTCCAATATCGGCCGGACCACCTGGCCTAAGTTCCTCATTCCCTATGTCTATGCTAGATATTTCTCAAGTCACAAGACAATGAGATGACTGGGTAGCAGGTTATTTCCACCAACTAGTTATAAGGTTCAAACTGTAAATATGTATCTGTGTGCATATAAGAATATATAAGAGTTCATAAGTATATAGCAGTATATGGAGTATATAGCCTATAGCAGGCAAGTGAGATCTATATGAAATACATATACATATATATTTCCATAACAATTTATTTATGTAAGGCATTTTTTGCCTACAATTATTTCTTGCATATTTATTCACACATTTATTTATTTTTTGAGATGCAAGTGTCTCTTTTAAATCAGTTGTTTTTTTCTAATGTAAATTTTTTTTCTCATGTATAAATAACTTTTTGGTAATTTTTTAGGGAATTATCCATAGCACTAGCTATTGTAAATATTTTTGGGAGCCTTGTTGCTTTTGTTTTTTTTTTTTGATAATCATGTTCCCACATTTTTAACCCCTTTCTGACATCAGACGTACTATCCCATCCATGGGACCCGGGCCCCTATGCCCATGGACGGGATAGTACATCTAGCGCGATCAGCGGCGCCCACGTGGTGAGCGCCGCTGATCGCGGCTGGGTGTCAGCTGATTATCACAGCTGACACTCGGCACTATGTGTCAGGGGTGGTCACGGACCGCCCCCCGACATGTTAACCCCTTGCACACCACGATCAAACATGATTGCGGTGTACCGGGGGTTAAAGGGAAGCATCGGCAGGGAGGGGGCTCCCTCCGTGCTTCCCTGAGCACATTGCACATTGCGCTGCTGTGGGGGGCTCTTTCCCTGCAGGCCCCCGGATCCAAGATGGCGACGGGGACATTCGGGGGCTTGCAGGGTGCTGGCTTCCTCAGTGGCTGCAAAGTGCAGGCATGAGGAAGCCTTCTGCAGTGCCTGTGACAGATTGCTGATCTGTCACAGTGATCTGTGATGTGACAGATCAGCGATCTGTCACAGGACAGTGATGTTCCCTCTGGGGCAACCTTATAAAGTTAAAAAAAAAAAGGTGTAAAAATAATTTTAAAAAAATTGCTAAGTAAATTAAAAAAAAAAATATTCCCTAATAAATTCATTTTTTGGAAATAAAAAAAACAACCAATAAAAGTACACATATTTGGTATCGCCACGTCCGTAACGACCTGCCCTATAAAACTGTCCCATTAGTTAACCCCTTTAGCGAACCCCAAAAAATAATGATTTATTATTATACCGCCGAACATAAAGTGCAATAACGCGTGATCAAAAAGACGCATATAAATATCCATGGTACTGCTGAAAACGTCATCTTGTCCCGCAAAAAATGAGCCATGACACAGCATCATCAGAGAAAAAATAAAAAAGTTATAGCTCGCAGAATAAAGTGATGCAAAAATAATTATTTTTTATATAAAATTGTTTTTATTGCATAAAAGCGCCAAAACATAAAAAAACATAAATGAGGTATCGCTGTAACCGTACTGACCCAAAGAATAAATCCGCTTTATCAATTTTACCGCACGTGAAACGGTGTAAATGCACCCCCCCAAAAGAAATTCATGAAACGCTGGTTTTTGTTCATTCTGCGTCACAAAAATCGGGATAAAAAGCGATCAAAAAAGTCACATGCCGGAACATGATACCAATAAAAACGACAACTCGTCCCGCCAAAAATAAGACCTCACATGACTCAGTGGGTCAAAATACGGAAAAATTATAGCTCTCAATATGTGGTGATGCAAAAACTATTTTTACAATAAAAGGCGTCTTTTAGCGTGTGACAGCTGCCAACAATAAAAACCACCATAAATAGTAAATCAAACCCCCCGTTATCACCCCCTTAGTTAGGGAAAAATAATAATCAAAAAAATGTATTTATTTCCATTTTCCCATTAGGGTTATGGCTAGGGCTAGGGTTGGGGCTAGGGTTAGGGCTAGGGTTAGGGCTGTGATTAGGGTTAGGGGTGTGTTGGGGTTAGGGTTGGAGTTAGAATTGGGGGGTTTCCACTGTTTGGGCACATCAGGTGCTCTCCAAACGCAACATGGCGTCTGATCTCAATTCCAGCCAATTCTGCGCTGAAAAAGTCAAATGGTGCTCCTTCCATTCCAAGCTCTGCCATGCGCCCAGACAGTGTTTTGCCACCACATATGGGGTATCAGCCTACTCAGGACTAATTGCAAAACAACTTTTGGGGTCCTATTTCTCCTGTTGCCCTTAGGAAAATAAAAAATTGGGGGCAAAAATATCATTTTTGTGGGAAAAAATATGATTTTTATATTTTCACGCCCGGACATTATAAACTTCTGTGAAGCTCTTGGGGGTTCAAAGTGCTCACCACACATCTAGATAAGTTCCGTGGGGGGTCTAGTTTCCAAAATGGGGTCACTTGTGGGGAGTTTCCACTGTTTAGGTACATTAGGGGCTCTCGAAAGGCAACATGACACCCGCAGACCATTCCATCAAAGTCTGCATTCCAAAACATCACTACTTCCCTTCCGAGTCCCGACGTGTGAACATACAGTAGTTTTCTCCCACATATGGGGTATCAGGGTACTCAGGACAAATTGGATAACAACTTTTGGGGTTCATTTTCTCCTGGTATCCTTGGGAAAATAAAAAAATGGGGACTAAATGATCATGTTTGTGGAAAAAATACGATTTATTTATTTTCATGCCCGGGCGTTATAAACTTCTGTTACGCCCTTGTGGGTTCAAAGTTCTCACCACATATCTAGATAAGTTCTTTGGGGGGTCTAGTTTCCAAAATGGGGTCACTTGTGGGGGGATTCCACTGTTTTGGTACATCAGGGGCTTTCCAAACGCGACATGGTGTCCGATCTCAATTCCAGCCAAAAAAGTCAAATGGCGCTGCTTCCCTTCCGAGCTCTGCCATGCGCCCAAATAGTCGTTTACACCCACATATGGGGTATCAGCGTAGTCAGGACAAATTGCACAATAACTGTTAGGGTCCTGTTACCCTTGGAAAAATAAAAATTGGGGGTGAAAAGATCATTTTTGTGGAAATAATATGATTTTTTAATTGTACCTCTGTACGTTATAAACTTCTGTGAAGCCCTTGTGGGTTCAAAGTTCTCACCACATATCTAGATAAGTTCCTTGGGGGGTCTAATTTCCAAAATGGGGTCACTTGTGCGGGGTTTCCACTGTTTAGGTACATCAGGGGCTCTCCAAATGTGACATGGCGTCCAATCAGAATTCCAGCCAATTTTGCATTGAAAAAGTCAAACGGCACTCCTTCCCTTCTGAGTTCTGCCATGCGCCGAAACAGTGGTTCCCCCCCACATATCAGGTATCAGCATACTCAGGACAAATTGCACAATAACTTTTCCAGTCCAATTTCTCATTTTACCCTTGGTAAAATAAAAAAAAGTTGAATCTGGATTATTTTTTTTGTGAAAAAAAGTTAAATGTTCATTTTTTTTTTAAATATTCAAAATATTCCTGTGAAGCACCTGAAGGGTTAATAAACTTCTTGAATGTGGTTTTGAGCACCTTCAGGGGTGCAGTTTTTAGAATGGTGTCACTTTTGGGTATTTTCTATCATATAGACCCCTCAAAGTGGCTTCAAATGTGATGTGGTCCGTAAAAATAAAATGGTGCTGTAAAAATGAGAAAACGCTGGTCAACTTTTAACCCTTATAACTTTCTAACAAAAAATAATTTTGGTTCCAAAATTGTGCTGATGTAAATTAAACATGTGGATAATGTTATTTATTAAGTTTTTTGTGTGCCCTATCTCTGTGATTTAAGGGCATAATAATTCAAAGTTGGAAAATTGCAAAATTTTCAAAATTTTTGCCAAATTTCCATTTTTTTCACAAATAAACGTAAGTTATATGAATGAAATTTTACCACTAACATGAAGTACAATATGTCACGAGAAAACAGTGTCAGAATCACCGGGATCCATAGAAACATTTCAGAGTTATGGCCTCATAAAGGTACAGTGGTCAGAATTGTAAAAATTGGCCTGGTCATGAACGTGCAAACCACCCTTGGGGGTGAAGGGGTTAAACGTTTTAATGTTTTTTCTAATTGGATTCAATAAAAATTATTTATTTTATGGTATATTCTTCCTCATTCTTTTCATTGGTATATATATGTTGGGAGTGCCATTTTCCTAGGCCTTTCTTTATGGGTTTATTCTATATATCACATAGCAGATGCTGAGAAAGGTGTATACAGTATACATTATATAGGAGTCACTGTGGCTGGTGCATATACATCACATAGGATACACTGTGGCCAGAGCATACATATCACTTAGGAAACACTGGGGCTGGAACATATGCATCACATCAGACACACTGTGTCATGTTGTGACAGTAGAAAAGTCAGGGAAGAGGGACCCTATTCTGTCCCTAATCTAGGGAAGCCCTAGTCTTTCCTTAACCCCGTGGCTACTCCTGAAGATGGAGATGCCCAGTTCTCATACCTCTCTGTGCTGCTATGAAAACCTACACAGCTCCCATCCTCCCCCATCACAGGTGTATCATGTCCTGATTAGAGATGAGCGAACTTGTCTGGAAAACATTTGCCAATCTCAAATTCGGCATGAACATTGCACATTCGGATTTGTGTTGGGATTCTGAAGCATTTTCGTCAAAATTGGCAAAATTCTGTTTGGTAAATTATCAAGGTTCCACCAATGCTTTTGTTAGTACATTGATTAGGATAGTGGTGCTCTATGATAAGCGGGGGGAAAGTGTTTGATGAGGGGAGGGGTTGTAGAGAGGTCAGAGAAATGGCGGACTGTCATTCTTTTGTTTAATTAGCTTAATGTGTGGAGTCTCTGGCAGCCAATCAGATTGTCTATAAAATGATAGTGGTCTCACATTCGAAGCAGTAGTGGATGGTGAGGTATGGAGTCTGAAAGTCAAAAGTTCAAAACATTGTTACCCTTTTGCTCATCAGTATATGTGTTTACATTAGGTTCATCACTAAGTGGATGTGTATAATACATATAATATGTTACTTGTGCAGCTTCATATATTGGCTTTTTTTTTTAACGGAATCTGTCTCCTGGTTTTTGCTACCCCATTTGAGAGCAGCAAGATGTAGCGGTGAGTCTCTGATTTTAGTGATGTATCATTTACTGGCCTGCTTGCTTCAGTTTTTATTAAATAACTGCTTTCTCCACTGCCGATTTACCAGTTGTCTTAACGTCTACACCTCTGTAGATGGGTAGAAAGCTGCCAGTTAGTGGTGGGGTGGGGTTACACAAAGCAGGAGGTCTACATTACAAGAGAAAACTAGTCCTCCTTGGATATAATCAGGGTTTTCCCTAATTTTATCAAAAATGCAGCAAGCAGCCTAGTAACTGACACATAGCTGGGATCAGGGTTTCTGTCTCCACATTATTCTGCTTTCAGGTGAGGTGGCAAAAGCCTAGTGTCAATTTCCCTTTAATATCTATTTGCATATTACCTGTAAAAATATCACAAATTATTTTACTGCAGATAACAAAGTATATTTAGCCAGATAACCATACTGTCTTAGATTTTATTTTTCACATTGTGTTATTAACGTCGCTTTTTGGCACTCTGGGGGTTAAACTTAGCTGCTTCAAGTTTTCTAAAAGCCAAAATTCAGTGTTTAAAGCCAGCCATCAGTGCCGGAGCAGCAGACCACAAATAATGTATCCATCTATCGACAGAAAGGGCAATGAACACCAAGGTTATAGGTGAGCAGCTTACTGATTCGGAGAACTCTGCCTGCAGAATTTCTATCACCGTTGCTACCATTTTACCTACTAGTTTGTGACATCTTAAACCTCAGTATTTAGCTCTGTGGTACCTGGAGCTGCAGACAATAACCAATAGGTGAGGACACCCACTAAATCAGCCTTATCTTGGGAGAGGTCAGAGAAATCTTACTGTATAGTGGCATGCATTGTAATCCTGCGGCTTCTCCAGCACTGTATGTAGGTCGGGGAAGTGAACAATAAACTCTCCATCCTCCAGCTGTGCACATGAGATACTACACTTGACAGCACTAAAGATTGATGCTTTTTGCAGCTGCTTTTTACAATCTAATTTAAGGTGGTTTAGAGAGGAATCTAATAATTCTCCTATCCATTACACTCCACCCGTGCCCCTTCTTGTCTTTCTTGAAAGATGTGTTATGAAATACCACTCACATCCTCCGAGACAGTGATAGGTCAGATCATCACTTGATAGTATGCAGTAGGAGAGTTCTTTCCGGAATCTTTCAACACCTCAAATTGGACCAAAACTTCACCTATATGTACTGGCATGGCTGTAAGCACACTGGCTCATTATATACTATGGGCTGGTTACATGGTTTTTATCTTAGCTTACCAATAGTCCCCATAAAAAAGAGATATGTCCTACTTGGGGCCAATTTGAGGACCAAACTTTCCCATTGGATCAGTCAAAAATACAGACAGCGCACTGATACAATGTGTGTGGAATCTGCCATCCTAATTTCACTGATTACATGGAAAAGCTTGAGAAACCTTCTTAAATTCTGCATGTATGGGTGAGAAAAGCTGCTGAAACAATGATGGTAAAAAGTAACAAATAAGAAAAATGGAGGAAAATGTAATCCCCCACCCAGGAGTAAAGTTTGAGTTTGGCCTTCATGCCAGTTGAAAATTAAATTTTGTATATCATCTGTTATATTCCTCAAGACGGCAATGAAGTACCATTCATATTAACTCCTTAATTATCCATGACATACATAGCCGGAATCTGCCTTTAACTTCAGTGACCAGAGCTTGTCCCAGTTGCTGCAGTTTAACCCCTTCATGACATGACCATTTTCCGTTTTTATTTCATGGTTCGGAACCATGAGTAAGACCGTCTAGGTCGAAACGCGTTGGTTGGAGACCACCAGAGACCCCATCTGCCTGTATGTCCTTATTCATACTTTTTTCTTGTCCGATTTTAAGAATTTATAATAAATGATGAATTTTTAACTGAAGTCCAGCGCTGGAGATTTTATCCTACATAATGTACTAGAGAACAGGAAAAAAATTGCAGTGAAATTGCCAAAAAAAATGCAATTTCACATTTTTTTTACTTGCTATGTTCATTAGGTGATGATATGCTTCCCCAGGTAAGCAAACTTGCAGAGATAGCAGACATGTATAGTTTTTATTATTTAAATGGCAAAAAAAATTTGGAAATTTGTAAAAAAAAAATTGTTTTTGTCGACCCATAAAGTTTTTAATTATTGAAATACAGTATGTGGCTGTGTGATGGCTTACTAATTGTGCCCTGAGCTGACGTTTTTACAGATGCCATTTTTGGGAAGATATGATGTTTTGATGATCACCTTTTATTGCATTTTATTGCAATGTTGCAGCAGTCAAAAAACGTAATTGTGACTTTTTGATTTTGCATTTGATTTTCATTTTTTTGCTCTTTTGACCATTTCTAATTTTCTGAAATTAAATACAAAATTTAGTGCTTGGAAATTTGAAGACTTGTCAGTAGTTTATAAAATAAAAGAGCAATTTACATTTTACGCAAAAATATACCTATAAAGAGAAAAATCAGACAAACTGACAATTTTGCAGTGGTCTCTTAATTTTTTTGCCAGAGCTGTATATATGATCAAGTTCAGATAATATATTAACTCATCCAGGGAGTTGTGGGTAGGAAGTCTCAGGTATTGCAGAGCAGCAACAGCTTATGTGTTCAACAAATGCAGGTGGGAGCAAACATGAGTAGCTGGAAGCAGAAGGAATGCTGGAAACAGGTGTATGCAGCAGAAACTCTGAGAGCGAATAAGCAGGATATCCACACAGGTACACAGGAGCAGGTAGGAAACCAGGAAACCTCAAGGACCAGGAGCAGGACACAGACAGAATACTCTAGAACAGACCAAAGTCTGAGGTGGAGTTATAATACAGGAAGATACGGGGCACATAAGACAAAAGACACCTTCTTGAAAGAGGGCAGAAATGCCCAAAAGGTAAACAACAAAGTTCAGAATCCTGACAACAACCTTTAGAGAGCTTTTTCCAAGACACAGCTCGCATTGCAGCTGTAGACTTCCAACCTCCGGCACGTCAATTCATCAACACCAAAAAATTAGCAGCAGCAGCAGCAGTGGTGGAAGTGGAAGAAGAGATTTCTGTGAGTCCTTTGACACTTTTTTAGACCACCTCATGCACCTGTACAACAGAGTCCAAATCTTACACCTGGTGAACGAATGGAGAGGATGGTGCAGGAGTATCTAGAACTAAATATCAATACCATCATGGAGGGTTTGGACCCTTTCACATTTTGGTCTTCCAAAGTTGATGAGTGGCCTGAGCTCGCCTCACATGCCTTGGCGGTTTTATCGTGCCTGGCAGCCAGCGTTCTCTCAGAATGTGTCTTCAGCGCTGCTGGTGGTGTCCTGATGGATAAGTGAAGCCAGCAGTCCCCTGAAATTGTAGACCGCCTAACTTTCATTAAGATAAAAGTCATGGATCTCCAAGGACTTTTGCACCTCAATCTCAGACTGTACAGATGAGGTAATATTGCATTTTTTAGTGTGATGCATTAAAGTCACGTAACTGCACTCTGTGATATCTTTAGTGTGGCTTCTGTGCCTGATATGGCTACTGCTGCTGCTACTGATGTTAACACAAATTTGTGGAAATGTGAACAGTCATGTTTGGTCTACATCTGCTGGGTTAGCTGTAGTGGAAGACGTCTCTGTCCCAATTATACTATTTCTATTCTCGTGACAGTTGTTCCACTTCTGTGGTGTCAGGCCTTCATTTTTTAAAATGTGAACACTCCTGGTTGAGTGTCCATCTGCTGGATTGGGTTTAGTGGAAGACCTATTGGTCCCTATTACACTGTTTCCAATCTCATAAAACTGATGCCACTTCTGTGGTGGACCTGTCAGTCCCTATTATAATATCTATACTGTGGTGAAATTGATGCCACTTTTGTGGTGTCTGCCAGTTATTTTTGGAAATGTGAACACTCCTTGTTGGATGTTCATTAATTGGATTGGGTGTAGTGAAAGAACTGTCAGTCTCTATTATACAATTTCTACTGTGGTGAAATTGATGCCACTTTAGTGGTGTCTGCCAATAATTTTTGGAAATGTGAACACTCCTGGTTGGGTGTCCATCTGCTGTAATGGGTGAAGTGAAAGACATATCAGTCCCTATTATACTATTTCTACTGTGGAGAAATTGATGCTACTTCTGTGGTGCAAGGCCCTAATTTCTTTAAATGTACACACTCCTTGTTGGATGTCCATCTGCTGTATTGGGTTTAGTGGAAAAACTGTAGGTCCCTATTATACTATTTCTACTGTGGTGAAATTGTTGCCACTTTAGTGGTGTCTGCCAATAATTTTTGGAAATTTGAACACTCCTGGTTGGGTGTCCACATGCTGTATTGGGTGTAATGAAAGACCTGTCTGTCCTTATTATACTATTTCTACTGTGGTGAAATTGATGCCACTTTGGTGGTGTCTGCCAATATTTTTTGTAAATGTGAACACTCCTGATTGCGTCTCCTTCATGCATGTTTCCTATAGCAGTAGGCCTCCAAGACCGTCAGGCCTCCACTTCCTTGGGCTCAAATATCCGTGTTACTATCCTTAAATATTTGTGACAATGGTAGTCTACAAAACTGATATTTGTGCCACCTGAGTGTGGCTCAGCATGAAGCAGGTAAAGGTGTTGCATGGGGTATCAGGGCTCCCAGTAAAGGTGTCCTACACCGATCCCTCATCCACCTCATCTTACTATGACATTTAATTGAAAGCTGTAAATGCTGTCCCAGACCCCGATACCTCATATATGGCTGATTGCTGCAGTGCCATGCTAAAATTTGTAATGTGGGTGAATTGAGGCCACTTTCCTGGTGTCTGTCCCTTATTTGATGTGTTTTGGCAGCATTTGAGGCCGTTATAAGGTGTTGTGCAAGTGCTTGTTTTTGCCTCCCATTGACGTGAATGGTGTTCAGTTTTGTTTGGCGAATATTCAATGAATTAATCGGTAAATATTGCAAATTTGGTGAATGTAATACAAACCGAACATTGAAATATTCACTCATCTCTTCTAGAGATGGGCGAAACCAAATAGTAAAATTCGTTATCCGTACCAAACACCTACTGTTTGGGTACGTACACTGAACACGAACTCTGAACATGGACTTCACCAGAAAGTTCGTGTTAAATGTTCAGGTTCGGCCCCCGAACACCGGATGTTTGTTGCACTATCATGTACATGACAGCGTGGCAAACACCACTTCTGATGAGCGGTAAAATCATCACCACTAGAGTTGAGCGAAACGGGTCGAAAAAATTCAAAAGTCGCCGACTTTTGGCAAAGTCGGGTTTCATGAAACGAAACCCGACCCTAGGATGAGGTCGGCCACGAGGTCGGCGACTTACGCGCCAAAGTCGCGTTTCAAAAGTTTGTTTTGCGCTCTTTTTCAGCCAATCAGGATCCACGGACACTGTGGGCAACGTGATGACATAGGCATGGGTCACCACCATCTTTCAGAAGGGCATGCAAGTGATTGGCTTGCTTTGGTGGGCGTCACAGGGGGTATAAAAGGGCGTGCACGCCGACCGCCATCTTACTTCTACCGATCTTAGTATAGGGAGAGGTTGCTGCTGATTCTGTAGGGAGAGCGTTAGGCAGGGAAGAAGACAAAAAAACTGCTTCTGCTGCTAGCGATTTGGCCTGCACAACACACAAGTCACTGTGTGTGCAGTGCAAGGGGAGGCTATATTGTGGTGTATCAGTGGTGTTGGTTGTTGGGCTGCCTTTTAAGGCTTCCTGACACGCTGGCATTGCTGTTTACACACTGCTCCGCAAACTGCTTTTTTAAAAGCAATCCAATCTCCCTTATCCTCTCGTCACTTTGGTCACAGGCAGCTGTGCCATCGAGCGTGTCACATAGCGCTCAGATATCAGTGGGCCGCACACAATCCACAAGTGTCCACTGTTCACAAGTGTACGCAGAGATTCAAAATCTACATTATCATCTCGTCACTTTGGTCACAGGCAGCTGTGCCATCGAGCGTGTCACATAGAGCTCAGATATCAGTGGGCCGCACACAATCCACAAGTGTCCAGTGTCCAAAAGTGTACGCAGAGATTAAAAATCTCCATTATCCTCTCGTCACTTTGGTCACAGGCAGCTGTGCCATCGAGCGTGTCACATAGCGCTCAGATATCAGTGGGCCGCACACAATCCACAAGTGTCCAGTGTCCAAAAGTGTACGCAGAGATTCAAAATCTCCATTATCCTCTCGTCACTTTGGTCACAGGCAGCTGTGCCATCGAGCGTGTCACATAGCGCTCAGATATCAGTGGGCTGCACACAATCCACAAGTGTCCAGTGTCCAAAAGTGTACGCAGAGATTCAAAATCTCCATTATCCTCTCGTCACTTTGGTCACAGGCAGCTGTGCCATCGAGCGTGTCACATAGCGCTCAGATATCAGTGGGCCGCACACAATCCACAAGTGTCCAGTGTCCAAAAGTGTACGCAGAGATTCAAAATCTCCATTATCCTCTCGTCACTTTGGTCACAGGCAGCTGTGCCATCGAGCGTGTCACATAGCGCTCAGATATCAGTGGGCCACACACAATCCACAAGTGTCCAGTGTCCAAAAGTGTACGCAGAGATTCAAAATCTCCATTATCCTCTCGTCACTTTGGTCACAGGCAGCTGTGCCATCGAGCGTGTCACATAGCGCTCACATATCAGTGGGCCGCACACAATCCACAAGTGTCCAGTGTCCAAAAGTGTACGCAGAGATTCAAAATCTCCATTATCCTCTCGTCACTTTGGTCACAGGCAGCTGTGCCATCGAGCGTGTCACATAGCGCTCAGATATCAGTGGGCCGCACACAATCCACAAGTGTCCAGTGTCCAAAAGTGTACGCAGAGATTCAAAATCTCCATTATCCTCTCGTCACTTTGGTCACAGGCAGCTGTGCCATCGAGCGTGTCACATAGCGCTCAGATATCAGTGGGCCGCACACAATCCACAAGTGTCCACTGTCCACAAGTGTACGCAGAGATTCAAAATCTCCATTATCCTCTCGTCACTTTGGTCACAGGCAGCTGTGCCATCGAGCGTGTCACATAGCACTCAGATATCAGTGGGCCGCACACAATCCACAAGTGTCCACTGTCCACAAGTGTACGCAGAGATTCAAAATCTCCATTATCCTCTCGTCACTTTGGTCACAGGCAGCTGTGCCATCGAGCGTGTCACATAGCGCTCAGATATCAGTGGGCCGCACACAATCCACAAGTGTCCACTGTCCACAAGTGTACGCAGAGATTCAAAATCTCCATTATCCTCTCGTCACTTTGGTCACAGGCAGCTGTGCCATCGAGCGTGTCACATAGCGCTCAGATATCAGTGGGCCGCACACAATCCACAAGTGTCCACTGTCCAAAAGTGTACGCAGAGATTCAAAATCTCCATTATCCTCTCGTCACTTTGGTCACAGGCAGCTGTGCCATCGAGCGTGTCACATAGCACTCAGATATCAGTGGGCCGCACACAATCCACAAGTGTCCAGTGTCCAAAAGTGTACGCAGAGATTCAAAATCTCCATTATCCTCTCGTCACTTTGGTCACAGGCAGCTGTGCCATCGAGCGTATCACATAGCGCTCAGATATCAGTGGGCCGCACACAATCCACAAGTGTCCAGTGTCCAAAAGTGTACGCAGAGATTCAAAATCTCCATTATCCTCTCGTCACTTTGGTCACAGGCAGCTGTGCCATCGAGCGTGTCACATAGCGCTCAGATATCAGTTGGCCGCACACAATCCACAAGTGTCCAGAGTCCAAAACTGTACGCAGAGATTCAAAATCTCCATTATCCTCTCGTCACTTTGGTCACAGGCAGCTGTGCCATCGAGCGTGTCACATAGCGCTCAGATATCAGTGGGCCGCACACAATCCACAAGTGTCCACTGTCCACAAGTGTACGCAGAGATTCAAAATCTCCATTATCCTCTCGTCACTTTGGTCACAGGCAGCTGTGCCATCGAGCGTGTCACATAGCGCTCAGATATCAGTGGGCCGCACACAATCCACAAGTGCCCACTGTCCACAAGTGTACGCAGAGATTCAAAATCTCCATTATCCTCTCGTCACTTTGGTCACAGGCAGCTGTGCCATCGAGCGTGTCACATAGCGCTCAGATATCAGTGGGCCGCACACAATCCACAAGTGTCCACTGTCCACAAGTGTACGCAGAGATTCAAAATCTCCATTATCCTCTCGTCACTTTGGTCACAGGCAGCTGTGCCATCGAGCGTGTCACATAGCGCTCAGATATCAGTGGGCCGCACACAATCCACAAGTGTCCACTGTCCAAAAGTGTACGCAGAGATTCAAAATCTCCATTATCCTCTCGTCACTTTGGTCACAGGCAGCTGTGCCATCGAGCGTGTCACATAGCGCTCAGATATCAGTGGGCCGCACACAATCCACAAGTGTCCACTGTCCACAAGTGTACGCAGAGATTCAAAATCTCCATTATCCTCTCGTCACTTTGGTCACAGGCAGCTGTGCCATCGAGCGTGTCACATAGCGCTCAGATATCAGTTGGCCGCACACAATCCACAAGTGTCCAGAGTCCAAAACTGTACGCAGAGATTCAAAATCTCCATTATCCTCTCGTCACTTTGGTCACAGGCAGCTGTGCCATCGAGCGTGTCACATAGCGCTCAGATATCAGTGGGCCGCACACAATCCACAAGTGTCCACTGTCCACAAGTGTACGCAGAGATTCAAAATCTCCATTATCCTCTCGTCACTTTGGTCACAGGCAGCTGTGCCATCGAGCGTGTCACATAGCGCTCAGATATCAGTGGGCCGCACACAATCCACAAGTGCCCACTGTCCACAAGTGTACGCAGAGATTCAAAATCTCCATTATCCTCTCGTCACTTTGGTCACAGGCAGCTGTGCCATCGAGCGTGTCACATAGCGCTCAGATATCAGTGGGCCGCACACAATCCACAAGTGTCCACTGTCCACAAGTGTACGCAGAGATTCAAAATCTCCATTATCCTCTCGTCACTTTGGTCACAGGCAGCTGTGCCATCGAGCGTGTCACATAGCGCTCAGATATCAGTGGGCCGCACACAATCCACAAGTGTCCACTGTCCAAAAGTGTACGCAGAGATTCAAAATCTCCATTATCCTCTCGTCACTTTGGTCACAGGCAGCTGTGCCATCGAGCGTGTCACATAGCGCTCAGATATCAGTGGGCCGCACACAATCCACAAGTGTCCAGTGTCTAAAAGTGTACGCAGAGATTCAAAATCTCCATTATCCTCTCGTCACTTTGGTCACAGGCAGCTGTGCCATCGAGCGTGTCACATAGCGCTCAGATATCAGTGGGCCGCACACAATCCACAAGTGTCCACTGTCCACAAGTGTACGCAGAGATTCAAAATCTCCATTATCCTCTCGTCACTTTGGTCACAGGCAGCTGTGCCATCGAGCGTGTCACATAGCGCTCAGATATCAGTGGGCCGCACACAATCCACAAGTGTCCACTGTCCACAAGTGTGTGCAGAAATTCTAAAACTCCCCTGTCCTATAGACACCTTGTACCTTGTTTTACATTACTATATAGTTTGTTGGATTTTGTCTACATTTCTACCAAAAATGAGGAAGGCTGGTGGAAGAGGCCGTGGAATTGGGCGGGGGTTGGCAGCTGGTAATGATGGTGTTGGTGGTGGATCTGATGGTAGTGGCAAGAGCAAAATAGGACCGAATGCAGGAGGTGCTGACCCTGCGTCATCGTCTGGCTACATAAGGACTCGAACGCTTAGTTTTCTAGGAGTTGGCAAACCACTTTTAAAGGCAGAGCATCAGGAAAAAGTTTTGTCTTACATTGCTGACTCAGCCTCCAGCTCTAACGCCTCCTCTTCTTCAGTTGTAAAAAGTAAAAGCACTGAGTCGTCATTGGAGGCTCATGTTCATGAACCACACCTTTCCTTGTGTCCTTCACCCCAACCAAGATTGAAGGATGACGCAGGCCATACTACTGATTACTCCATGGAGCTGTTTTCACATACCATGCCTGGATTATCAAGTCAAATGGTGAATTACCCAGGCCAAGATGAATCTGACATGGAGTGCACTGATGCACAGCCGCTGATGGATGATTCTGCTGGTACATTCACTCAGAGCACTACATTGTCCTTGCAGTGTACAGAGCCAGATTTTGACCCTGATGAGACTCAGGTGCCCCTTCCCACACACTATACCACCATACACGGTGACACAGAGAAAGGTGCACATGACATAGAAGAGGAGGTGATGGATGACCCAGTTTTTGACCCAGATTGGCATCCATTGGGGGAAGAGGGTGCTGCTTCCAATAGCTCAGATGAGGAGCATCCACAGCAGACATCGGCATCGCAACAGCTGTTATCTGGCAGGCCCGGAGCACTCCAAAGACAGGTTCCAAACATCAAAAGAGTTGCTGGACAGCTTGTCCAGAGGGTCAAAAGATCACATCGTGCTAGGCCGCAAAATGTCTGCCAAAGTAGGAAGAGTGCAGTGTGGCACTTTTTTGAACAAAATCCTCATGATCAGGCCAAGGTTATCTGTAAGAAGTGCGCAAAGACCTTTAGCCGAGGGAAAAATCTGAAAAATTTGAATACCAGTTGCATGCTTAGACATTTAACCAGCATGCACTTGCAAGCGTGGACACAACACCAAACCTCAAGTGCCACATGTGCAACTGATCACAACGAAGGTAGTCAGCAACGCTACATTGTTTCCCCCACTGTAAGCCCACCGGTTAGCACAGCAGCAAATGTTGAGGTGTCGTTGCAAGGCCACAGCAGTCAGGGAATCCCACTGTTATATCAATGAAAGACTGATTCTAGGCCATCAGAAAGAACACCAACTCCATCACCATCATCAACCCTCTCTCAGTCTGCCCTGTCCACCGCTACTTCCACCATATGCAGCTCTCAAGTCCAGCTCACCCTCCCAGACACTATGAGTAGGTCAAGAAAGTACTCAGTCTCTCATCCGCGTACACTGGGTTTGAACGCCCACATTGCCAAACTAATCTCGTTTGAGATGATGCCCTTTCGGTTGGTGGAAAGCACAGCTTTCCGCGAACTCATGGCCTATGCAGTACCACGCTATGACCTACCCAGTCGCCACTTCTTCTCTCGCAAAGCCATCCCAGCCCTCCACCATCATGTGAAAGACCGCATTGTCCATGCACTCAAACAGTCAGTGAGCGGAAAGGTGCACCTCACAACTGATGCATGGTCCAGTCGGCATGGCCAGGGCCGTTACGTGTCCATCACTGCGCACTGGGTTAATGTGGTGGATGCAGGGTCCACAGGGGACAGCGGTGGTGGGACAGTGCTGCCTAGCCCTCGGTATAGGAAACAGTTGGCTGTAGGCGTTCGACCCTCCTCCTCCTCCTCCTCCTCCAGAAGCGACAGCTCGTCCACAGAGCGCAGTCGTACGAGCACTCCATCTGCAGCTGCCACTGTTGCACACGATGTGTCCCCCTATCGAGCAGCTAGTGGAAAGCGTCAGCAGGCTGTGTTGCAGATGATGTGTTTGGGCGACAGACACACCGCCGAGGTGCTGGCCGAGTACTTGAAGCGACAAACTGAGTCATGGCTGGGCAGTGTACATCTTGAGGCAGGCAAGGTAGTTAGTGATAATGGCCGTAATTTTGTGGCAGCCATAGCCCTTTCAAAACTCAGCCACATACCTTGCTTGGCTCACACCTTGAACCTGGTGGTGCAGTGCTTCCTCAAAAATTATCCGGAGTTAACATCCCTGCTCCAGAAGGTGCGAAGACTGTGCGCGCACATCCGCCGGTCGCCTGTACACTCCGTTCGTATGCAGAAGCTGCAGCGATTGCTCCACCTTCCCAACCACCGCCTCATTATCGACATTGCAACAAGGTGGAACTCCACCCTGCACATGGTGGAGCGGCTGTGCGAGCAGAGGCAGGCCATAATGCATTTGTGGGAGGATACACGGCCAGGCACTTTGAGAGAAAGACATGGAGTTGACAGGCGTGCAGTGGTGGAAGCTGAAAGACCTTTGTAAAGTCCTTCAGTGTTTTGAGGAATGCACACGGCTGGTAAGCGCAGACGACGCCATCCTAAGCATGAGCATCCCACTTATGCGTCTGCTCATGCAAACTTTGACGCACCTTAAGGAGCAGGCGTCTGCAGCCAATGTTGATGAGGAGGAAGAGGAGGAGGGAATCCTTGATGACATTCAGCCATTGTCTGCTCAGGGACCTCTCCTGGACGAGGTGGAGGAAGAAGAGGAGGAGGAGGATGATGGGGATGATTACTTAGGGGAGGAGGATGCATCTCGTGGGGCAAGTGAAAATGTTGGCATGGCAAGGTCTGGTACAGGGTTTGTGCGTGACTGGAGGGATGTGGATTTGCCAGAAAGTGCTCCTCCACCCAGCACTCGCAGTGCATCATTGACACCGGGAACATTGGCCCACATGTCAGATTATGCCTTGCGGATCCTAAAAAGGGACCCCCGCATTGCCAAAATGATGAACGATGACGACTACTGGTTGGCCAGCATCCTGGATCCACGCTATAAAGGCAAATTACAAAACATCATGCCACAGGAGAACCTTGACCTAATATTGGCTAATAAACAAGCAACTCTGGTAAATCGGTTGCTTGAGGCATTCCCAGCACACAGCAGCGGTGATGGTTCTCACACGAGCCGTACGGGCCGGGGGCAGCTTGGCAGAGGTGTTCGTGGTGCACACAGCAGAAGTGGCTTTGGAGACAGGGGTTTCATGACAATGTTGTGGACTTATTTTTCAAATACCGCTCACACAACTGGTAATACTGCATCGATGGAAAGTGACAGGAGACAGCAGTTGTCAACTATGGTTACAAACTACTTTTCCTCCCATATCGATGTTCTCCCACACAGGTCATTCCCCTTTGACTATTGGGCCGCTAAACTGGACACCTGGCCTGAATTGGCCCAATATGCCTTACAGGAGCTCGCTTGCCCAGCTGCAAGTGTGCTATCGGAAAGAGTCTTCAGTGCAGCTGGATCAATCCTGACAGAAAAAAGGACCCGTCTGTCAACCCAAAATGTGGATAATCTAACCTTCATTAAAATGAACCACGCATGGGTTTCCAAGGATTTTGTCCCACCTTCCCCTGATGACACATAGGGTGACAGAAAAATGGCTTGCTTTGGTCCACCTCTTCCTGGTACTTCACCTATTTCGCCTTTTGCATCAGTTGAATGTCCAACATCAACATATGCCACTTTCTAAAACTCCCTAACTGTGCTGCCTCCCCCCCCATGACCGGGGTCACCACCTAGCGCACGACACCGTGCGAGTGCCGTTGCCCTGGACAGGTGGGTAGGCCGACTCTTGGGCGCGGGCACTGGCACAGGGTCCCTCATAGTGCAATCAAGTGTCTCTGACGGTGGTGGTGCACACCCGCCGTCAGACACACTGCTGTACTATGAGGGGCCCAGTGCCAGTACCGACACCCACGAGTGGGCCCCCCTTGCTTGGCCAGGGCCCCAGCATTTGCAATCTTTACCTCTCCCTGCTCCTCCGCTGTGTAATCTGGGCCGTCAAATCCATATTGTGCCTGACACCGTCTGAGCCTGCCTCCTGAGACATATATTTTGAATGTGTACGCTATCCATACATGTTATCCGGGGATACGGTACCCTTTCTAACCTTTGTGCAATGACGTGCAATCCATACTCGGCCTAACACCGTCTGAGCCTGCCTCATGCTGTATAGACATATATTTTGAATGTGTACGCTATCCATACATGTTATCCGGGGATACGGTACCCCTTCTAACCTTTGTGCAATGACGTGCAATCCATACTGGGCCTAACACCGTCTGAGCCTGCCTCATGCTGTATAGACATATATTTTGAATGTGTACGCTATCCATACATGTTATCCGGGGATACGGTACCCCTTCTAACCTTTGTGCAATGACGTGCAATCCATACTGGGCCTAACACCGTCTGAGCCTGCCTCATGCTGTATAGACATATATTTTGAATGTGTACGCTATCCATACATGTTATCCGGGGATACGGTACCCTTTCTAACCTTTGTGCAATCACGTGCAATCCATACTGGGTGTGAGAACGGCTGGCGAGCTGTTAAGCAAGCTACAGCACCTGTCCAGACAAGTACAGGGATTCCCTAGTGAGGAGACTTATTTGATTGTTTTCTATGTTGGGACAGCAATTTTTGGGGAGCACTATACTCTGGAGAATGATAGATGGGGCCCACCATACACTGGAACATTCCAAAGGTGGACATCAGACACTGGAGCAGCATTTACAGGGCCCATTATACACTAGAGCAGTAGAAATGGGGCCCATTATGTTTGGAGCATTATTTGGGCCCATAAGACAGTGGAGCTTCATCCATGGGGACCACCATATACTGTAGCATTATGTGGAGCTCATCATATACTGTTTCAAACATTATATGAGACCAATGATTTTGTATGGAGAAATAGATGGGCCTCGTCATGAGATGTAAAAAGTGAGGTATTTTTCATTGTACTATATCGCTATTTCTCTGCCGTATCGGAGCATGATGAGTTGTGGTATGTGTTAAAGGGGCGCTCTTTCGCCCAGGGCACATGAAAACCTGCAGCCAGCCCTCCCCCCCCACAAATTTAGCCAAATAACCCCCATTTTTCAGTGCGTAACTTGTATTATGAAGTTAATTAAGGTTGACAAGCTTAAGTAAGAAGAATTGATGCTTTTGGCATTCAAATGGGCACTGTAGGTGTGTTTCCTGTCCTCCTCTCACTGCCGACTTTTATTCCCCATTGACTTACATTGGGTTTCGTGTTTCGGGACGACCCCGACTTTTCCCTATAATCGGACGATCTTGCTCGACCCGACTTTTGGAAAAGTCGGGTTTCACGAAACGAAACGCGACCCTAAAAAAGCAAAAGTCGCTCAACTCTAATCACCACCAGTCAGACAGCCGCAGTTCTTGCAGAGCCTGCAGCTGTAGCCGGAGGCATAAAATGTACCTCTAGTCACTGGTGTCAGCTGATAGGACTTCTGCTCCCACCAGCTGCTGCCTGCTGCTGCTAATAATAGTGAGAGCATCAGCTAGCACCTGCACTATAAATAAATAATAAAAAAAAACAGTGTGGGTTCCCCTGTATTTTTGATAACCAGCCCGGCTAAACTCACAACTGGGGGCTGCAACCTTCAGTTGTCAGCTTCAGCAAGGTTGGTTATCAAGAACAGAGGGGTCTCCATGCTGTTTTTTTAAATTATTAAAAATAAATTAAAATAAAAGTGTGGGGTCTCCCCAATATTGACAACCAGCATTGCTAAAGCAGGCATCTGGGGGCTGGTATTCTCTAGCTGGTAAGGGGCCATGGATATTGGCCTACACAGCCTAAAAATAGCAGCCCACAGCCACTCAAAAAAGGTGCATCTATTAAATGCTCCAATTCTGGCGCTTTGTCTGGCTCTACCCACTTGCCCTGTAGCGGTGGTAATTGGGAATCATATTTGTGGGGATGATGTTACCTCTGTATTTTCTGGTGACATCAAGCCCACGGCTTAGTAATAGCGAGGCAGCTATAAGGCACATATTCATTACTAATCCTATAGTTATATAGTAAATAAACTCACAGTAATTATAAAGTCCTTTATTTGAAATAAAACAAAAAACTTTTCCATTTTTTTAAAATAGCACAGTTATACTCACCTAACACCTAATTCCACTGAATCCCTCGTCTCCTGTAAGAAAACAACAATTTAAAAAAAATATCCCTCACCTGTCCGTTTTTCTGTCACACGCCATAATCCATGTCTGGGGCATAAAAATGTTTTAATCTGGATGGTGCCAGGTGGCATCAACCCCACAAATATGAACCCCACTTGCCACCGCTACATGGCAAGTGGGAAGAGCTGAGCAAAGCACCAGAATTGGCGCGTCTAATAGATGCGCCTTTTCTAAGTGGCTGCGGGCTGCTATTTTTAGTCTGGAGGCCAATATTCATGGCCTCTTACCAACTTGAGGATACCTGTCTCCAGATGTCTGCTTTAGCAAGGCTGGTTGTCAATTATCTATATAATTAAAAAATATGGCGCGGGGAGCCCTCTATTCTTGATAACTAGCCTTGCTAAAGCAGACAGTTATGGGTTGCAGCCCCCAGCTATGAGTTTTGCCTGGCTGTTTATCAAAAATACAGGGGAACCCACAATGTTTTTTTTAAATTATGTATTTACAGCGCAGGTGCCGACTGATGAATACTTCCATCAGCCACTCCTGCTCTCACTTTTATTAGCGGCAGCAGGCTTCCGTTGATGGGAGCAGTAGTCCCATCAGTACTAACAGCTGACACCAGTGACCGGAGGTAAACTTTATGCCATTATCATGATCCAAACCAGGTTTTGAGTCCTGTCTTTCCATGTTATCAGTCTGGTCATTTCAGGGGTTAACTTTTCTCAGCCTTAGTCTGGTTTCAGGTTTGCTATTTAGCTCCCCTGCATCCTACAGGCGGTGTCAGCTACAGTTCTGCCTTCTGCGTGTGTATCTGACTCTGGGATATCCTGATTTTTCTTGCTGTGATCCCTGACATGCCCCGTGTCTGTTTATTCCCTCTGTCTGTCCTGACTTAATTTTTCCCTGTAAGTTTCTTGACTCACTGGTTTTGACTTGGCTTGCATTCGGACCTGCTTCTGTCTTTGTCTTATCCACTTCTGACTGTTGCTGATCCCCTGCCTTGTTTCTGACCTCATGTACTGCTGTGACCTCTGGTACTTCTGCTTCTGACTGGTTCTGACACTGCTCGTCTAACCACTCTTTCGCCACCTGGTGGCGCTTGTGCTGCTGCTCACTGTTGCTACGCTGTGTGTGCAACCTTTCTTCCCTCACCAGCACCCCCTGGTGGAGGTTGCGCTATACTGAACTGCAGTAGCACGACATTATAGCTGACCTGTACATTTAAAGGGGATTTTGCATTTTTTTTCTCTGATCATGGATCTGCTTTGTAACTTGGTAGATCAGGTGTCCAATCTGATCCAAATGATGAAGGATTTGTCAGTGAAACATAGGGCTCTTGCTTCCTCTCACAACCAACTACAGCGGGAGATTGCTCAGACTGTTAAATCTTTTCAGGGTTCCATGACTGAATCAGCTGTTAGGCAATCTAACCCCACTGATGTGTCCTTACACTTTCCTGAACCTACCGTCAAGCTCCCTGATGCTTTCTCTGGAGGGAAGGAGAGGTTTATTGCATTCAGTGAAAGTTGTAAGCTATTTTTTCCCTTAGGCTGGAGTCACACACAACCATTAAAAAAAGGTCCCATTTTAACGGTCCGAAATCGTACAAAGGTATCTTAACCATTGATCTGTTTTTGATGCGATTTTTCTTAATTGGTGCGATTTTAATCGCATGTAAGGATCCATTTGACATCCGTCTGGCGAGATTTTCTCGCAGGGTAGCTTAATGGACATATAATGGAGCCCAATGACAGGTTTCCCCACACAAAGAATGAACAGATCTAGACACATTAAATACATATATATATTTTATACATGTCATAGAGACACATTAGTATATATATTACAAATTCATACAGTTCATCATAGCAGAAACATTTGCCGACTTTTGTATAATTATTCTCCTGCCCGACATGAAATGACACATGGTTTACATATAATTAACCATTTCATTTCATGTTTTTTTTGTTATGTCTATCACATTTAATTAGATGAGGGTTTGTGGTTAAAATTTTGGACTTGTAGGGGTTAATTTAAGGGGTTAATTCGTTGTATTAAATTGCCAGGGACTCCTGCTGACATCACTGAGGCTGCAGGGAGTCCCCGTAATTTCATACAACGAATTAACCCCTTAAATTAACCCCTACAAGTCCAAAATTTTAACCACAAACCTTCATCTAATTAAATGTGATAGACATAACAAAAAAAAATGAAATGAAATGGTTAACTATATGTAAACCATGTGTCATTTCATGTCGGGCAGGAGAATAATTATACAAAAGCCGGCAAATGTTTCTGCGGCTATTCTGCTATGATGAACTGTATGAATTTGTAATATATATATTAATGTGTCTCTAAGACATATATAAAATATATATATATATATATATATATGTGTCTAGATCTATTCATTCTTTATTTAACCGGTCTCTGTGATTTTACTGTATTGGAAGAATTGACGGCTTTTGCTAAAGGACATCAGGTGCGATTTTATCACAAGTCACACATCTAGTCCGTTTTTAGTCCCATTTTTTCTCGCCCCCATAGACTTGTATTGTCGAATCCGATCCGAAAATCGGTGACAATCGCAGCATGCTACGATTGTCTCTGTCCGAGGATCGGATGTGATAAAAAATCGCATGATGGGAGCTGCCCCATAGAATAACATTGGGACGAATGCAATGCGATTTTTTATCGTCCGATTTAATCGCCAGTGTGTCCCCGGCCTTAGACCCAGATTCCTTGTAGATGAGAGTCAACGGGTGGGCATAATTATTTCTTTACTCTGGGAGGGGCCTCTAACCTGAGTTTTTCTTTACCTGCTTCTGCCCCTGACCGTACATCTGTGGACAGGTTCTTTGAGGCTTTAGGACTGATTTATGATGAACCAGACTTTGCAGGGTGGCAGAGGACATGATCATGGGTCTCTCCCAGAGTAAACTCACTGCTGAATGGTATTGTTCTGAGTTTAGACGGTGGTCTACTGTGGTGTCTTGGGATGACTCTGCTTTGAGATGCCATTTCAGGAGAGTACTTTCTGATCATCTCAAGGACATGCTTGCCCTCCATCCGCCACCTTGTTTCCTGGAGGAGGCCATGACCCAGGCCATTCTTAAGGACCAGAAGTTATGGGAGAGAGGAATTATCCAGCATGAGATTCCTGTATTGCCTGCCAATTCTGAGGTGATGCCATTCACGGAGACTATGGAGGTTGGTGCCACCAACTTCAAGGAGAAAGAGAGGAAGCGACGATGTGATGGGAAATTATGTTTTTATTTTGGAGATCTGGGACATTGGAAGAAGGACTGCCCCTCTTGTCCATCGAGTAACAAGCTGCCGAGTCTGGGTTATTGTCAAGGAGGTCACCCAGACTCTCAAGTACCATTTTCATCATTTCAAAAAGTTTTGTTAGAGGTGGAACTGTGTTATGTAGGTGGTTTCGCATTCACTTCAGCTTTTGTGGACTGTGCATCTTCCATGACCTTCATTGACTCTAGTCTGGTGTCCAAATTAAAGTTAGGGACAGTTAGGTTAGAGATTCCCATCCATATCATTGCAATTTATAAGAAATCGCTGGCTAAAAATGTTATTAAGTTTGTCTCTGAGGAGTTCCTCCTCAAGGTGGGTTCCATGCACCAGGAACAAATTTCATGTTATGTTATGAATAATCTTCCTGCGGGACTGGTGTTGGGGTTCCCCTGGTTACAGAGGCATAATCCTTTTATAGACTGAGGATCTCGTGATATTGTTAAATGGGATCCTAATTGTTCCAATGGTTGTCTTTCTGCTGCTTTTATGTCTGCCATTAGTCCAGAGGGCATTCCAGAGTACCTGAAGGACTTTGGGGACGTGTTCTCCGATAAAGAGGCTGAGGTCTTGCCACCACTTCGTACTTATGATTGTACCATTCATGTTATTCCAGGTTGTCTTTTGACATTGTGGGAGCTGCAACTCTCTGCCTGACATTGATGATTTCACCGCTGATCAAAAGCAGTGTTTGCCACACTGTCATGCACATGACAGCATAGCAAACACTAAATGTTTGTGCCCTTCAGTCAAGTAAATGTGGTCCGGGTTCGGCTTCGAGTCCAGGTACTTTCCTGGTATCCGAATCTGAACTTTTTGTAACTGTTTGGCCAAACCTGCTGGTCCCGAAAATCCAGGTATCCACTTATCTCTAATTATAACCATAAAGCTCGTGAGCACATATATGTCAACATGGTAGATTGACCAGAAAATTATAATGGACTAACAGAAAAAATTATTTAATTCTTTATTACAAAAAATAAATACAATAATATTAAAAAAATTATAATAAAAAAATAATGACTCATCCATGTATGAAAGATGCTAACTTCCTGTCATAAGTTCATGCCATTGAGACAGTGATCTGTGACAAAACGAGAAAAAAATAAAAACAATTATAGATGTGCTATAAAAAAACAAAAAACAGAATATACAATTGTCAAAAAAAAACTCCGAAAGATAAGGAGTGAAATCTGAGGCATAGCTTTTAGAGGTTTATTGAACACAGATTACTCACCTGATTGTGTCCAGAAGTGCATTTCCGGACGCAATCAGGTGGGTAATCTGTGCAGGTGCCGAGCGCACAAAAATGCAACATGGTGCATTTGGCTCATGTCGGCGCAGCACCAAAAGGGCGCATGCGCCGGCAAAAACATACCAGTGCACGGCCAGCGTACCCAATGCTAAATAAAGGGTATTCCAGTCCCATGCAGCGTCATGTGCCCATAGGAGGAGCTGACCGGAGGAGGCGCAGCTGGGGGCGGAGCTCAGCGGTGGCCCTGCGCTGTGCCTCATAACGCAAGTCTGAAAGTAGCCTTACCAATCACTTGGTAGGCATGACCATTACTGCTACTCAAAGAGGCACTCAATCCATATTTTGGGTCAAAGTGTATCTGTATGTTTGTTTTATTTCTGTGTGTATTCATATACATTCTTTAGAAAAATATTCAGAATTGAGAGTCCTCAGTGGTTGATACCTTTTAATGGCTAACTGAAAAGATGGTAACACATTGCAAGCTTTCGAGACTACTCAGGTCTCTTCTTCAGGCTAGACTAATACAAAATTTGAAGATTCACATATTTATGCACAATACAACACAGAAAAAATGCAATAGATAAGACAAGTGATATGAAGCAGAACTATCAATATGGGAGAGGGAGAAACATAAATATTGGACCAGTTCATAGATTAGGAGTCCAGATGTTTTATAAATAAATATGTGACTCTTCAGATTTTGTATTAGTCTAGCCTGAAGAAGAGACCTGAGTAGTCTCGAAAGCTTGCAATGTGTTACCATCTTTTCAGTTAGCCATTAAAAGGTATCAACCACTGAGGACACTCAATTCTGAATATTTTTCTATCTACTGGCTGACACGGTGCAAAGATATACATCTTTCCTGTATACATTCTTTAGGGATTGACAGGGATTGAAGGAAAAGTCGTTACTGAGCGGGGTGCAACATCGCAAATTTAGAGTGCCATCCTCCGCTGATAGGCACGCCATCAGATTCTAGGGCCTACCAGAGGGAGATTAAGTTAACTCAATATTTATTGACAGACTGCTTCCCTGATTCCTCGGGTTGTTGTTTTGAACACTTGTTACTGTTTTGAATTTATTGTTAATTATTAATAAGGATATTTTTAGGGGATATTTTTGCTCTTTAGGTTTTTGTCTTTTGGACCCCTTCCTGGCACATTCCATTTGTGGTTCTATGTTATATAAAAGGATCAGGTTTTGAAATTGCATACACATTAGATAGTTGACTGATCAAGCAGAGTTGGGCAACTTGACTTTTATCTATTTCATATGGGGGCCTTTAGCATCTTGTGATGCCTCCCTGACACATTTATCAAGCCATACAATTTCATAATTTAAGAGTGTACATCACTAGAAGCAAGAATATAATGTAACAGTGACTGTATGATTTTGCATGACATATTCTTGTGATCCCATTCTCACTCAATATATTCTTTACATTTCTCAGGTTCTACCTCCACAAGCACAAAGACCATTTAAGCTGATCCCATGAGGGTGAGCACAATAAGTGCAGCAGGAGTGGAAACAAGGTTGTGTCTTTAACAGATCTGTAAAGATGTGATGGTTCTTTGTCTTTAATCAATTTGTTCTGCAGCACTGACTGAACTGTCAGCCCTTCCTAACTCTCTTCTTGTTCAGATGGTTTTACTGACAATCAGGTTTTACTTATGAATGAGGTCTCAAGTTTCAACTCATTTACTGCCTGAGAATCCTTCAGTTAAAGAAACTATGAGAGCTTTGATAGAAAATAAGCAAGTACATTTTAGCCCTATTGCTTCAAGACTTTTAGTGGAAGTCTCTTGTGTTTTAAAACCTGCGTTCTTTCATTCTCTCTTTCCCACTCTCTTTTATGCATCAATAGTTGCTATACAAAAAAGACAGAAAATCAAAAATAAATCAGAATCATCTTACTCTATGTAGGAAAATTTATTAACAATATTGTAAAACCCTGCATTTCATGAGATGGGAAAAAATTGTACAAATTGCTTTAAATTTAATTCAAGTATGGTGTGTGCAGAATAATAAATTTGTCAGCACTCAGCTAAAACTTTAAAAGTTTCTTAATTAATATAGATTTTTTTGTGCCAATAAGATTGCAAACTTTGATAAATTTAGCATAATTTATCACTTATTTTCTAGACTTTTCAAAACTGTCATATACTGTAAAGTGTAAATAAATCCTTAACACAAAAACAGAGGCCAAAATACATTTAGGGGAGGTTTCCCTTCTCCAACATTCATAGTCTGAGTATAGCCCATGATGTCTACATCATGTATGTGTCTTCTAAGCCAAATTCAATAGCCTTATGTACAGTTGTGGCCAAAAGTATTGACACCCCTGCAATTTTGTTAGATAATACTCAGTTTCTTCCTGAAAATGATTGCAATCACAAATTCTTTAGTATTATTATCTTCATTTAATTTGTCTTTAATGAAAAAACACAAATGAGAATGAAGCAAAACGCAAAACATTGATCATTTCACACAAAACTCCAAAAATGGGCGAGACAAAAGTATTGGCACTCTCAGCCTAAAACTTGGTTGCACAACCTTTAGCCAAAATAACTGCGACCAACCGCTTCCGGTAGCCATCAATGAGTTTCTTACAATGTTCTGCTGGAATTTTAGACCATTCTTCTTTGGCAAACTGCTCCAGGTCCTTGATATTAGAAGGGTGCCTTCTCCAAACTGCCATTTTTACATCTCTCCACCGGTGGTCTATGGGATTCAGGTCTGGACTCATTGCTAGCCACCTTAGAAGTCTCCAGTGCTTTCTCTCAAAAAAACATTTTCTAGTGCTTTTTGAAGTGTGTTTTGGGTCATTGTCCTGCTGGAAGATGCATGACCTCTGAGGGAGACCCAGCTTTCTCACACTGGGCCCTACATTATGCAGCAAAATTTGTTGGTAGTCTTCAGACTTCGTAATGCCATGCACATGGTCAAGCAGTCCATTGCCAGAGGCAGCAAAGCAACCCCAAAACATCAGGGAACCTCCGCCATGTTTGACTGTAGGGACCATGTTTTTTTTCTTTAAATGCCTCTTTTTTCTCCTGTAAAGTCTATGTTGATGCCTTTGCCCAAAAAGCTCTTCTTTTGTCTCATCTGACCAGAGAACATTCTTCCAAAATGCTTTAGGCTTTTTCAGGTAAGTTTTGGCAAACTCCAGCCTGGCTTTTTTATGTCTCGGGGTAAGAAGTGGGGTCTTCCTGGGTCTCCTACCATACAGTCCCTTTTCATTCAGACACCGACAGATAGTACGGGTTGACACTGTTGTACCCTCGGACTGCAGGGCAGCTTGAACTTGTTTGGATGTTAGTCGAGGTTCTTTATCCAACATCCGCACAATCTTGCGTTGAAATCTCTTGTCAATTTTTATTTTCCGTCCACATCTAGGGACCTAGCCACAGTGCCATGGGCTTTAAACTTCTTGATGACACTGCGCACGGTAGACACAGGAACATTCAGGTCTTTGGAGATGGACTTGTAGCCTTGAGATTGCTTATGCTTCCTCACAATTTGGTTTCTCAAGTCCTCAGACAGTTCTTTGGTCTTTCTTTTCTCCATGCTCAATGTGGTACACACAAGGACACAGGACAGAGGTTTAGTCAACTTTAATCCATGTCAACTGGCTGCAAGTGTGATTTAGTTATTGCCAACGCTTGTTAGGTGCCACAGGTAAGTTACAGGTGCTGTTAATTACACAAATTAGAGAAGCATCACATAATTTTTCGAGCAGTGCCAATACTTTTGTCCACCCTCTTTTTTATGTTTGGTGTGGAATTATATCCAATTTGGCTTTAGGACAATTCTTTTTGTGTTTTTTCATTTAAGACAAATTAAATTAAGATTATAATAACAAAGAATTTGTGTTTGCAATAATTTTCAGGAAGAAACTGAGTATTATCTGACAAAATTGCAGGGATGTCAATACTTTTGGCCACAACTGTATGTCATAAAGCTGTTGATTTTGGGTCTCCTGATGCTGGACAGTCAGCCACCCTGTTTCCTAATCTGTAATGAAATCTGCTGCAACAAGAACAACACCTATTTATGCAGATTCTGGTGCAGATGTTTTTATGCAGCAATGCTGCTGATTAGTGATGAGGGATCGTACTTGGATAAGGTGTTATCCGAGCATGTTCATGTGTTAACCGAGTGTGTTCGGCGTGCTCGAAAAATTTATTTGCGTACCCAAGGCTATGGTAGATAGACTCACTCACTCGACTGCATAAAGAAGTAGTCACAGGAACACTTTCCGTTTAAGTTTTCAATTGGTTTATTAAAAACCTACTGCATAAACCTGTCAAAAATTAGGTAAACAAACATGGCCCTTTTTGCATAATGGCAAAAACAAATTAGCATACAGTACAGTCTGTGTGGCTGTGGGTATCCACCCACTCAGTGGAACAAAAAAACAAGGTTCTGTCCATTTAACACGAGATCAGCTCTGGAGATCTCATCTCCTGATACACCAAACACAGAATGAGTTCAAAGGCTCCACATTTACCTTCTGGACCACAGCCTGGGGTTGCGAATATGGTGAATAACCTCCTACTCACACTTCAGCTATCCAAAATCCCCGTCCCCTAATATGGCTGATTAACCACTCTCAACACAATGTGTGCTGGAGCATTTTTTCATTTTCATATCACTGAGGCCAACATCCTCACTGACAGATATCTCCCCTCCAGCATTTTACCAGTGACCTTCTCACATACCCACCATCTGCACAAAGTCGAGGGTTTTGGCACCTTCAGTTACTCAACAAGGAAGCCTAGACTACATCTGAATTACCGTGGATGGATCCCGATTCTGTCCACCACTGCATAGGCTGCTGCCCGCTATTCCATCCCTAATAAGTGGCCTGCTCCTCATCCTAATACCCCAGATGTTGGGCCCAACGTCAGCAAGGCCATGTTCCTGGGGGTCTTTCGTTTTCATCATACAGTGGAGGGCATGTTTCCTTCTCACAGACAATCAACCTGAATTGCAGACATTATAGATAAAAAGAAACAACTGGAAAAAGAAATTTGGGTGCAGTTGAGGCAATACGGAGAGGGTGCTTTGGCAGGGCTCCGCTCTCATGGACAGTTGGTGCACACCAACACAGACCAGGGGTATGACTTCATCAGAGAAGTGGGGATAACAAAATTTATGTAAATGCCGCCTCTGTGAAATTTGGGAGACGCCTGGTGGAAGAGGACTGGGTCTCCCTTTACAAAGAAGACAGCCCCAGGGGTTACTTTCTGGTGGTAGTAACCCTCTGCACACAGGAAAAAAGAGAACGACATGCGGGCCCGAGTTGGGAACATTCGGTGCCCTGTGCCACCTCCTGGCAACCAGTGATGCCTGCGGCTGCAGAAGCATCAGCCCGCAATCGGGCATGGAGTCCAAAAGGGTACCATGCGGCATGAGACACGTGCCGTTAATGTTGCACCATAGTTGGAAAAAAAGTTGCGCTAGTTGCACCATGGAAAAAAGGACATGTGGGACTGTTCTGCATCCCGGAGGGCAAAAGGAGACCTGAACTGCTCCCCAGAGAAGGGGAGAAATACAGCCGGACGGCCAGGCCTGGATGTTGTTTTGCTCTTATCATTTTTGTTGTGTTGCGCCCTTTCTGCTGGATAGCTGAACCTCTCCTGAATGGACATAATGTGTCCCTGGACTAATGGAATGGGTGCAACTGCAGCAACAGACTGTTTTCTAGGACAAGGCAGCACGCATGGGGCACATAGGGTAGTGCCATACACAAAGCGAGGGGGACGCCTCCCCTAAAGATCTTTTGACTTCACCGACTGGTCATATTTTATAAATATGTTGTATGTGTAACCTGGAGGACTGTGAGCCAGGTACCCCTTAAGAGTAAAAAGACTCTTGTACTGTTCTCCCTGCGTGCAGTATTGTATGTACTTAACAAAGTCTTTGGGTAAATGGTCTGAGATGACCATTGTTAAAGGGAGGGGGAATTTAAAGGCTGTCTAAAGCCATGATATTCGTGCCTTTTATTTATGTTATGTATATTTAATGTTGATTAATTTCCACCGTATAATTCTCTGTATGCTTTGCTATTATCGTATTTATGTATGGCAAGCATAGTTCCCTAGTAGGCTCACTAGATGGGGATATAGTTATGCTTAGAATGTAAATAATGTAGAAGGGGCTAACTGTGGTTAAGCCAGGGAGCATCTGGCATTTTAGTCAGTTGGGCTTAGTAGCCCTGACAGGGCAGGTAGCCCCGTCACATTTAAGGATACAAGCCTAGCTATTCAGGGCCTGAGGACCACTGATGACAGCAGTGCGGAACATTGCAGTATAGAGCACTACGCTGCAGATGGCAGTGAGGCAGTGAACCTGATGGGATGTCCCGGGAATGTTTTGGAACATGACAGTGAGAAAATAGGGAAAGCGAAGGAGGTAAATTGTTTGTTACCTGATGTGCACACAGTAATTGTACTGGACAGACTGAAAGCACAAATAAGTAAAGTTCCTTGTTCAAAGTTGGAAATGGACTGTGTCTCTGTTTTTGCTAAAAGAGTAGAGAAAGATGTGCTGCCACCTGGAGAAGGCCTTGAGAATGAGAAGAATGGAGCTACAGGTATGCTGACAGAAAGCTGTAAGTCTATGTGAGGGGAGGCCAGGATACTGTTTCCCCGGAGTCCTCAGCCACAACTACGGTCCTGCCCGACCCTTATAATAGCGTAATTCTTTTCACAGGAGGATAATTTCTTAAGTCAGGTGCGACCAAGACCAGCTGTTTACACAGAGCGAGCATCAACTCTGGGAATGCCATCTCTGCATTAGGGGAACTCTTGGACATCAATGTCTTTGTGCCCTTAAGAAGATCAGTCAGGGATGCGGCTATCATGGCGAAATTCAGGATAAACAGCTGATAGTATCCCACAATTCTCATAAACGCCCTAACTTGTTTCTTCGAGATCGTTTGCAGCCAATTTTGGATCGCCTCTACTTTGTTCACTTGCTGCTTTATTTTGTACCTCCCAATGATATAGCCTTAGTATTTGACCTCCTCCTTCTCTATTGTGTTCTCTATTGTGCACTTCTTTGGATATATGGTGAACCCTGCCTTCTTCAGCGCATCTAGTACCACCTTGACCTTCTGCAGATGACTTCCCCAATCCAGGCTGAAGATCACAATATCGTCCAAGCAAGTTGCAGAGTACTTTTTGTAAGGGAGTATAATCCAGTCCATGTCCCTCTGGAAGGTGGCTGGGCTCCCTGTACACTGAAAGGCATTCTGGTGTATTGTAAACAACCGTCAGATATAGAGAAGGCTGCCTTCTCCTTTGCACTTTTGGACATGAAAATTTGCCAGTACCCTTTGTTAGGTCCAGGGTAGTGATGTGTCTGGCTGACCCTAGCCTCTCAATGAGTTCATCGACATGGGGCATCGGATATGCATCTAATTTGGACACCTCATTCAGTTCCCTATAAAAAACCGCCATTCTCCATTGGGCTTCAGTACAAGGACAATGGGACTCGACCAGTGGCTCTGACGACTCAATGATGCACAGGCTCAAAATTATCCTCATCTCCTTCAAAATCACCTCGTGGTGGTCAATGAACTTGCTGGGCTTGCTTGCCAATCACAGTAATGCCAGAACCATCTTTGGTGTGGCATTACTGTGCTTTGCTGTCCTTACAGCGTCATAGGGGATATTTAATCCCTGCCGTTGTCATCTTGCGCACATTACAGCTGGAAGCAGTGTAGTGTGAGCGTAGGGAGAGTGAAAGCAGCATATAGGGAGAGTTTGTGATTACAAAAAGTTCTTTTAATAGCTACTGAGAGTGAATATCAGTTCTCTGTTATGTGGAGATAGCATAGGGAGAGATTTCATATGAGGGAGAGAGAAAGGCAGGCAACTGGGTGTTATTAATACAAGAACAATACTGCAGATCTCTGCTAGTTTGCATTGTGTTGTATAGTTTAGGAACAGACTGTGGGATTAGGGAGAGAGGCTAGGTTTCATCCAGTACCATAATATACAAAACAGCTCTTTTTAGAGCCAAATGATATTACTCAGTATCAGCATATGCTAAACAATTTTTTTTGGAGCTACATAATTTTTTAGCGCTACATAATTTTCCTGCATACCAGCTAAATAATATTCCTCAGTGCCAGCATATACTGAACGCGGGCAGGGTCCTCTCTCCTCCTGTACCAGTTATGACTTGTATTGTTTAAGATTATTGTACTTGTTTTTATGTATACCCCCCTCACATGTAAAGCGCCATGGAATAAATGGCGCTATAACAATAAATAATAATAATAATAATAATAATAATAATAACATCTTTTTAAAAGCTAATTGCTAAATAATATTCCTCGCCTATTGCTGAAATAGCTAATATTTATCTAGCAGTTGTGTGATACGCAATTGTCACTATTAGTGTTGAGCATTCCGATACTGCAATATCGGGTATCGGCCGATATTCGCTGTATCAGAGTTCCGATACTGAGTTTCGATACTTTTAGAATATCGAATACCGGAATCGGAAGCTCCCATAATGCAGTGAGCCATTTTATTCAGCCAATGAGGAATCCTAAGAAGTGTGGGCACATCCTGTTATGCATGTTAGGCATGTTAACTAATGGCATGGCTGTGATTGCCTGCGAGCAGACCACCCAGCTGTTCCTCCCCCAGACACAAGCTGAACAGTGATCTATGGAAAGTGAAACTAGTGAGGGAGTTGGAAATGACCAGTTCTCATTTCAATGCCAGAACACCCCCCTCCAGACATTTATCTTAGAAGCAAGAGATGATATCTTCGAAACCGTGCAGACTAGCCACAGAAGGTAAATTACTTATTGTCAGCATTCTGCAGCCCAGATATGCACTGACATTATGTGAAAAGCCTGGACAACCCGTTTAACATAGTCAACATCTTTGTATCTCCGAACGTCTTAAAATAAAAATTAATTCCTGCTATTTCATTTGATTTGGCTAAACCTCTATGCCTTTAATGTCTCCTCCACCTCCCCCAATACATTCTACATTATTCTTAGTTGTTTTCCTTCATGTAGAATTAGCCTACAAGGAAAGTAATAGTTTTTTTCATTCCGATATTTGTGTCCCATTGACTTGCATTGGTTTCCGGTATCGGAATCGGCGATATCCGATATTTTTGGGGTATCGGTCCGATCCAATCCGATCCGATATTTCACGATATCGGAAGGTATCGCTCGACACTAGTCACTATTTACCAGTCATTTCCCTGAGTCTGTTGTTGGAGTGTGTTATAAAGTCGATTAAAAAAAATCTATTGGCTAAATAAATAGGGTATATTTATTTAGTAGTTATGTGACTGGCGCAAAACATGCAGAGATACACAAACATCACTATTTACCAATAATTTTCCTGATTCTGCTTTTGGCTTGTGTCATAAAGGCGATATAAAAAAATTACTCTGCTATTGGTTAAATAAATAGTGTATATTTATATAGCAGTTGGGCAACTGGCACAAAACCTGCAGAGATACACAAACGTCACTATTTACCATTGTCAATAATTTTCCTGAGTCTACTGTTGGCGTGTGTCATGAAGGTAATATAAAAAAATTATGTTGGTTAACTAAATAGTGTATATTTATCTAACAGTTGTGCTAGATAAATGTCACTATTTACCAGGGCCACTAATTTTCTTGAGTCTGCTGTTGGCATGTGTCATAAAAACGATATAAAAAATTGAACATTTGACTCTTTGAAGTCTGCCACACATGGCACAGTTTACATTCAAATGCCTTTTCTTTGACCCTCGCATGAAATTAATTTTGTCAACCATGAAATACTGTCTGTACACCTCTCTTGACCCACAGTACAAGGAGAAATTTCTTTCTCTCAGGTTGGAGGCAGACATGCCATATTCAGCGCATGCAAGTCAGAGGGTCAATGTTGAAGAATTGCTTACCAGCATTAGTGTTAAAATTGGGGCCGTAAAGGCTGACATCACCATTTCCCTCCCCTGTTAGGTGTTCTAGTATCGCTGGGGCAGAATGAAGAGTATCATCACAGGGCAGTGCCATTTTGTGGGTGACTGCCCTGTGATCTGCTATCACCAGCAGTTACTCTCTCTCCCATCAGACTTAATATGTCTCTCTCACCCAGATTACATGATTCTCTCACCCCCCTCCACAATGTCTGGCCATTCACTGCAGACCTGCAGCTCCTTATCTTATCTTATCTTATCTTACTGAGGGATGAATTACAGCTCATGCCAACAGCTCCTGCTCCGATAATGCTGATGGTACACTGCTCATCCATGATCTTTTTGCAGTCTCCAAAGCACTGCCCCTGCTTTTCTCCTGCATTTTACTCCTGTCTGCTGTGAATCCACTTTCTGGCCTCCCTCTGGTTATTACTGAAGGTAGTGGAGCTGGATAGATTGACAGAGGGGTTGCGAGTTCCCTTTCTGGGCTCCCTCTGGTGGTTACTGGAGGCAATGGAGCTGATCTGATTAACAGAGGCTTGCCACCTGATAATGAGGATGACAATTGGAGATCTGCGGTTTCAGACTGGGATTTAAGACAGCTGACTCCCTCTATCCCTGCTGGTGATTTTCTTCTTGCCTCCTGAGGTCTGATGTTTCCAGCTCAGTCCCTGCATGTTCAGCTAAGTGTTCATTTGCTATTCTGTTTGCATTTGATCTGGTTTTGTCTACCTCAGTTTTGTGTGGGTCAGTCAGCTCCAGCTGGGGCTGTGCTGAATCACCGTCCATATGTTACTGCTTGTGTCAGTTTGTGTCAGGCTCTCCAGAAGTTTTGGGGTTTTGCTAATTTCTAACGTAAATTAAGTAAGTAATTTTTCTGGTATTGTTAAACCACTGTCTGATCTGACCAAAAAGGGCGCTGATGTGGTGAATTGGTCTCCAGAGGCAGTCTCGGCATTTCAGGAGCTTAAGCGGAGATTCACTTCTGCTCCGGTTCTATGGCAACCTGATGTCTCACTCCCATTTCAGGTGGAGGTATATGCTTCTGAGATTGGTGCAGGAGCCGTTTTGTCCCAAAAGGATCCGGTGACTTCTAAGATGAATCCATGTGCCTTCTTTTCTCAAATATTCTCCCTATCTGAACGTAACTATAACATGGTGAATCGAGAATTGTTGGCCATGAAATGGGCAATTGAAGAGTGGAGACATTGGTTGGAGGGAGCTAGACATCAAGTTGTAGTCCTCACCGACCACAAGAATTTGACTTATCTTGAATCAGCCAGACACTTGAATCCTAGACAGGCTAGGTGGGCCCTGTTTTTCACGCATTTTAATTTTGCGGTCTCTTTTCTTCCTGGCACTAAGAATGTTAAGGCGGATGCACTTTCTAAGAGTTTCTTTGCGGATTCTCTTAATGTGACCGAGGCTACTACCATTCTAAATGAGGGTGTAGTTCTTTCTGCCATCTCACCCAATTTGAGACATGCCCTGGAAGAATTTCAGGAGGACAAGCCTGAACATTGCCCTATGGGAAAATTGTATGTCCCTGACCAGTGGAGGAAGAGAGTAATGTCTGAAATTCATTGCTCCGCGTTGGCTGGTCATCCAGGTATTTTTGGTACCAGATTTTTGGTGAGTCGGTCTTTTTGGTGGTCTGCCTTATCTCGTGATGTCAGGAATTTTGTGCAGTCCTGTGGGACTTGTTCTCGGTCCAAGCCCTGTTCTAGTGGGTTGTTTATGCCCCTGCCGGTGCCCAGGAGGCCATGGACCCATATCTCAATGGATTTTATTTCTGATCTTCCTGTCTCTCAGAGAATGACTGTTATCTGGGTGATTTGTGATAGATTTTCTAAGATGATCCATCTTGTACCACTCCCAAAGTTGACATCTTTTTCTGAGTTGGTGCCCTTGTTTTTACAACAGGTGGTTCGGTTGCACGGGATTCCTGAGAACATTGTGTTGGACAGAGGAGTTCAGTTTGTTTCCAGATTTTGTAGAGCTTTTTGTTCCAAACTGGGAATTCAGTTATCTTTCTCCTCTGCATTTCATCCTCAGACCAATGGGCAGACTGAGAGAACAAAGCAGACTTTGGAGTCCTATTTGAGATGTTTCATATCTGCTGATCAGGATGACTGGGTTTCATTTTTGCACTTGACCGAATTCGCGCTAAACAATAGAGCTAGTTCTGCCACTTTGATGTCGCCCTTTTTCTGTAACTTTGGGTTTCATCCTCGATTTTCTTCAGGGCAGGTGGAATCTTCGACCTGCCCAAGTGTGGACACTGTGGTAGAGAGAATGCAGCAGATTTGGGACCAAGTGGTGGATAAGTTGTCCCACTCTCAGGAAGAAGCCCAACGGTTTTCCAACCGGCATAGGACCATTGGTCCCCGGTTTAAAGTGGGTGATATGGTTTGGTTGTCTTCAAAGAATAATCCTATGAAGGTTGTGTCTCCAAAATTCAAGCCAAGATTCATTGGACCTTATGTCACGATCAACGTGTGACTGGACACACCGACTCCAGCAGGGCGAATTTATGACACATGCGACCCTGAATACACCGCCTCCAGCAGGGCGAATTTAAATAATAAGACGTGCAATCGGATACACCGCCTCCAGCAGGCAAATTTCAAAAATACACGTAAAACCGGATACACCGCCTCCAGCAGGGCGAATTTAAATAATAAGAGGAAACGCCAGGGACACAATAACAATAGTGGGCCCTGCGATAGGGAGCGGGGATATGGAGACCTCCTGCACTACCCTGAGTCAGTGTCTTTACACTACCGATCCCTAGGCCGGTTCTGCACTGGGCGCTGCTCAGGATACCTTTAAAAACCCTAGCTTGCCCTGCACCTACCCCTTTCTATTGAAATGGCCGATGCAGAAACTAATCCCACCACTGTACTGAAACACACATAAAGGAAATGAAAGGCACACACAGGGAAACACCACTTAGCTTTGCTCTGTTGCTCTTGCTCCCAGCAACAGAGTCCACCTCCAGAATGCAGCTTTCCTCCTGAATAGCTGCCACCAAGCACTGTCAGAGTTGCAAGGAAATCCCCTCTGACTCCTTCCAGACCAGGGCGCTGACTGTGCTGCAAAGAACTCTCTCCAGCTCCTTTCTCCACCAAGGATGGTTGGAATTGAATACTATCACCAACACTGATTGCAACACCTGACACTTTTTTATAGCAGAGCCAGAGCAATCACACCTGCAATAATCATGTGCAATTAAACTAGAGGAACCAGTGTGCAATGACCCTAACGGCCGCAGGGGGCAAAACTAGAAAAAAGACACCACAGTGTAATAACTCTAATGGCCGCTGGGGGCAAAACCAAGTCTGAGCAAACAGCTCAAAGAAAAAAAAGGTTGCTTATACAAAAACCTCTCATAATCCAACCTGGATCATGACACCTTATAAGATTTTGGAGATCCTTAATCCCATTTCTTTCCGATTGGCTCTTCCAGTTACTTTTAAGGTCCATAACGTGTTTCATAAATCTTTGTTGAAGAGGTTTGTGGAGCCAGTAGTTCCTATAGCGGCGCCTCCTGACCCTGTATTGGTTAGAGGCAATTTGGAATATGAGGTAGAGAAAATATTGGATTCTCGTTTGGCTAGACGGAGACTCCAGTACTTGGCCAAATGGAAGGGTTATGGCCAGGAGAATAATTCCTGGATCTCTGCTTCTGACATTCATGCTGAATGATTGGTTCGTGCTTTTCATCGGGCCCATCCTGATCGGCCTGGTAGCATGGATGAGGGTTCGGTGACCCTTCCTCCAGGGGGGGTACTGTTGTGAATTCGCTTTCTGGCCTCCCTCTGGTTATTACTGAAGGTAGTGGAGCTGGTCAGATTGACAGAGGGGTTGCGATTTCTCTTTCTGGGCTCCCTCTGGTGGTTACTGGAGGTAATGGAGCTGATCTGATTAACAGAGGCTTGCCACCTAATATTGAGGACGACGATTGGAGATATGGGGTTTCAGATTGGGATTTAAGACAGCCGACTCCCTCTATCCCTGCTGGTGATTTTCTTCTTGCCTCCTGAGGTCTGATGTTTCCAGTTCAGTCCCTGCATGTTCAGCTAAGTGTTCATTTGCTATTCTGTTTGCATTTGATCTGGTTTTGTCTATCTCAGTTTTGTGTGGGTCAGCCAGCTCCGGCTGGGGCTGTGCTGAATCACCGTCCATATGTTACTGCTTGTGCCAGTTTGTTTTTGTCCCTTATTAGATTGGCCTCTTTTTGCTCTGCTTTCAGAATATACCAGAGTGCTGATATAGTGGGCGAAGTCGTGCGACTTCAGTGTTTTTTGCATCAGACGTGTTGGACTTTTTGCAGGGTTTTTTGCGTGATTGCAAACAGTGTCTTTCCTTTCCTGTCCTGTCTAGTCAGTGTGGGCCCCATCATTTGCTCAGTCTATTTTCCTGCCTGCGTTTGTGTTTTCATCTTGTCTCACCGACAATATATGTTTAGGGGCTATCTATTCCTTTGGGGTCTGCTCTGGGGCAGTTTAGATTTCCCATTTCTTGCTTTAGGCTTAGTTAGCTCTCCGGCTGTGCCGAGGCATCGAGGATCATCGTAGGTATGCTCCACGGCTACTGCTAGTTGTGTGGATAGGATCAGGGGTCTGCAATCTGCTTAGTTACAAACCTCTCTGGTTTTGTGTGGCTTAGCTTGGGCTTGCTCTCCTCTTCGGTGACCCAATCATAGCACCTGTCAATCTAGGATCTGTTCTGCTGGAAGCCTTACTGCTTATGTTAGCAGATACAAGGGATCCATGAAAATGGCAGCAGAACACTCCCACTACTGTGAATTGTGCAGCCTGCAGAGGTGTGCCCAGTTCACAGCAGTTACATTTCCATTATAATAGATAGGGTCAGAATCCATCTGTTATCTCCTATGACCATGGGGTGCCTTATTATGACACTGAAAGGGTCATGCTGCTACTTTGAAAGCAAGATGTCAGTCCCCAGTGCCTTTTTTAAACTCCTATAACACACCAAATACAGTATGTTTCAAATGCAATCAAAACTTGGTTATAACAGTATGTTATGCTACATTACATTGATTTATTAATGATCTACAAACTTTAAACTACTCGAGTGTTGCTTTAACAGTATGCTTTGAGTCATTGTCTTGTTGAAAGATGAACCTCCATCCCAGTCTCAAATCACTCACAGACTAAAACAGGTTTTGCTGAAGAATATTCCTGCATTTTGCACCATCCATCTTCCCCTCGACTCAAACCATTTTTCCTGTCCCTGCACCTCTCAAAAAATCCCAGAATATGATGCTGCCTCCACCATGTTTCACTGTGGGGATGGTGTGATTGGGGTGATGAGCTGTATTGATTTGGCACCAGACATAAGATTTACTTTGGTGGCAAAAATGTTTAATTTTGGTCTCACCAGACCAGGTCTCCCACATGTCTTTTGACAAACGTAAAACGAGCCTTACAATTTGTGTGTGTAATTGAAGGCTTTTTTCCTGCTCACTCTTCCCTAAAAGCCACCTCTATGGAGTGTATGGCTTTTTGTGTTGTATGTAGTGTTGAGCATTCCGATACCGCAAGTATCGGGTATCGGCCGATATTAGCGGTATCGGAATTCCGATACTGACTTCCGATACTTTCGTCATATCGGATACCGGAATCGGAAGTTCCCATCATGCTATGAGCCTGCTTGCTTTGATTAAGCCAATGGGAATCCTCCGAAGTGTGGGCACATCCTGTTAGGCATGTAGGCATGTTAACTATTGGCATGGCTGTGATTGGCTGCTGAAATGATGTCATGATGCACTATAAAAGCCACCGCAGCCGCCATTTCTGGTTCACTCTGCTGTGAATTCAGTTAGGGACAGGCTGCTGTAGAAGACTGTGAGGGACAGTTAGAAATAGCGATTCCACCAAACATCTAGTGCTTTACCCAGGCTACATAAACCACCACTGTAGCCTTCTTTGCCCTAGCAGCAGTGTTCACAGCTGTCTGCAAGGGCTGTGTGAGTGCAGCTCTCGCTGTGGAGTGTGTCCTGCAGCCACGTCAGGTTGTAGGCTGCCCAGCGTGCCTCACTGCTGCCTCATACATCTTTTAATTTTTGAGCTGCATTTTTTACATAATTTCAATCTAGTGTGCTTCCATCCGTATCCATATACGTTGGTTGCAAACACTAGTAGTAGACAGCGGAGCCTTTCTGCAGCCTGTCAGTGCTAGTGTCCACTTTGCTGCACTGTTCACGGCTGTCTGAGAGGTCTCTGACTGTGTGTGAGTGCAGCTCACGCTGAGTAGAGTGTCCTGCAGCTACGTCTGGTTGTAGGACGCTCAACGTGCGTCACTGCCTCACACATATTTGTCTTTGAGAGCAGCTCATTTTTTCTTCTCCTATTAGTGTGCATCCATCCGTATCCATCAACATTGGTTGGTTGCAAACACTATATAGGAGTAGATAGAGGAGCCTTTTTTTCTGGCCTGTGCCCTGCCGGCGCAGCCAGATTAGTATTACCCAATTTTTTTGGAGCCTCATCTTTTGCATTGTAGGTTACCTGCCTGCATTGTAATAGCTCCAAAAAGTTGGTGATACTATCAGTTTCAATTCTTTGTTCACATACTTTGAGTTTGTTTCCAACAAAGAAACCACAAAAAAAGTTCACCAAACACTACATTTGGAACTTGTGTAGGCCACATCAGCTCCTATTAAAGTGTAGTCCACACACACACACACTTCATAAAATTAGTGTTTCTTGTACCTGTAACCAGCTGTTCAGGAATAAGCACACTAAGGCCCCCCTTTGTACTTTTCTGCCTATCTTAAGCAGTCTGGCAAGATGAAGAAGGCAGGGAGTAAGGCGCGTGGGCGTGGGCGTGGGCGTGGAGTTTCAGCAGGGAGAGGACGTGGGGATTCTGCAGGGAGAGGACGTGGGGATTCTGCAGGTAGAGGACGTGGGGATTCTGGGCCTGCTGCGGGCACCAGTGAGTCAGCATCCCCCAGTTTTATCAGGCAACAGTCCTTTATGCGCAGCTTTGTAGGACCTCAACGTACCCCACTGCTGCGGGAGGAACAAATTGAAGCCGTTGTCGGATGGATGGCAGCTAACGCGTCGACTTCAATTACTTCCACAGCCTCTCAGGACCAGAGCACCGAAGAGCAACCATCTGTCTCTTCACTACCTGCCAAAGTGCCCAGGCAGTCAGAGAGACATGGACAGGAGCCATCACAGTCTCTACTTCTGTTCTCGGAATCTGTTTTCTTGGAAAGAGGGGGCCAGCCAAGCAGCATTCCTGAATGTGAAGAAGAGGGAGTATGCAGTGATGCGCAACTTCTTTGTCCCTCTGAATCTGAAGAGGCGAGTGGGCCAGTGCCTATGGTCAGCACACCTCAGTACGCATCAGATGATGACGAGACTCAGTTACCACTTTCTGGTGCGTACAGTGCTGGCGAGACAACCCCGGAGAAGCAGCTGTTTGAAGAGGGGAGGGAAGATGATGAGGTCCTTGACCCATCATGGTGTGAGGAACAGGAAGGTGGTGGGAGCAGCTCGGAGGAAGAGATTCCCCTACCGGCCAAAACAGGAGGCAGAGGGAGGGGGAAGACTTGGTTGCCTGTACCCTCCACTTCGGCACCCGTTAGGAGCATTCCTCATTCCAAAGGCAAAACGGGCGCTCCCAAGACTTGCAGTGCGTGGTCCTTTTTTGACACAGTTGCAGATGACATTTGCTTTGTCAAATGCAAGCTGTGTCATCAGAAAGTCAAAAGAGGGAGAAATGTCAGCAACCTCAATGCCACAAATATGTGGAAACATGTGCGCACCAAGCACGAGTTGGAGTTGCAGAGACACCCTGAAGACGTAGGCCAACGTACAGCACCACCTACCACCTCTTCAGTTCGTGTTGGGGCCTCTTCCTCCAGCTCACACACTGCTGGTTCGGCTTCCTCACAGGATCGCCAAGGAAGAACCTCTGCCACTGTTGTCCGGAGACCCTGTCAGATTCCACCCATAGCAGCACGTTCCCATCCATCACAGCCATCGGTAGCACAGGCATGGGATAAAAGGCGCCCTTACTCGGCAAACCATCCCCGAGCACAGTCTCTGAATGCTGGCATTGCCAAACTTCTGGCAGTTGAAATGCTGTCATTCAGGCTGGTGGACACTGACACCTTCCGGGACTTCATGGCATTGGCAGTCCCCCAATACAACGTGCCCAGCCGCTTTTATTTCAGCAGGCGAGCCCTCCCTGCCCTGCAGAAACATGTTGAGGGCAAAATAAAACATGCGCTACTAAATGCCGTTAGTAGCAAGGTCCACCTGACCACCGATGCGTGGACCAGTAACCATGGACAGGGACGATACCTTTCCCTCACTGCCCACTGGGTCAATGTTGTGGAGCCGGGTACAGATCTGGAGAGTGGCGCTGTACGTGTTCTTCCAACGCCACGGATTGCAGGACTCCAGTCTGTACACATAGACTCCTCCTACTCAAGTTCCTCAGAAACAGCAGAGCAGGAGCCTGTTACGACCGATATGAGCACAGCCGTGGCCAAACGTCAACAGGCTGTACTCAAATTAATTTCTTTGGGGAATCGAAGCCACACAGCGCAGGAGCTCTGGAATGCTATCAAGCAGGAGAGCGATGTGTGGTTTGGGACAGCGAATCTCCAGCCGGGCTTGGTAGTGTGTGACAATGGCCGAAATCTGGTGGCAGCTCTTGGCCTAGGCAACCTCACACACATCCCATGTCTGGCACATGTGCTTAACTTGGTTGTGCAGAGCTTTCTGAGGGACTATCCGGATCTTGATGCACTGTTGCACAAGGTCCGCATAGAGTGCGCTCACTTGCGGCGTTCCAGCACGGCAAGATCGCGCCTCGCTGCTCTGCAGCGAAGATTTGGCCTTCCGGAACATCGCATCATATGTGACCTACCCACCCAGGGGAATTCAACTTTACATATGTTGGAGCGGTTGTGTGAGCAGCAGGCAGCAGTCATGGAGTACCAGCTGCATCAGGCGCAAACAAGTCGCACTGTGCGCCGTTCACACTTCAGCACCATTGAGTGGGCCTCTATGAAGGACATCTGCCTCGTTTTGCGTGCCTTCGATGAATCCACGCGGATGGCGAGTGCAGATGATGCACTAGTCAGCATGACTGTCCCCCTTATCTGCCTGCTTCAACAAACACTGCAAGCACTAAGGGATGAGGTTTCGGAAGAGGTGGAGGATGAGGAGTCCCAAATGCCATCTGCTTCTGGACAGTCTGCGCTACGTGTTTCCTCACAAAGGCCTAGGCAGGGGACACTTTGTGAGGAGGATGTGGAGGAGTCGATGGAGGAGGAAGACATCTCTCCAGAGGAGGGAGGTACACAAACCTCTACTCAGTATGTACAGCGAGGGTGGGGTGATGCAGAGCAGGCCGAGGTCACGCCTCAAACAGGGGACAGCGGTTCTTTGGCAGTTGGGAGTCTGCAGCACATGGTTGATTTCATGCTGCAGTGCCTGAGAAACGACCGCCGCATCGCCCACATTCTCGTCTCGGCTGATTATTGGGTGTACACCCTCCTAGATCCTCGCTACCGGGACAGCGTACAAAGGCTCATACCAACGTTGAACCGGGAGTCACTGGTGCAGTCCATAATGTTTTCCATTCCACCCGACAGCATTGTTGCTAGTGCTTTACAAAGCAGCTCTGTGCGTCGAGGCAGTGGAGGAAACTCTGCACATAGAGGGAGCAGAGGCAGCGCCGCAGCAGAGGGCAAGACCACTATGGCCCAAATGTGGCAAAGTTTTGTGTGTCCACCACAATTGTCTACACCATCAGCGACGCCTCGAGTCAGCAGGAGGCAACGCTTCCGTCAGATGGTGTCAGACTACATGTCTTGCCCTGTCACTGTACTCCCAGATGGCTCTTCCCCCTTCAAGTTTTGGGTCTCTAAGCTGGATACATGGCCAGAGCTTAGCCAGTATGCATTGGAGGTGCTGGCTTGCCCTGCTGCCAGTGTATTATCGGAACGCGTCTTTAGTGCCGCAGGTGGTGTACTAACAGACCGTCGCATGCGACTATCTTCCGATAATGTTGACCGGCTGACTTTTCTGAAAATGAACAAGGCCTGGATCTCAAAAGACTTTGCCATTCCTCTTACAGACTAAATTAGTGGTTGGCAACTGTATCCAGGTCTGCTGGTGTGTTCATTTTTCTACCACCTGAACTATAATCCCTGTGCTTCAACACAGCCAGTTGTCGCTCAGATGTGTCGTCTGCACAAAGAAACACACTAGCTCCTGTGTTAGTGGGGTTCAGTAACGCCAGCTGATCCCCTGCTGTGTGGACGGCAAAGTCACCAGCTCCATCAACATTCAAATCACTACTGATTTTTAACCATGCCCAACTTAGGTCTCTGGCTCCACTGTCTCTACTATTTCCCCTGGCCTCCAACCCCGCCATCTACATCTCTGAAGTGGCGTCAGCACAATCTACACTTGTTCCTGTGGCTCAGTCCCATCAGTTTATCCCCTGATGTGTGTCTGGCAAGGTCTCCTGCTCTGTCCACATTCCCATAACCAGTAGTGGGAATGAGGACAGAGCTGGCGAACTTGCCAGACAAACATCAGGGGATCAACTGACGGGACTGAGCACCAGTAACACAGGAACAAGTGTAGATTGTGCTGACACCACTTCAGAGATGTAGCTGGCGGGGTTGGAGGCCAGGGTAGATAGTAGAGACAGTGGAGCCAGAGGCCTAAGTGGAGCATGGTTAGAATCAGTGGTAGTCAACAACCTCCATAAAAACCGCTGCCCATTGGCCTCTGCATGCGGGATGCGTAATCCTGGGCTCCAACAGCGTCAGTTGGTGTTCAGAAGTGTCGTCTCCACAGAGCCAAACACATTCGTTCAAGTGTTTGTGGGGTTCAGCACTGCCAGCTGTTCCCCTGCTGTGGAGATGGCAAGTCTCCTGCTGCCGTCACCTGCCAAAATCCAGTAGGCCCCAGCCTGCTCCTTGCCTAATCCTGGGCTCCAACAGCATCAGTTGGTGTTCAGAAGTGTCGTCTCCACAGAGCCAAACACATTCGTTCAAGTGTTTGTGGGGTTCAGCACTGCCAGCTGTTCCCCTGCTGTGGAGATGGCAAGTCTCCTGCTGCCTTCACCTGTCAAAATCCAGTAGGCCCCAACCTGCTCCTCATCTAATCCTGGGCTCCAACAGCGTCAGTTGGTGTTCAGAAGTGTCGTCTCCACAGAGCCAAACACATTCGTTCAAGTGTTTATGGGGTTCAGCACTGCCAGCTGTTCCCCTGCTGTGGAGATGGCAAGTCTCCTGCTGCCTTCACCTGCCAAAATCCAGTAGGCCCCAGCCTGCTCCTCACCTAATCCTGGGCTCCAACAGCGTCAGTTGGTGTTCAGAAGTGTCGTCTCCACAGAGCCAAACACATTCGTTCAAGTGTTTGTGGGGTTCAGCACTGCCAGCTGTTCCCCTGCTGTGGAGATGGCAAGTCTCCTGCTGCCTTCACCTGCCAAAATCCAGTAGGCCCCAGCCTGCTCCTCACCTAATCCTGGGCTCCAACAGCGTCAGTTGGTGTTCAGTAGTGTCGTCTCCACAGAGCCAAACACATTTGTTCAAGTGTTTGTGGGGTTCAGCACTGCCAGCTGTTCCCCTGCTGTGGAGATGGCAAGTCTCCTGCTGCCTACACCTGCCAAAATCCAGTAGGCCCCAGCCTGCTCCTCATCTAATCCTGGGCTCCAACAGCGTCAGTTGGTGTTCAGAAGTGTCGTCTCCACAGAGCCAAACACATTCGTTCAAGTGTTTGTGGGGTTCAGCACTGTGAGCTGTTCCCCTGCTGTGGAGATGGCAAGTCTCCTGCTGCCTACACCTGCCAAAATCCAGTAGGCCCCAGCCTGCTCCTCGCCTAATCCTGGACTCCAACAGCGTCAGTTGGTGTTCAGAAGTGTCGTCTCCACAGAGCCAAACACATTCGTTCAAGTGTTAGTGGGGTTCAGCACTGCCAGCTGTTCCCCTGCTGTGGAGATGGCAGTCTCTCCTGCTGTCTCCGCATTCCAAAGACAGTAGGCCTCTGCCTACACCCTCCTATTTCCTGGGCTTCAACACAGCCAGTTGTAGCTCGGAAGTGCCGTCCACACGGAAAGAGACACTTGCTCCCGTGTCTCAGTGGGGTTCAGTAACGCCAGCTGTTCCCCTGCTGTGTGGATGGCAGTCTCTCCTGCTGTCTCCGCATTCCAAAGACAGTAGGCCTCTGCCTACACCCTCCTATTTCCTGGGCTTCAACACAGCCAGTTGTAGCTCGGAAGTGCCGTCCACACGGAAAGAGACACTTGCTCCCATGTCTCAGTGGGGTTCAGTAACGTCAGCTGTTCCCCTGCTGTGTGGATGGCAGTCTCTCCTGCTGTCTCTGCATTCCAAAGACAGTAGGCCTCTGCCTACACCCTCCTATTTCCTGGGCTTCAACACAGCCAGTTGTAGCTCGGAAGTGCCGTCCACACGGAAAGAGACACTTGCTCCCGTGTCTCAGTGGGGTTCAGTAACGCCAGCTGTTCCCCTGCTGTGTGGATGGCAGTCTCTCCTGCTGTCTATGCATTCCAAAGACAGTAGGCCTCTGCCTACACCCTCCTATTTCCTGGGCTTCAACACAGCCAGTTGTAGCTCGGAAGTGCCGTCCACACAGAAAGAGACACTTGCTCCTGTGTCTCAGTGGGGTTCAGTAACGCCAGCTGTTCCCCTGCTGTGTGGATGGCAGTCTCTCCTGCTGTCTCTGCATTCCAAAGACAGTAGGCCTCTGCCTACACCCTCCTATTTCCTGGGCTTCAACACAGCCAGTTGTAGCTCGGAAGTGCCGTCCACACGGAAAGAGACACTTGCTCCCGTGTCTCAGTGGGGTTCAGTAACGCCAGCTGTTCCCCTGCTGTGTGGATGGCAGTCTCTCCTGCTGTCTCTGCATTCCAAAGACAGTAGGCCTCTGCCTACACCCTCCTATTTCCTGGGCTTCAACACAACCAGTTGTAGCTCGGAAGTGCCGTCCACACGGAAAGAGACACTTGCTCCCGTGTCTCAGTGGGGTTCAGTAACGCCAGCTGTTCCCCTGCTGTGTGGATGGCAGTCTCTCCTGCTGTCTCTGCATTCCAAAGACAGTAGGCCTCTGCCTACACCCTCCTATTTCCTGGGCTTCAACACAGCCAGTTGTAGCTCGGAAGTGCCGTCCACACGGAAAGAGACACTTGCTCCCGTGTCTCAGTGGGGTTCAGTAACGTCAGCTGTTCCCCTGCTGTGTGGATGGCAGTCTCTCCTGCTGTCTCCGCATTCCAAAGACAGTAGGCCTCTGCCTACACCCTCCTATTTCCTGGGCTTCAACACAGCCAGTTGTAGCTCGGAAGTGCCGTCCACACGGAAAGAGACACTTGCTCCCATGTCTCAGTGGGGTTCAGTAACGTCAGCTGTTCCCCTGCTGTGTGGATGGCAGTCTCTCCTGCTGTCTCTGCATTCCAAAGACAGTAGGCCTCTGCCTACACCCTCCTATTTCCTGGGCTTCAACACAGCCAGTTGTAGCTCGGAAGTGCCGTCCACACGGAAAGAGACACTTGCTCCCGTGTCTCAGTGGGGTTCAGTAACGCCAGCTGTTCCCCTGCTGTGTGAATGGCAGTCTCTCCTGCTGTCTCTGCATTCCAAAGACAGTAGGCCTCTGCCTACACCCTCCTATTTCCTGGGCTTCAACACAGCCAGTTGTAGCTCGGAAATGCCGTCCACACGGAAAGAGACACTTGCTCCCGTGTCTCAGTGGGGTTCAGTAACGTCAGCTGTTCCCCTGCTGTGTGGATGGCAGTCTCTCCTGCTGTCTCCGCATTCCAAAGACAGTAGGCCTCTGCCTACACCCTCCTATTTCCTGGGCTTCAACACAGCCAGTTGTAGCTCGGAAGTGCCGTCCACACGGAAAGAGACACTTGCTCCCATGTCTCAGTGGGGTTCAGTAACGTCAGCTGTTCCCCTGCTGTGTGGATGGCAGTCTCTCCTGCTGTCTCTGCATTCCAAAGACAGTAGGCCTCTGCCTACACCCTCCTATTTCCTGGGCTTCAACACAGCCAGTTGTAGCTCGGAAGTGCCGTCCACACGGAAAGAGACAGTTGCTCCCGTGTCTCAGTGGGGTTCAGTAACGTCAGATGTTCCCCTGCTGTGTGGATGGCAGTCTCTCCTGCTGTCTCCGCATTCCAAAGACAGTAGGCCTCTCCCTACACCCTCCTATTTCCTGGGCTTCAACACAGCCAGTTGTAGCTCGGAAGTGCCGTCCACACGGAAAGAGACACTTGCTCCCATGTCTCAGTGGGGTTCAGTAACGTCAGCTGTTCCCCTGCTGTGTGGATGGCAGTCTCTCCTGCTGTCTCTGCATTCCAAAGACAGTAGGCCTCTGCCTACACCCTCCTATTTCCTGGGCTTCAACACAGCCAGTTGTAGCTCGGAAGTGCCGTCCACACGGAAAGAGACACTTGCTCCCGTGTCTCAGTGGGGTTCAGTAACGCCAGCTGTTCCCCTGCAGTGTGAATGGCAGTCTCTCCTGCTGTCTCTGCATTCCAAAGACAGTAGGCCTCTGCCTACACCCTCCTATTTCCTGGGCTTCAACACAGCCAGTTGTAGCTCGGAAGTGCCGTCCACACGGAAAGAGACACTTGCTCCCGTGTCTCAGTGGGGTTCAGTAACGTCAGCTGTTCCCCTGCTGTGTGGATGGCAGTCTCTCCTGCTGTCTCCGCATTCCAAAGACAGTAGGCCTCTGCCTACACCCTCCTATTTCCTGGGCTTCAACACAGCCAGTTGTAGCTCGGAAGTGCCGTCCACACGGAAAGAGACACTTGCTCCCATGTCTCAGTGGGGTTCAGTAACGTCAGCTGTTCCCCTGCTGTGTGGATGGCAGTCTCTCCTGCTGTCTCTGCATTCCAAAGACAGTAGGCCTCTGCCTACACCCTCCTATTTCCTGGGCTTCAACACAGCCAGTTGTAGCTCGGAAGTGCCGTCCACACGGAAAGAGACACTTGCTCCCGTGTCTCAGTGGGGTTCAGTAACGCCAGCTGTTCCCCTGCTGTGTGGATGGCAGTCTCTCCTGCTGTCTCCGCATTCCAAAGACAGTAGGCCTCTGCCTACACCCTCCTATTTCCTGGGCTTCAACACAGCCAGTTGTAGCTCGGAAGTGCCGTCCACACGGAAAGAGACACTTGCTCCCGTGTCTCAGTGGGGTTCAGTAACGCCAGCTGTTCTCCTGCTGTGTGGATGGCAGTCTCTCCTGCTGTCTCTGCATTCAAAAGACAGTAGGCCTCTGCCTACACCCTCCTATTTCCTGGGCTTCAACACAGCCAGTTGTAGCTCGGAAGTGCCGTCCACACGGAAAGAGACACTTGCTCCCGTGTCTCAGTGGGGTTCAGTAACGCCAGCTGTTCCCCTGCTGTGTGGATGGCAGTCTCTCCTGCTGTCTCTGCATTCCAAAGACAGTAGGCCTCTGCCTACACCCTCCTATTTCCTGGGCTTCAACACAGCCAGTTGTAGCTCGGAAGTGCCGTCCACACGGAAAGAGACACTTGCTCCTGTGTCTCAGTGGGGTTCAGTAACGTCAGCTGATCCCCTGCTGTGTGGATGGCAAAGTCTCCTGCTGCCTACACAGTCCTACTACTACTGATTTTTAACCGTGCTCCAATTAGGCCTGTGGCTCCACTGTCTCTCGTATTTCCCCTGTCCTCCAACCCTGCCAGTTACAGCTCCGAAGTGGCGCCTGCACAATCCACACTTGTTCCTGTGTTACAGGTGTTCAGTCCGGTCAGTTAATCCCCTGATGTTTGTCCGGCAATGTCGCCTGCTCTGTCCACATTCCCATAACTAGTTATGCCGGAAAAATTGCCGGACACACATCAGGGGATTAACTGACCGGACTAAACACCTGTAACACAGGAACAAGTGTGGATTGTGCAGACACCACTTCGGAGCTGTAACTGGCGGGGTTGGAGGACAGGGGAAATACGAAAATCAGTGAAGCCACAGGCCTAAGCGGAGCTTGGTTAAAATTAGTAGAAGTCTACAACCGATCTTAAAATTTCTTCAATGCAGCCTCAGCCTGCTCCGTACTTTTCCCTGGGCTTCAACACAGCCAGTTGTTGCTCGGAAGTGCCGTCTTCACAGAGTAAAACACTAGCTCCTGTGTTTGTGGGGTTCAGTAACGTCAGCTGTTCCCCTGCTGTTTTGATGGCAATCTGTCCTGCTGCCTCCCAATTGACAGCACATCAGGCCTCAGCCTGCTAAGTGCTTGTCCCTGGGCTCCAAAATCGCCAGTTGCTGCTCATAACTGACTTTGGCACGGGTACTCCCTCCTGCCCAGCTTGGTTCCAGCCCTGCCTGCTGTTTCCGGGAAGTGTCAATGTCAGTTTGCCACCCCAAGTTGCCATGTCGTGTTGCGGTTGGGTTAGCCGAGGCTAGGGTGCCAGCAGTTTAGGTGCTTCCTATGTGGACTGCGGGTTCTGGTAAGAAAGGCTTGTTCCGTAGTGCCAGTAGGACAAGCACCCCCTGTAGGACTGTGTTATTCGGTAACTGCGGCCAGCTTGCGGCATGCCAACTTTGCTTTTCAGGGGTAACTTCAGCTGCCCCTCCGGGTTCCAGCACCGTCAGCTGGTTCTCGGCAGAGCCTTTGGCCTAGGTGCCTCCATCTCGGTATCCGAGTTCCGGCAACGTCTGCTGGTCCTTGGTAGTGCTTTGTAGCACAGGTACCTCCTGCTTAGTAACCGGGTTCCAGCACCGTCAGCTGGTCCTCGGTTGTGCCATTGGCTCTTATTCCTTCTGCTGCCCCTCCGGGTGCCAGCACTGTCAGCTGGTCCTCGCTATTTCCATTTGCTCTTGCAGCTTATGCTACCCATCCGGGTTCCAGCACCATCAGCTGGTTCTCGGCAGAGCCTTTGGCCTAGGTGCCTCCATCTCGGTATCCGAGCTCCGGCAACGTCTGCTGGTCCTTGGTAGTGCTTTGTAGCACAGGTACCTCCTGCTTAGTATCCGGGTTCCAGCAACGTCTGCTGGTCCTCGGTTGTGCCATTGGCTCTTATTCCTTCTGCTGCCCCTCCGGGTGCCAGCACTGTCAGCTGGTCCTCGCTATTTCCATTTGCTCTTGCAGCTTATGCTACCCATCCGGGTTCCAGCACCGTCAGCTGGTTCTCGGCAGAGCCTTTGGCCTAGGTGCCTCCATCTCGGTATCCGAGTTCCGGCAACGTCTGCTGGTCCTTGGTAGTGCTTTGTAGCACAGGTACCTCCTGCTTAGAAACCGGGTTCCAGCACCGTAACTGGTCCTCGGTAGTGCCATTGGCTCTTGTTCCTTCTGCTGCCCCTCCAGGTGCCAGTACCGTCAGCTGGTTCAAGAGGACAAAGAACAGGAAGACAACCACCAAGATGCAGAACAACAAGAGAGAGAAGACAAAGAAGCATAAAAAAACAAAGCAGAAGAGCATTAAGCATAAGACTAATACTCTGAGCAAATGATATCATCTTATTTTATTTCAGCAGGCGAGCCGTCCCTGCCCTGCAGAAACATGTTGAGGGCAAAATAAAACATGCGCTACTAAACGCCGTTAGTAGCAAGGTCCACCTGACCACCGATGCGTGGACCAGTAACCATGGACAGGGACGATACCTTTCCCTCACTGCCCACTGGGTCAATGTTGTGGAGCCGAGTACAGATCTGGAGAGTGGTGCTGTACGTGTTCTTCCAACGCCACGGATTGCAGGACTCCAGTCTGTACACATAGACTCCTCCTCCTACTCAAGTTCCTCAGAAACAGCAGAGCAGGAGCCTGTTACGACCGATATGAGCACAGCCGTGGCCAAACGTCAACAGGCTGTACTCAAATTAATTTCTTTGGGGAATCGAAGCCACACAGCGCAGGAGCTCTGGAATGCTATCAAGCAGGAGAGCGATGTGTGGTTTGGGACAGCGAATCTCCAGCCGGGCTTGGTAGTGTGTGACAATGGCCGAAATCTGGTGGCAGCTCTTGGCCTAGGCAACCTCACACACATCCCATGTCTGGCACATGTGCTTAACTTGGTTGTGCAGAGCTTTCTGAGGGACTATCCGGATCTTGATGCACTGTTGCACAAGGTCCGCATAGAGTGCGCTCACTTGCGGCGTTCCAGCACGGCAAGATCGCGCCTCGCTGCTCTGCAGCGAAGATTTGGCCTTCCGGAACATCGCATCATATGTGACCTACCCACCCAGGGGAATTCAACGTTATTTATGTTGGAGCGGTTGTGTGAGCAGCAGGCAGCAGTCATGGAGTACCAGCTGCATCAGGCGCAAACAAGTCGCACTGTGCGCCGTTCACACTTCAGCACCATTGAGTGGGCCTCTATGAAGGACATCTGCCTCGTTTTGCGTGCCTTCGATGAATCCACGCGGATGGCGAGTGCAGATGATGCACTAGTCAGCATGACTGTCCCCCTTATCTGCCTGCTTCAACAAACACTGCAAGCACTAAGGGATGAGGTTTCGGAAGAGGTGGAGGATGAGGAGTCCCAAATGCCATCTGCTTCTGGACAGTCTGCGCTACGTGTTTCCTCACAAAGGCCTAGGCAGGGGACACTTTGTGAGGAGGATGTGGAGGAGTCGATGGAGGAGGAAGACATCTCTCCAGAGGAGGGAGGTACACAAACCTCTACTCAGTATGTACAGCGAGGGTGGGGTGATGCAGAGCAGGCCGAGGTCACGCCTCAAACAGGGGACAGCGGTTCTTTGGCAGTTGGGAGTCTGCAGCACATGGTTGATTTCATGCTGCAGTGCCTGAGAAACGACCGCCGCATCGCCCACATTCTCTTCTCGGCTGATTATTGGGTGTACACCCTCCTAGATCCTCGCTACCGGGACAGCGTACAAAGGCTCATACCAACGTTGAACCGGGAGCGTAAACTGCGGGAGTACGAAGAGTCACTGGTGCAGTCCATAATGTTTTCCATTCCACCCGACAGCATTGTTGCTAGTGCTTTACAAAGCAGCTCTGTGCGTCGAGGCAGTGGAGGAAACTCTGCACATAGAGGGAGCAGAGGCAGCGCCACAGCACAAGGCAAGACCACTATGGCCCAAATGTGGCAAAGTTTTGTGTGTCCACCACAATTGTCTACACCATCAGCGACGCCTCGAGTCAGCAGGAGGCAACGCTTCCGTCAGATGGTGTCAGACTACATGTCTTGCCCTGTCACTGTACTCCCAGATGGCTCTTCCCCCTTCAAGTTTTGGGTCTCTAAGCTGGATACATGGCCAGAGCTTAGCCAGTATGCATTGGAGGTGCTGGCTTGCCCTGCTGCCAGTGTATTATCGGAACGCGTCTTTAGTGCCGCAGGTGGTGTACTAACAGACCATCGCATGCGACTATCTTCCGATAATGTTGACCGGCTGACTTTTCTGAAAATGAACAAGGCCTGGATCTCAAAAGACTTTGCCATTCCTCTTACAGACTAAATTAGTGGTTGGCAACTGTATCCAGGTCTGCTGGTGTGTTCATTTTTCTACCACCTGAACTATAATCCCTGTGCTTCAACACAGCCAGTTGTCGCTCAGATGTGTTGTCTGCACAGAGAAACACACTAGCTCCTGTGTTAGTGGGGTTCAGTAACGCCAGCTGATCCCCTGCTGTGTGGACGGCAAAGTCACCAGCTCCATCAACATTCAAACCACTACTGATTTTTAACCATGCCCAACTTAGGTCTCTGGCTCCACTGTCTCTACTATTTCCCCTGGCCTCCAACCCCGCCATCTACATCTCTGAAGTGGAGTCAGCACAATCTACACTTGTTCCTGTGGCTCAGTCCCATCAGTTTATCCCCTGATGTGTGTCCGGCAAGGTCTCCTGCTCTGTCCACATTCCCATAACCAGTAGTGGGAATGAGGACAAAGCTGGCGAACTTGCCGGACAAACATCAGGGGATCAACTGACGGGACTGAGCACCAGTAACACAGGAACAAGTGTAGATTGTGCTGACGCCACTTCAGAGATGTAGCTGGCGGGGTTGGAGGCCAGGGTAAATAGTAGAGACAGTGGAGCCAGAGGCCTAAGTGGAGCATGGTTAGAATCAGTGGTAGTCAACAACCTCCATAAAAACCGCTGCCCATTGGCCTCTGCATGCGGCATGCATAATCCTGGGCTCCAACAGCGTCAGTTGGTGTTCAGAAGTGTCGTCTCCACAGAGCCAAACACATTCGTTCAAGTGTTTGTGGGGTTCAGCACTGCCAGCTGTTCCCCTGCTGTGGAGATGGCAAGTCTCCTGCTGCCGTCACCTGCCAAAATCCAGTAGGCCCCAGCCTGCTCCTCGCCTAATCCTGGGCTCCAACAGCATCAGTTGGTGTTCAGAAGTGTCGTCTCCACAGAGCCAAACACATTCGTTCAAGTGTTTGTGGGGTTCAGCACTGCCAGCTGTTCCCCTGCTGTGGAGATGGCAAGTCTCCTGCTGCCTTCACCTGCCAAAATCCAGTAGGCCCCAGCCTGCTCCTCATCTAATCCTGGGCTCCAACAGCGTCAGTTGGTGTTCAGAAGTGTCGTCTCCACAGAGCCAAACACATTCGTTCAAGTGTTTATGGGGTTCAGCACTGCCAGCTGTTCCCCTGCTGTGGAGATGGCAAGTCTCCTGCTGCCTTCACCTGCCAAAATCCAGTAGGCCCCAGCCTGCTCCTCACCTAATCCTGGGCTCCAACAGCGTCAGTTGGTGTTCAGAAGTGTCGTCTCCACAGAGCCAAACACATTCGTTCAAGTGTTTGTGGGGTTCAGCACTGCCAGCTGTTCCCCTGCTGTGGAGATGGCAAGTCTCCTGCTGCCTTCACCTGCCAAAATCCAGTAGGCCCCAGCCTGCTCCTCACCTAATCCTGGGCTCCAACAGCGTCAGTTGGTGTTCAGAAGTGTCGTCTCCACAGAGCCAAACACATTTGTTCAAGTGTTTGTGGGGTTCAGCACTGCCAGCTGTTCCCCTGCTGTGGAGATGGCAAGTCTCCTGCTGCCTACACCTGCCAAAATCCAGTAGGCCCCAGCCTGCTCCTCATCTAATCCTGGGCTCCAACAGCGTCAGTTGGTGTTCAGAAGTGTCGTCTCCACAGAGCCAAACACATTCGTTCAAGTGTTTGTGGGGTTCAGCACTGCGAGCTGTTCCCCTGCTGTGGAGATGGCAAGTCTCCTGCTGCCTACACCTGCCAAAATCCAGTAGGCCCCAGCCTGCTCCTCGCCTAATCCTGGACTCCAACAGCGTCAGTTGGTGTTCAGAAGTGTCATCTCCACAGAGCCAAACACATTCGTTCAAGTGTTAGTGGGGTTCAGCACTGCCAGCTGTTCCCCTGCTGTGGAGATGGCAGTCTCTCCTGCTGTCTCCGCATTCCAAAGACAGTAGGCCTCTGCCTACACCCTCCTATTTCCTGGGCTTCAACACAGCCAGTTGTAGCTCGGAAGTGCCGTCCACACGGAAAGAGACACTTGCTCCCGTGTCTCAGTGGGGTTCAGTAACACCAGCTGTTCCCCTGCTGTGTGGATGGCAGTCTCTCCTGCTGTCTCTGCATTCCAAAGACAGTAGGCCTCTGCCTACACCCTCCTATTTCCTGGGCTTCAACACAGCCAGTTGTAGCTCGGAAGTGCCGTCCACACGGAAAGAGACACTTGCTCCCGTGTCTCAGTGGGGTTCAGTAATGCCAGCTGTTCCCCTGCTGTGTGGATGGCAGTCTCTCCTGCTGTCTATGCATTCCAAAGACAGTAGGCCTCTGCCTACACCCTCCTATTTCCTGGGCTTCAACACAGCCAGTTGTAGCTCGGAAGTGCCGTCCACACAGAAAGAGACACTTGCTCCCGTGTCTCAGTGGGGTTCAGTAACGCCAGCTGTTCCCCTGCTGTGTGGATGGCAGTCTCTCCTGCTGTCTCTGCATTCCAAAGACAGTAGGCCTCTGCCTACACCCTCCTATTTCCTGGGCTTCAACACAGCCAGTTGTAGCTCGGAAGTGCCGTCCACATGGAAAGAGACACTTGCTCCCGTGTCTCAGTGGGGTTCAGTAACGCCAGCTGTTCCCCTGCTGTGTGGATGGCAGTCTCTCCTGCTGTCTCTGCATTCCAAAGACAGTAGGTCTCTGCCTACACCCTCCTATTTCCTGGGCTTCAACACAACCAGTTGTAGCTCGGAAGTGCCGTCCACACGGAAAGAGACACTTGCTCCCGTGTCTCAGTGGGGTTCAGTAACGCCAGCTGTTCCCCTGCTGTGTGGATGGCAGTCTCTCCTGCTGTCTCTGCATTCCAAAGACAGTAGGCCTCTGCCTACACCCTCCTATTTCCTGGGCTTCATCACAGCCAGTTGTAGCTCGGAAGTGCCGTCCACACGGAAAGAGACACTTGCTCCCGTGTCTCAGTGGGGTTCAGTAACGTCAGCTGTTCCCCTGCTGTGTGGATGGCAGTCTCTCCTGCTGTCTCCGCATTCCAAAGACAGAAGGCCTCTGCCTACACCCTCCTATTTCCTGGGCTTCAACACAGCCAGTTGTAGCTTGGAAGTGCCGTCCACACGGAAAGAGACACTTGCTCCCATGTCTCAGTGGGGTTCAGTAACGTCAGCTGTTCCCCTGCTGTGTGGATGGCAGTCTCTCCTGCTGTCTCTGCATTCCAAAGACAGTAGGCCTCTGCCTACACCCTCCTATTTCTTGGGCTTCAACACAGCCAGTTGTAGCTCGGAAGTGCCGTCCACACGGAAAGAAACACTTGCTCCCGTGTCTCAGTGGGGTTCAGTAACGCCAGCTGTTCCCCTGCTGTGTGGATGGCAGTCTCTCCTGCTGTCTCCGCATTCCAAAGACAGTAGGCCTCTGCCTACACCCTCCTATTTCCTGGGCTTCAACACAGCCAGTTGTAGCTCGGAAGTGCCGTCCACACGGAAAGAGACACTTGCTCCTGTGTCTCAGTGGGGTTCAGTAACGTCAGCTGATCCCCTGCTGTGTGGATGGCAAAGTCTCCTGCTGCCTACACAGTCCTACTACTACTGATTTTTAACCGTGCTCCAATTAGGCCTGTGGCTCTACTGTCTCTCGTATTTCCCCTGTCCTCCAAACCTGCCAGTTACAGCTCCGAAGTGGCGCCTGCACAATCCACACTTGTTCCTGTGTTACAGGTGTTCAGTCCGGTCAGTTAATCCCCTGATGTGTGTCCGGCAATGTCGCCTGCTCTGTCCACATTCCCATAACTAGTTATGCCGGAAAAATTGCCGGACACACATCAGGGGATTAACTGACCGGACTAAACACCTGTAACACAGGAACAAGTGTGGATTGTGCAGACACCACTTCGGAGCTGTAACTGGCGGGGTTGGAGGACAGGGGAAATACGAAAATCAGTGAAGCCACAGGCCTAAGTGGAGCTTGGTTAAAATTAGTAGAAGTCTACAACCGATCTTAAAATTTCTTCAATGCAGCCTCAGCCTGCTCTGTGCTTTTCCCTGGGCTTCAACACAGCCAGTTGTTGCTCGGAAGTGCCATCTTCACAGAGTAAAACACTAGCTCCTGTGTTTGTGGGGTTCAGTAACGTCAGCTGTTCCCCTGCTGTTTTGATGGCAATCTGTCCTGCTGCCTCCCAATTGACAGCACAACAGGCCTCAGCCTGCTAAGTGCTTGTCCCTGGGCTCCAAAATCGCCAGTTGCTGCTCATAACTGACTTTGGCACGGGTACTCCCTCCTGCCCAGCTTGGTTCCAGCCCTGCCTGCTGTTTCCGGGAAGTGTCAATGTCAGTTTGCCACCCCAAGTTGCCATGTCGTGTTGCGGTTGGGTTAGCCGAGGCTAGGGTGCCAGCAGTTTAGGTGCTTCCTATGTGGACTGCGGGTTCTGGTAAGAAAGGTTTGTTCCGTAGTGCCAGTAGGACAAGCACCCCCTGTATGACTGTGTTATTCGGTAACTGCGGCCAGCTTGCGGCATGCCAACTTTGCTTTTCAGGGGTAACTTCAGCTGCCCCTCTGGGTTCCAGCACCGTCAGCTGGTTCTCGGCAGAGCCTTTGGCCTAGGTGCCTCCATCTCGGTATCCGAGTTCCGGCAACGTCTGCTGGTCTTTGGTAGTGCTTTGTAGCACAGGTACCTCCTGCTTAGTATCCGGGTTCCAGCACCGTCAGCTGGTCCTCGGTTGTGCCATTGGCTCTTATTCCTTCTGCTGCCCCTCCGGGTGCCAGCACTGTCAGCTGGTCCTCGCTATTTCCATTTGCTCTTGCAGCTTATGCTACCCATCCGGGTTCCAGCACCGTCAGCTGGTTCTCGGCAGAGCCTTTGGCCTAGGTGCCTCCATCTCGGTATCCGAGTTCCGGCAACGTCTGCTGGTCCTTGGTAGTGCTTTGTAGCACAGGTACCTCCTGCTTAGTAACCGGGTTCCAGCACCGTCAGCTGGTCCTCAGTAGTGCCATTGGCTCTTGTTCCTTCTGCTGCCCCTCCGGGTGCCAGTACCGTCAGTTGGTTCAAGAGGACAAAGAACAGGAAGACAACCACCAAGATGCACAGTCTCCACAGAGCCAAACACATTCGTTCAAGTGTTTGTGGGGTTCAGCACTGCCAGCTGTTCCCCTGCTGTGGAGATGGCAAGTCTCCTGCTGCCTACACCTGCCAAAATCCAGTAGGCCCCAGCCTGCTCCTCACCTAATCCTGGGCTCCAACAGCGTCAGTTGGTGTTCAGAAGTGTCGTCTCCACAGAGCCAAACACATTCGTTCAAGTGTTAGTGGGGTTCAGCACTGCCAGCTGTTCCCCTGCTGTGGAGATGGCAGTCTCTCCTGCTGTCTCTGCATTCCAAAGACAGTAGGCCTCTGCCTACACCCTCCTATTTCCTGGGCTTCAACACAGCCAGTTGTAGCTCGGAAGTGCCGTCCACACGGAAAGAGACACTTGCTCCCGTGTCTCAGTGGGGTTCAGTAACGCCAGCTGTTCCCCTGCTGTGTGGATGGCAGTCTCTCCTGCTGTCTCTGCATTCCAAAGACAGTAGGCCTCTGCCTACACCCTCCTATTTCCTGGGCTTCAACACAGCCAGTTGTAGCTCGGAAGTGCCGTCCACACGGAAAGAGACACTTGCTCCCGTGTCTCAGTGGGGTTCAGTAACGCCAGCTGTTCCCCTGCTGTGTGGATGGCAGTCTCTCCTGCTGTCTATGCATTCCAAAGACAGTAGGCCTCTGCCTACACCCTCCTATTTCCTGGGCTTCAACACAGCCAGTTGTAGCTCGGAAGTGCCGTCCACACAGAAAGAGACACTTGCTCCCTTGTCTCAGTGGGGTTCAGTAACGCCAGCTGTTCCCCTGCTGTGTGGATGGCAGTCTCTCCTGCTGTCTCTGCATTCCAAAGACAGTAGGCCTCTGCCTACACCCTCCTATTTCCTGGGCTTCAACACAGCCAGTTGTAGCTCGGAAGTGCCGTCCACACGGAAAGAGACACTTGCTCCCGTGTCTCAGTGGGGTTCAGTAACGCCAGCTGTTCCCCTGCTGTGTGGATGGCAGTCTCTCCTGCTGTCTCTGCATTCCAAAGACAGTAGGCCTCTGCCTACACCCTCCTATTTCCTGGGCTTCAACACAGCCAGTTGTAGCTCGGAAGTGCCGTCCACACGGAAAGAGACACTTGCTCCCGTGTCTCAGTGGGGTTCAGTAACGCCAGCTGTTCCCCTGCTGTGTGGATGGCAGTCTCTCCTGCTGTCTCTGCATTCCAAAGACAGTAGGCCTCTGCCTACACCCTCCTATTTCCTGGGCTTCAACACAGCCAGTTGTAGCTCGGAAGTGCCGTCCACATGGAAAGAGACACTTGCTCCCGTGTCTCAGTGGGGTTCAGTAACGCCAGCTGTTCCCCTGCTGTGTGGATGGCAGTCTCTCCTGCTGTCTCTGCATTCCAAAGACAGTAGGTCTCTGCCTACACCCTCCTATTTCCTGGGCTTCAACACAACCAGTTGTAGCTCGGAAGTGCCGTCCACACGGAAAGAGACACTTGCTCCCGTGTCTCAGTGTGGTTCAGTAACGCCAGCTGTTCCCCTGCTGTGTGGATGGCAGTCTCTCCTGCTGTCTCCGCATTCCAAAGACAGAAGGCCTCTGCCTACACCCTCCTATTTCCTGGGCTTCAACACAGCCAGTTGTAGCTCGGAAGTGCCGTCCACACGGAAAGAGACACTTGCTCCCATGTCTCAGTGGGGTTCAGTAACGTCAGCTGTTCCCCTGCTGTGTGGATGGCAGTCTCTCCTGCTGTCTCTGCATTCCAAAGACAGTAGGCCTCTGCCTACACCCTCCTATTTCCTGGGCTTCAACACAGCCAGTTGTAGCTCGGAAGTGCCGTCCACACGGAAAGAGACACTTGCTCCCGTGTCTCAGTGGGGTTCAGTAACATCAGCTGTTCCCCTGCTGTGTGGATGGCAGTCTCTCCTGCTGTCTCCGCATTCCAAAGACAGTAGGCCTCTGCCTACACCCTCCTATTTCCTGGGCTTCAACACAGCCAGTTGTAGCTCGGAAGTGCCGTCCACACGGAAAGAGACACTTGCTCCCGTGTCTCAGTGGGGTTCAGTAACATCAGCTGTTCCCCTGCTGTGTGGATGGCAGTCTCTCCTGCTGTCTCCACATTCCAAAGACAGTAGGCCTCTGCCTACACCCTCCTATTTCCTGGGCTTCAACACAGCCAGTTGTAGCTCGGAAGTGCCGTCCACACGGAAAGAGACACTTGCTCCCATGTCTCAGTGGGGTTCAGTAACGTCAGCTGTTCCCCTGCTGTGTGGATGGCAGTCTCTCCTGCTGTCTCTGCATTCCAAAGACAGTAGGCCTCTGCCTACACCCTCCTATTTCCTGGGCTTCAACACAGCCAGTTGTAGCTCGGAAGTGCCGTCCACACGGAAAGAGACACTTGCTCCCGTGTCTCAGTGGGGTTCAGTAACGCCAGCTGTTCCCCTGCTGTGTGGATGGCAGTCTCTCCTGCTGTCTCCGCATTCCAAAGACAGTAGGCCTCTGCCTACACCCTCCTATTTCCTGGGCTTCAACACAGCCAGTTGTAGCTCGGAAGTGCCGTCCACACGGAAAGAGACACTTGCTCCCGTGTCTCAGTGGGGTTCAGTAACGCCAGCTGTTCCCCTGCTGTGTGGATGGCAGTCTCTCCTGCTGTCTCTGCATTCAAAAGACAGTAGGCCTCTGCCTACACCCTCCTATTTCCTGGGCTTCAACACAGCCAGTTGTAGCTCGGAAGTGCCGTCCACACGGAAAGAGACACTTGTTCCCGTGTCTCAGTGGGGTTCAGTAACGCCAGCTGTTCCCCTGCTGTGTGGATGGCAGTCTCTCCTGCTGTCTCCGCATTCCAAAGACAGTAGGCCTCTGCCTACACCCTCCTATTTCCTGGGCTTCAACACAGCCAGTTGTAGCTCGGAAGTGCCGTCCACACGGAAGGAGACACTTGCTCCTGTGTCTCAGTGGGGTTCAGTAACGTCAGCTGATCCCCTGCTGTGTGGATGGCAAAGTCTCCTGCTGCCTACACAGTCCTACTACTACTGATTTTTAACCGTGCTCCAATTAGGCCTGTGGCTCCACTGTCTCTCGTATTTCCCCTGTCCTCCAACCCTGCCAGTTACAGCTCCGAAGTGGCGCCTGCACAATCCACACTTGTTCCTGTGTTACAGGTGTTCAGTCCGGTCAGTTAATCCCCTGATGTGTGTCCGGCAATGTCGCCTGCTCTGTCCACATTCCCATAACTAGTTATGCCGGAAAAATTGCCGGACACACATCAGGGGATTAACTGACCGGACTAAACACCTGTAACACAGGAACAAGTGTGGATTGTGCAGACACCACTTCGGAGCTGTAACTGGCGGGGTTGGAGGACAGGGGAAATACGAAAATCAGTGAAGCCACAGGCCTAAGCGGAGCTTGGTTAAAATTAGTAGAAGTCTACAACCGATCTTAAAATTTCTTCAATGCAGCCTCAGCCTGCTCCGTACTTTTCCCTGGGCTTCAACACAGCCAGTTGTTGCTCGGAAGTGCCATCTTCACAGAGTAAAACACTAGCTCCTGTGTTTGTGGGGTTCAGTAACGTCAGCTGTTCCCCTGCTGTTTTGATGGCAATCTGTCCTGCTGCCTCCCAATTGACAGCACATCAGGCCTCAGCCTGCTAAGTGCTTGTCCCTGGGCTCCAAAATCGCCAGTTGCTGCTCATAACTGACTTTGGCACGGGTACTCCCTCCTGCCCAGCTTGGTTCCAGCCCTGCCTGCTGTTTCCGGGAAGTGTCAATGTCAGTTTGCCACCCCAAGTTGCCATGTCGTGTTGCGGTTGGGTTAGCCGAGGCTAGGGTGCCAGCAGTTTAGGTGCTTCCTATGTGGACTGCGGGTTCTGGTAAGAAAGGCTTGTTCCGTAGTGCCAGTAGGACAAGCACCCCCTGTATGACTGTGTTATTCGGTAACTGCGGCCAGCTTGCGGCATGCCAACTTTGCTTTTCAGGGGTAACTTCAGCTGCCCCTCCGGGTTCCAGCACCGTCAGCTGGTTCTCGGCAGAGCCTTTGGCCTAGGTGCCTCCATCTCGGTATCCGAGTTCCGGCAACGTCTGCTGGTCCTTGGTAGTGCTTTGTAGCACAGGTACCTCCTGCTTAGTATCCGGGTTCCAGCACCGTCAGCTGGTCCTCGGTTGTGCCATTGGCTCTTATTCCTTCTGCTGCCCCTCCGGGTGCCAGCACTGTCAGCTGGTCCTCGCTATTTCCATTTGCTCTTGCAGCTTATGCTACCCATCCGGGTTCCAGCACCGTCAGCTGGTTCTCGGCAGAGCCTTTGGCCTAGGTACCTCCATCTCGGTATCCGAGTTCCGGCAACGTCTGCTGGTCCTTGGTAGTGCTTTGTAGCACAGGTACCTCCTGCTTAGTAACCGGGTTCCAGCACCGTCAGCTGGTCCTCGGTAGTGCCATTGGCTCTTGTTCCTTCTGCTGCCCCTCCGGGTGCCAGTACCGTCAGCTGGTTCAAGAGGACAAAGAACAGGAAGACAACCACCAAGATGCACAGTCTCCACAGAGCCAAACACATTCGTTCAAGTGTTTGTGGGGTTCAGCACTGCCAGCTGTTCCCCTGCTGTGGAGATGGCAAGTCTCCTGCTGCCTACACCTGCCAAAATCCAGTAGGCCCCAGCCTGCTCCTCACCTAATCCTGGGCTCCAACAGCGTCAGTTGGTGTTCAGAAGTGTCGTCTCCACAGAGCCAAACACATTCGTTCAAGTGTTAGTGGGGTTCAGCACTGCCAGCTGTTCCCCTGCTGTGGAGATGGCAGTCTCTCCTGCTGTCTCTGCATTCCAAAGACAGTAGGCCTCTGCCTACACCCTCCTATTTCCTGGGCTTCAACACAGCCAGTTGTAGCTCGGAAGTGCCGTCCACACGGAAAGAGACACTTGCTCCCGTGTCTCAGTGGGGTTCAGTAACGCCAGCTGTTCCCCTGCTGTGTGGATGGCAGTCTCTCCTGCTGTCTCTGCATTCCAAAGACAGTAGGCCTCTGCCTACACCCTCCTATTTCCTGGGCTTCAACACAACCAGTTGTAGCTCGGAAGTGCCGTCCACACGGAAAGAGACACTTGCTCCCGTGTCTCAGTGGGGTTCAGTAACGCCAGCTGTTCCCCTGCTGTGTGGATGGCAGTCTCTCCTGCTGTCTATGCATTCCAAAGACAGTAGGCCTCTGCCTACACCCTCCTATTTCCTGGGCTTCAACACAGCCAGTTGTAGCTCGGAAGTGCCGTCCACACAGAAAGAGACACTTGCTCCCTTGTCTCAGTGGGGTTCAGTAACGCCAGCTGTTCCCCTGCTGTGTGGATGGCAGTCTCTCCTGCTGTCTCTGCATTCCAAAGACAGTAGGCCTCTGCCTACACCCTCCTATTTCCTGGGCTTCAACACAGCCAGTTGTAGCTCGGAAGTGCCGTCCACACGGAAAGAGACACTTGCTCCCGTGTCTCAGTGGGGTTCAGTAACGCCAGCTGTTCCCCTGCTGTGTGGATGGCAGTCTCTCCTGCTGTCTCTGCATTCCAAAGACAGTAGGCCTCTGCCTACACCCTCCTATTTCCTGGGCTTCAACACAACCAGTTGTAGCTCGGAAGTGCCGTCCACACGGAAAGAGACACTTGCTCCCGTGTCTCAGTGGGGTTCAGTAACGCCAGCTGTTCCCCTGCTGTGTGGATGGCAGTCTCTCCTGCTGTCTCTGCATTCCAAAGACAGTAGGCCTCTGCCTACACCCTCCTATTTCCTGGGCTTCAACACAGCCAGTTGTAGCTCGGAAGTGCCGTCCACACGGAAAGAGACACTTGCTCCCGTGTCTCAGTGGGGTTCAGTAACGCCAGCTGTTCCCCTGCTGTGTGGATGGCAGTCTCTCCTGCTGTCTCTGCATTCCAAAGACAGTAGGCCTCTGCCTACACCCTCCTATTTCCTGGGCTTCAACACAGCCAGTTGTAGCTCGGAAGTGCCGTCCACACGGAAAGAGACACTTGCTCCTGTGTCTCAGTGGGGTTCAGTAACGTCAGCTGATCCCCTGCTGTGTGGATGGCAAAGTCTCCTGCTGCCTACACAGTCCTACTACTACTGATTTTTAACCGTGCTCCAATTAGGCCTGTGGCTCCACTGTCTCTCGTATTTCCCCTGTCCTCCAACCCTGCCAGTTACAGCTCCGAAGTGGCGCCTGCACAATCCACACTTGTTCCTGTGTTACAGGTGTTCAGTCCGGTCAGTTAATCCCCTGATGTTTGTCCGGCAATGTCGCCTGCTCTGTCCACATTCCCATAACTAGTTATGCCGGAAAAATTGCCGGACACACATCAGGGGATTAACTGACCGGACTAAACACCTGTAACACAGGAACAAGTGTGGATTGTGCAGACACCACTTCGGAGCTGTAACTGGCGGGGTTGGAGGACAGGGGAAATACGAAAATCAGTGAAGCCACAGGCCTAAGCGGAGCTTGGTTAAAATTAGTAGAAGTCTACAACCGATCTTAAAATTTCTTCAATGCAGCCTCAGCCTGCTCCGTACTTTTCCCTGGGCTTCAACACAGCCAGTTGTTGCTCGGAAGTGCCGTCTTCACAGAGTAAAACACTAGCTCCTGTGTTTGTGGGGTTCAGTAACGTCAGCTGTTCCCCTGCTGTTTTGATGGCAATCTGTCCTGCTGCCTCCCAATTGACAGCACATCAGGCCTCAGCCTGCTAAGTGCTTGTCCCTGGGCTCCAAAATCGCCAGTTGCTGCTCATAACTGACTTTGGCACGGGTACTCCCTCCTGCCCAGCTTGGTTCCAGCCCTGCCTGCTGTTTCCGGGAAGTGTCAATGTCAGTTTGCCACCCCAAGTTGCCATGTCGTGTTGCGGTTGGGTTAGCCGAGGCTAGGGTGCCAGCAGTTTAGGTGCTTCCTATGTGGACTGCGGGTTCTGGTAAGAAAGGCTTGTTCCGTAGTGCCAGTAGGACAAGCACCCCCTGTAGGACTGTGTTATTCGGTAACTGCGGCCAGCTTGCGGCATGCCAACTTTGCTTTTCAGGGGTAACTTCAGCTGCCCCTCCGGGTTCCAGCACCGTCAGCTGGTTCTCGGCAGAGCCTTTGGCCTAGGTGCCTCCATCTCGGTATCCGAGTTCCGGCAACGTCTGCTGGTCCTTGGTAGTGCTTTGTAGCACAGGTACCTCCTGCTTAGTAACCGGGTTCCAGCACCGTCAGCTGGTCCTCGGTTGTGCCATTGGCTCTTATTCCTTCTGCTGCCCCTCCGGGTGCCAGCACTGTCAGCTGGTCCTCGCTATTTCCATTTGCTCTTGCAGCTTATGCTACCCATCCGGGTTCCAGCACCATCAGCTGGTTCTCGGCAGAGCCTTTGGCCTAGGTGCCTCCATCTCGGTATCCGAGCTCCGGCAACGTCTGCTGGTCCTTGGTAGTGCTTTGTAGCACAGGTACCTCCTGCTTAGTATCCGGGTTCCAGCACCGTCAGCTGGTCCTCGGTTGTGCCATTGGCTCTTATTCCTTCTGCTGCCCCTCCGGGTGCCAGCACTGTCAGCTGGTCCTCGCTATTTCCATTTGCTCTTGCAGCTTATGCTACCCATCCGGGTTCCAGCACCGTCAGCTGGTTCTCGGCAGAGCCTTTGGCCTAGGTGCCTCCATCTCGGTATCCGAGTTCCGGCAACGTCTGCTGGTCCTTGGTAGTGCTTTGTAGCACAGGTACCTCCTGCTTAGAAACCGGGTTCCAGCACCGTAACTGGTCCTCGGTAGTGCCATTGGCTCTTGTTCCTTCTGCTGCCCCTCCAGGTGCCAGTACCGTCAGCTGGTTCAAGAGGACAAAGAACAGGAAGACAACCACCAAGATGCAGAACAACAAGAGAGAGAAGACAAAGAAGCATAAAAAAACAAAGCAGAAGAGCATTAAGCATAAGACTAATACTCTGAGCAAATGATATCATCTTATTTTATTTCAGCAGGCGAGCCGTCCCTGCCCTGCAGAAACATGTTGAGGGCAAAATAAAACATGCGCTACTAAACGCCGTTAGTAGCAAGGTCCACCTGACCACCGATGCGTGGACCAGTAACCATGGACAGGGACGATACCTTTCCCTCACTGCCCACTGGGTCAATGTTGTGGAGCCGAGTACAGATCTGGAGAGTGGTGCTGTACGTGTTCTTCCAACGCCACGGATTGCAGGACTCCAGTCTGTACACATAGACTCCTCCTCCTACTCAAGTTCCTCAGAAACAGCAGAGCAGGAGCCTGTTACGACCGATATGAGCACAGCCGTGGCCAAACGTCAACAGGCTGTACTCAAATTAATTTCTTTGGGGAATCGAAGCCACACAGCGCAGGAGCTCTGGAATGCTATCAAGCAGGAGAGCGATGTGTGGTTTGGGACAGCGAATCTCCAGCCGGGCTTGGTAGTGTGTGACAATGGCCGAAATCTGGTGGCAGCTCTTGGCCTAGGCAACCTCACACACATCCCATGTCTGGCACATGTGCTTAACTTGGTTGTGCAGAGCTTTCTGAGGGACTATCCGGATCTTGATGCACTGTTGCACAAGGTCCGCATAGAGTGCGCTCACTTGCGGCGTTCCAGCACGGCAAGATCGCGCCTCGCTGCTCTGCAGCGAAGATTTGGCCTTCCGGAACATCGCATCATATGTGACCTACCCACCCAGGGGAATTCAACGTTATTTATGTTGGAGCGGTTGTGTGAGCAGCAGGCAGCAGTCATGGAGTACCAGCTGCATCAGGCGCAAACAAGTCGCACTGTGCGCCGTTCACACTTCAGCACCATTGAGTGGGCCTCTATGAAGGACATCTGCCTCGTTTTGCGTGCCTTCGATGAATCCACGCGGATGGCGAGTGCAGATGATGCACTAGTCAGCATGACTGTCCCCCTTATCTGCCTGCTTCAACAAACACTGCAAGCACTAAGGGATGAGGTTTCGGAAGAGGTGGAGGATGAGGAGTCCCAAATGCCATCTGCTTCTGGACAGTCTGCGCTACGTGTTTCCTCACAAAGGCCTAGGCAGGGGACACTTTGTGAGGAGGATGTGGAGGAGTCGATGGAGGAGGAAGACATCTCTCCAGAGGAGGGAGGTACACAAACCTCTACTCAGTATGTACAGCGAGGGTGGGGTGATGCAGAGCAGGCCGAGGTCACGCCTCAAACAGGGGACAGCGGTTCTTTGGCAGTTGGGAGTCTGCAGCACATGGTTGATTTCATGCTGCAGTGCCTGAGAAACGACCGCCGCATCGCCCACATTCTCGTCTCGGCTGATTATTGGGTGTACACCCTCCTAGATCCTCGCTACCGGGACAGCGTACAAAGGCTCATACCAACGTTGAACCGGGAGCGTAAACTGCGGGAGTACGAAGAGTCACTGGTGCAGTCCATAATGTTTTCCATTCCACCCGACAGCATTGTTGCTAGTGCTTTACAAAGCAGCTCTGTGCGTCGAGGCAGTGGAGGAAACTCTGCACATAGAGGGAGCAGAGGCAGCGCCACAGCACAAGGCAAGACCACTATGGCCCAAATGTGGCAAAGTTTTGTGTGTCCACCACAATTGTCTACACCATCAGCGACGCCTCGAGTCAGCAGGAGGCAACGCTTCCGTCAGATGGTGTCAGACTACATGTCTTGCCCTGTCACTGTACTCCCAGATGGCTCTTCCCCCTTCAAGTTTTGGGTCTCTAAGCTGGATACATGGCCAGAGCTTAGCCAGTATGCATTGGAGGTGCTGGCTTGCCCTGCTGCCAGTGTATTATCGGAACGCGTCTTTAGTGCCGCAGGTGGTGTACTAACAGACCATCGCATGCGACTATCTTCCGATAATGTTGACCGGCTGACTTTTCTGAAAATGAACAAGGCCTGGATCTCAAAAGACTTTGCCATTCCTCTTACAGACTAAATTAGTGGTTGGCAACTGTATCCAGGTCTGCTGGTGTGTTCATTTTTCTACCACCTGAACTATAATCCCTGTGCTTCAACACAGCCAGTTGTCGCTCAGATGTGTTGTCTGCACAGAGAAACACACTAGCTCCTGTGTTAGTGGGGTTCAGTAACGCCAGCTGATCCCCTGCTGTGTGGACGGCAAAGTCACCAGCTCCATCAACATTCAAACCACTACTGATTTTTAACCATGCCCAACTTAGGTCTCTGGCTCCACTGTCTCTACTATTTCCCCTGGCCTCCAACCCCGCCATCTACATCTCTGAAGTGGCGTCAGCACAATCTACACTTGTTCCTGTGGCTCAGTCCCATCAGTTTATCCCCTGATGTGTGTCCGGCAAGGTCTCCTGCTCTGTCCACATTCCCATAACCAGTAGTGGGAATGAGGACAAAGCTGGCGAACTTGCCGGACAAACATCAGGGGATCAACTGACGGGACTGAGCACCAGTAACACAGGAACAAGTGTAGATTGTGCTGACGCCACTTCAGAGATGTAGCTGGCGGGGTTGGAGGCCAGGGTAAATAGTAGAGACAGTGGAGCCAGAGGCCTAAGTGGAGCATGGTTAGAATCAGTGGTAGTCAACAACCTCCATGAAAACCGCTGCCCATTGGCCTCTGCATGCGGCATGCATAATCCTGGGCTCCAACAGCGTCAGTTGGTGTTCAGAAGTGTCGTCTCCACAGAGCCAAACACATTCGTTCAAGTGTTTGTGGGGTTCAGCACTGCCAGCTGTTCCCCTGCTGTGGAGATGGCAAGTCTCCTGCTGCCGTCACCTGCCAAAATCCAGTAGGCCCCAGCCTGCTCCTCGCCTAATCCTGGGCTCCAACAGCATCAGTTGGTGTTCAGAAGTGTCGTCTCCACAGAGCCAAACACATTCGTTCAAGTGTTTGTGGGGTTCAGCACTGCCAGCTGTTCCCCTGCTGTGGAGATGGCAAGTCTCCTGCTGCCTTCACCTGCCAAAATCCAGTAGGCCCCAGCCTGCTCCTCATCTAATCCTGGGCTCCAACAGCGTCAGTTGGTGTTCAGAAGTGTCGTCTCCACAGAGCCAAACACATTCGTTCAAGTGTTTATGGGGTTCAGCACTGCCAGCTGTTCCCCTGCTGTGGAGATGGCAAGTCTCCTGCTGCCTTCACCTGCCAAAATCCAGTAGGCCCCAGCCTGCTCCTCACCTAATCCTGGGCTCCAACAGCGTCAGTTGGTGTTCAGAAGTGTCGTCTCCACAGAGCCAAACACATTCGTTCAAGTGTTTGTGGGGTTCAGCACTGCCAGCTGTTCCCCTGCTGTGGAGATGGCAAGTCTCCTGCTGCCTTCACCTGCCAAAATCCAGTAGGCCCCAGCCTGCTCCTCACCTAATCCTGGGCTCCAACAGCGTCAGTTGGTGTTCAGAAGTGTCGTCTCCACAGAGCCAAACACATTTGTTCAAGTGTTTGTGGGGTTCAGCACTGCCAGCTGTTCCCCTGCTGTGGAGATGGCAAGTCTCCTGCTGCCTACACCTGCCAAAATCCAGTAGGCCCCAGCCTGCTCCTCATCTAATCCTGGGCTCCAACAGCGTCAGTTGGTGTTCAGAAGTGTCGTCTCCACAGAGCCAAACACATTCGTTCAAGTGTTTGTGGGGTTCAGCACTGCGAGCTGTTCCCCTGCTGTGGAGATGGCAAGTCTCCTGCTGCCTACACCTGCCAAAATCCAGTAGGCCCCAGCCTGCTCCTCGCCTAATCCTGGACTCCAACAGCGTCAGTTGGTGTTCAGAAGTGTCATCTCCACAGAGCCAAACACATTCGTTCAAGTGTTAGTGGGGTTCAGCACTGCCAGCTGTTCCCCTGCTGTGGAGATGGCAGTCTCTCCTGCTGTCTCCGCATTCCAAAGACAGTAGGCCTCTGCCTACACCCTCCTATTTCCTGGGCTTCAACACAGCCAGTTGTAGCTCGGAAGTGCCGTCCACACGGAAAGAGACACTTGCTCCCGTGTCTCAGTGGGGTTCAGTAACGCCAGCTGTTCCCCTGCTGTGTGGATGGCAGTCTCTCCTGCTGTCTCTGCATTCCAAAGACAGTAGGCCTCTGCCTACACCCTCCTATTTCCTGGGCTTCAACACAGCCAGTTGTAGCTCGGAAGTGCCATCCACACGGAAAGAGACACTTGCTCCCGTGTCTCAGTGGGGTTCAGTAACACCAGCTGTTCCCCTGCTGTGTGGATGGCAGTCTCTCCTGCTGTCTCTGCATTCCAAAGACAGTAGGCCTCTGCCTACACCCTCCTATTTCCTGGGCTTCATCACAGCCAGTTGTAGCTCGGAAGTGCCGTCCACACGGAAAGAGACACTTGCTCCCGTGTCTCAGTGGGGTTCAGTAACGTCAGCTGTTCCCCTGCTGTGTGGATGGCAGTCTCTCCTGCTGTCTCCGCATTCCAAAGACAGAAGGCCTCTGCCTACACCCTCCTATTTCCTGGGCTTCAACACAGCCAGTTGTAGCTTGGAAGTGCCGTCCACACGGAAAGAGACACTTGCTCCCATGTCTCAGTGGGGTTCAGTAACGTCAGCTGTTCCCCTGCTGTGTGGATGGCAGTCTCTCCTGCTGTCTCTGCATTCCAAAGACAGTAGGCCTCTGCCTACACCCTCCTATTTCTTGGGCTTCAACACAGCCAGTTGTAGCTCGGAAGTGCCGTCCACACGGAAAGAAACACTTGCTCCCGTGTCTCAGTGGGGTTCAGTAACGCCAGCTGTTCCCCTGCTGTGTGGATGGCAGTCTCTCCTGCTGTCTCCGCATTCCAAAGACAGTAGGCCTCTGCCTACACCCTCCTATTTCCTGGGCTTCAACACAGCCAGTTGTAGCTCGGAAGTGCCGTCCACACGGAAAGAGACACTTGCTCCTGTGTCTCAGTGGGGTTCAGTAACGTCAGCTGATCCCCTGCTGTGTGGATGGCAAAGTCTCCTGCTGCCTACACAGTCCTACTACTACTGATTTTTAACCGTGCTCCAATTAGGCCTGTGGCTCTACTGTCTCTCGTATTTCCCCTGTCCTCCAAACCTGCCAGTTACAGCTCCGAAGTGGCGCCTGCACAATCCACACTTGTTCCTGTGTTACAGGTGTTCAGTCCGGTCAGTTAATCCCCTGATGTGTGTCCGGCAATGTCGCCTGCTCTGTCCACATTCCCATAACTAGTTATGCCGGAAAAATTGCCGGACACACATCAGGGGATTAACTGACCGGACTAAACACCTGTAACACAGGAACAAGTGTGGATTGTGCAGACACCACTTCGGAGCTGTAACTGGCGGGGTTGGAGGACAGGGGAAATAAGAAAATCAGTGAAGCCACAGGCCTAAGTGGAGCTTGGTTAAAATTAGTAGAAGTCTACAACCGATCTTAAAATTTCTTCAATGCAGCCTCAGCCTGCTCTGTGCTTTTCCCTGGGCTTCAACACAGCCAGTTGTTGCTCGGAAGTGCCATCTTCACAGAGTAAAACACTAGCTCCTGTGTTTGTGGGGTTCAGTAACGTCAGCTGTTCCCCTGCTGTTTTGATGGCAATCTGTCCTGCTGCCTCCCAATTGACAGCACATCAGGCCTCAGCCTGCTAAGTGCTTGTCCCTGGGCTCCAAAATCGCCAGTTGCTGCTCATAACTGACTTTGGCACGGGTACTCCCTCCTGCCCAGCTTGGTTCCAGCCCTGCCTGCTGTTTCCGGGAAGTGTCAATGTCAGTTTGCCACCCCAAGTTGCCATGTCGTGTTGCGGTTGGGTTAGCCGAGGCTAGGGTGCCAGCAGTTAAGGTGCTTCCTATGTGGACTGCGGGTTCTGGTAAGAAAGGTTTGTTCCGTAGTGCCAGTAGGACAAGCACCCCCTGTATGACTGTGTTATTCGGTAACTGCGGCCAGCTTGCGGCATGCCAACTTTGCTTTTCAGGGGTAACTTCAGCTGCCCCTCTGGGTTCCAGCACCGTCAGCTGGTTCTCGGCAGAGCCTTTGGCCTAGGTGCCTCCATCTCGGTATCCGAGTTCCGGCAACGTCTGCTGGTCTTTGGTAGTGCTTTGTAGCACAGGTACCTCCTGCTTAGTATCCGGGTTCCAGCACCGTCAGCTGGTCCTCGGTTGTGCCATTGGCTCTTATTCCTTCTGCTGCCCCTCCGGGTGCCAGCACTGTCAGCTGGTCCTCGCTATTTCCATTTGCTCTTGCAGCTTATGCTACCCATCCGGGTTCCAGCACCGTCAGCTGGTTCTCGGCAGAGCCTTTGGCCTAGGTGCCTCCATCTCGGTATCCGAGTTCCGGCAACGTCTGCTGGTCCTTGGTAGTGCTTTGTAGCACAGGTACCTCCTGCTTAGTAACCGGGTTCCAGCACCGTCAGCTGGTCCTCAGTAGTGCCATTGGCTCTTGTTCCTTCTGCTGCCCCTCCGGGTGCCAGTACCGTCAGCTGGTTCAAGAGGACAAAGAACAGGAAGACAACCACCAAGATGCACAGTCTCCACAGAGCCAAACACATTCGTTCAAGTGTTTGTGGGGTTCAGCACTGCCAGCTGTTCCCCTGCTGTGGAGATGGCAAGTCTCCTGCTGCCTACACCTGCCAAAATCCAGTAGGCCCCAGCCTGCTCCTCACCTAATCCTGGGCTCCAACAGCGTCAGTTGGTGTTCAGAAGTGTCGTCTCCACAGAGCCAAACACATTCGTTCAAGTGTTAGTGGGGTTCAGCACTGCCAGCTGTTCCCCTGCTGTGGAGATGGCAGTCTCTCCTGCTGTCTCCGCATTCCAAATACAGTAGGCCTCTGCCTACACCCTCCTATTTCCTGGGCTTCAACACAGCCAGTTGTAGCTCGGAAGTGCCGTCCACACGGAAAGAGACACTTGCTCCCGTGTCTCAGTGGGGTTCAGTAACGCCAGCTGTTCCCCTGCTGTGTGGATGGCAGTCTCTCCTGCTGTCTCTGCATTCCAAAGACAGTAGGCCTCTGCCTACACCCTCCTATTTCCTGGGCTTCAACACAGCCAGTTGTAGCTCGGAAGTGCCGTCCACACGGAAAGAGACACTTGCTCCCGTGTCTCAGTGGGGTTCAGTAACGCCAGCTGTTCCCCTGCTGTGTGGATGGCAGTCTCTCCTGCTGTCTATGCATTCCAAAGACAGTAGGCCTCTGCCTACACCCTCCTATTTCCTGGGCTTCAACACAGCCAGTTGTAGCTCGGAAGTGCCGTCCACACAGAAAGAGACACTTGCTCCCTTGTCTCAGTGGGGTTCAGTAACGCCAGCTGTTCCCCTGCTGTGTGGATGGCAGTCTCTCCTGCTGTCTCTGCATTCCAAAGACAGTAGGCCTCTGCCTACACCCTCCTATTTCCTGGGCTTCAACACAGCCAGTTGTAGCTCGGAAGTGCCGTCCACACGGAAAGAGACACTTGCTCCCGTGTCTCAGTGGGGTTCAGTAACGCCAGCTGTTCCCCTGCTGTGTGGATGGCAGTCTCTCCTGCTGTCTCTGCATTCCAAAGACAGTAGGCCTCTGCCTACACCCTCCTATTTCCTGGGCTTCAACACAGCCAGTTGTAGCTCGGAAGTGCCGTCCACACGGAAAGAGACACTTGCTCCCGTGTCTCAGTGGGGTTCAGTAACGCCAGCTGTTCCCCTGCTGTGTGGATGGCAGTCTCTCCTGCTGTCTCTGCATTCCAAAGACAGTAGGCCTCTGCCTACACCCTCCTATTTCCTGGGCTTCAACACAGCCAGTTGTAGCTCGGAAGTGCCGTCCACATGGAAAGAGACACTTGCTCCCGTGTCTCAGTGGGGTTCAGTAACGCCAGCTGTTCCCCTGCTGTGTGGATGGCAGTCTCTCCTGCTGTCTCTGCATTCCAAAGACAGTAGGTCTCTGCCTACACCCTCCTATTTCCTGGGCTTCAACACAACCAGTTGTAGCTCGGAAGTGCCGTCCACACGGAAAGAGACACTTGCTCCCGTGTCTCAGTGGGGTTCAGTAACGCCAGCTGTTCCCCTGCTGTGTGGATGGCAGTCTCTCCTGCTGTCTCCGCATTCCAAAGACAGAAGGCCTCTGCCTACACCCTCCTATTTCCTGGGCTTCAACACAGCCAGTTGTAGCTCGGAAGTGCCGTCCACACGGAAAGAGACACTTGCTCCCATGTCTCAGTGGGGTTCAGTAACGTCAGCTGTTCCCCTGCTGTGTGGATGGCAGTCTCTCCTGCTGTCTCTGCATTCCAAAGACAGTAGGCCTCTGCCTACACCCTCCTATTTCCTGGGCTTCAACACAGCCAGTTGTAGCTCGGAAGTGCCGTCCACACGGAAAGAGACACTTGCTCCCGTGTCTCAGTGGGGTTCAGTAACATCAGCTGTTCCCCTGCTGTGTGGATGGCAGTCTCTCCTGCTGTCTCCGCATTCCAAAGACAGTAGGCCTCTGCCTACACCCTCCTATTTCCTGGGCTTCAACACAGTCAGTTGTAGCTCGGACGTGCCGTCCACACGGAAAGAGACACTTGCTCCCGTGTCTCAGTGGGGTTCAGTAACATCAGCTGTTCCCCTGCTGTGTGGATGGCAGTCTCTCCTGCTGTCTCCACATTCCAAAGACAGTAGGCCTCTGCCTACACCCTCCTATTTCCTGGGCTTCAACACAGCCAGTTGTAGCTCGGAAGTGCCGTCCACACGGAAAGAGACACTTGCTCCCATGTCTCAGTGGGGTTCAGTAACGTCAGCTGTTCCCCTGCTGTGTGGATGGCAGTCTCTCCTGCTGTCTCTGCATTCCAAAGACAGTAGGCCTCTGCCTACACCCTCCTATTTCCTGGGCTTCAACACAGCCAGTTGTAGCTCGGAAGTGCCGTCCACACGGAAAGAGACACTTGCTCCCGTGTCTCAGTGGGGTTCAGTAACGCCAGCTGTTCCCCTGCTGTGTGGATGGCAGTCTCTCCTGCTGTCTCCGCATTCCAAAGACAGTAGGCCTCTGCCTACACCCTCCTATTTCCTGGGCTTCAACACAGCCAGTTGTAGCTCGGAAGTGCCGTCCACACGGAAAGAGACACTTGCTCCCGTGTCTCAGTGGGGTTCAGTAACGCCAGCTGTTCCCCTGCTGTGTGGATGGCAGTCTCTCCTGCTGTCTCTGCATTCAAAAGACAGTAGGCCTCTGCCTACACCCTCCTATTTCCTGGGCTTCAACACAGCCAGTTGTAGCTCGGAAGTGCCGTCCACACGGAAAGAGACACTTGTTCCCGTGTCTCAGTGGGGTTCAGTAACGCCAGCTGTTCCCCTGCTGTGTGGATGGCAGTCTCTCCTGCTGTCTCCGCATTCCAAAGACAGTAGGCCTCTGCCTACACCCTCCTATTTCCTGGGCTTCAACACAGCCAGTTGTAGCTCGGAAGTGCCGTCCACACGGAAAGAGACACTTGCTCCTGTGTCTCAGTGGGGTTCAGTAACGTCAGCTGATCCCCTGCTGTGTGGATGGCAAAGTCTCCTGCTGCCTACACAGTCCTACTACTACTGATTTTTAACCGTGCTCCAATTAGGCCTGTGGCTCCACTGTCTCTCGTATTTCCCCTGTCCTCCAACCCTGCCAGTTACAGCTCCGAAGTGGCGCCTGCACAATCCACACTTGTTCCTGTGTTACAGGTGTTCAGTCCGGTCAGTTAATCCCCTGATGTGTGTCCGGCAATGTCGCCTGCTCTGTCCACATTCCCATAACTAGTTATGCCGGAAAAATTGCCGGACACACATCAGGGGATTAACTGACCGGACTAAACACCTGTAACACAGGAACAAGTGTGGATTGTGCAGACACCACTTCGGAGCTGTAACTGGCGGGGTTGGAGGACAGGGGAAATACGAAAATCAGTGAAGCCACAGGCCTAAGCGGAGCTTGGTTAAAATTAGTAGAAGTCTACAACCGATCTTAAAATTTCTTCAATGCAGCCTCAGCCTGCTCCGTGCTTTTCCCTGGGCTTCAACACAGCCAGTTGTTGCTCGGAAGTGCCATCTTCACAGAGTAAAACACTAGCTCCTGTGTTTGTGGGGTTCAGTAACGTCAGCTGTTCCCCTGCTGTTTTGATGGCAATCTGTCCTGCTGCCTCCCAATTGACAGCACATCAGGCCTCAGCCTGCTAAGTGCTTGTCCCTGGGCTCCAAAATCGCCAGTTGCTGCTCATAACTGACTTTGGCACGGGTACTCCCTCCTGCCCAGCTTGGTTCCAGCCCTGCCTGCTGTTTCCGGGAAGTGTCAATGTCAGTTTGCCACCCCAAGTTGCCATGTCGTGTTGTGGTTGGGTTAGCCGAGGCTAGGGTGCCAGCAGTTTAGGTGCTTCCTATGTGGACTGCGGGTTCTGGTAAGAAAGGCTTGTTCCGTAGTGCCAGTAGGACAAGCACCCCCTGTATGACTGTGTTATTCGGTAACTGCGGCCAGCTTGCGGCATGCCAACTTTGCTTTTCAGGGGTAACTTCAGCTGCCCCTCCGGGTTCCAGCACCGTCAGCTGGTTCTCGGCAGAGCCTTTGGCCTAGGTGCCTCCATCTCGGTATCCGAGTTCCGGCAACGTCTGCTGGTCCTTGGTAGTGCTTTGTAGCACAGGTACCTCCTGCTTAGTATCCGGGTTCCAGCACCGTCAGCTGGTCCTCGGTTGTGCCATTGGCTCTTATTCCTTCTGCTGCCCCTCCGGGTGCCAGCACTGTCAGCTGGTCCTCGCTATTTCCATTTGCTCTTGCAGCTTATGCTACCCATCCGGGTTCCAGCACCGTCAGCTGGTTCTCGGCAGAGCCTTTGGCCTAGGTGCCTCCATCTCGGTATCCGAGTTCCGGCAACGTCTGCTGGTCCTTGGTAGTGCTTTGTAGCACAGGTACCTCCTGCTTAGTAACCGGGTTCCAGCACCGTCAGCTGGTCCTCGGTAGTGCCATTGGCTCTTGTTCCTTCTGCTGCCCCTCCGGGTGCCAGTACCGTCAGCTGGTTCAAGAGGACAAAGAACAGGAAGACAACCACCAAGATGCACAGTCTCCACAGAGCCAAACACATTCGTTCAAGTGTTTGTGGGGTTCAGCACTGCCAGCTGTTCCCCTGCTGTGGAGATGGCAAGTCTCCTGCTGCCTACACCTGCCAAAATCCAGTAGGCCCCAGCCTGCTCCTCACCTAATCCTGGGCTCCAACAGCGTCAGTTGGTGTTCAGAAGTGTCGTCTCCACAGAGCCAAACACATTCGTTCAAGTGTTAGTGGGGTTCAGCACTGCCAGCTGTTCCCCTGCTGTGGAGATGGCAGTCTCTCCTGCTGTCTCTGCATTCCAAAGACAGTAGGCCTCTGCCTACACCCTCCTATTTCCTGGGCTTCAACACAGCCAGTTGTAGCTCGGAAGTGCCGTCCACACGGAAAGAGACACTTGCTCCCGTGTCTCAGTGGGGTTCAGTAACGCCAGCTGTTCCCCTGCTGTGTGGATGGCAGTCTCTCCTGCTGTCTCTGCATTCCAAAGACAGTAGGCCTCTGCCTACACCCTCCTATTTCCTGGGCTTCAACACAACCAGTTGTAGCTCGGAAGTGCCGTCCACACGGAAAGAGACACTTGCTCCCGTGTCTCAGTGGGGTTCAGTAACGCCAGCTGTTCCCCTGCTGTGTGGATGGCAGTCTCTCCTGCTGTCTATGCATTCCAAAGACAGTAGGCCTCTGCCTACACCCTCCTATTTCCTGGGCTTCAACACAGCCAGTTGTAGCTCGGAAGTGCTGTCCACACAGAAAGAGACACTTGCTCCCTTGTCTCAGTGGGGTTCAGTAACGCCAGCTGTTCCCCTGCTGTGTGGATGGCAGTCTCTCCTGCTGTCTCTGCATTCCAAAGACAGTAGGCCTCTGCCTACACCCTCCTATTTCCTGGGCTTCAACACAGCCAGTTGTAGCTCGGAAGTGCCGTCCACACGGAAAGAGACACTTGCTCCCGTGTCTCAGTTTGGTTCAGTAACGCCAGCTGTTCCCCTGCTGTGTGGATGGCAGTCTCTCCTGCTGTCTCTGCATTCCAAAGACAGTAGGCCTCTGCCTACACCCTCCTATTTCCTGGGCTTCAACACAACCAGTTGTAGCTCGGAAGTGCCGTCCACACGGAAAGAGACACTTGCTCCCGTGTCTCAGTGGGGTTCAGTAACGCCAGCTGTTCCCCTGCTGTGTGGATGGCAGTCTCTCCTGCTGTCTCTGCATTCCAAAGACAGTAGGCCTCTGCCTACACCCTCCTATTTCCTGGGCTTCAACACAGCCAGTTGTAGCTCGGAAGTGCCGTCCACACGGAAAGAGACACTTGCTCCCGTGTCTCAGTGGGGTTCAGTAACGCCAGCTGTTCCCCTGCTGTGTGGATGGCAGTCTCTCCTGCTGTCTCTGCATTCCAAAGACAGTAGGCCTCTGCCTACACCCTCCTATTTCCTGGGCTTCAACACAGCCAGTTGTAGCTCGGAAGTGCCGTCCACACGGAAAGAGACACTTGCTCCTGTGTCTCAGTGGGGTTCAGTAACGTCAGCTGATCCCCTGCTGTGTGGATGGCAAAGTCTCCTGCTGCCTACACAGTCCTACTACTACTGATTTTTAACCGTGCTCCAATTAGGCCTGTGGCTCCACTGTCTCTCGTATTTCCCCTGTCCTCCAACCCTGCCAGTTACAGCTCCGAAGTGGCGCCTGCACAATCCACACTTGTTCCTGTGTTACAGGTGTTCAGTCCGGTCAGTTAATCCCCTGATGTTTGTCCGGCAATGTCGCCTGCTCTGTCCACATTCCCATAACTAGTTATGCCGGAAAAATTGCCGGACACACATCAGGGGATTAACTGACCGGACTAAACACCTGTAACACAGGAACAAGTGTGGATTGTGCAGACACCACTTCGGAGCTGTAACTGGCGGGGTTGGAGGACAGGGGAAATACGAAAATCAGTGAAGCCACAGGCCTAAGCGGAGCTTGGTTAAAATTAGTAGAAGTCTACAACCGATCTTAAAATTTCTTCAATGCAGCCTCAGCCTGCTCCGTACTTTTCCCTGGGCTTCAACACAGCCAGTTGTTGCTCGGAAGTGCCGTCTTCACAGAGTAAAACACTAGCTCCTGTGTTTGTGGGGTTCAGTAACGTCAGCTGTTCCCCTGCTGTTTTGATGGCAATCTGTCCTGCTGCCTCCCAATTGACAGCACATCAGGCCTCAGCCTGCTAAGTGCTTGTCCCTGGGCTCCAAAATCGCCAGTTGCTGCTCATAACTGACTTTGGCATGGGTACTCCCTCCTGCCCAGCTTGGTTCCAGCCCTGCCTGCTGTTTCCGGGAAGTGTCAATGTCAGTTTGCCACCCCAAGTTGCCATGTCGTGTTGCGGTTGGGTTAGCCGAGGCTAGGGTGCCAGCAGTTTAGGTGCTTCCTATGTGGACTGCGGGTTCTGGTAAGAAAGGCTTGTTCCGTAGTGCCAGTAGGACAAGCACCCCCTGTAGGACTGTGTTATTCGGTAACTGCGGCCAGCTTGCGGCATGCCAACTTTGCTTTTCAGGGGTAACTTCAGCTGCCCCTCCGGGTTCCAGCACCGTCAGCTGGTTCTCGGCAGAGCCTTTGGCCTAGGTGCCTCCATCTCGGTATCCGAGTTCCGGCAACGTCTGCTGGTCCTTGGTAGTGCTTTGTAGCACAGGTACCTCCTGCTTAGTAACCGGGTTCCAGCACCGTCAGCTGGTCCTCGGTTGTGCCATTGGCTCTTATTCCTTCTGCTGCCCCTCCGGGTGCCAGCACTGTCAGCTGGTCCTCGCTATTTCCATTTGCTCTTGCAGCTTATGCTACCCATCCGGGTTCCAGCACCATCAGCTGGTTCTCGGCAGAGCCTTTGGCCTAGGTGCCTCCATCTCGGTATCCGAGCTCCGGCAACGTCTGCTGGTCCTTGGTAGTGCTTTGTAGCACAGGTACCTCCTGCTTAGTATCCGGGTTCCAGCACCGTCAGCTGGTCCTCGGTTGTGCCATTGGCTCTTATTCCTTCTGCTGCCCCTCCGGGTGCCAGCACTGTCAGCTGGTCCTCGCTATTTCCATTTGCTCTTGCAGCTTATGCTACCCATCCGGGTTCCAGCACCGTCAGCTGGTTCTCGGCAGAGCCTTTGGCCTAGGTGCCTCCATCTCGGTATCCGAGTTCCGGCAACGTCTGCTGGTCCTTGGTAGTGCTTTGTAGCACAGGTACCTCCTGCTTAGAAACCGGGTTCCAGCACCGTAACTGGTCCTCGGTAGTGCCATTGGCTCTTGTTCCTTCTGCTGCCCCTCCAGGTGCCAGTACCGTCAGCTGGTTCAAGAGGACAAAGAACAGGAAGACAACCACCAAGATGCAGAACAACAAGAGAGAGAAGACAAAGAAGCATAAAAAAACAAAGCAGAAGAGCATTAAGCATAAGACTAATACTCTGAGCAAATGATATCATCTTATTTTATTTCAGCAGGCGAGCCGTCCCTGCCCTGCAGAAACATGTTGAGGGCAAAATAAAACATGCGCTACTAAACGCCGTTAGTAGCAAGGTCCACCTGACCACCGATGCGTGGACCAGTAACCATGGACAGGGACGATACCTTTCCCTCACTGCCCACTGGGTCAATGTTGTGGAGCCGAGTACAGATCTGGAGAGTGGTGCTGTACGTGTTCTTCCAACGCCACGGATTGCAGGACTCCAGTCTGTACACATAGACTCCTCCTCCTACTCAAGTTCCTCAGAAACAGCAGAGCAGGAGCCTGTTACGACCGATATGAGCACAGCCGTGGCCAAACGTCAACAGGCTGTACTCAAATTAATTTCTTTGGGGAATCGAAGCCACACAGCGCAGGAGCTCTGGAATGCTATCAAGCAGGAGAGCGATGTGTGGTTTGGGACAGCGAATCTCCAGCCGGGCTTGGTAGTGTGTGACAATGGCCGAAATCTGGTGGCAGCTCTTGGCCTAGGCAACCTCACACACATCCCATGTCTGGCACATGTGCTTAACTTGGTTGTGCAGAGCTTTCTGAGGGACTATCCGGATCTTGATGCACTGTTGCACAAGGTCCGCATAGAGTGCGCTCACTTGCGGCGTTCCAGCACGGCAAGATCGCGCCTCGCTGCTCTGCAGCGAAGATTTGGCCTTCCGGAACATCGCATCATATGTGACCTACCCACCCAGGGGAATTCAACGTTATTTATGTTGGAGCGGTTGTGTGAGCAGCAGGCAGCAGTCATGGAGTACCAGCTGCATCAGGCGCAAACAAGTCGCACTGTGCGCCGTTCACACTTCAGCACCATTGAGTGGGCCTCTATGAAGGACATCTGCCTCGTTTTGCGTGCCTTCGATGAATCCACGCGGATGGCGAGTGCAGATGATGCACTAGTCAGCATGACTGTCCCCCTTATCTGCCTGCTTCAACAAACACTGCAAGCACTAAGGGATGAGGTTTCGGAAGAGGTGGAGGATGAGGAGTCCCAAATGCCATCTGCTTCTGGACAGTCTGCGCTACGTGTTTCCTCACAAAGGCCTAGGCAGGGGACACTTTGTGAGGAGGATGTGGAGGAGTCGATGGAGGAGGAAGACATCTCTCCAGAGGAGGGAGGTACACAAACCTCTACTCAGTATGTACAGCGAGGGTGGGGTGATGCAGAGCAGGCCGAGGTCACGCCTCAAACAGGGGACAGCGGTTCTTTGGCAGTTGGGAGTCTGCAGCACATGGTTGATTTCATGCTGCAGTGCCTGAGAAACGACCGCCGCATCGCCCACATTCTCGTCTCGGCTGATTATTGGGTGTACACCCTTCTATATCCTCGCTACCGGGACAGCGTACAAAGGCTCATACCAACGTTGAACCGGGAGCGTAAACTGCGGGAGTACGAAGAGTCACTGGTGCAGTCCATAATGTTTTCCATTCCACCCGACAGCATTGTTGCTAGTGCTTTACAAAGCAGCTCTGTGCGTCGAGGCAGTGGAGGAAACTCTGCACATAGAGGGAGCAGAGGCAGCGCCACAGCACAAGGCAAGACCACTATGGCCCAAATGTGGCAAAGTTTTGTGTGTCCACCACAATTGTCTACACCATCAGCGACGCCTCGAGTCAGCAGGAGGCAACGCTTCCGTCAGATGGTGTCAGACTACATGTCTTGCCCTGTCACTGTACTCCCAGATGGCTCTTCCCCCTTCAAGTTTTGGGTCTCTAAGCTGGATACATGGCCAGAGCTTAGCCAGTATGCATTGGAGGTGCTGGCTTGCCCTGCTGCCAGTGTATTATCGGAACGCGTCTTTAGTGCCGCAGGTGGTGTACTAACAGACCATCGCATGCGACTATCTTCCGATAATGTTGACCGGCTGACTTTTCTGAAAATGAACAAGGCCTGGATCTCAAAAGACTTTGCCATTCCTCTTACAGACTAAATTAGTGGTTGGCAACTGTATCCAGGTCTGCTGGTGTGTTCATTTTTCTACCACCTGAACTATAATCCCTGTGCTTCAACACAGCCAGTTGTCGCTCAGATGTGTTGTCTGCACAGAGAAACACACTAGCTCCTGTGTTAGTGGGGTTCAGTAACGCCAGCTGATCCCCTGCTGTGTGGACGGCAAAGTCACCAGCTCCATCAACATTCAAACCACTACTGATTTTTAACCATGCCCAACTTAGGTCTCTGGCTCCACTGTCTCTACTATTTCCCCTGGCCTCCAACCCCGCCATCTACATCTCTGAAGTGGCGTCAGCACAATCTACACTTGTTCCTGTGGCTCAGTCCCATCAGTTTATCCCCTGATGTGTGTCCGGCAAGGTCTCCTGCTCTGTCCACATTCCCATAACCAGTAGTGGGAATGAGGACAAAGCTGGCGAACTTGCCGGACAAACATCAGGGGATCAACTGACGGGACTGAGCACCAGTAACACAGGAACAAGTGTAGATTGTGCTGACGCCACTTCAGAGATGTAGCTGGCGGGGTTGGAGGCCAGGGTAAATAGTAGAGACAGTGGAGCCAGAGGCCTAAGTGGAGCATGGTTAGAATCAGTGGTAGTCAACAACCTCCATGAAAACCGCTGCCCATTGGCCTCTGCATGCGGCATGCATAATCCTGGGCTCCAACAGCGTCAGTTGGTGTTCAGAAGTGTCGTCTCCACAGAGCCAAACACATTCGTTCAAGTGTTTGTGGGGTTCAGCACTGCCAGCTGTTCCCCTGCTGTGGAGATGGCAAGTCTCCTGCTGCCGTCACCTGCCAAAATCCAGTAGGCCCCAGCCTGCTCCTCGCCTAATCCTGGGCTCCAACAGCATCAGTTGGTGTTCAGAAGTGTCGTCTCCACAGAGCCAAACACATTCGTTCAAGTGTTTGTGGGGTTCAGCACTGCCAGCTGTTCCCCTGCTGTGGAGATGGCAAGTCTCCTGCTGCCTTCACCTGCCAAAATCCAGTAGGCCCCAGCCTGCTCCTCATCTAATCCTGGGCTCCAACAGCGTCAGTTGGTGTTCAGAAGTGTCGTCTCCACAGAGCCAAACACATTCGTTCAAGTGTTTATGGGGTTCAGCACTGCCAGCTGTTCCCCTGCTGTGGAGATGGCAAGTCTCCTGCTGCCTTCACCTGCCAAAATCCAGTAGGCCCCAGCCTGCTCCTCACCTAATCCTGGGCTCCAACAGCGTCAGTTGGTGTTCAGAAGTGTCGTCTCCACAGAGCCAAACACATTCGTTCAAGTGTTTGTGGGGTTCAGCACTGCCAGCTGTTCCCCTGCTGTGGAGATGGCAAGTCTCCTGCTGCCTTCACCTGCCAAAATCCAGTAGGCCCCAGCCTGCTCCTCACCTAATCCTGGGCTCCAACAGCGTCAGTTGGTGTTCAGAAGTGTCGTCTCCACAGAGCCAAACACATTTGTTCAAGTGTTTGTGGGGTTCAGCACTGCCAGCTGTTCCCCTGCTGTGGAGATGGCAAGTCTCCTGCTGCCTACACCTGCCAAAATCCAGTAGGCCCCAGCCTGCTCCTCATCTAATCCTGGGCTCCAACAGCGTCAGTTGGTGTTCAGAAGTGTCGTCTCCACAGAGCCAAACACATTCGTTCAAGTGTTTGTGGGGTTCAGCACTGCGAGCTGTTCCCCTGCTGTGGAGATGGCAAGTCTCCTGCTGCCTACACCTGCCAAAATCCAGTAGGCCCCAGCCTGCTCCTCGCCTAATCCTGGACTCCAACAGCGTCAGTTGGTGTTCAGAAGTGTCATCTCCACAGAGCCAAACACATTCGTTCAAGTGTTAGTGGGGTTCAGCACTGCCAGCTGTTCCCCTGCTGTGGAGATGGCAGTCTCTCCTGCTGTCTCCGCATTCCAAAGACAGTAGGCCTCTGCCTACACCCTCCTATTTCCTGGGCTTCAACACAGCCAGTTGTAGCTCGGAAGTGCCGTCCACACGGAAAGAGACACTTGCTCCCGTGTCTCAGTGGGGTTCAGTAACGCCAGCTGTTCCCCTGCTGTGTGGATGGCAGTCTCTCCTGCTGTCTCTGCATTCCAAAGACAGTAGGCCTCTGCCTACACCCTCCTATTTCCTGGGCTTCAACACAGCCAGTTGTAGCTCGGAAGTGCCATCCACACGGAAAGAGACACTTGCTCCCGTGTCTCAGTGGGGTTCAGTAACACCAGCTGTTCCCCTGCTGTGTGGATGGCAGTCTCTCCTGCTGTCTCTGCATTCCAAAGACAGTAGGCCTCTGCCTACACCCTCCTATTTCCTGGGCTTCATCACAGCCAGTTGTAGCTCGGAAGTGCCGTCCACACGGAAAGAGACACTTGCTCCCGTGTCTCAGTGGGGTTCAGTAACGTCAGCTGTTCCCCTGCTGTGTGGATGGCAGTCTCTCCTGCTGTCTCCGCATTCCAAAGACAGAAGGCCTCTGCCTACACCCTCCTATTTCCTGGGCTTCAACACAGCCAGTTGTAGCTTGGAAGTGCCGTCCACACGGAAAGAGACACTTGCTCCCATGTCTCAGTGGGGTTCAGTAACGTCAGCTGTTCCCCTGCTGTGTGGATGGCAGTCTCTCCTGCTGTCTCTGCATTCCAAAGACAGTAGGCCTCTGCCTACACCCTCCTATTTCTTGGGCTTCAACACAGCCAGTTGTAGCTCGGAAGTGCCGTCCACACGGAAAGAAACACTTGCTCCCGTGTCTCAGTGGGGTTCAGTAACGCCAGCTGTTCCCCTGCTGTGTGGATGGCAGTCTCTCCTGCTGTCTCCGCATTCCAAAGACAGTAGGCCTCTGCCTACACCCTCCTATTTCCTGGGCTTCAACACAGCCAGTTGTAGCTCGGAAGTGCCGTCCACACGGAAAGAGACACTTGCTCCTGTGTCTCAGTGGGGTTCAGTAACGTCAGCTGATCCCCTGCTGTGTGGATGGCAAAGTCTCCTGCTGCCTACACAGTCCTACTACTACTGATTTTTAACCGTGCTCCAATTAGGCCTGTGGCTCTACTGTCTCTCGTATTTCCCCTGTCCTCCAAACCTGCCAGTTACAGCTCCGAAGTGGCGCCTGCACAATCCACACTTGTTCCTGTGTTACAGGTGTTCAGTCCGGTCAGTTAATCCCCTGATGTGTGTCCGGCAATGTCGCCTGCTCTGTCCACATTCCCATAACTAGTTATGCCGGAAAAATTGCCGGACACACATCAGGGGATTAACTGACCGGACTAAACACCTGTAACACAGGAACAAGTGTGGATTGTGCAGACACCACTTCGGAGCTGTAACTGGCGGGGTTGGAGGACAGGGGAAATAAGAAAATCAGTGAAGCCACAGGCCTAAGTGGAGCTTGGTTAAAATTAGTAGAAGTCTACAACCGATCTTAAAATTTCTTCAATGCAGCCTCAGCCTGCTCTGTGCTTTTCCCTGGGCTTCAACACAGCCAGTTGTTGCTCGGAAGTGCCATCTTCACAGAGTAAAACACTAGCTCCTGTGTTTGTGGGGTTCAGTAACGTCAGCTGTTCCCCTGCTGTTTTGATGGCAATCTGTCCTGCTGCCTCCCAATTGACAGCACATCAGGCCTCAGCCTGCTAAGTGCTTGTCCCTGGGCTCCAAAATCGCCAGTTGCTGCTCATAACTGACTTTGGCACGGGTACTCCCTCCTGCCCAGCTTGGTTCCAGCCCTGCCTGCTGTTTCCGGGAAGTGTCAATGTCAGTTTGCCACCCCAAGTTGCCATGTCGTGTTGCGGTTGGGTTAGCCGAGGCTAGGGTGCCAGCAGTTTAGGTGCTTCCTATGTGGACTGCGGGTTCTGGTAAGAAAGGTTTGTTCCGTAGTGCCAGTAGGACAAGCACCCCCTGTATGACTGTGTTATTCGGTAACTGCGGCCAGCTTGCGGCATGCCAACTTTGCTTTTCAGGGGTAACTTCAGCTGCCCCTCTGGGTTCCAGCACCGTCAGCTGGTTCTCGGCAGAGCCTTTGGCCTAGGTGCCTCCATCTCGGTATCCGAGTTCCGGCAACGTCTGCTGGTCTTTGGTAGTGCTTTGTAGCACAGGTACCTCCTGCTTAGTATCCGGGTTCCAGCACCGTCAGCTGGTCCTCGGTTGTGCCATTGGCTCTTATTCCTTCTGCTGCCCCTCCGGGTGCCAGCACTGTCAGCTGGTCCTCGCTATTTCCATTTGCTCTTGCAGCTTATGCTACCCATCCGGGTTCCAGCACCGTCAGCTGGTTCTCGGCAGAGCCTTTGGCCTAGGTGCCTCCATCTCGGTATCCGAGTTCCGGCAACGTCTGCTGGTCCTTGGTAGTGCTTTGTAGCACAGGTACCTCCTGCTTAGTAACCGGGTTCCAGCACCGTCAGCTGGTCCTCAGTAGTGCCATTGGCTCTTGTTCCTTCTGCTGCCCCTCCGGGTGCCAGTACCGTCAGCTGGTTCAAGAGGACAAAGAACAGGAAGACAACCACCAAGATGCACAGTCTCCACAGAGCCAAACACATTCGTTCAAGTGTTTGTGGGGTTCAGCACTGCCAGCTGTTCCCCTGCTGTGGAGATGGCAAGTCTCCTGCTGCCTACACCTGCCAAAATCCAGTAGGCCCCAGCCTGCTCCTCACCTAATCCTGGGCTCCAACAGCGTCAGTTGGTGTTCAGAAGTGTCGTCTCCACAGAGCCAAACACATTCGTTCAAGTGTTAGTGGGGTTCAGCACTGCCAGCTGTTCCCCTGCTGTGGAGATGGCAGTCTCTCCTGCTGTCTCCGCATTCCAAAGACAGTAGGCCTCTGCCTACACCCTCCTATTTCCTGGGCTTCAACACAGCCAGTTGTAGCTCGGAAGTGCCGTCCACACGGAAAGAGACACTTGCTCCCGTGTCTCAGTGGGGTTCAGTAACGCCAGCTGTTCCCCTGCTGTGTGGATGGCAGTCTCTCCTGCTGTCTCTGCATTCCAAAGACAGTAGGCCTCTGCCTACACCCTCCTATTTCCTGGGCTTCAACACAACCAGTTGTAGCTCGGAAGTGCCGTCCACACGGAAAGAGACACTTGCTCCCGTGTCTCAGTGGGGTTCAGTAACGCCAGCTGTTCCCCTGCTGTGTGGATGGCAGTCTCTCCTGCTGTCTATGCATTCCAAAGACAGTAGGCCTCTGCCTACACCCTCCTATTTCCTGGGCTTCAACACAGCCAGTTGTAGCTCGGAAGTGCCGTCCACACAGAAAGAGACACTTGCTCCCTTGTCTCAGTGGGGTTCAGTAACGCCAGCTGTTCCCCTGCTGTGTGGATGGCAGTCTCTCCTGCTGTCTCTGCATTCCAAAGACAGTAGGCCTCTGCCTACACCCTCCTATTTCCTGGGCTTCAACACAGCCAGTTGTAGCTCGGAAGTGCCGTCCACACGGAAAGAGACACTTGCTCCCGTGTCTCAGTGGGGTTCAGTAACGCCAGCTGTTCCCCTGCTGTGTGGATGGCAGTCTCTCCTGCTGTCTCTGCATTCCAAAGACAGTAGGCCTCTGCCTACACCCTCCTATTTCCTGGGCTTCAACACAGCCAGTTGTAGCTCGGAAGTGCCGTCCACACGGAAAGAGACACTTGCTCCCGTGTCTCAGTGGGGTTCAGTAACGCCAGCTGTTCCCCTGCTGTGTGGATGGCAGTCTCTCCTGCTGTCTCTGCATTCCAAAGACAGTAGGCCTCTGCCTACACCCTCCTATTTCCTGGGCTTCAACACAGCCAGTTGTAGCTCGGAAGTGCCGTCCACATGGAAAGAGACACTTGCTCCCGTGTCTCAGTGGGGTTCAGTAACGCCAGCTGTTCCCCTGCTGTGTGGATGGCAGTCTCTCCTGCTGTCTCTGCATTCCAAAGACAGTAGGTCTCTGCCTACACCCTCCTATTTCCTGGGCTTCAACACAACCAGTTGTAGCTCGGAAGTGCCGTCCACACGGAAAGAGACACTTGCTCCCGTGTCTCAGTGGGGTTCAGTAACGCCAGCTGTTCCCCTGCTGTGTGGATGGCAGTCTCTCCTGCTGTCTCCGCATTCCAAAGACAGAAGGCCTCTGCCTACACCCTCCTATTTCCTGGGCTTCAACACAGCCAGTTGTAGCTCGGAAGTGCCGTCCACACGGAAAGAGACACTTGCTCCCATGTCTCAGTGGGGTTCAGTAACGTCAGCTGTTCCCCTGCTGTGTGGATGGCAGTCTCTCCTGCTGTCTCTGCATTCCAAAGACAGTAGGCCTCTGCCTACACCCTCCTATTTCCTGGGCTTCAACACAGCCAGTTGTAGCTCGGAAGTGCCGTCCACACGGAAAGAGACACTTGCTCCCGTGTCTCAGTGGGGTTCAGTAACATCAGCTGTTCCCCTGCTGTGTGGATGGCAGTCTCTCCTGCTGTCTCCGCATTCCAAAGACAGTAGGCCTCTGCCTACACCCTCCTATTTCCTGGGCTTCAACACAGTCAGTTGTAGCTCGGACGTGCCGTCCACACGGAAAGAGACACTTGCTCCCGTGTCTCAGTGGGGTTCAGTAACATCAGCTGTTCCCCTGCTGTGTGGATGGCAGTCTCTCCTGCTGTCTCCACATTCCAAAGACAGTAGGCCTCTGCCTACACCCTCCTATTTCCTGGGCTTCAACACAGCCAGTTGTAGCTCGGAAGTGCCGTCCACACGGAAAGAGACACTTGCTCCCATGTCTCAGTGGGGTTCAGTAACGTCAGCTGTTCCCCTGCTGTGTGGATGGCAGTCTCTCCTGCTGTCTCTGCATTCCAAAGACAGTAGGCCTCTGCCTACACCCTCCTATTTCCTGGGCTTCAACACAGCCAGTTGTAGCTCGGAAGTGCCGTCCACACGGAAAGAGACACTTGCTCCCGTGTCTCAGTGGGGTTCAGTAACGCCAGCTGTTCCCCTGCTGTGTGGATGGCAGTCTCTCCTGCTGTCTCCGCATTCCAAAGACAGTAGGCCTCTGCCTACACCCTCCTATTTCCTGGGCTTCAACACAGCCAGTTGTAGCTCGGAAGTGCCGTCCACACGGAAAGAGACACTTGCTCCCGTGTCTCAGTGGGGTTCAGTAACGCCAGCTGTTCCCCTGCTGTGTGGATGGCAGTCTCTCCTGCTGTCTCTGCATTCAAAAGACAGTAGGCCTCTGCCTACACCCTCCTATTTCCTGGGCTTCAACACAGCCAGTTGTAGCTCGGAAGTGCCGTCCACACGGAAAGAGACACTTGTTCCCGTGTCTCAGTGGGGTTCAGTAACGCCAGCTGTTCCCCTGCTGTGTGGATGGCAGTCTCTCCTGCTGTCTCCGCATTCCAAAGACAGTAGGCCTCTGCCTACACCCTCCTATTTCCTGGGCTTCAACACAGCCAGTTGTAGCTCGGAAGTGCCGTCCACACGGAAAGAGACACTTGCTCCTGTGTCTCAGTGGGGTTCAGTAACGTCAGCTGATCCCCTGCTGTGTGGATGGCAAAGTCTCCTGCTGCCTACACAGTCCTACTACTACTGATTTTTAACCGTGCTCCAATTAGGCCTGTGGCTCCACTGTCTCTCGTATTTCCCCTGTCCTCCAACCCTGCCAGTTACAGCTCCGAAGTGGCGCCTGCACAATCCACACTTGTTCCTGTGTTACAGGTGTTCAGTCCGGTCAGTTAATCCCCTGATGTGTGTCCGGCAATGTCGCCTGCTCTGTCCACATTCCCATAACTAGTTATGCCGGAAAAATTGCCGGACACACATCAGGGGATTAACTGACCGGACTAAACACCTGTAACACAGGAACAAGTGTGGATTGTGCAGACACCACTTCGGAGCTGTAACTGGCGGGGTTGGAGGACAGGGGAAATACGAAAATCAGTGAAGCCACAGGCCTAAGCGGAGCTTGGTTAAAATTAGTAGAAGTCTACAACCGATCTTAAAATTTCTTCAATGCAGCCTCAGCCTGCTCCGTGCTTTTCCCTGGGCTTCAACACAGCCAGTTGTTGCTCGGAAGTGCCATCTTCACAGAGTAAAACACTAGCTCCTGTGTTTGTGGGGTTCAGTAACGTCAGCTGTTCCCCTGCTGTTTTGATGGCAATCTGTCCTGCTGCCTCCCAATTGACAGCACATCAGGCCTCAGCCTGCTAAGTGCTTGTCCCTGGGCTCCAAAATCGCCAGTTGCTGCTCATAACTGACTTTGGCACGGGTACTCCCTCCTGCCCAGCTTGGTTCCAGCCCTGCCTGCTGTTTCCGGGAAGTGTCAATGTCAGTTTGCCACCCCAAGTTGCCATGTCGTGTTGCGGTTGGGTTAGCCGAGGCTAGGGTGCCAGCAGTTTAGGTGCTTCCTATGTGGACTGCGGGTTCTGGTAAGAAAGGCTTGTTCCGTAGTGCCAGTAGGACAAGCACCCCCTGTATGACTGTGTTATTCGGTAACTGCGGCCAGCTTGCGGCATGCCAACTTTGCTTTTCAGGGGTAACTTCAGCTGCCCCTCCGGGTTCCAGCACCGTCAGCTGGTTCTCGGCAGAGCCTTTGGCCTAGGTGCCTCCATCTCGGTATCCGAGTTCCGGCAACGTCTGCTGGTCCTTGGTAGTGCTTTGTAGCACAGGTACCTCCTGCTTAGTATCCGGGTTCCAGCACCGTCAGCTGGTCCTCGGTTGTGCCATTGGCTCTTATTCCTTCTGCTGCCCCTCCGGGTGCCAGCACTGTCAGCTGGTCCTCGCTATTTCCATTTGCTCTTGCAGCTTATGCTACCCATCCGGGTTCCAGCACCGTCAGCTGGTTCTCGGCAGAGCCTTTGGCCTAGGTGCCTCCATCTCGGTATCCGAGTTCCGGCAACGTCTGCTGGTCCTTGGTAGTGCTTTGTAGCACAGGTACCTCCTGCTTAGTAACCGGGTTCCAGCACCGTCAGCTGGTCCTCGGTAGTGCCATTGGCTCTTGTTCCTTCTGCTGCCCCTCCGGGTGCCAGTACCGTCAGCTGGTTCAAGAGGACAAAGAACAGGAAGACAACCACCAAGATGCACAGTCTCCACAGAGCCAAACA